>NC_083878.1:41559377-42159377 GCF_032452875.1 Bos javanicus
TTTGAAATGTACAAAAATATGCACAGCAACCCTGACGTTCAAGATTCTGAAACTTCGCAAACCACACTAAAAACAGTGTCTTGCCTTAATCTGTTTTCCCTTGATACAGTTGAAGTCAACTCTCTTGTGCCATTGTTTTGAATCCTTTCCTTACATGTAGTCATTCTCTTTAAAAAATTTTATTACTGTAGATTTCTAGAAATAGGAGTTAGTACTGTTTTCCTTTTTGAATCAGAAGTAGGTAAACACCAGTAAAGCTGAGTGTGGAGTGTGATTTAGTGGAGGTTAACATAGTGCAGAGGGTATTTTGCAATAAAATTTTAAATTAGGGGGACGATATTTACTGCCTGTCGTGTGTGTGGCTTATGAACTATAGGTTTGATATTTGGCAGAATGTGTAAGAACTGATAATTAGGTATGTGTGTGTAGGTAGTGACATTTGTTTAAAACAAAGTACTGTAAAACTGAATTCATTTATGCCTCTTACTTTGTTCAGCCTCTCATAGACAAGTAATAAAATATACCAATAATATCTCACTTTACAATAAGCTTTAATTATACAGACACCTGATAAAATGCAGATGAGCTATCTGTTCAAGAGCTGTGTGGTTTCTAATAAATAGAATTGGTAGTGTGTGTGTGTGTTCATGTGTGTGTGTGTGTGTGTGTATGTGTGTGTGTGTGTGAGAGAGAGAGAGAGAGACAAACAGAGATGGGGAATTATACATAGTAGTACTGGGATTTTTGAAGTTGAGTATTTTAAATTTGTAAAATTTTCTTGGCTGTGGTTATATTTAACAAATTAGAAAAGATTCTCACATAATTTGTCTTTATTTATTGTGCCAAAATACTAAAAGAAGTAATGACACATAAAGTAAGATCATTTGATGAATGCATGTTACTTTTTTATATTGCCATTTGAAAGAATTAGGTTTTTCTTTGTGTTTTGCAAAATAATATGAATATAAATGCTAGAAGCATGACTGAAGAACCATTTTTAAGAAATCCCAAATGATGTAGAGCATTTAGGAACCTTGGTCACTTTTCTTCCTGTGAGCGAAATCTGACTGCTGACAAATTGTGTCAGAAATTCTAAACCAGATCAAATGGATGTTCTTTCCAGGTTAAAAGAAATCCAGAGAAGGCCTGAACCAAGGCTCTTTATGGTGGAGGTTACTGTTAGAGCAGCTCTGCTAATTTCTGGTTTGTTTTTTGTTTCTTTATTTCTGCTGTATCCCTCAGCAGAAGTTCATTGCAATAAACTTGGATACTAAATGAGGCTTTATTAATTAGGGATGGGCAGAAAACCAGCTGTGACATAGTGACCCCGGGTGGGAAGCCAAACCAGAGTAATTAAGACATAACATGGT
This sequence comes from Bos javanicus, assembly GCF_032452875.1. Classification (NCBI taxonomy): domain Eukaryota; kingdom Metazoa; phylum Chordata; class Mammalia; order Artiodactyla; family Bovidae; genus Bos; species Bos javanicus. The sequence continues at coordinate 41,560,748 of NC_083878.1, forward strand.
AATGGGAACAAATAATGAATACACTTAGTGACCTGATGCCGAGCAGTGCCCCCTCTCCAGGCCTGCGTTTTTTTCTTTTACTATTTTTTTCCCCTTTTAAACTGATAAACTCCTGGAATAGATTTCTTATTATACTTTAATACAGATGATGTCCAAAGAAGAGACAGTCAAAAAAAATAGGAGGAAAATATGGAGAAACCGTGAGGTTTAAAGGCTACTAGGTGATTCTATATCTGTTGTTAGTGATCAGAGATTGGTGTTCCTTTATTCTTTGTCACACAGCATTTCTCTTACAAGGACAAAGCAAAAATGGAATAATATCCTGGATGAAGTATGCATCTCTCCTCACCCACTGATGATCTGCTGTATCTGCTGGGTTTATTCCTAGCATGCTCACTCCTCTCTGTGCTGAGGAAAAAAAGAATTTGGAAGAAACCTACATGGCCCCCAAGCTCTCAGAAGGTGAGGAAGTTTCTTGTGGTCCTCTGTGCCAAGCTCTGGATACCCAGGAAGGAGACTGTGATAAGGCCTTCATCATGGAGTCCACATCAGAAATTTGTAGACACAGAAGGACAAAGCACTTACTAAGGAGCATGCTCGCTGTTTTGAAATGGTTCACAAAGTTTCCAGGTGGATAAAAACCTGACCCAGTAAACCACACTTTCTAATGCGTTTTGGCACAAGGCTAATTGTGCCAGGAGACGGTTTCATTTTCAGTGTGTACATCTCAATCCCAAGCACCCTAACTCCTGCTTCCTCCCTTTCTTCCCTCCTGGTGGCCATAAGTTTTGTTCTCTAAAATCTGTAAATTTGTTTCTGTTTTGTAAACCAGTTCATTTGTATCATTTCTTTTTAGGTTCTGCATGTAAGTGCTATCATAAGGTTTTTCTCATTGTCTGACTTACTTCACTCAGTATGTATACACTGCTATATTAAAAGTGGATAATCAACAAGGACCTACTGGCTTCCCTAATAGCTCAGTTGGGAAAGCATCTGCCTGCAGTGCAGGAGAACTGGTTTGATTCCTGGATCGGGAAGATCCCCTGGAGAAACGATAGGCTACCCACTCTAGTATTCTTGCTGCTGCTGCTGCTAAGTCGCTTCAGTCGTGTCCGACTCTGTGCGACCCCATAGACGGCAGCCCGCCAGGCTCACCCATCCCTGGGATTCTCCAGGCAAGAACACCGGAGTGGGTTGCCATTTCCTTCTCTAGTATTCTTGGGCTTCCCTTATGGCTCAGCTGGTAAAGAATCTGCCTGCAATGTGGGAGACCTGCGTTCAACCTGGATTGAGAAGATCCCCTGGACAAGGGAAAGGCTACCCAGTCTGGTATTCTGGCCTGGAGAATTCCATAGACTGTATAGTCCATGGATTCACAGAGAGTCAGACAGGACTGAGTGACTTTCACTTTCACCATATAGCACAGGTAGCTCTGATCTATATTATATAGTATGAATGGGAAAAGAATTTGAAAAATAATAGATCCATGTATGTATATTACTGAATCACTTTGCTGTAGACCTGAAACTCTCACCACTCCAATATACACTCCAATATAAAATAAAGAGGTAAAATAAATGAAGAGTTTAATTTTCAACATTTTAGAAACTTTGTAAGTGCTGTGACTGTTGAATCTTTTTAGAAATACTTGCTGTCTTGTGAAAATTTAATTGTTTGGCACCTTTGCAGATCTTGAAGTTATGTAGGATCCTTACGTGTATAATTCCAAATCTGACACAGAGTAGGTGCTCAATGTAAGCTGATTAAGTAATTATATGTCTAAGCATGTAATGTGGTGAATCAAGGCAATTATCCCAATAAAGGAGTCAAATAAAATACAAAACAAATGTACCAACAAAATTAAACACACCATTAACATTGCTCTAATAGAAGTTAAGACATCTTGCTTTTTATTTTCTTGACTTTTAAGGCTAGTTTACTTCAGTTTACCATTTGTTCATGTGTATCAACTTAGCCAAAATATTTATGATACCTGATCCCACCTAAGAGATTTTCTTGTCCCAACTTAAAATCATTTGTACTTCAGTTCATTCTTTAGTTGAAACAAATCTTCACCCAGTTTCTCAGATAATAAAAGATTACTAAATAAGATCTAGCCTAATTAACAGGAAAATGAGTTATGAATATGTCAATTACAGCTCTCCAAAGTTATCCATTAGTACCACTTTGAGTGTAAAGGCTTCTCTTTTTTTTTTCCTATAAAAATTGCCTACCAGTTGTAAGAGACCCATAGATAGTATTCTTGATAATGTATTCTTGTGTCATGAAAGCACTGGCATTTCTTCTGCCTTCTGTGAATCATGTCATAGCTGGCACATGAATTAATCAATAGAAACATTCTGTACCTATTAACAGTTTACTCTGGGGACATAAAAGTCCTGGGAAAAGTAAAAAAGAATTGTCCCCATTTGATTTGAAAGTAGCTCTGCTTGGTTCCTATCACACTGAACAAAGAAGATATATTGCAAAATCACTGCTTTAAATGATTAATTTTTTTAAATGAGATGTGTTTGAATAAACAAATAATAAAATAGTGGCAATAGACTCTCAGGTTTTCTTCTGCCTGACCTACAGTATTTTGTTTCAGTATGGTATTCAAACGAATGACTTTAGGAAAGTCCTAAGAGTTTTCTCTATATTATTCAGTTCATTTCAGTCACTCAGTTGTGTCCGACTCTTTGTGACCCTATGGACTGCAGCACGCCAGGCTTCCCTGTCCATCACCAACCCCTGGAACCTACTCAAACTCATGTCCAGCGCATTGGTGATTATGGCTCAGCTGGTAAAGAATCTGCCTACAATGCGGGATACCTGGGTTCAGTCCCTGGGTTGGGAAGATCCCCTGGAGAAGAGAAAGGCTACTCACTCCAGTATCCTGGCCTAGAGAATTCCATGGACTGTATAGTTCACAGGAGTCAGACATGACTGAGCAACTTTCTATATTATTAGGTTGGTACAAACGTAATTTCTATTGATGGGCAAGGCTGTGTTCCCCCCCTGTTGCTTGACCCGAGGCCAAACTGTGGTGGAGGTAACGAAAATAATGGCCATCTCCTTCAAAAGGTCCCATGCACACACTTTTCTAGTAATCATGTAAGGATATGAGAATTGGACGATAAAGAAAGCTGAGTGTGGAAGAATTGATGCTTTTGAACTGTGGTGTTGGAGAAGACTCTTGAGAGTCCCTTGGACAGCAAGGAGATCCAACCAGTCCATCCTAAAAGGAAATCAGTCCTGAATATTCATTGGAAAGACTGATGCTGAAGCTGAAACTCCAATACTTTGGCCACCTGAGGTGAAGAACCAACTCATTGGAAAAGACCCTGATGCTGAGAAAGATTGAAGGCAGGAGGAGAAGGGGATGGCATAGGAGGAGATGGTTGGGTGGCATCACTGAAGCGATGGACATGAGTTTGAGTAAGCTCTGGGAGTTGGTGATTGACAGGGAAGCCTGGCGTGCTGCAGTCCATGGGGTTGCAAAGAGTCAGACATGACTGAGTGACTGAACTGAACTGAACAATGTAATTGCAGCTTCAGACATGAATTTTAAATCATTATAACTAGGCTCGACACTGCTGCTGCTGCTGCTGCTGCTAAGTCACTTCAGTCATGTCCGACTCTGTGCGACCCCATAGACGGCAGCCCACCAGGCTCCCTGGTCCCTGGGATTCTCCAGGCAAGAACAGTGGAGTGAGTTGCCATTTCCTTCTCCAATGCATGAAAGTGAAAAGTGAAAGTGAAGTCGCTCAGTCATGTCTGACTCTTCGCGACCCCATCTTTATTAATCAAATAGGAACAATTACAATCAACACATTTTGCCAACAAGAAATAATTTTTTTTTTCTATAGCATAAAAATCCATGCTTTGGGAATTCAATGAACTCTTGGAAAGCATTTTCTGCCTCTTGCTGGTTGTGGAAAAGTTTTCCATACAAGAAGTTGTCAAGATACTTGAAGAAGTGGTAGTTGGTTGGCAAAAGGTCAGGTGAATATGGTGGATGAGGAAACATTTTGTAGCCCAAATCATTCAACTTTTGGTCAGGCATTGTCGTGGGGTAGAACTGGGCCCTTTCTGTTGACCAATACCAGCTGCAGGCATTGCAATATGGGGGGCATCTCATCAATTTGCTGAGCATACTTCTCAGATGTAATGGTTTCACTGGGATTCAGAAAGCTGTAGTGGATCAGATGGGCAGCAGACCACCAGTGACCATGACTTTTTTGGTGCACATTTGGCTTTGGGAAGTGCCTTGGGGCTTCTTCTCAGTCCAACCACTGAGCTGGTCATCACTGGTTGTTGTATAAAATCCACTTTTCGTCCCATGTCACAATCTGATCATGAAATGATTCATTGTTGTTGCATAGAATAAGAGAAGACAACACTTCAAAACAATTTTTTTGATTTCCAGTCAGCTCATGAGGCACCCACTTATCTAGCTTTCTAACCTTTCCAATTTGCTTCAAATGCCGAACGACTGTAAGATGGTTAACATTGAGTTCTTCAGCAACTTCTTAAGTAATTGTAAGAGGATCGGCTTCAATAATCCTTTCCATTGGTCCTTATCAACTTCTGATGGCTGGCCACTACACCCCTCAACCTCAAGTGTCTCATCTCCTTTGCAAGACTTCTTGAACCACCACTGCACTGTATGTTCGTTAGCAGTTCTTGGCCAAATATGTTGTTGATGTTGTGAGTTGTCTCCGCTGCTTTACAACCCATTTTGAACTCAAATAAGAAAATCACTCAAATTTGCATTTGGTCTAACATCATTTCTGTAATCTAAAATAAACATGAAATAGATAGCAAGTAATAAGTCATAGCAGAAAAGCATAAAGCGAGAAATGCACGTTAAAATGATGTATAACATAACCACATTTATTTAAGAATGTATTCCAATACCAAATGGCAGATTTCAACAATGAAAAACGTATTTACTTTTGCACCAACCTAATAGTAACCCTGACTTGCCCTTATTACTCACATAATATACAAAAAGAAGGACCTACCTCTTAAAAAAGTATTTGCATCTTTCTTCTTTAATGATCAGGGTAAACATGAATTCTTCCAGAAAGAAAGGTCTATGGTTTTGACTGGTAGGGAATGGCTGTGGAAAGTTTGCTTCTATTTAACCAAACATAATTTCTTAGCCAACCTGAAAACAAATGCTTTATGATTTTTTTCCTCTAAATCATTTAATTCATTCTGTTTGGGAGAGTTTTATTTAAAAGTCAAGCTCAGGAAATTCAGAGCTTTGAAGATAAATAGTTTCCATTTCCTTTGAGTAAGTTTAGAAAGTTTTTCTGGTTTTAAAATGAAGGTAAGAAGGGAAAAGCTCCCCACCAACAGGAAAGAAGTCCTTGGGCTAAATCAGTATCCATCCATTGCTTACCTGAAAACATAATGAAATACCGAAATTTATAAAGACAAAGGTACAATTTCCCCATCAGCCCACCGTTAACATTGCAAAGGACCTGTGCATTAAGCACATAGAGATTGTACCCTAGGGCAGGTTGCAGGTAACTTGGAATAAAAGTAGTTGCTTCTGTGGTCTCAGAAGATGGGCAAGTGCTCTTTTCTTCGGAAGATACTAATACTGATGCAGTAAGCATTTCCAGAGATGCTTTCCCAGAGTGGAGTCCTTTGCTTTATCCCCATTCTCCTGCCTTTTCTTTGTGCATGAAAAGAAGAGAACTGATGGTATAAAAAATAGTGGATGGAAGATGGACAGAATCAGAAAAAAAAAAAAGGGAAGTTTAGAGATAGACCCAGAAAAACATTCTCTTTCCTGACAAGTGCCTTATGGAGACTGAGGGGAGAATAATTCCTGGAAGTCTTGTTTATGAACTTGTGTGCCTCTCATTGACCCTTTTCTGTATTTTTCAGCTTCTCTAAAAATTTTAAATTATCAATTAAGTCAAAGTTTTCATTTTTTAAAGGTAAATGGTCTTTCAAGGCATTCCCTTTAACCCATGTTTATGAGTAATATAGCTGGAAAGAAACTTAAAGATGACTTAACACAATATCTTCAAAGGATGTAGAAAGGAATCAATTATCTTGACTTCGAGTTTTGAGCATTTTCATCTATCATCTAGCTACCTGTCTACTTACACATACAGATTTATATACACACATATGTAATTTTCTTGTGTGTATGTGTGAAAGTTGTAAGAACTGTAATGTACACCAAACTCCTTATCCTCAGTAATCCCTCACAAAGACAATAGTGTGCAGACGGTGAGTATTGTATTTGCTTCAGTCTAGAGCCACAGCCTATCCTTCTCCACCCAGCTCTGTTCTCAATAAACTCCTTCAACTTCTCATTTGCAATGGGGTTCTGGCAATAGACGCATGGGCAGCACATCTGTAGGACGGGAGGAAAATGAGGTAAAGCCCTTATTCCCTGACTCTCTTCTTACCAGGTCCAATGGCTCCCACTATGGTATACAACGATTCACCTAATCATTCTTTTAATAAGTAGATATCAAAGCTCAATTTGTTCCAGATGCTAGAAGCATGACTGAGACCAAAGGTGTGAGATCTCTGCTCACACAGAATTCATTTAAAAAGTGGCTGTTTCCATTGTTTTTATTTTTAATCCAGAAATATTTCTTGAAGGGTTTTGTGATCCATCTTTTAGTGAAAGAGGCTTTTTCTTTTTTTAATAATTAGAAAAAGTGTCAAAAACAATCATTGTAAATGAAGCTAGTAATTTGATATGTGTGTGTGCATGCTAAGTCACTTCAGTCACGTCTGACTCTTTGTGACCCCATGGACTGTAGTCCACCAGGCTCCTCTGTCCGTGGGATTATCTAGGCAAGAATACTGGAGTGGGTTGCCGTGCCCTCCTCCAGGGAATCTTCCTGACCTGGGAATCGAACCAGCATCTCTTACGACTCCTGCATTTACCACTAGCGCCACCTGGGAAGTCCATAATTTGATATATTCATGGCAAATAGGTTGTATAAACCAGGAAAATTGTTAAGTAAAAGAGATAACGTAAAAGAATTTTAGTTACTATTCTATGGGTATTTGGGTCATAGTGATGCCAAGTGAATTAATGAAATATTAAATATAGGCATGTAAGTGAAGACACTCTATTTCTTGTCATACTCTAAACTGTGCAGAGAGTACATGTGTAAAGTAGGCTGTAAAATGATTAAAACCTGCAGATGATCTTTGTTTAACACTTTCAGGTTGTTTTGATATAGGAAAGAAATTTCTTATTCATCGAGAAACTTCTTTGAGTTATAGATTTGACAATGAAGACTGACTATACATAGTGATAAAACATCTGCTCCAGTCTAGTTGGATGCTCAGTCAATTTTGGGAAGAAATCAGTCAAGCCTGTTGCTTGGTGGCATGTAGACAAAACTACCAAGTGATCGACTGAGTTTTTCACTTTTCAATGGGTTGTTTGGCACCGTGTAGACCCAGCCTATGATTATACTGCCATCTGTATTCTTTCTTACATCAGGCTTATTTCAGCCACAACTTATACATGCTGTTTTGAGAAGAACTCGTCAATATTTTGGTTTGTCTTTAGCTATAAGAGTGCCGTAGACAGTCTTGCGTGAACTTGGCTCTGCCTTGCTAATTCTCTGTCAGTTCTGGCAGCTATAGGAATTTAAGTTCATGATGGAGATATTTGGATTCCCCTCAAAATAAAAATATGTAAAATAAAATCTTAAAATAAGCTGCTTTTCTTTGACAAAAATACCCAAATTCCTAGAAATGGTCTGCCATGGTCTATATATATAATATATATTATATATATAATATATATAATTTTAATGTAAAAACAATACAAACAGAATAGTTAACAATTTTGAAGTTAACAATTGCTCATGTTATCATAGCTTCCAAACTGGATGAAGCAATTGAAGATATCATCCCTTTCCAATTTCAACTGTACATAAATGCTTTTTAAATTAAACTAGTGATGGTGGTAGGAATGTTCACTCAAAATTGGAAAATGAATTAAAATATCACACATATTTATCTGTCATAGTGCTATCACGTCTTATAATGTTACAGCCACTATAGGGACCAGTTATTTCTTCTAAGGAGATAAGCTGACAAAAAGAAAGTTTGAGCTTTGGTGGGAAATGAATCATCAAAGAGTTTCTGCATAATGATAAAATTGTTCTCTAGTTTCAACAGTCAGAGTGATATTGAAACATGTTCCTATATAAATATACCTGACTCAAAATCCCATTTTTTATTTGTTTCTTTCGTTAGTTAAAGTTGCTGCTGCTGCTGCTGCTAAATCGCTTCAGTCGTGTCCGACTCTGTATGACCCCATGGACGGCAGCCCACCAGGCTCCCCGTCCCTGGGATTCTCCAGGCAAGAACACTGGAGTGGGTTGCCATTTCCTTCTCCAATGCATGAAAGTGAAAAGTGAAAGTAAAGTTGCTCAGTCGTGTCCAACTCTTAGTGACCCCATGGACTGCAGCCTACCAGGCTCCTCTGTCCATGGGATTTTCCAGGCAAGAGTACTGGAGTGGGGTGCCATTGCCTTCTCTGGGTAAAGTTAGGGGAAGTGATATCAGAGAAAAGGAGGAGGAAATATGTGTTCTTTATTCAGCCAAGGGATAAAACAGGCAGATTAAGGTTTTGTGGGCCCTAAAATGTATACAATTGGGTGACCCTTTTCAAAAATACGTAAAATTACAAATAAAAAATTAAGTTTAAAGGTTGATGTTATTTAACTTATAGGAATATAATGTAATTTAGTTTAATTAGTGTAGTGTTAGTCACTCAGTCTTGTCCAATTCTCTGCGATCCCATGGACTGCAGCCCACCAGGCTCCTCTGTCCATGGAGTTCCCCAGGCAAGAATACTGGAGTGGGTTACCATGCCCTCCTCCAGGGAATCTTCCCGATCCAGGGATCAAACCTGTGTCTCCTGCACTGCAAGCAGATTCTTTACCATCTGAGCTACAGCCCTTAGGTAGGCCCTAAGGGTAAAGCCCTTAGTTTAATTAATGTTACTTAAAATGAGAGGTCTTTATCTTTTGAAGAGCCATGTATTAATCAGGGACCCTAAACCCTGAACTTCATTAGCTTCACAACGTAGCCAAGGGACTAACAGAATATACCAGAACAACAATGAGAAAAATTACCTGGAATTTGAGCAAAGAAAAACAATATGTCATTAAAATATGATTTATGATATATCTTATATTTAAATATCTTTGGCTACCAACTATTCATAAATAACTCTTGTGTGGGGTAATCTGGGTTTCTCTTTTCCTTTGTTCCAGTAAAATCTGAATCAGCTGATTCTTAACTTCATTATCTTTTGAAACATTTTAGAATCACTAATTAAAAACCTGTAAAACATTAGGAGTAGTGGGCATATTACCAGAAGAAATACAGTGGCTCTAGAGGAGATGTAAAGTGGTAATTGAGGGTTGAGAAACCACAGATTTTTGTCTCACATGCCATCAGTATCTTCACATTGCAGATAAGTAAAATAATGCCCAGAGAAGGGAGACGATTTGCGTAGCTCCACAGAAACCATGAATGGCAGAGGCAAGTTTAGAAGACACATATGTGGGCAGCCAATGCTGTACCATATTCATCACTTCTGAATCCATATCAAACCCAAATCTCCTGTTTCCTTCACTGAGTCAGCCAAGCCAACTTTATTGTTGTAGTCACCACTATTGCCGCCTAGATTACAATTCTACATTCTAAGGAATTGCCTAGTGAATTGCAGTGTCTTCTCATAGGTTAATGTGGTATCAGTCAAATTTCGTATGAGCCTTTTGAGAATATTATGGTATTAACACTACTTATTCTGACCATTGGAACCTCTTTTAGCTGCATTGCATTTTGCCAGTTGTGAAGTAATGTCTTTAGCACAAATCCATGTACATGATTCTCTACTTTTAAAATATTCCTTTCAGTCATTTAAGTGATTCACTGAGACAAAGATGGTATGGGAAACTGTTTTTTTCCAGCAGTTTAACAGAGATCAATCCTCCCACATAAACTAAAAAGACTAATTTAAATATAAAAATACATGGCTTATGTATATCAATAGCATGGCAAGAAAGTTGATAGTTCTCAGAGGCCAAATGATAAGTAGAAATAAGAACCCAAGAGGCAAGTAAAACAGTTAGTATAATCTGTGTCCTTAGGTGAATGATCAAACCTAGTTAAACTTGTTTCCTTTTGACAATTTCAAAGGTTGCAGTACTCACAAGTGAAAAATATGGCTTCTAAAGGAGATCCTCTCCATAAAGCTGGGACCCTAAAGAGTGATACTCTCAGTAAGTAGAAGTATTACCTTTTCCCAAGGGATCAACAAGATAAATTCATCTTGAACCTTAACTGAAGGAAAAACCTCTTCTTTGGGAATTCATACCACAAGCCAATCTTTACTGACTGGGTTTGCAAATGGAATCCACAGTGCCTGGATATGGTCAAATAAAATTCAAGCCAAGCATTAATTAAAGTAATGCTGGATTACTAGTTCCCCTAGTTACCTAGCCAGAGTAAATGCAAATTCTATCTAAAGGAGCCATTTCCATCCAATCCACAACAAATTGGCAGAAATGTGGCTCAGATGATAAAGAATCCACCTGCAGTGTGGGAGACCTGGGTTGGGAAGATCTCTTGGAGAAGGAAAAGGCTCCAGTATTCTGGCCTGGAGAATTCCACAGATTGTATAGTCCATGGGGTCATAAAGAGTCAGACATGACTGAGCAATTTTCACTTTCACAGGTTCAAAGAATATGAACTCAACTGCAAAATTTACAAAACACACAAAGCAACAGAAAACATGAGCAGAATTAATCTGACCTGAAATCTTCCTATATTGGAAATATCAAAAAAGAGTATGTTTAATATATTTAATAAATTAAAATAGAGGATAAAAATGAGTAAGAGAGAGGAGTTTATTTCAAACAATGACCAAGAAAGTATAAAATTAACCAGGGATCGATGAAAGAAAAATATAATAATTGAAATTTAAAACTCAATACTTATTTTCAAAATCAAATTAGACACAGATAAAAAGAGAGTTAATAATCTGGAAAGCATATCTGAAGAAATTATCTGAAATGTAGTACAGAAAAACAAAAAGAACACATCAATGAATTATTAGGAGACATGAAGGAGAGAGTCTAAGGCATATATATTTGGAAGTTTTTTTTTTTCATTTAAATTTATTTATTTTAATTAGAGACTAATTACTTTACAATATTGTATTGGTTTCATCAACATGAATCTGCCATGGGTGTACACGTGTTCCCAATCCTGAACCCCACCTCCATAACAGAAGATCGAAGCAACATTTGAAGATAAAATAACTAACAATTTTTCAGAACCAGTGAAAAATACCTATCCTTAGATTTACAAAATCCCAAATAGGACAAATTTTAAAAATCCACATTTAAGTTTATAATGCTAAAACTGGATATCAGCAAAGACAAAGAAAATGTCTCAAAATGACACAGAAAAAATAAATTGTCTAAATAAGTATGATTGTTAAATTAATAGTTGACTTCTTATCAGTAGCAATGGAAGCCAGAATATCTTCAGTGCCCTGAAAAAAAAAATATGAACCTAGAATTCTATATTCAACAATATTTTATCAAGGGTAAGGGTAAAATAAGAAGGTTTCCATGTGAAAAGTTTGAGATGCAAGGAAGAATAATAATAAAAAAGTAACTAACATTTTGGGAAGTCTAAACAAATATTGACTATATAAAGCAATACTTAAACTTTTGTGTTTGTAAAAGAGAAAAATAAAATAAGATAAAAATCCATAAAGCAATAATGCATGAAAAGGGAAAGAGTTATCAGAGTTATAGTTTTCTAACATTTGTTCAGAAGAAGAGTGAAAATAATAATTAGCTTTAAAATTTTATATATTCTTAGGCATGTTTAGATTCCTAATGTAATCACTAAAAGAAATAAAAGTTAAGTAGAGAGAAAAAATATAATCAGAGACTATATTTTATTCATTCAAAAGAAGAAAATAAGGGCAGCAAAAACAAACACAGAAAAGATGTAATCAATTTTTACTTCAAAATAGGATAGAAATAAACCTGAGTCCATCAATAATTATAATAAATCTAAATGGAGTAAATGATGCAATGAAAGACAAATAGACATACGTAGTGCATTACAATGCAAATAAGTTGAATATATAAGAATGCAAAAGGTACCCATCTAATACTATCCAAAACAAAGAAAAGGAGAAAGAAAAGAAAAAAGCTAGTGCACTTGACTAATACCAGACAGTATAGACATTAAACTGAAAAGGATTACTAAGATTAAAGGAGATAACTAGGTAATGATGAATAACTCGATACAATGGAAAATAAAAGAAGTTTTAAATATTACACAACTATACAAAGCAACATTTTGTTCTTAAAAATATGTAAAACAAAAATTAAGATAAATACAAGGGAATTCCTTATATTGGAACATTTAACTATACATATCATTAATTAAGAAAAATAAATCAATATATTGATTTGAGGGACAATTTACCAGCTGGATCTAATGACTATATACAGAATACGTTTTTCTTTTCTTCTGTTCCTTCAAAACTTAGAGTGAATTTCAGATATGTTATTATATCACCTCTACATAATCCTGCAAAAGTTTCTCAAAAACATGAACTTGTTTTTACATAATTATATGCTTCCTCTATGGCTCACCAGTAAAGAATCTGCCTATAGTGCAGGAGATGCAGGTTTGATCCCTGGGTCGGAAGATCCCCTGGAGGAGGAAATGGCAACACACTCCAGTATTCTTGTCTGGAAAATCCCATGGACAGAGAAGCCTTGTGGGCTACAGTCCATGGGGTCCCAAAAAGTCGGACATTACTGAGCACACACTCGACCATATATATGTCTGATAAAATTATCAATAATTTATTGATATCATCCAAAATCCAGTCCACACTATTAAAATTACCCTGATTGTCCAAGAATATTTCATACTTGGTTTACTTGAAATAAGATCAAAAGAGCTGTTTTCTTTTAGTCTCCTCTGTTTTTTCTTTAAGCCACTGACATTAAAGAAACTGGTCATTTCTAAAAGAAACGTCACATTCTGAATTTATCTGATCTCTTCGCTGTGGTGTTAATTAACTTGTTCCTCATTCCTTCTTTATTCTCTATAAATGGAATTTAAGTCTAAGGGCTTGAATAGATTTCATCTCAGTTGGGAAGTGGGAAGGGAGAAAGTACTTAATATTGCCTTAAAACAAGATAGCACCAAGTCTTTTTGGTCCTGTTAGTAATCCAAAGATCAGTTGGTTCATGTGGTGAGTCCGTGGTCCCTCCAGCCTTCATTCTCCATCAGCCTTTCTTCTAATGGTTTGATCCATGTTGACCATTGTCTGAACCTATTTCAGTAGATTTTGCAAAATAAAATCTGTTATTTTCAAGTATACATAGTATATTTGTGAAAATTCAAAACATTTTGCCATAAAGGAAGTATCAAAACATAAATTTATTTTGAAAGTTGGTATCATGGAAACTACCTTCTATTATCACTATGAAATTAAAATGGGATTAATAGGTAGCTTGGAAAATGTCAATACATTTCAATTCTTTTTCAGTCAACTTTAAAGGTGATATGAGGTATGAGAGAAAAAATTATGTCAATTACATTTTAAACTAAAATTTAAAATTCCTAAACAAAATATTAGAACACTGACATCTAACAATGTGTAACAAAATGAAATTCTCTCCAGAAGGAAGATTAATTAAAATTAGAAATATCACATAATGTAGTTACCAACCTGAGAGATGAAAGGGCAAAAATAGCATGATTCTCTTAAAAGAGTAAAATCCTTCAATAAAGTAAACATATATTAATAGTTTTTATTTTTAAAAATTGTGAAAGAAAAGAGAAAAAAGGAAGAAAAAAAATTTAGCAAAGTAGAAATAGAAAGAAATTGCATTAATCTGATGATTAGTAATCTACAAGACATCAGATCAGATCAGATCAGTCGCTCAGTCGTGTCTGACTCTTTGCGACCCCATGAAATGCAGCACTCCAGGCCTCCCTGTCCATCACCAATTCCCAGAGTTCACTCAGACTCATGTCCATCGAGTCAGTGATGCCATCCAGCCATCTCATCCTCTGTCATCCCCTTCACCTCCTGCCTCCAATCCCTCCCAGCATCAGTCTTTTCCAATGAGTCAACTCTTCCCATGAGGTGGCCAAAGTACTGGAGTTTCAGCTTTAGCATCATTCCTTCCAAAGAAATCCCAGGGCTGATCTCCTTCAGAATGGACTGGTTGGATCTCCTTGCAGTCCAGGGAACTCTCAAGAGTCTTCTCCAACACCACAGTTCAAAAGCATCAATTCTTCGGCGCTCAGCCTTCTTCACAGTCCAACTCTCACATCCATACATGACCACTGGAAAAACCATAGCCTTGACTAGATGAACCTTTGCCGGCAAAGTGATGTCTCTGCTTTTGAATATGCTGTCTACAAGACATAGTGCCTACCTATAGAACAGTGAAAACATCAGCTTTAAAATGGTAAAAAATAGAAGGGTGCCTGCTCTCTCCAATTCTGTTTGCCTTTATATTATAAACTTTAATTCCAATTCTAAAGAAAGGCAGTGCCAAAGAATGCTCAAACTACCGCACAATTGCACTCATCTCACATGCTAGTAAAGAAATGCTCAAAAGTCTCCAAGCCAGGCTTCAGCAATACGTGAACTGTGAACTTCCTGATGTTCAAGCTGGTTTTAGAAAAGGCAGAGGAACCAGAGATCAAATTGCCAACATCCGCTGGATCATGGAAAAAGCAAGAGAGTTCCAGAAAAACATCTATTTCTGCTTTATTGACTATGCCAAAGCCTTTGATTGTATGGATCACAACAAACTGTGGAAAATTCTGGAAGAGATGGGAATACCAGACCACCTGACCTGCCTCTTGAGAACCATATATGCAGAAAGCAACAGTTAGAACTGGACATGGAACAGCAGACTGGTTCCAAATAGGAAAAGAGGTACGGCAAGGCTGTATATTGTCACCCTGCTTATTTAACTTACATGCAGAGAACATCATGAGAAACGCTGGACTGGAAGAAACACAAGCTGGAATCAAGATTGCCAGGAGACATATCAATAACCTCAGATATGCAGATGACACTACCCTTATGGCCGAAAGTGAAGAGAAACTAAAAAGCCTCTTGATGAAAGTGAAAGAGGAGAGTGAAAAAGTTGGCTTAAAGCTCAACATTCAGAAACGAAGATCATGCCATCCGGTCCCATCACTTCATGGCAGATAGACGGGGAAATAGTGGAAACAGTGTCAGACTATTTTTGGGGGGCTCCAAAATCACTGCAGAAGGTGACTGCAGCCATGAAATTAAAAGATGCTTACTCCTTGGAAGGAAAGTTATGACCAACCTAGATAGCATATTCAAAAGCAGAGACATTACTTTGCCAACAAAGGTCCATCTAGTCAAGGCTATAGTTTTTCCTGTGGTCATGTATGGATGTGAGAGTTGGACTGTGAAGAAGGCTGAGTGCCAAAGAATTGATGCTTTTGAACTGTGGTGTTGGAGAAGACTCTTGAGAGTCCCCTGGACTGCAAGGAGATCCAACCAGTCCATTCTGAAGGAGATCAGCCCTGGGATTTCTTTGGAAGGAATGATGCTAAAGCTGAAACTCCAGTACTTTGGCCACCTCATGGGAAGAGTTGACTCATTGGAAAAGACTCTGATGCTGGGAGGGATTGGAGGCAGGAGGTGAAGGGGATGACAGAGGATGAGATGGCTGGATGGCATCACTGACTCGATGGACATGAGTCTGAGTGAACTCTGGGAATTGGTGATGGACAGGGAGGCCTGGCGTGCTGCGATTCATGGGGTTGCGAAGAGTCGGACACAACTGAGCAACTGAACTGAACTGAAATGAGTTCAGTAAAGGGAAAAAATGTACAAGAGAGACCACATGATATAATATTTAAGAGTATAGATTTTGGACCAGACTGCCTAGGTTTAAATCAATTCTATATTGCTTCTCCTCTCTGTGCTTCAGTTTCTAGTCTATAAAATGGAGATAATAACCTACCTCAGTGGAGGTTGTTAAAGCTACTATTTAAAAGTGCTTAAAGCAGTGCTTACAAAATACTAAATACTATATGTGTTAAGTAAAATGAATTGGAAAAAAATCCTATAATCATTAGTCAGAGATGACAAGATTGGCTATATGGAAACCTCAATACAGTCCAGTTCAGTTCAGTTCAGTTGCTCAATCATGTCCGACTCTTTGCGACCCCATGGACTGCAGCACACCAGGCCTCCCTGTCCATCACCGACTCCCAAGAGCCTACCCAAACTCGTGTATATCACATCGGTGATGCCATCCAACCATCTCATCCTATGTCATCCCCTTCTCCTCTCGCCTTCAATCTTTCCCGGCATCAGGGTCTTTTCAAATGAGTCAGTTCTTCACATCAGGTGGCCAAAGTATTGGAGTTTCAGCTTCAATATCAGTCCTCCCAATGAATATTCAGGACTGATCTCCTTTAGGATGGACTGGTTGGATCTCCTTGCAGTCCAAGGGACTCTCAAGAGTCTTCTCCAACACCACAGTTCAAAAACATCAATTCTTCCACACTCAGCTTTCTTTATGGTCCAACTCTCACATCCATACATGACTACTGGAAAAACCATAGCCTTAACTAGACGGACCTTTGTTGAGATGGACTGGAATGGGTAAATTTAACCCAGATGACCATTATATCTACTACTGTGGGCAAGAATCCCTTAAAAGAAATGGAGTAACCATCATCGTAAACAAAGGAGTCCGAAATGCAGTACTTAGATGCAATCTCAAAAATGACAGAATGATCTCTGTTCATTTCCAAGGCAAACCATTCAATCTCACAGTAATCCATTACTGGTTTATGCCCCGACCAGTAATGCTGAAGAAGCTGAAGTTGAACAGTTCTATGAAGACCTACAAGACCTTTTAGAACTAACACACACAAAAGATGTCCTTTTCATTATAGGGGACTGGGATGCAAATGTAGGAAGTCAAGAAACACATGGGGTAACAGGCAAATTTGGAAAGTCAATACAATATAGATTAATTTATCACCACTAATTCAATAGTAAAGCAGCTTTGTTAATATCAAATCAGCATATAAAATGAGTAATATTACTACATACCAATAACTAATGTTAGAAAGCATATTTTAAAAAGATAACCTTTACAATGGCATTAAACATAAGTAAGGTGACTGGTGAAAATTCTAACAAAACGTGCATATGCTATTTGTGGAAAAAGAAAACTTTATTGAAATACAGTAAGAAAATCTAAATAGAGCTTTACCATGTTAATAGATAGGAAAATTCAATAGTGTAAAGATGTTAATTTTTCCTAAATTGATCTACAGAATTGTGACTCTCATTTTTTTCCAGTTGGGCCACAGCAAGCTTTCCTTTCTCATCTATTCTCCCTACAATGCCTTGTCATTTCTATCATAGGGAGGTGAGGGTGGGGCTCTGTGCGCATCCCCTTTCATTTAAGTTGTGGCAGAAACGATGATATCTTATACTGAGTCTAAGTCATAAATGTTAATGCAAGGTCTGCCTGAACCTCTTGCAACTCTTTGTTTGTTCTAGAAATCTAGTCCTCATGTTGTGGGGAATTAGAGAAACAACACGGAGAAGAGGTATGAGTAGTTATGGCCAACAGTCCCAGCTGAGGTCCCAGCTGACATCCAGCTTCAACCTCCCGACTTGTGAATGACTGATCTTAAGATGTGTCCAGACTCCACCATCACCAGACAGAAACCATATGAAAGATCCCAAGAGAGAACTGGCCAGCTGATCCTAGCTGAATCCCAGAACTATGACACATTAAAAAACAAAATGATTATTCTTTTATGCCGCTTAGTTTAGGGTGATTCATAACAAAATAATAAATATCTAGAATAAATTTTGCTATTTAAAATTCCTATGATAAGTTTTAACCTGTACATTAATTCTGAAGTGACAGATATTTCTGAACAAAGGGGAAAAAAAAGTGAGGAGACTTTCCTTGTCAGACATCAAAAATTATTATAAAGGTATAGAAACTAAATATGTGATAATGCCACACAGATAGACAAATTGCTTAATGGAACAGAAGAAAAATCTCAGCGATATAGGAAGCCCACATCAGTGAGGCCCACCTTTGTAAGCCAGCTTCCTGTGTAAGAAACGACATTAAAATCAACAGGGAAAGGATTGACTTTAATAACTGATTCTGGGGGTGAAAACAGTTATCTAATAAGGGTGTTGGAGAAGGAAATGGCAACCCACTCCACTATTCTTGCCTGGAGAATCCCAGGGATGGCGGAGCCTGGTGGGCTGCTGCTTATGGGGTCTCACAGAGTCGGACACGACTGAAGTGGCTTAGCAGAATAAGGGTGTATAAAATTTAGAAGATAATATAAAAGACAAATTTGACCCATTTTTCCTGGTAGCATAATTTTTTAAACTTTTGGAAGTATGTAATTGTTGCAATATTTTAAGCCAAAAGGTAGAAACTTCCTAACACTCAAAAAAAGGTGTCTAATAACTCTGCATGCCAAGTCACAGTAATTAGCTCTTAAATCCAGAGTGTCTTTCTTCAAAAGTTAAGTGGCCAAAGGCTGCTTATATTTTAGGTATATATGTGGTAGTAGTTTGTCATCATTCTCTCTAGACCTGCTAAGCTGGTGAAACACAGAGATGGAAGAATTTCCTCTCCCTGTCTCTCTGACCATCCCCTAAGTGATGTTCCATGAAGATATTCCTCGTGTGCCCCTCATTCTTTTTGTGCTGTGCTTAGTCGCTCAGTCATGCCTGACTCGTTGTGAACTCATGGACTGTAGTCTGCCAGGCTCCTCTGTCCATGGGGATTCTCTGGGCAAGAATACTGGAGTGGGTTGCCATGCCCTCCTCCAGGGGATCTTCCCAACCCAGGGATTGAACCCAGATCTCCCACATTGCAGGTGGATTCTTTACCGTCTGAGTCACTGGGGAAGCCCACCCCTCATTCTACAGAAACACAAAAACATTCCAATTGTAGAAAATGAGAAGACAATATGTGTTATGTATCTACTGAACTCTGTTACCATTTACAACTACTTGAATTACTTTTTTTTTTCCAGAATTAGTTGGATAAATGCCTTTGTTTTCCATTTTACTTAATCAGCGTAGACAGAGCCGAAGGGTTCCTCCTTCTCTGAACACAGGCTTTTCCACTGCACAAACCATGCTAGTGCTCTTGATTGACATGACACAGCACTCTCAACCATTTGACTCCAGTGAATTGTCAGGCAAGAATGTCTGAAAGCAGAGTGACTGTTTAAGTACTTAAATGCACAGCAAATAACTGCTTGCCTGTTTTTCTTCACTAGTGCCGTCTCATGAAGTGGTGTATTATTATAGATAATCTACAGTGAATAAAAGACAAAGCATTCCATATTCAAAATACACACACATTTGCCAAGTTGACTGAACCTGTGATTTTTCAAAATAAAAGATGCAAATATTTATTTGAAAAATGATATAATTAAGAGGGACTCACTACAGAGCAGTAACTACACACACATGCTGTATAACCAAACTGTAGCACCAATAAACAGGTTTCCCCAGTAAGCACCTTTTGTCAATACGATTAGTTAAACTGGTGCCAAGAAAGCTCTTTCATGCTTCAACAGGACATAGTTTGCTTGAAGTAATGATGACTAGTTATGTGTAATTATCTGATTATCCAAAACATTTTTAAAAAGGAACTTGCCTAAACAACTTTGGTGTGCTCCATTATAGGGTTTCATTTAGACTCTGAATTATTTAATGTTTATATAGTCCTGAGACAAACTGCACCATTCAAAACTAATTAAAAGATTTACCCCAATACATAACTTGTAAATTGGCACAGTGTGGTTGGATACTTATTATTATTGGATTTTTTTTGAAACTAGTAGGGCTTCAAAAAATAATAAGGTTTTCCAGAAGGGGAGTAGTTTATAAATCATCAATCAATGAAAATGACTCATGAAATTATATCAATTTTAATATAAAACAACATAATTCTTATCTCTTGCGTAGGTAGACTTTTAAGATGTATGAGCAAGTGAATTGCTTATACTATGTAAATGAAAATAATCATTCAGTGTCTAGCACCATCTTACAAATCAGGAAAAATATTAAGATGCATATGCAGAGACTTTTTAGTCATTCTTATTCTTCTGGTTTACTTGGAAACACCATGAATTAAACTAATATTATTTTCTATTCAACCAGCATAAATTAACTTTGCTTCTTGGAACAATCTATTTTGAATACTTGCCCAATGAGTTAAAATTTTTCTTCCCAAGTGAGGTCTCTCTTCCTTATGGGAGATAACTTGATCTTGTTAATTATAAGGGGATAAAAAACGTGGCTATAACTTTTAAATTATTTCTATATAATTTAAATTTAAGATATATTCATACATGATACTGGAGAAGGAAATGGCAACCCACTCCAGTACTCTAGCCTGGAAAATTCCATGGATGGAGGAGCCTGGTAGGCTACAGTCCATGGGATCACAAAGAGTTGGACACGACTGAGTGACTTCACTTTCTCTCTTCCTACAGTTTCTTTTGGGGAAGGAAATGGCAACCCACTCCAGTGTTCTTGCCTGGAGAATCCCATGGATGGAGGGGCCTGGTGGGCTGCGGTCTATGGGGTTGCAAAGAGTTGGACGTAACTAAGCAACTAACGCACACACACACACACACATACATGATACTGAGCTTGCATTGAATCATCTCCTTGTATTTACAACATTATTAGTTGATAGAATTAGGAATGCTTTGGCCACAAGTAATATAAAATATAATGGTCATCTGAGTTAAATTCACCCATTCCAGTCCATTGTAGTTCGCTAATTTCCTAGAATGTCAGTGTTCACTCTTGCCATCTCCTGTTTGACCACTTCCAATTTGCCTTGATTCATGGACCTGACATTCTGGTTCATAAGTAATATTGCTCTTTACAGCATTGAACCTTGCTTCTATCACCAGTCACATCCACAACTGGGTATTGTTTTTGCTTTGGCTCCATCCCTTCATTCTTTCTGGAGTTATTTCTCCACTGATCTCCCATAGCATATTGGGCACCTACAGACCTGGGGAGTTCCTCTTTCAGTATCCTATCATTTTGCCTTTTCATACTGTTCATGGGGTTCTCAAGGCAAGAATACTGAAGTGGTTTGCCATTCCTGTCTCCATTGGACCACATTCTTCAGACCTCTCCACCATGCCCGCCCAACTTAGGTGGCCCCACAGGGCATGGCTTAGTTTCATTGAGTTAGACAAGGCTGTGGTCCTAGTGTGATTAGACTGACTAGTTTTCTGTGAGTATGGTTTCAGTGTGTCTGCCCTCTGATGCCCTCTTGCTACACCTACCGTCTTACTTGGGTTTCTCTTACCTTGGATGTGGGGTATCTCTTCATGGCTGCTCCAGCAAAGCGCAGCCATTGCTCCTTACCTTGGATGAGGGGTATCTCCTCACTGCCACCCCTCCTGACCTTGAACGTGGAGTAGCTCCTCTCAGCCCTCCTGCACAAATCCTGAAAGATGATGCTGTGAAAGTGCTGCACTCAATATGCCAGCAAATCTGGAAAACTCAGCAGTGGCCGCAGGACTGGAAAAGGTCAGTTTTCATTCCAATCCCAAAGAAAGGCAATGTCAAAGAATGCTCAAACCACTGCACAATTGCACTCATCTCACACGCTAGTAAAGAAATGCTCAAAATTCTCCAAGCCAGGCTTCAGCAACACGTGAACTGTGAACTTCCTGATGTTCAAGCTGGTTTTAGAAAAGGCAGAGGAACCAGAGATCAAATTGCCAACATCAGCTGGATCATGGAAAAAGCAAGAGCATTCCAGAAAAACATCTATTTCTGCTTTATTGACTATGCCAAAGCCTTTGACTGTGTGGATCACAATAAACTGTAGAAAATTCTGGGAGAGATGGGAATACCAGACCACCTGACCTGCCTCTTGAGAAACCTATATGCAGGTCAGGAAGCAACAGTTAGAACTGGACATGGAACAACAGACTGGTTCCAAATAGGAAAAGAAATACGTCAAGACTGTATATTGTCACCCTGCTTATTTAACTTCTATGCAGAGTACATCATGAGAAACGCTGGGCTGGAAGAAGCACAAGCTGGAATCAAGATTGCCAGGAGACATATCAATAACCTCAGATATGCAGATGACACCACCCTTATGGCAGAAAGTGAAGATGAACTAAAGAGCCTCTTGATGAAAGTGAAAGAGGAGAGTGAAAAAGTTGGCTTAAAGCTCAACATTCAGAAAACGAAGATCATGGCATCTGGTCCCATCACTTCATGGGAAATAGATGGGGAAACAGTGGAAACAGTGTCAGACTTTATTTTTGGGGGCTCCAAAATCATTGCAGATGGTGATTGCAGCCATGAAATTAAAAGATGCTTACTCCTTGGAAGGAAAGTTATGACCAACCTAGACAACATATTCAAAAGCAGAGACATTACTTTGCCAACAAAGGTCCATCTAGTCAAGGCTATGGTTTTTCCTGTGGTCATGTATGGATGTGAGAGTTGGACTGTGAAGAAGGCTGAGTGCCAAAGAATTGATGCTTTTGAACTGTGTTGTTGGAGAAGACTCTTGAGAGTCCCTTGGACTGCAAGGAGATCCAACCAGTCCATTCTAAAGGAGATCAGCCCTGGGATTTCTTTGGAAGGAATGATGCTAAAGCTTAAACTCCAGTACTTTGGCCACCTCATGAGAAGAATTGACTCATTGGAAAAGACTCTGATGCTGGGAGGGTTTGGGGGCAAGAGGAAAAGGGACGGCAGAGGATGAGATGGCTGGATGGCATCACTGACTCAATGGACGTGAGTCTGAGTGAACTCTGGGAGTTGGTGATGGACAGGGAGGCCTGGCGTGCTGCATTTCATGGGGTCACAAAGAGTCAGACACGACTGAGCAACTGAACTGATCTGAACTGAATATAAAGCATTACTAATATGGGTTAGACCAAGAGAGGCATATTTTTCTCCTGTAATAAAAGGTTTAGAGATAGGCAGGCAGCTTATGACATTGGTTCCCTCACTCAGACTTGCTGAAGCTGATGTCAGCTGAATTGTTCCTGACCTTATCCTCATGTATCCACAATGACTCCCCAGATCTGACACTGTGTTCACGTAAAGCTAAGAAGGACTAGGGGAGACAGGTGTCAGTACTGCCCACAGCTTTATTAGAAAAGCAAAGGCTTTCCCCCAGTCCACTCCTGAAGTAGAATTTCTTTCATCTCATCCAACAGAAATCTGTCACATGGCCACCTCTAACTTCAAGGATAGCTGGGAAAATGAGTATTTTTCTTCATAGTAGAGATGGGCAAGGGAGAAAAAGAATGTCAGCTAAAAAAATGATTTGTATATTAACATTATTTAATATCTCATTATAGGCAAGTAGTTTAGTTGATTGCTTACACACATCTGAAAAGTGGAAATAGTATTTCCCTGTCTGTATCAGAACTGTGTGAAGATTAAATGAGATGATATACAGGAAATTGCTCTATAAACCAAAAGACCTAATAGCTTAGATGGTCAATGCTGATATAACTCAGCTTCACAGGTGCTACTGCCATGACTCCCTTAAGTAGTTTGCCTCCATTTAGCCCCTTTATTTCCAGAAACCCATTCTGCGGACCTGTAAACACAGTTGTTCTACAAGCAACGGCATAGAGAAGTCTTAAGACATTCACAATAAGTGCAGAAGGAAAAGACAAAGGAAAAAAAAAGCAATTAGACATAAGATATTACAAAGAAATGAAAATAAAGATGATTTAATGCAATTTATAATGTACATCCTAGCTTTGAAAAACTCCATAAAAGGAAACATACAATTCTCCAATGTAAAAGTAGAAATTTTCTCTGAAATTAAAGGAAAAGATGATTAAGTGTATTTAAGGATATCATGCTCCAGAAAAAGTTTGATAAAATGTAGCTTGCTTAAAATATTGAATTTTAAATTCAAGTAATTTAAAAATTATTGTTAGTCATTGAGGAAAAAAAGCAAGAATACTATCATATTAAAAAAAATCATGCTGACCTCCAACTTATTCAAGTAACATTTGGTTCCAGAAGACCGTAAGAAAATGTCTATAAAGTCCCACTGTTAAAATAGTATAACCCCAAAAATTTATTATCCAGGTATCAAAACCAAAACCAGATATTCTTAAGCACAGAAGGTCTAGGGAAGTACATTTGTGAACCTATCCTGGAATAAAGAACTATATGAAGGTGAATACCAGGCATCGGAGAAAAGAATTAAAACAGATAACAGAAATTGAGAAATGATGGATAGTGACTGTTAACTCTTTAAATATAAACTTCAGATAACCAATTGTGAAATTCCATTTTGGGGACTGAGTGTAAGTGTTATACACCTTGGTAATGCAAAAGTTATACCAAAAGCAGAAACATCAAGAGATAGACAAAAGGAAAAGTAGACAGGGTTTTGCTTTTTGTTTCTTTGCACGTTTCTAAAAGAAAATCAAACCTTTCTAAACTTGAAGCTTATTCTAGAAACAGAACTTCAAACATCTAGTATTTTTATAACATTTTATTTTAAAATGTAGAAGCATATATTTTAAAGTAACACAATATAAAAATATCTATTTAAGAACAGACTTGTGGTTGCCAAGGGAGAGGCAGGATGATGGAGGGAGGATTGGGAGTTTGGAATTAGCAAATGCAAACTATTACATACAGAAGGAATAAACAACAAGGTCCTAATGTATAGCACAGGGAAGTATGTTCAACATCCTGTGATAAACCATAATGGAAAAGAATATATATGTGTGTGTGTGTGTGTGTGTGCGCGTGCGCGCACGCTCGTGTGTGTGTCTGTGCACGCGCGCGCACGCATATACACTAAGTCACTTCAGTTGTGTCCGACTTTTTGTGACCCTACGGACTATGGAGCTGCCAGGCCCCTCTTCCCATGGGATTTTCCAGGCAAGAATACTGGAGTGGGTTGCCATGCCCTCCTCCCGTGTATCCTCCTGACCCTGGGATCGAACCCACATCTATTAGGTCTCCTGCATTGGCAGGTGGGTTCTTTACCACTAGCACCACCTGGGAAGCCCTAGGAGAGGATAGTAACTGTTATTTGTAGCTAAAACATTTATCCCACATCACATATATCTAAGAAAGGAAGATATTGGCTTGGTTGAATTTTGATAATTTTGTGATCTACCAGACAAGTACTTACTGAAAATTTCCAAATTAGGTTCCCCTTTTTCCTTGATGCCAGAAAAATTATTGACATTTGCTCCTTCTCCTGTTTCCACTCTCCTTTTCTGTCATTGAAACATTTTAAGTGTAAGACATTATATTGCTAGTGTTGTTGAGGTTACCTATAAGTGAACATGGGCTATTTAGTTTTGTGAAGATATTTATTTTTGTGATATTATTTTTTGAAAAGAGTGAAAGTAATAATAACTGCTTTGGGAAAAAAATTCCCTCCCTGAACTTGTATCTCTTTTTTCTTTGATTTGTTTCTTCTGACTTGATCTCAATATGGATGGTGATTTCCCTGCCCAGGCTCTGACTCTAAGAAGTGAATGGCATTTTCACATGTTCTTTTAGCAAAGAAAGTATTCAAAGAAGGGCAGTCCTACTTTTCTTGGGTGGTATACTGGATAGTTTGAATCATTATCAAATATTTCGAAGTCTAAGCGGATATACTAATCTGCATGAAAAACATATATACAGGGTTGCTGCTGCTGCTGCTGCTGCTACTGCTGCTGCTGCTGCTAAGTCACTTCAGTCGTGTCCAACTCTGTGTGACCCATAGACGGCAGCCCACCAGGCTCCCCGTCCCTGGGATTCTCAAGGCAATCACACTGGAGTGGGTTGTCATTTTCTTCTCCAATGCGTGAAAGTGAAAAGTGAAAGTGAAGTCGCTCAGTCGTGCCCAACTCTTAGCGACCCCATGGACTGCAGCCTACCAGGCTCCTCTGTCCACGGGATTTTCCAGGCAAGAGTACTGGAGTGGGGTGCCATTGTCTTCTCTGCTGCTGCTAAGTCACTTCAGTCGTGTCTGACTCCGTGCGACCCCATAGACAGCAGCCCACCAGGCTTCCCTGTCCCTGGGATTCTCCAGGCAAGAACACTGGAGTGGGTTGCCATTTCCTTCTCCAATGCATGAAAGTGAAAAGTGAAAGTGAAGTCGCTCTGTCGTGTCCGACTCTGTGCGACCCCATGGACTGACGCCTACCAGGCTCCTCAGTCCATGGGATTTTCCAGGTAAGAGTATTGGAGTGGGGTGCCATTGCCTTCTTCATGCCTTCTCTGAGATATATATATATATATATATATATATATATATATATATATATATACATACACACATACACACACACACATATAATGTGCAGGAGCTAAAGGGCTGGATTTTCTTGGCTGGCAAAATATATTTTATATAATTCCAGAGCTGAAATAAAGACAAAGGAATGTCCCCCATGGTATAATCACCAGGTTGAAAAGTCAGGTGACTTCAGTCTTCAAATTCTTTCAGCACAGTAAGTTTTTATGTTTTTGTTTTTTTTTAATATCTTGGTTGGTGGAGGACTCAATGTTTAAATGGTCATTTATCATTTACCATATAAAAGAAAAGCTATTACCTGAAACTCATTTTTACCCTTGCAGGCAAACAGAAATAATCATTTTCATGGACCTATAGCTTTTTCTTAAAGAATGTCATAATTTTATTGTTATTTTACTTAGGTTTTACTTACATATGCACCAGCTTTTGACATCTGCACCCTGCAAGTTCTGGCTGTAAACAATGTCTACCAACTTCCTGCTGCAGCAAGTGAGGCCAGGAAATTAGAGTTTCCAAAAATCAATGTTATCTTTCAGACAGACCAAAGAACCAGACCAATGGTTTCAACCCAGACTTAAGCAGCTGTGGCTCCCACCAGAGCCAAGCTGGATTAGTTTGGGGTAGTTCAGACAGTTCAGTCGCTCAGTCATGTCTGACTCTTTGCAACCCCATGAGCCACAGCACACCAGGCCTCCCTCCCTATCCATCACCAACTCCCGGAGTCCACCCAAACCCATGTCCATTGAGTTGGTGATTCCATCCAATCATCTCATCCTCTGTTGTGCCCTTCTCCTCCTGCCCTCAATCTTTCCCAGCATCAGGGTCTTTTCAAATGAGTCAGCTCTTTGCATCAGGTGACCAAAGTATTGGAGTTTAAGCTTCAACATCAGTCCTACCAATGAACACCCAGGACTGATCTCCTTTAGGATGGACTGGTTGGATCTCTTTGGAGTCCAAGGGACTCTCAAGAGTCTTCTCCAACACCACAGTTCAAAAACATCAATTCTTCAGCACTCAGCTTTCTTCACAGTCCAACTCTCACATCCATACATGACCACTGGAAAAACCATAGCCTTGACTAGACGGACCTTTGTTGACAAACTTGGGGTAGTTAGGTGATGGCAAACCACTTCAGTATTCTTTCCTTGAGAACCCTGTGAGCAGTATGAAAAGGCAAAAAGGTATGACACTGAAAGATGAACTCCCCAGGTCAGTAGGTGCCCAATATGCTACTGGAGATCAGTGGAGAAATAACTCCAGAAAGGATGAAGAGACAGAGCTAAAGCAAAAACAATACCCAGTTGTGGATGTGATGGGTGATGGAACTAAAGTCTGATGCTATAAAGAGCAATATTGCATAGGAACCTGGAATGTTAGGTCCATGAATCAAGGCATTTTGGAAATGGTCAAACAGCAGATGGCAAGAGTGAACATCGACATTTTAGGAATCAGCGAAATAAAATGGACTGAAATGGGTGAATTTAACTCAGATGACCATTGTATCTACTACTGTGGGCAAGAATCCCTTCGAAGAAATGGAGTAGCCATCCTAGTCAACAAATGAGTCCAAAATGCAGTACTTGGATGCAACCTTAAAAATGACAGAATGATCCTTGTTCATTTCCAAGGCAAACCATTCAATACCACAGTAATCTAAGTTTATGCCCCAACCAGTAATGCTAAAGAAGCTGAAGTTGAATGGTTCTATGAAGGCCTACAAGACCTTCTAAAACTAACACCCAAAAAAGATGTCCTTTTCATTATAGGGGACTGGAATGTAAAAGTAGGAAGTCAAGAGTTACCTGGTTGCTGCTGCTGCTGCTGCTAAGTCACATCAGTCATGTCCGACTCTGTGCAACCCCATAGACAGCAGCCCACCAGGCTTCCCTGTCCCTGGGATTCTCCAGGCAAGAACACTGGAGTGGGTTGCCATTTCCTTCTCCAATGCATGAAAGTGAAAAGTGAAAGTGAAGTCGCTCAGTCATGTCCAACTCTTAGCGACCCCATGGACTGAAGCCTACCAGGCTCCTCCATCCATGGGATTTTCCAGGCAAGAGTACTGGAGTGGGGTGCCATTGCCTTCTCTGGAGCTACCTGGAGTAACAGGCAAATTTGGCCTTGGAGTAAAAAATAAAGCAAAATCAAAGGCTAACAGAGCTTTGCCAAGAGAACGCACTGGTCATAGCAAACACCCTCTTCCAACAAAACAAGAGAAGACTCTACACATGGACTTCACCAGATGGTCAATACCGAAATCAGATTGATTTATATTCTTTGCAACCAAAGATGGAGAAGCTATATACAGTCAGCAAAAAAAAAAGGGGGGGGAGCTGACTGTTGCTCAGATCATGAACTTCTTAGTGCCAAATTCAGACTTAAATTGCAGAAAGTAGGGAAAATCACTAGACCATTCAGGTATGACCTTAATCATATCCCTTATGATACACAGTGGAAATGACAAATAGATTCAAGGGATTAGATCTGATAGACAGAGTGTCTGAAGCACTATGGACAGAGGTTCATGACATTGTACAGGAGACAGGGATCGAGACCATCCCCAAGAAAAAGAAATGCAAAAAGGCAAAATGGTTGTCTGGGGAGGCGTTACAAATAGCTGTGAAAAGAGAAGAAGCTAAAGGTAAAGGAGAAAAGGAAAGATATACCCATTTGAATGCAGAGTTCCAAAGAATAGCAAGGAGAGATAAGAAAGCCTTCCTCAGTGATCAATGCAAATAAATCGAGGTAAACAATAGAATGGGAAAGACTAGAGATCTCTTCAAGAAAATTAGGGATACCAAGGGAACATTTCATGCAAAGATGGGCTCGATAAAGGACAGAAATGTCATGGACCTAACAAGCAGAAGATATTAAGAAGAGGTGGCAAGAATACACAGAAGAACTATACAAAAAAGATCTTCATGACCCAGATAATCACAATGGTGTGATCACTCACCTAGAACCAGACATCCTGGAATGCGAAGTCAAATGAGCCTTAGGAATGTACAAAGCTAGTGGAGGTGATGGAATTCCAATTGAGCTATTTCAAACCCTAAAATATGATGCTGTGAAAGTGCTGCACTCAATATGCCAGCAAATCTGGAAAACTCATCAGTGGCCACAGGACTGGAAAAGGTCAGTTTTCATTCAAATCCCAAAGAAAGGCAATGCCAAGGAATGCTCAAACTACTACACAATTGCACTCATCTCATACGCTAGCAAAGCTAGCTCAAAATTCTCCAAGCCAGGCTTCAGCAATACATGAACTGTGAACTTCCAGATGTTCAAGCTGGATTTAGAAAAGGCAGAGGAACCAGGGATCAAATTGCCAACATCCCATGGATCATCTAAAAAGCAAGAGAGTTCCAGAAAAACATCTATTTCTGCATTATTGACTCTGCCAAAGCCTTTAACTGTGTGGTTCAAAACAAACTGTGGAAAATTTTGAAATAGATGGGAATACTAGACCACCTGACCTGCCTCCTGAATATATATATGCAGGTCAAGGAGCAATAGTTAGAACTGGACATGGAACAACGGATTGGTTCCAAATCAGGAAAGGAGTACGTCAAGGCTGAATATTGTCAACCTGCTTATTTAACTTATAGCAGAGTACATCATGAGAAACACTAGGCTGGAAGAAGCACAAGCTGGAATCAGGATTGCTGGGAGAAATATCAATAACCTCAGATACGCAGATGACACCACCCTTATGGCAGAAAATGAAGAACTAAAGAGCCTCTTGATGAAAGTGAAAGAGGAGAGTGAAAATCTTGGCCTAAAACTCAACATTCAGAAAACTAAGATCATGGCATCTGGTCCCATCACTTCATGGCGATAGATGGGGAAACAATGGAAACAGTGACAGACTTTATTTTGGGGGGCTCAAAAATCACTGCAGATGGTGACTGCAGCCATGAAATTAAAAGACGCTTGCTGTTTGGAAGAAAAGCTATGACAAACTTAGACAGCATATTAAAAAGCAGAGATATTACTTTACCAACAAAGATCTATCTGGTCAAAACTATGGTTTTTCCAGTAGTCATGAATGGATGCGAGAGTTGGACTATAAAGAAAGCTGAGCAGAGAAGAATTGATGCTTCTGAACTATGGTGTTGGAGAACACTCTTGAGAGTCCCTTGGACTGATCCAACAAGGAGATCCAAGGAGATCCAACAAGTCAATCCTGAAGGAAATCAGTCCTGAATATTCACTGATGCTGAAGCTGAAACTCCAATAAATTGGCCACCTGATGCAAAGAACCGACTCATTGGAAAAGACTTTGATGCTGGGAAAGATTAAAGGCAGAAGCAGAAGGGGATGACAGAAGATGAGATGGTTGGATGGCATCAGCAATGTGATATACATGAGTTTGAGTAGGCTCTGGGAGTTGGTGATGGACAGGGAGGCCTGGCATGTTGCAGTCCATGGGGTTCAAAGAGTCAGACACAACTGAGCGACTGAACTGTACTGAACCTGTCTCAAAGGGAGTCATTGCATTTATTCTCAGAGTTGTCCTGCTTTTTTCCGACAATTCAAGAATTATCAAGTATTTAGACTTGAGTCTTGTAAACTGTTGCTTCCTTTTCTTTTCAGGAAATGAAGTAATCTGTTCCATGTAGAAAAGGAGAGTGATATACAAAGAAGCTGATCAGTGGCCATGAACATGGCTAAGGGTGACCTCATTAAGAGTCTATAGAAGAGATAGGTTGGTGATTTAGAAGGAGTAGAAATGCTCTAGAGTTGCCTAGACTTGGTTGCAAGTCCTCCCTATGCTATTTAATAACTGAGTGGATACAAGGCATTTACTGAACCTCTCTGGCCTTATTTTTGTTAATGTCATAAGCCTAGAAATAATCCTATCTTTATTATAGAATAGCTGTGAGTTAAAAATAAAACATACATAAAAGGACTGCTGAACTAGCTGATGTGCCCTAGGAGCTCAATAAATTTTAATTCATTCCTGGTTAATCACTCTCAGATGGAAGAATTCCTTTTGGCTGGGTCAGAGCAACTTGCCCCTACAGATATCCTTAGAATATAATCCTAGGCCATCCTAGGCCAAACATAATTCAGAGCTACACTAAAGCAGGTGGAATATGGATAAAGGGCCTTGTTTTAGTCCCAGATCCCCATCTCTCCTATCTTCTTAGAATGCCTCTTGGATACCAGCTATGTATCAGTACCAAGCTAGACACTTATATATTGTATCTTCTGTGGTCTTTATAACTGAAATGATGTCATAGTAGTTATTCCAAATGATCACAGAGGGGACTGATTTTCTGAGAAATACACTAACTCAAAGTTCACAGCCAATAGATATAATTCTCCCTTCAAGTCTTGTCCCACCTTCCTATTCTACCTCCCTTTAAGTTCTGTGATGCTGGCAAGATATAGAACTGAGATATAGTTCCCATTAATCAGCCTGAGTGTTTACCATGACCCACTAATCAGCACATGGACAAAAAGTAGAGCTTCAGGATTACTCTGCAGTCAGGGGACATTGTAGCTAAACAAACAATTTTGTGCTTCTCTCTTTTTGCTGGTTCATAGTGTTGCACTGCGTACCAGAGATACACTAACACAGTATGCCAGACAGGGAGGAGATCCATCACCATATATCAGACAGTCATAGGGAGGTGTTGGGAGACAGAGCTGGAACCTGGCACAAGGGCTACTCTGAAAGTAATTGTTCCTGGAAGGCTAAGAATGTAGATTTAGATGCCCTACTCTGATGCTGGGAAAGATTGAGGGCAGGAGGAGAAGGGGACTGCAGAGGGTGAGACAGTGGGATGGCATCACTGACTCAATGGACATGAGTTTGAGCAAACTCCAGGAGATGGTGAAGGACTGCGAAGCCTGGTATACTGCAGTCTATAGGGTCGCAAAAAGTTGGACATGACTTAGTGACTGAATTGAACTGAACTGCATCTGTGCACATGTTCACTTTTCCACCACCTTTTTTCAGGTTTCTAAGAAATATGACTGAGAGGACAAAGCTGACAAATACATGTCATTCACTGAAGCTCGATCTCGAATCCTGATCTGCTCACCCTCTCTCGTCACCAGAGCCAGACAGTGTAGAAACTTCAGAATACATGTATTCCTTTCCTTTCAAGTCTAGAACTGAGTTAAGCCTAAGCCTAATCCGCCGTTTTCTTTCCCCCAAGGCCTTTCTGTACCCCAAAAAGTCCTCTTAAGTCTGTCGTTCTTATACAGGGAGAGAGGAAAGGAAAAGAGTTGTATTTAGACTATTTTACTCTTCCACTTTCCCCTCCAAAAGCTGAGGTCCTAGACTCCCACAGTTCCCTAGTGAATGGATAATGGATCCTCTCTGAAGATAGAACAAGCATTAAATGTCCAGTGAGGACCCTTTTGTAGCAAAATACAGAAAACAAATAGCTGTACATTTAGAATCAATTGCTTGGGAAAAGAGAGAGTGGGAAAAGGTTAGATGAAATTAGTAATCTCAAGAAGAAAATTAATATTTTAGTTATTAAAAAAAATCTGTGTGGATCTGAAAAATAAAGATCGTAATGCATCTACTTGAAAAACTACATCAGGCAATTCATACATCAGGCAATCAGAAAACATGTACATCAGGCAATATGTATGTGTGCATGGTTAGCTGCTTGAGTCATGTACAACTTTTTGTGACCCTATGGACCATAGCCCACCAGGTTCCTCTGTCCATGGGATTCTCCAGGCAAGAATACTGAAGTGGGTTTCATGCCCTCCTCTAGGGGATCTTCCTGACCCAGGGATCAAAACCTGGTCTCTTATGTCTCTACATTTGCAGGCAGGTTCTTTACCACTAGTACCACCTGGGAAGCCTCAGACAATTCTTAGTGTATTCAGTGGGATTTGTGGGCCCCTAGAAATCATTCTGCAGCATCCTCACATGGACAGCCTCAGCCACAGATTGACAACCCTGCTCTTTGTAATGGGGAGCTACTGAGAAGGATTGTGATATACAAAGTGATACATTAAGGAAAGTGACCAATAGATCACTGAAGACATAAAGGACTACAGAGGGATCATTTGGTGATGACATTATTTGGGGTTTAAACCTATGGGGGTGGTGGCCATGGAAACAAAATTTCTTTGACAAATGTAAAGAATATGCTGTTTTTTTTCTTATTCTTTGCTACTTGAAAGTTGGAAAGAAATAGAGACACCACATTGTCAAGTCCTAGTAATTAGGTACCTGGTGTGTTAAACAGTTGGCTTTGGGGGAAAGATGAAGTCAACCTTAGCTACCCTGAAATATGGTGGTTCATTTGTTGGGTGGGTGGGTGGGTGGGGATATGGAGAAGGCAGTTAAAAATCTATGATCGAGGTTCAAAAGAGAGATCATGAAAGAGAGGCTGTGGAGTCTTTACTGTAGGAGAAGAAATTGAAATCAGAAGCAATGAAAATATTAATACACGCTCTAAGAGAAATTATTCAGGGTTAGAACAGTTGAAGATGGATCTGGAGTGTACCAGACTCAACCAACATTTTCTGTAAAGAGCCAGAGAGTAGATATCTTAAGCTTTATGGGCCTAAATCCTCTGTTGCACCTACTTAATTGTGCCTTGTAGACCAAAAGCAGCACAGACAACAGGCAAATCAACTGACATGATTGATGTGTTCTGATAAAAATCTGTCACAAAAATTGCTAACTGGCTGGATTTTTCCACAAGCGCCAGGACCACATTTGTTTGGCTCACTGCTGTGTCCCCAGAACCTAGCACAGCACCTCGATTACAGTTAGTCTTTAACAGACATTTGTTGAATTGATGAATGCTTTGGTAGAATGATTATATCCATTCTTAGCTGCATTGGAGCAACACAAAAGTAAGAGAATTCTAAAAGTCATGAGGAAAGTCAAGATTTTCTGACATAGACAAAAATCAAGAAAAGAGTGTGCCAAAAAAGAAATGTCTGGCAACAACAATGACTGTAGAATATGAAGAATGAGGAGTTACAACGTTTTGGGCAATTAGTAGCAAATATGAAGATAAGACGGAGAAGTCAATGGCACCCCCACTCTAGTACTCTTGCCTGGAAAATCCCATGGATGGAGGAGCCTGGTAGGCTGCAGTCCATGGGGTCTCTAAGAGTCTGACATGACTGAGCGACTTCACTTTCACTTTTCACTTTCATGCATTGGAGAAGGAAATGGCAACCCACTCCGGTATTCTTACCTGGAGAATCCCAGGGATGGGGGAGCCTGGTGGGCTTCCGTCTATGGGGTTGCACAGAGTCGGACACGACTGAAGTGACTTAGCAGCAGCGGCAGCAGCATGAAGATAAGAATAAAAGATCTCAAGAATGTTATCAAAGAAAGGAGATTTCCACACAAAATAACCTGGGTGGTAGAATGAAATTATCTTTATAAAGGAGTTTGTATGGTGTTAACTTCAATAGTTGGGCTTCCCTACTGCCCTTAACATTTTAAGATTTTCAGTCAAAAATAGTTGATTTTAATTTAAAATCCGAAATTGGTGAATTAGGTTCATATAATTCTAACATGATGATTTTGTGAACTATTTAAGGAGAATTGAACTTGTTTTTTGACATTATGTAGATAAAATAACCAGCTTGTCTAATTTCAAGTAGTTGTGGTGAAATTTGTCAAGCATTTTCTTTTAGCTATTTTTTTCCTAAATTTATGAGCTTTTAACTTTTGTGAACTTCCAACTTCACTTTATAAAGTTAATGTTAAACATATGATTTAAACATTTTCTTATTATTAGTGTCCAGCATTTACTTATTCCTTTCAGATTACCCCACATAGAGCTTTTGGAATTACCTTGTGATGATTTCAAAGAAAATTTTCTTCTCTACACACTCTTATGACAAGGTAAATTGATGGATTTCTAATGAATAAATTTCAGGAGGAAAATATCAGCATTTTTATACTTGAATTCAGAGTGTTTAATTCCCTCACCCTTAACTGTAGCCACCTGTCATTCTAAGTTTTTGTAGCCATTTTAAACAATGGAAAATTATCATTTTTTGGGTACAGTGTCGATCACTTTTGTTGCGCTTGATACCTAGTATGTTTAGTTTGTTATGCCTATGCAAGTGGGAGAAAAACATCACCATAAACATGTCTAATCATGTCATTGAAGCTTTTCTTGGAATAATTGGAGTGTGATGATGGAGCAGGGAGAAAAGAGGGGATGGAAATTGAGGGAAAGGGTCTCAGCCTGAATTTTCCAAATTGGCTATTTATCTGGTTAATTCTTCATCTTTCCTCATCACCATGTCTGAATTGAGAAAATCTTCCTAATGATAATAAACTATGTCAAGAACAGATGGCTGATTTGATGTGATGAAAATAACTGTGTCAATTGAGGGTATTTTTTTTTCTTTACCCATTTTGCTTTTCATCACTCTGGGGTTGGTGGTTCATATATATATATTTTTTTTCTTTTAAAGAATTTACCCTCAGCCCAATAGAATGTGGTGGATTTTCCCCCAAAAGCAGTTTGAACCCTTTTCTTTGAAAGAAAGGAAAAATGGCTTCAAAAGACACAATTATCACCTTTACCGCCTTTTCTACTTTAGCTAAGTTACTTTTGGAAGGATCAGTTTACAACAAATGTTTAATGTCAGGAATTTTGCAGTTTCATAGGCCCTGACAGCTTGGCATGAAAAGAGGTGGCATTATGTCAATTGTAAATGAGTATGCTATTTACATACTAATTAAACTTTGCACTAGTGGGGTGAAAGAATGTCATTTGGAGCACCCCACTTATTCTGTTTATATCATTGTTGTCTATTTAAACAGTCTATTGTTTGGCATGTCACAGCCTCATCCCCAAATGCCATTTTGTAACCTTGTGCTGCTTTAAAAAATGCTGCCCAACTGCTTCGCCAAACAAAATCAGTACATCTATAAGCAAAGGGAATTCCCAGACCCACCTTTCTTCACAGTAGCACTGAGTCTGATGATGCTGCTGATGATAATGATGCTGATTCTGGTGATAGTAACAACTTTATCAATTGCTCCCTATGTGCCTCATCTGGCATTCTGCTAAACGATTTTAAAATCTTAATTCACTTGATCGTCAAAGTAAGGTGGTTTTTGGTTTTGACACCCCTTTTATACATGAGGAAGTTGAGGTTGCACAGTCCATGAGGACATCAGGACTCCAATGTCTGTGTTGTTATCCACTTTCTTCTTTGCTGATCATTGGTTCAGTTCAGTTCAGTCCCTCAGTTGTGCCAAGTCTTTGCAACCCCATGGACCACAGCATGCCAGGCATCCTTGTCCATCACCCACTCTCAGAGCTTGCTCAAACTCGTGTCCATTGAGTCGGTGATGCTATCCAACCATCTCATCCTCTGTTGTCCCCTTCTCCTGCCTTCAATCTTTCCCAGCATCAGGGTCTTTTCCAATGAGTCATTGGTTCACAGTGACACAATAGTGCTTTCTTCTTTGCTGTATCATTGGTCACCAAAGTATCCCATGGTTCTTGGATGTGTCCAGGTTTACTGAAAATATGTCAATAGCAGTCAATTTCACTTATCATCTCCATATATTTACTTAAAGGAAAAAGTGACCAACAATAAAGAAAATACACATTTTCCAGTATGTCATATTTCTCTGGTATATTTCTTTTTTTGTGTGTGAATATATTAGTATATGCACATTAGAAATCTATCACTAATCTGGGCTCACGTTACATGCTTATTTCCCACTGAATTTCAGTTGCATTTTATCCTGTCTTGTACCAAAGCAGGCTGCCCCAGTCTGTTAGTGATGCTAGAGCATAGAATCTACATGTACTCTAGGAACCCGATTCAGGAATACTGATAATGTCTGTTAGTTTATGAAATATAAAGTGATTAATAGCCTATTGAGCTATTTGATTCTCCTGCTTCACATCTGCAGAAGGTGGTTTATTGGATTTGGCTAAAGACATTTTTTCTCACTGGATAAGAAGCAGAATCAACATGAGAGCAAACTTGGGTGGGAGGTGGCTTCACAAGATTTGCAGCACTAGAGAGTGAGACTAGAATTTTTTCTGTCTGGTGGTGTTCAAATGAGCTCACCATCCATGTGGATATTTATACCCCAGTGTTGAGAGGACAGAGTTGGCATTCCTTGGCATTGTCAACAGGGTGCTGTTTTGTACTGCCTATTTCTTTGAAAATGCCAGACACAGAAAGCCTAGGTAATTGACATTGAAATAACTTGCCAAGAGCTGGTTGAACATATGATCCTTTATAGCTTTTTCCTCACTACTTTCAACAGTCTTCAAGGTTGAAATAATTCTACAATGGAGTCCAAAATCTCACAGAAGAGAAGAAAGAAAATATACCTTAGCTCTCCATCATTCCAACCACCATACCATATTTCATAAAATGTGACATAGTTTTGCTCCACAACCTTGCCAAAGGAAAAAAAAAATTTTTTTTTTCTAAATTTTAAGCTGATAACTCGAACGGTTCCAGAGATATCAACTTGTGAAAAGTCACAATTTTGTATTGTGCTGAGAAGCCACCTTACAACACAGGGACTACCATCACTCTTTAATATCCAGCAGAGCCCCCTGCTGTGCCTTGTCAGTCACTAGCAACATCCAAGTCTTCCCGTAAAAGTAATTCACACTTTTTTCACAACGCTGTTGCTTTAATTACCACTGAAATCTGCTGATGCTCAGGCAGGCCTGGCAGGACCAAGGGAGGGTCAGAGCCACAAAAGAAGCAAATAGCTTTTTTCCCTCCTTACTTTATTATTAACAAACCATCTTTGATGGAAACGGTCCTAGTTCTGAGGCCTGGACTTAACTCTGGGTCCCTTGGCGTTTTCATTATCAAAAGAGTCCACGGATGCCATTCAGAGAGAGAGACAGAGACAGAGAAATATTACAATCCTAATTAGAAGTTAGCAATTTTGGTAAAGAGCAGACTTAGCTACTCAAAGCTGACAAACAATGATGGCATTTCTCCTATAGCTTTCATTTTCTTCCAATGAACATAAATCTCATACTGAAGTGTCTTGCTGGACCAATGTCAATTTATCCACATATTTACTGCAAATTTTTTTTTTCAGGATTAGTTGACACAATAAATCATGTACCAAAGGAAACCACAGAACTGCCAAAATCTACCAGTGCATAAAAGTTATACAAAAAAACCTCTGTTTTATAAATAATATGACAGCAATGTGATTGGCATAACATCTCATATGTCTAAGGCACCTTTCATTCCATATCACAAAATAGCTCAATAAAACTGTCCCTGTGAGACCAGTTTTCACTGTCTCCTCCACATAGAGAATAAGGTTGCCTATCAGTAAACTTCATACTTTTAGGGAAGAAATAAATAGGTCCATGATCTTAGGTAAATGACTTAAAAGACTGCTAAGCTTTCTCCTGACTCTAAAATTCCAAGTTTAAAACACTACAATTTAAAGTCACATAGTAGGATTTTCTAAGTACCCTCGAATAATGAATGCCTACTGTTGATTATCATTTGTCATTTACTGATTTATGATCTGATTTGTCAACACTGTGCAAGGTGAGATTTCACTGAAAGTGTGGTCTTGTGATCAATTAATTAATATAGCTCCTTTGGCTCCTATTGCAGACCAATTGACTCCTATCCCAGGACTCCTCCAGTTCGGTTGTGACGTTTTTACATAGTCATCTTCACTCCCATCTATGTAAACCCTATGATTCAATGGGTCTAAAATGTGATTGACCTTCAGATTTTTCTGGCAGGGGAGAACATTTACTAACTTAGAACTTTCCTGGAAGTGGGGTGTAGAATCTGTAGTGGGGTGTAGAATATGTGGTGGGGTGTAGGGTTCGTGGAGTTTCAGATAATGTGTTGGGCTTGGACAGTTTCTTTGATCAATCTCTTCTACTGATGTCCTTACTTTCAACACGTGTCTCCCAGCATCTTCTGTTGGAAATTGTACTAATTTTTCAAGTCTTAGTTCTATAACACCCACTTTGTAATAGTCTCTGCCTTCCTAAAACCCTGATAGTATTAAATACCTTCCCCTAAGACTTAAACCTTCTGTAAGGTGCCATTACATATATTTTTCTCTTTATCTTTTCTCACCTATTTATCTTATTAATGTATAAGCTTTTTCATCCAAGATGTAGGTTATAACATTTTTCTTTGAACCCACATTATATAAAAAGATGTATTCCAACTCTCTATGGAATGGATGCCTGAATTTAATTTTATGTAGCCTGTGAGACTGCAAACCAAGTGAAATGACTAACTCTTGTTCATATATTCATTTATATGACACACACACTGTGAAGCTTGCTGAATTGTTCAAAGGTGGCTGAGGCAATACGCATTCCTTCCCATACGTTCTTCTTAGAATGTTGACCAATATGTTGAGGGTTCCCCCACTGAGAAGGCAGGGTCTATGTTCTCTTACCTTAAACCTGAGAAGATCTTTATAACTGCTTCAACTAAAAATAATGTGATAGCAGTGATCGTTTGTAACTACTGAAGCTAGTCACTAAAAGCTGACGTAGCTTCTTCCTGGCTGTCTTTTTGGGGAGCCGGATCTTGAGAGCCCAGAAGTGACCTGGAAAGAATCTGGCTACCCTGGAACCTCCAGGCAGGAGAGACCACATGAAGGACTACTTGGTGATTAAAAGGAGCCCTACTAGGAACACTGCGGTGCAGGTATCTAGAAAAATGTTATAGATGATCTTTTTTTTTTAATGTTATTTTTAATTAAAGGAGAATTGCTTTCAGTGTTGTGACCATTTCTGCCATACATCAACATGAATCAGCCATAAGTATACATATGTTCCCTCCCCCTGGAAACTCTCTCCCATCTCCCACCCCATCCTATCCCTCTAGGTTGTCACAGAGCACCGGTTGACCTCCCTTTGTTATTCAGCAACTTCCCATTAGCTCTCTAATAATATTTTACATGTGGTAATGTGTATATTTCAGTGCTACCCTGAATTCATCCCACCCTTTCCTGCCCTCGTGTTGTATCCATACATCTATTTTCTATGTTTGAGTCTCTATTCCTGTCCTGTAAATAGGTTCATCAGTACCATGTAGAAACATGGTATAGATGATCTTATTTGCAAAGAGGAGATAGAGACACAGATGTAGAGAACAAATGTATGGATATCAAGGGGTAAGGGGAAGGTGGTGGGAGGAACTGGGGGATTGGGATTGACACATCAATATACTACTGATACTGTACAATACAGGTAACTAATGAGAATATACTTAAAGTACTGTGATGACCTGCATGGGAAGGAAGTCCAAAAGGGAGGGGATGTATGTATATGTATGGCTAATTCACTTTGCTATACAGCAGGAGCTAATACAACCTTGTAAAGCTATTAGACTCCAGTAAAAATAATTCAAAAAAAGAACCCCTGATGCTTTCAGTTCCCAGAAATTTTGCTGGGACCCCAAACACCATGGAACAGAGAGGAGCCATCCCAAGTCCACCCTAATTCCCAATGCACAGAATTCTATGAACGTGACATATGGCCATTTTATGCCACTATATTTGGGGATAATGGTTACTCAAAAGCAGTCATTAGGACACCTAATCCCACAGTTCCCAGAGCCAGACAAACCATATCTCTGCTCCTTTGAAGCTTGCAGTCAATGATAAGAAACCAAAAAAAAAAAAAAATACACAAACAAGATAGAAACTTTTCATCTTGTTAAACTGTTCTGTTCTTTTTTCCAACAGCTTTATTGAGGCATACTTGATATACATTAAACTGCACATATTTACAGTGTAAAATTTGATAAGTTTTGACATATATATGCACTTATTGAGCCACCATAGTTAAGATAACAAACATATCCTTCACCCCCCCAAAGATGCTTGTGTTCCTTGGTAATCCTTCTTTCCTGCACTCAAGCAATCCCTGATCTGCTTTCTCTTTCATTAGGTTCATTTGCATTTTCTAGAATTTTATATAAATTAAAATCATATAGTATGCTCTCATTTTGTCTGATTTCTTTTACTTAGCATAATTATTTTAAGATTTATCTACTCATTACTTATATCAATAGTTATTACTTTTTTTTTCACTGAATACTAAGGAAATGGCAACCCACTCCAGGATCCTTACCTGGAGAATCCCACGGACAGAGGAGCCTGGCGGGCTACAGGCAATGGGGTCGCAAAGAGTCGGACATGATTGAGTGACAGAGCGTGAACAAAGGACTCTATTGTATGGCTATACTGCACTGTATCTCTCCATTTGTATCGCTTCTAGTTTTTAGCTGTTTGCTCGAAGCATCCTGAGAAGTCTTTGTATGAACATCTACTTTAATTTTTCTTGACTAAATACCTAGGAGTAAAGTGTTTTGTCCTTTGTACCGTAACCCATGAACTCTCTCAAGTTAGTAAGGTGGGGCAATCTTTGGGCTTATCTCATTTGTTTTCTGTTTCAGATATCACTCACTTTAGATACTTAATGTCTAATGCCTTAAAACTACATGTGTAATATTATACATGTAAATTCTTTGTTTTTAGTTGTTTCAGGTGGGATAGAAATAACATGGACCTTGTTACTCCATCTGGGTACTGTCTCCTTTAAATTCCTTCCAGGTTAAGGACTTAAAAGGCAGAAGAATATTTGCTCCTCTTTGTATTTCCTAAAAATTTGTTCTACAAATACAGTTGGGTATTTGTGTCATGAAGTAGAAAGCCTCGGGATCTATCATAGTGTCTGGTTTTGACTCAGGTTCCTGCAATTATTAGCTATGACTTTGGACAACTTAATTAGCTTCTCCAAGCCTCAGTTCATTTTAATAATACTAATATCAACAATAACAATAATAGGAATGATGATAATAATAAAAATAATAATCATAACAATTTCATAAGGTTGGTATAAGATTAGAAGGGTACTCCCTCATAGCTCAGAATGTAAAGAATCTGCCTCCAATGCAGGAGACCTGGATTTGATCCCTGGGTCAGGAAGATTCCCTGGAGAAGGGAATGGCTACCCACTCCAGTATTCTTGCCTGGAGAATTACATGGACAGAGGAGCCTGGTGGACTACAGTCTATGGGTCCCAAAGAGTCAGACATGACTGAGCGAATAACACCTTCACAGTTTCAAGGTTAGGAGACAACTTGTCAAAAATACCAAGCACAATGTCTGGAACATCATAGACTCCCGATAAATGTTATTGGTTGTTATTAATAAAAACTTTGGAGCAGGTCTCAGAATGCTGAGAAATTGTGCCAAACCCTTGGATAAAAGGAACGTGGCAAATAGCTTTAATATCATTGTATGGAATACTTATAATAAAGGTGGTTCCCCACACATTGACTAACAGCTCTGGGTTTCATTCCCTTTTCCAAATCCCACCACCAGAGAATTGACATTCTGCAACCTTTACACACAAAAGCTTCAAGAAATTCAGTCAAATCATGTTTGGGATCTGGGAAAAGAACTTAAAGTTCGGTCAACAGAAATGATCCTCTCAGAGAAACTTGTTCTATCCACTAGGGCTGCGGGAGGGTGGTTGTGATGTGGAGCCTAACACAATTTGAAGAGTGAGTTTGCAGAGGAAAGTTCTCCATTTTGAACTGATTGAGAGTGTTGTGATTGAGTGAGCTGTATATCCAGACAAGTAGGCTAACGTGCAGATCACGTTTCTTAGGTTAAATTTTCTGATGAATTTCAAACTTTATTTAGAACAGTGTTGAATACCTAGTTCAACTGTGTGTGTTGTCAATGGAGAAATTAAGATCTGTCTCATTTTTTCCTTCATTTTATAACAATTTGAATTTTAGTGCATAAGCTGGTAAGGTATGGACTACAGAGACTGCATGAGAATTTTAGCTGCCTGAAATTGAAAGAGATCAGCATTAAAAATCACAACTACTTTTCAAGGACTCTTATTGAAAATTTGACTATGCTCAATGCAAGGGCACCATAAGCTGGAATGTGACTGGGGTTACCTGATGCTGCGCCAGCCGAGAGACTAGTGGAGCACCAAAGAGAGGCTTTGGTGCCAAAGTGGTATATATGGGCTGTGGGAAGGTGACACTTGTACTTCTGTGTGCAATACTACTTTCAGGTGCAGTACTGTTTTAGGATCCAGGCAGAAGATGCCCCTGCCTTTCTCCCTGTGCTTTGCTGAGCTCATTTTGTTCTTCCTCCTTCAGGGGTCAAGGATCCAAAGTACCAAGGGACTTTCCCAACCAGATCCCAAACAGCCGCCGCCTTCTAGGCCAAATGGTGAATATACCAAGCCCCTAAATTCCTGCCTAAATGGCCCCAAGCCCACTTCTAGGGCCTGTGTAGGCCTTTCCCCTTAGTCCATTCTCTTACAAGTGGACCTTCCTTGTGCTACACAATATCTCCCCATTAGTTATCAATTTTATACATTAGTATCAGTACAGTACAGCACAGGAAACTCCACTTAATGCACTGTGCTGCTGTGCTTAGTCAGTTGTGTCTGACTGTTTGCGACCCTGTGGACTGTAGCCCACCAGGCTCCTCTGTCCATGGGGATTCTCCAGGCAAAAATACTGGAGTGGGTTGCCATGCCCTCCTCCAGGGGATCTTCCCAACCCAGGGATTGAACCCAGGTCTCCCACACTGCAGCTTTGCAAGCAGATTCTTTTACCCTCTGAGCCACCATGAATGGGAAGAAAGTCCAAAAGAGAGGAGATATATGTGTGTGTATGGCTGATTCATTTTTCCATACAGCGGAAACTAACACAACATTGTAACACAGTTATAGCCAATAGAAGTAATTTAAGAAA
Source organism: Bos javanicus (assembly GCF_032452875.1). NCBI lineage: Eukaryota > Metazoa > Chordata > Mammalia > Artiodactyla > Bovidae > Bos > Bos javanicus. The sequence continues at coordinate 41,604,901 of NC_083878.1, forward strand.
AAGAAAAAAAAAAGTGGACCTCGCCTATGGCCTCTGCACCCCTGAAAGCTGAGTGTGCACTGAGCGTGGAAGAAAAGGGAGACACATACATGTGAAGACCCTCTGAGTGCAGGGGTGAGGACAGCAGGAGGTAGGTGTAAGGTTCCCCTCTTTTGTCAATTCAGGTACAGAACTCCAAGGAGCCCAAAGATTCTAAATTGACACTTGTACTTCTTGGTTTTTATTTATTAATCAAGATGTATTAATACAGTGTATTAATCAAGATTAATCAATAGACTCTATTTCAGCCAACAGTTTATTAGATTGCCTTGTACTGTTAAAATATCTTGATATATTGTCTGTGGACTTTGTCTTCCTCCAAACCCTTCAAATGTTAGTAGTAACTCTTGCTCTGTGACTTCATTTCAAATAGGCATGTCCTTCTTTCTCCTTCATGTACAGGCAAACAGAGGGACAAAATACTGATGAATCAGCCAAATCCTTTTATCCTAAGGTGGCTACTTTATGATCTGCTATCTAATTACCACTTCTGCAGCCTTTAGAGAAAATGTGATGAAGCGCTTTCCTCTTTGGCATCTTCAAAGGAGTCAGCAGTATGGTGTTTAAGTCTTAGAATGCTTAGATCCCTAGTGAGTCTTAGTACTTCCTTTATCCTCTCCACAAACTGCTTGGAGTTCTCCAGCTGGTGTGTGGGTACCCGTTTTTGATTTGCCCCTCAGAGAGGTCACATGATCTGAGCAATTTCTGTCAGTCTCCATGCCCCCCGGCCCCTTTTCCTCTGTCAACTTCCTAGTGTTCTTGCGCGCCACCACCTACATCTGGTGAGACAGTGAGGGTTCCTCTTCACAAATGTTGACTGGCTTCCTTTCTACCTTGTATGAACTTACACCTTCTTCAAGTTTAGTGCAAGACTTCTATCTTCTTACAGAATACCCCCTGATGTCGTTGGAAAAAAGTTAGTTTGGACTCGCACAGAACTGGATTTCAGTTCAATGTTTTGTTACATGCTGACTACTGTAAGTCACCTCGCATGGATCACTCAATCATTCAGAGCCTCAGTCTGCTTATACCTAAAGTAAACATGTATAAGACACCATTGCTGCATGTCTGTTGGGATGATTCAGTGATGTAATTGCTGTAAAGCCCCTGATGTACTTTTAGGTCATCTCTTCTGTTGACTCAGTCAATGCAGACCCTTCTTCTTGTATGTGTCCATAATTTTCTTAAAAAATATTTATTTATTAGGCTGCACTGGATCTTAGTTGCAGCATGCAGGATCTCGCTCTCTCTATCTCTTTTATTTTTTTTAGTTGTGGCATGTGGACTCTAGTGCCCCAACCAGGGACCCAACCCAGGCCCCCTGCGTTGGGAGTGCAGGGTCTGAGCCACTGGACCACCAGGGAGTTTTTAAAACAAACGTCAGATAAGTTGGGACAACATGAAGACATGAGGCCATAAGAAAATCTAATACATTTGAGAAGGGGTTACCAAGTTTTTATTTAGTTGCTAAGTCGTGTTCAACTCTTTTTCAACCCCAAGGATTGTAAACTGCCAGGCTCCTCTGTCCATGGGATTTCCCAGGCAAGAATACTGGAGTGGGTTGCCATTTTCTTCTTCGAGGGATCTTCCTGACCCAGGGATTGAACCCATGTCTCCCGCATTGAAGGCGGATTCTTTACCACTGAGCCACCTACCAGTTTTTAGTGTCTGAATTTTAGAGTGTATATGCCACAGAGGTAGACTGAAATCAATCTGGGAGTTGACATTTTACATTAAATGAAGAAATATGACCTACTGTGATTTCTTAGAATTCCTGAAGTGGGTCATGACTGAATCTTTATATCTTCTTTAGATAGAACATAATTAAACCTCTTAGAACACCTCAGCTAATATATGCATGTTGATAACATGTTATCAGGGGATAACATGGAGATTTTCTTACAACCATGCAACAATTTAGTTACCAAAGCATGCTTGCCATCACAGCAGTGATGGGTTCTGAATAAATGAGCTATGTTCAACTCGGCATTATATTTTGAATCCAAGGTGACTATTACATGCTTAATTCTCATTTCTCCTCAAACTGAACAAACTCTTTCATAAATTTTTCCTTGGTCCTTGTGTTTCAAAATGGAAATTCATACCAATTTGGGATACTAATGCTCTAGCCACATACCAAGTTGGAATTTATCCAGGGTGCATGTGCTCCTTGTGAGAAAGAAGAAGGGAAGCTGCCAATCAAAAAACTAGTTGTAGGTTTGCAGGCAGAGACCAGATTAGTGATAATTGCTGGCGTGGTTAGTGCTCAGCACAGTGCCCTGTATATAGATACACTCTAAAAATGCTGTTGGGTCCAGTCAAGTCTTCCATATTCCAGCTAAGAGCCCTCCTTTGAAGACATTTGCTTCAACCTAGAACTGGGAGAAAGGCAGCAGTATGGACAGTCTCCAATTAGCCAGAAGATTTTAATCTGCTTTGCAGAACTAATCGAATGGTTGTGCTTCCCCAGCGTTCACGTGAATTGCACCCTAGCTGGAGGTTAACGGACTAAACAATAGCAGCTGCAATTAAGTGGATGTAAATGAATGTGATAGGCTAATTCTCACAAGGAGAACATCAATGTGTCAGTGTCAATGCACTGGTGCCTGCAATGAAAAAGGAGTTGACCGGGATGCAGGTGATACGTAGCAATTTTGTCAGGATGTGTAGGCTTCACTACTTGGGAAGTTCTTTGGCTATAGGCAGGAAGAATAAAAATAAGTGATGACAACAGTCCTCTTCTATATATGCTCTTGTGGGAGGGTAAAAAGGAAAATGCCACACGTTCACATCAATACATTTAAGGTATTATACCTCATGGTGTACCTTAACTATGAAATAGATTGTTGGATATGGAGTTGAGTAAAACATAAATCTGCTTACAATAAGGAGAAGGACATTTTCATGACCTGGGAAGCTGAGACTTCAAAAGAGGACAGACTGTTCTGGTTTATTTCATATTTGGAAATGGAGACTGATCAACTGTAGAGGTTTAAGAGCTGCAGGGTTTCAGCAGAGCCTAGAAAGATAGAAGTTGTGGAGCAGTAGGGAAATTTGATTATTGCTTAGGTTCTGTTCTTCATCACTTTGATGATTTTAGGAAATGTCTATGTCTGTAGAAAAGAGTGTAGGGTCTTGGAGGAAATATGAAATCTGTAAAAGTTCCTGTCTATTCTTTTTGCTTAAAGTATCTACAAACATTCTGTGAGACGTTTGAGTGAGAAATATTATATGAATGCAATGAATATGCCTGAATCCCTGTCTCCTGCTCCTGGGTCGTCCCAAAGCAGCCCTGGAATATGCTGAGTGAGGCACAGTTCTGTGTCCACTCTTCCAGCAGGAGATGAGCCACCATCAACCTTTCCCCATAAATCTGCAGAGGGCATCCCTGGGTATACTAGCTCCCTGGGCCTTGATGGACCCGCTTACTGTCATAATGCATAGGGCTTCCCTGCTGGCTCAGCAGTAAAGGATCTGCCTGCCAATGCAGAAGATGTGGGTTTGATCCCTGGGTCAGGAAGATTCCCTGGAAAAGGAAGTGGCAACCCACTCCAGTATTCTTGCCTGGAAAATCCCATGAGCAGAGGAGCCTGGAGGGCTACAGTCTATGGGATTGCAAAGAGTTGGACATGACCTAGTGACTGAACAACAACAGCAACAACTGTTATAATATATAGCCTATCAAAAATTAAAAGATGGAGAAGAGTAGACCAGATATGTAAATGAAGAAAGATAATCACCATATAATACATGAGATAAAAAAATCTTCTGTTGAAGACTCATTTCTCAGAAACAACTGAGTCATTATAATAAACCAAGGGAAATGGATCAACATTTTTAGATTGATAGAGAGAATGATTGAGAGAATGAAAAACAAAGCAAAACATTTATTATCTGGAAAAGGAAGGTGAATATATATATACACACACACCTATTTGTATAGTCTTTTATTGAAGAATATGTTCAGAGGATTTTTCAAAAGCATGGTCAGAGAAATCAAAGTTTTGAGAGTTGATGAACCCCAATGAAGACCCAAATTACTTATACAATTTTGTTGTATAAACAATGAGTGAAGTGATTTGTAGTTTTGGACCTTAACTTTTATTACTTTTTAAATTTGTTGAATCGAAAACTGTAAGTTCTTATTTCTGCCAGGGTCAAACCTATAACTTTATCTATTTATCGAAATAAATGTTATTGGGAAAAGTTTGAACTGGAACAATTGAATCATAAGGAGTAAATACAAGTTCAAGTGCAGGTAAATTAGTAGCATAGCTGATTTAGATCAGTGTCCCAGTCCCGTGGTTTTGTAGACAAAGCCTCAAAGACAGATGAAAATAATATGGATGACATTGTATTTAGCAGATTTAGGTAAATACATTACAGATATTACAAACTAGCGATTTCTTTCCAGCAGAGCAAGAGATGATATGATGAGTATCTAAGTTAGGCTCTCATGGCTTAATGATTTAAATGGAGTCAGTCCTTCTGGGGACATGAATTCTTTGAGGTTGTAATAGGGCCATTCTTATGAGCGGTAAAAGGGAAAACAGCAAAGCATTGTTAATAAGACCCTGTAAAACAAACAGCATGCTTTAAAAAGAAGGAAAAAACTAATACAATTATGTAAAGTTTAAAAATAAAATAAAATTTAAAAAAATAAATAAAATAAAATACTACTTGTAGAAGATAATCTAAAAAAAAAAAAATAGAGACATAAATTTGACTCCACTCAGACAGATGACTAGCTTCATCTTCAGGTGGAAGGTAATGTCTTAGACATACCTGGTGTTATGCAAAAAATGTGGAGTTCAGGGAAATATTAATCTATTTTTCTATTATTTGGGAAGATCCCCTGGAGAAGGGAAAGGCTACCCACTCCAGTATTCTAACCTGGAGAATTCCATGAACTGTATAGTCCATGGGGTCGCAAAGGGTAGGATAGAAATGAGCAACTTTCAGTTTCACACAGACATATTGTCACAGAAAGAATACATTCTCTATCTGTATAAATTGGGTAAAAATTTATCTGTGTTAGGCAAAAGGTAAGCTAGGAGGTGAGATAGAACTAAAAAGTTTTATGCCTTTCTTTTTTTTAAGTCAAAGAAATAACAGTCTAAATGATCAACTTGTAACCATGCTGCTGCTGAAATTATGAAAAAAGAAAGAAGGGATAGAAGATATTTAAATGAATTTTGTTCTCTGACACTTGATAAACAATAAAGAGTATACTATTACATGTATAGCATAACTATAATTAAAGTAATGAATACTGTAAATATGCTAAGAGAGTATAGTTTAGGTGCGCTCATCATACACACACACAAAGGTGGTCACTACGTGAGGAGACCTGTTCATTAGCATGATCATAGTCATGATCATGGTCCTCATTTCACTGGGTATATGCGTATCGAACCATCATGTTGTACAACTTAAATCTGCACAGTTTTACTTAACAAACTCAAATAATAGAAAGGAATGTGGTGTCTCTTTACTCTAATGTACTTCTCATAATTTCTTAACTTTAGAAACATCTCCGAGGAGTCAGTAGGGACTGAAAAGGCAGTTATTTATTCTAAAGTTATTGAAGGAGAAGGTGGTTCACTTACCTGAATTTATACAGTCATTGTGGATGGAAATCCACAGATGGAAACCAGGTTTCATAGCATCGAATTCGATTCTTAAGAAATATGTGGACAGTCATATCTTTTGGCAAAAATGAAGTAAAATGTTTCTCTTGCATGGTGATCAAACTCATGTGAACTGTTTCCATTGAGTTTAGAACTACTCTACATACTTGATGTACATAATCCTACTTCGGTTGTAATATGTTAAATATTATTATTCCCATTCTATAAATGAGTGAATTGTTCCTAGGAGAGAATAAGAGGCTTGCTAATGCTCTCCTAGCCCACGAGCAACTGGGGCCAGGATTCCTACAGGTGAACTAAAAAAAGTGTAATGAAATATACAATAGTAATTTACATACATTTTGAGACAGAAAACATTGCACTGAGTAATAGTGTTACCAGGAAATTTCTGCTAATTTTAAGATCATCAATATATAAATAGTTTCTTCACAGGGTTCTGGTCATTTGAAGTATTTTAGGTATTAAAGTGCAAATTTTGGTTGTGTCTGAAAATTGATCAGATACCTGAATCTTTCCCTCTTCTTGGGTCCACATACCAATTTGTATGTTAATATGAGAAGAAGAAAGGAAGGAAGGAGAGAGGGAAGGAGGAAGGGAGGAAAAAAATTAAATAAATTGAGAGAAATAGAGAAAAAAGAAAAGCAATAAAGAAAGATGCTTGAATCTGTAACTACTGTAAATGTTTGAAGGCTATTTCTAAATGTGGAAGCATATTGGTATACACACCAAGTATACACCTTTGTTAGTCTACTGTAGTTTGACAGGTGATACCTTAGTGTCGTCTAGAACATACAACACTCTTTTTCAGATTCTCAGGATTCTGTGTCAACTGCTGCAGTGTACCAATCACTGACTTCTCTCTGTGTGGTGTGAGATTAATGAGAAAAGACAGGTTGCTTTTTTGCCTTTTTGTATGGGGACTTCCTTGGTTGCTCAGATGGTAAAGAATCCGCCTGCAATGAGGGAGACCCACGTTCAACCCCTGGGTCAGGAAGATTCCCTGGAGAAGAGAATGGCTACCCACTCCAGTATTCTTGCCTGGAGAATTCCATGGACAGAGGAGCCTGGTGGGCTGCAGACCATGGAATTGCAAAGGATCAGACCCGACTGAGTAACTAACACTTTCAACCTTTACTTACAGAAGCCACCCAGCACATCTTCCCAATGGCCATTACCTTGACATTCACTCTGATTCATGGAAAATATTTCAACATACAAGTAGGCATGCACAGGTTTGATATGAAGTTTGTGTATCCCATGTATGTGACAATGTCCAGTATGCATACTCATTCAGGGTGGAATCTACAGAACTGTGTTTCTATAACATTTTAAGTTGATAAACTCCACTGAAGTGAACTCAATCAAAAGTAGAAGCTCTTTCTAAAGGAGCAACAAAATATTTCTAAGGCAACCAGAGTAACTTTTCAGTAATCCTGTATGGAAAGAAAATAAATGCAGTCACAGTGTTTAATATCTTACTATACTAAAAGACAGTGAATACAATCATCCTGTCTTCTGCCCTGACCTCCTACCCCCATGATCTTTATTAGCTTTGTCCTGATAATCTGACCTTCCCAAGCTCTTCCCAGTTCTGACAGCCACATAAAACTCACAAACAGATAGGGAACCAGTGTAGCCTTTTCAGATTTAGGATCATGTTCAAGCTTATGAATCAGATTTTTCTATGTGTGGACATGACAACTATGGAAAAACTGTAATTTAGGACATATTCTCTTTATCCTTTTATGTTGAATTTCACTTTAATGTGATGCAAATGACAGTAAGAAATACATTCAGTGAATGTTAAAGCCTTCCCATTAAAAATTCTGTATGCATTTTACATTCTAATTCATGTACAGTCAAAAACCCTGATAAAATCACAGTGCTGATTTGACTGCTGCACTTATCGTATTAATGAGGATACTTTATGCCTTTTGAAAATTGGGATATGGTCCATTATGTGATTGTAAATGATGTGATTGTATCACATAAATTTGTTATTCAATCCCACCCCTCCCTCCAGTCAGCTCTGTATATAAGAAGATTCATTGGTGAGCCAGAATTGAGGCTGGAAAACTGAACTGCAAATTAGACTTTTCTTTTGTCTTTATTTCCATTTATAGAAAAGCATATAATAGATACACATGTGTGTATATATTAGTATCTATAAGTATATATGTATGAATTTTTTCTTCTTATTATTTTTTAAATATCCCTAAAAACCACAGGGAAAAATGTACAAAGGAAGTCAAAGTTAAAAAAACAAAGTAGCCAGGTCTGCAGCTCCCTGAGATACATAGAGCTTCCCCCAACAGTCATGGCAATTCCCTCCACTTCTTAGCTGATTCTGGATTTCTATTGCTGGGAAATCTTCCCTTCTCTCATCTTAAAAGAACTGAAAGATTTGAGAGCAGTTCTTGGCCAAGGTTCCCTGATTTTGAGTTGCATTTGCATTCCTTTAAATATGTACTTCTCTTGCTATTGATTTATTTTTCTGTCCTGCCTGCCTAATTAGTCATCCTTACCCCCAGGAACACCCAGTGGGGGTGATCTGAGAACACAGAAGTCCTTTGGCTTCTCTCTGCCCCTGGACCTTCTGTTTTTGAATATGAAGCACAGATGTCTACCTTGGGAAAGGTCAAACAACTATTTTTTTCCTTCTGGCCATAAGTAAGGACACAGACACCTAACCTGACATCAACATCTCTAAAGTCCCCACAGAACAAATTAGAGCCCTGACTACAGAAGTGGCTTCAGAACTCTGATTAAAACAAAGGAGAGCCGCCCCCCACCCCCAAGCCTGTGGTAGGGTAACTCTCATACTTAATTGCCCCTTACTGGTGGTCCCTTGTCTTATCTTGTGATTACCCGAGAGAAGCCCACAGACTGAGATGCCTTCTTCTTGCCCAAGCCATGGCACTTGTCAGCTGTTGCCTGTACTTCTGTGCTTCTTAAACATTACCTTTGCCTTGGGATTTCTGAGTGCCGGTAGGCTGGATCTTACTTTGTCTTTATCCTTCAAAAAAAATGTCTTCTGTTGCCTGGAACCTGGAGGCTGTGGTGATGCCCTTCACAATAGTGTGGAGTCCTTAGAGTTTGGAAATGCAAATGTCCAAGTTCCTTACACCCACTTGGCAATCTTCCATTTCTAACTTTTGTTCTTGATTATCTTGGAACTGGACATTTAGGCTTTATCAAGCTCTGCATTTTCTCAGAGCTCAGCTATTATGGATGAAATTGACTTTTTTTAAAAAAGATATATCTCTGTTATGCTATAACATCAAAAATATTGTTCCATGTGTTCCCTCCCCTAACCCCATGGGAAAGGAGAGATGCCATAGGAAATAATTTGCATAGAAGAATATAAATATTATTATAAATTTTATTTTTTAAATGACTTATGGGAACAGATAAGGTGCTTGATTAAGATATACGAAGTTCATAAGGGGTCTTTCATGATGGGAGGTAGGTTTTTTACCTTATTTCAGATTCACTACCAATAAGAACTTTATACAGTCTTCTGGACAAAGCTTGCTACATCCTAATCTCTGCAAATCCACTTTGTTCTATTCACTGCTCTCCTTATTAATCAGTTCTACAGAGCTGTACCCTTCTCAGTCCTGTTACACACACTGCATTTTTATGCTTCTGTTACCAAGTGGCCTTTTCTATATTTTTGCTTTCAATTACTCATAGCTTGGTCTATAGAGTAGAATACCATCACTGCCTACATTTAGGCAACAGCACGTTGTCATCTTGCTCCATATATTTTACTTCTATCTCTTTTAGGAGGAAGCTCATTTTGAGGAATCTTGGCTCTGCCTTTGGGGAGGAATCATTTACCTTCTTTTATTCGGGTTGAAATTTGTCTTTTCACTCCCTTTGTTAACAAAAATAAAAATCTTATTTATGTCTCCTCAGATCCTATTAGCTGAATTGCCTAATTGTTGTAGTTTTAATAAAGACCAAGTCATTTTCTTGCTTTCAATCATTGCTGGTCTATTTTGTGGGTTCCATAATGCCACATTCATAAGTCTGCTTCCTTTCTTTGGGAAGCTTTTTCTGTTTCACACTGATGTGCAGCCTCAGATACGTGGTCCATTTCCCTTTCGGGCATAGGAAATATGGCTAAACGACCCCCCCTGTGAAAGAGCTGAGAGGAAGATATTAAGCCTCCCACTATTGCTCATCACCCTGGACTCTATGTCTAAGGCTCAGGGCAGCTTAGCATACTCAGTTCTATGTGAATTCACACTGATGTTTCTTGCTTCATCTTTTCCAGTGTCTTAAGAATTCCTTAGAATAAATTTCCCTATGTAAAGATAGATCTCCCCTTTTCTCTTTTGACAATGCTGAGTAAATCAGGGTGTGGAATATTACCCATGCAAGCCACTCTTGGAGAGGTATTGCTGGCGGAAGCCACGCTGTTCATATGCTATTCTATACCCAACTGTGGATAATAACAGAATTGATTTTACCTGAGGAAAGACAGAGGAACCTCGGGGCTGCTTCCTGCTTTATTTTGTTCTCAGGTTATTCTGCTCTGAATGGTAAGATCTCTCACTAGAATAGTGGGTCACATTTAGCTTTCTTTACGGCCAATCCCCTGTGGGGGAACTTCTGGCGTTGCACCGTGAGGTATTACTATTCTGTGTGTGTGTGCGTGTGTGTGATCAGGTGATAACATGAATAAGCTTGTGTTTATAAGTCCCCATAAATAATTTTTTTAATTATTCTATTAAGAAAATAAATTTTAAGCTGGAGACTAAAACTTGGCATTTGGATCCTCTGAAATTTGGGTTTGAAGAAGACTATTCCACAATAAATTATTATATGACCACAAGTAAGTCAACCTGCATAAATTATAAGGACACTGATAAGAGCCACTATAAATTGAATGCTTAGTACTACTTATGCATTTCCAATTGCTCCATGCGTATTAATTCACTAGATTCTTACAATAACCCCTCTAGGTATATTTTATTATTATACCTATTACACAGTTGTAGAAACTGAGGCATAGAAAGAGGTTATTTTCTTTGTTCAAGCCATAGGTGCTAAGTGGCAGAGCCAAGATTCAAATCAGGTGGCACTGACTCCAAAGCCTTGACTCTTTAATACTGCCCCTTCCACCGCCTCGAGGGAACAATCTACAGTCTCTTATGTAGCAAGCATCTAGGCAGCAAGATGCTTTATGAATAACTTGAGAAAATTCTGATGAAATAATATATATAATTGTAATGATTTCTTTGTAATTGTTTCAACTCTATTATCTCTTAATGTTAAAATAGCAAGCAAGTGGTCCTGAATCACGTGGAGAATTCAGGAAAGTTAACATTAATGGTTGTTACTTTTTAAAAAATCCAAATCTGGTTTTGTTTGTTATATGATTCCTCACTTGATTTCTTTCAGTTTACATCTCTGCCTCACTTTTTACTTTCTGTGGATGCTTACTGATGCTTGTATGAGGATAAGAAGGCATAGACCCTTGAGTGGATCTCTGGAAAGTGCAGAGAGAGAATCAACAAGAAGTCTCAGTTTCTGCCTGTGCTTAAAATGTGCACCACCACATGTGTGTCCCAGATCTGATCTTCACAGTTAGGCATTTTCGAAGGAAGATAGTGAAAGTGTAAGGGTCTGCCCTCACACCAGCTTTCTGGGCTTTGTTAACATCAGATCAGATTCTGCCCAGAGTTGGCGTGAACGTACTGGAGAATCCTGCATACACAAAGAATGAATTGGATGTCCTAGAATTTTGAAAGTTCAAGGAATATTTGATTTTATATATTATCTATTACTTTCTGAAGATAGCTTGCTTCTATGTCATATGGAATTAAGAATAGGGAATGAAATGCTCCATTGATCTTGCACAAGTATTGCTAATTGAATTGTATGAATAAGCATCAATTTGGTGATCAGGAATTACAAATCAGTGCAAGTTAGCCTCAATATCATAAACCTTTTGGGGGCCCCCAAAGCATTCTTTATCTCTGACTCTAGTTCTGATCAAGTCTTCACTATTCAAGCCAAACATCAGATCAAGAATAAGTGGAGCCCCAAAGTCAAACCAGTCTATCAAAATAATTATCTTTAATTAATATAATTATTGATCATGTAGTAGAAGTCACTGTCTAAAGGATATAAGGCTTTTAGGATTTCATGGGAATGCTTTACAACTTAATTATGTTTCCCTGGGAGATTAGAACATAATTCAATTTATTTTTCCCATGTGTTTCATCAATCATTGTGTGAATAGAAGGAATATCATAATCTCATTTCTATGTCAATTCCTGCAGAATTTACAGAAGTCTTTTCAGTAGTATAGAGCTGATTATAGATCCTCCCACCTGGGATGATCCCCTACAGCACTGTGGCATTGGTGCCACATTCTGTTGGTTTTGTAGTATGTGGTGAAGTCAGCTGCAAAAGGCATGGGGTTACTGTGTTCCAACTTTAGGCGTGGGATTACTGTGTTCCAACTTTCACAGCACACCCAATTGAGGCCTATGTAACCCTTCCTTCATAGATGTGTCAGGAAGTGTGTTCTTCTCTGGGTCTTGATTTCCTTATCCAAGGATGCAAAGGCTTCCTTCCACTTGCAATGCTCTAGTCTTGCTTGCAGTTTAGCTGTCTCTGTTTACAGTCGTGTGTCTCAAAGTTTAACATACTTAGGAATCACTGGGGATTTTGTTAAAATGCAGATTTTGATTCAGTAGGTCTAGGTGAGACCTGGGCTCCTGCCTTTCTAACAAGTTCACAAGTGATGCGATAGCTGCTCATCTGTGAACCACACTTCTAGTAGCAAGAATCTCAGTGATGCACAGAGCAAAGGTGGGGAAAGGCAAGCTCTTGTTTTCCTTTGGGAACACATCCATATGCTTCCTCCCAGGGCTGTGATTCTCAGCTCTCTTCTGCAGAGCACTGCAGCATGCCTCTTCTTTTGAGTTCCACCAAGAAGAAATGGGGTTTCAAGAAGACCGGGTGCATCCATATGGAGCACAAAAATTCCTTCTCCAGGAAGGAAACCACAGAGCTTATCAGGAAAGACGTGTGCCTCTAATGCCAGCCATCCCCAGCCTGCTGAACTATGAAATAAATGAGGTGGAGTTTAATTTTAGGGTCTACAAATTTGTAATGTGTTCATCATTCCTGTTGCCATTTTGCATGGCAGGCTGACGTTGACAGACATGTTTAGTGAAGAAAGCTGCATCTGGTTTAACGAAACCCTTGCATCCTATCCTCTCCTGTCCCTCCTCTAACCTCCATTCACAGCTATGAGAGAGAGATGCCATTCACAGTAGAGGTTTTCACAGCTGAAAATGTGTATCCCTTTTGCTTTCCCAGGGGCAGGTTCTTTGGGGGATTTTTTCCAAGCGTGACTGCAGGCTGGCCTCCCAGCAGAGGGCGCACTGCCCCAGTGTCGTGGCCCCAGAGCCGTTCCCTCTACCTCTGGGGTGGACTGCTATCCCACTAGGCTGGCCAGGGCTGCAGGAGGATCGGAAACGGGCTCTCTCGGAAGAAAGGAGATGAAGAACATTTTAGGGGAGAAAATCAAATCAAATCACTTCAGATCTGAATCAGTGACTTTTAAAATCAAAGGTCTACCTGGTTGCTGTTAATGGGCAGCTTGTCATAATTCTTAGCCCTTAGAAGACTAACTTTTCTTTCTCAGAACTTCCCTGAACCTTGCATTGTCCAGCATTTGTATCTTTCACTTTAATGAGTGCTAAATAAGAATGATATAAAGGATTTTAATAATTCTCACTGGACAGTTAATTAAGCAGTGAGAAAGAAGTCTTTAGAACTGCTACTCTTTCTACCTTTTACAGACAAGTGCTTCCACAGATTCCAAGGAAAGAGGTCACATTTATACATATATATAAAATGATGTGTGGGTTAGTAATTTTTCTCAGTAACAAATGACCTCCCTAACGAGCTGAAATAGTGAAATAAAAATCCACCTTTTTGTGGCCCACTTTTTCCTGAACTCAACTCTCCACTTCCCTCAAAATTCTTTGCACAGGAAATGAATTCCCTCTGCCTTTGCGGGGCAGGGGGTGGGGGCTTGAATGTGTTGATCTCAAGTTTTCCAAGTTTTCTGCTCTTCTGTAAATCACACGGGCATGACCCAGCCCAGTCATTCATTACAAAATTCTTTTCTTTCTTTCTTTCTTTTTTAAAAACAGCTTCTGTTTTTCCTCATTTTTGATGGATCCTACCACAAACTTCAGCAAGAGTGAGTGCAGACGACCATAACATTACTCTCAAATAGAGGGTATTTTATTAAGTCCAGCAGTTAAAAATGTACAAAGTTCCTTGTAATAATCCATTCATTCTGTTCTCGCCTGATTCTTGGAGTAAGCCTGCACAATTATTCAAATCCCAGCTTTTAGCTACAGCATACACCTCGCCATGGGGCTATGCCTCTGTAATCTTGCTTTGGTCTTGCATGTCAAATGGAATTAACTCCCATAAGAAATGTGTGCGAAGACAACCCAAAGTGTCTAATCCTGCTGCTGTCTTAAATTTCTGAAACTCTGAGCTGTCATCTTTTTCTATTGCTTTGTTGAAGTTCTCACTTATGCTTCAGTCCATCCAAAGCTGAAGTTTAGGAACATTTGCATTTTTATATATTTTTTTTCAGTTATGCTCTCTCTTGGCCTTTTCACACGTTCTCTTTGTAGCAGCAGGATTTTTTTTCTTCCTTCAAATTCCAAGACCATTTTATACACAGTGGAATTCAATGGGAAGTGAATTCACTGTTTTTCCTGAAAGTATACTCAAGTTGAAACATAGACAACTCTAGATTGTGAAGATTCACAAGCCAAATCCAAAGAGATATGAGTAAAGGGGTGTATGTATGTGTGTGTGTGTGTGTATGTATGTGTGTGTGTGTGTGTCTTCGTATTATAGGAGAGGAGAGAAAAAAATAATGATATCATTATTACTATACCTCAGCCACTCAACCTAGCTAATCACAAAAACTAATTCTGTCTCGATTGAATCTCAAACAGTATCATCTCCCTCATGAATAAAATGCTGGGTGAAATGAGCTTGGTTAGCCTACTTGCATGTGGTATCAAGAGTAGATAGCTTGACGAGCAGTTTCAGGCCCTTTCTTCCTTCTCTAGGGGGCCTACTGTTTAAAAATACTGCCCTCTTCCTTCCTCACTATACTCTGAACTCTATTTACAATGTCCTGTGATTCTTAGGCATGAAGAATCTGGAAAAATACTTAGTATCTGGAAAACAAAGCAACACTTAAGTATTTGTTGAATTCCTTAGAATGAGTAGCAAGTTGATTCTATTCTCTCTGAGTGACTTATCCTATTGCCTCAATTTACAAATTAAATCACTCAATCTGGATATGATAGCTGCCTAGGGTTTTTGTAAACTTCTCTCACAGCCTGTGTGTTCAGTCTGATAATTACACATGGCTCATATTTTTAAATGACCAGTTATTCAGCACTGTGGGTTTTTCGAGGTGTCTTGACTAAGTGAGGTGTGGAAGGGTACGATTGTAACTTGGTATGGTGGATATTTAATAAGTGGTAAACCGCAACATTCTCCATTTGAAAGTTAATTAAGGCCACTAGATGACCGGGCTTGTGCAGAAAACCTGTTCATGGTTTAGCCATGGAAACAGTCACAACAACACTGGGCTAAAAATAGTGGCCTTAAGAGACATTTTTACTGATCATTCCAGAATGCTTCTTGTTTTGTTTTTAAGTCACATTTTGGAGGAAATACTCATAGAACCAGCTCCTTTTGATACTTGAAAGTTGTACTTAGGCCAGGCGTGTAGAATTTAAGCTGAAGAGTGACATCAGGGGCCAGCTGGGTGACCAAATTGTGTTTGTAATGCTATGTGCAAGAATGTTTCTTATAAGATAATCAACTTTTGTATTCTGTTGAATCTCTTTGCCTAGTTAGTAATGGCCTTTAATATGTGATGCAACTAGTTTGGGCACAAGATAACTCTCTAGTATCAAATAGCTTATTTTATCCAAATTGGGCTTGAGTTTGTAGAGGAGCTCTCCTATACTGATGGGCCAGATAATATGAATTGGGGCTTCCTGGGTGGCTCAGTAAAGAAGAATTCACCTGTCAATGCAGGAGAAGCGAGTTCAATCCCTGCGTCAGAAAGATCCTCTGGAGGAGGAAATGGCAACTCAATACAGTATTCTTGCCTGAAAAATCCCATGGACAGAGGAGCCTGGAGGGTTACAGTCTATAGGGTTGGAAAAAGTTGGACATGACTGGGCAACCAAGCAAACACAAATAATATGAATTATGTTTCTGTGGATTAATTGTTTCTTCATGACGAGAGTACTGTAGGAAGGCAATATTAATTTACTGTACAATGTATAACTTTGGTTAATAGGATTGGAAAAGCACACTAAATGTAAATGTCCTTTCTGCATCTGGATAGTGAAGTTACATTGTCTTATCACATATCTTCATGCTATTCTAGGATCCAGTGATATTTAGTGCAAGGGGACCAGGTGATAGTAGCGTAACAGGCAAATAGGATGAAGATGTAACCATGGTGAAGTGGTATCAAGGAGGCCCCTGCGTGATGCTGGGGCTCTGTTGGACTGGCTGATTTCAAGGTGTTTCTAATAGAAATTAATAATTCTGGTTGACATCTCTCTGTGATAGACATACTACAAACTTGGTCCATGAATTCTTCCACTTAATTTTAAATTACCTTACTGCCACTGGAGCATTTTGAAACTGGGTAATATAAGAATCTATGTCTTGACTTCCCACCCATCCACACTCCAGTGGGTCTCTAGGCACGTCATGAGCAAAATTTTGAACTCAGATGACACTTCATCCTCACTAGCACTTGGAGGAGAAAACTGGCACACGGGGCAAATATTCTGGTCCCTTTCCAAAATCTCTGCCTCCTGTCTTGCATATGCCATCGTTTCACCAATAAAGCTCATATCACAGTCCAAGAGCCATAAAAATTCAAAACTGAAAACTACTAGTCACTTAGTTGTGTCTGACTCTTTCCAACTCCATGGACTGTAGCCCACCAGGCTCCTCTGTCCATGTAATTCTCCAGGCAGTAATACTGGAGTGGGTTACCATTTCCTTCTCCGGGGGATATTCCCAACCCAGGGATCAATCCCAGGACTCCTGCTTTGCAGGCAGATTCTTTACCATCTGAGCCACCAGTAATAGTATTAGTCACTCAGTCATGCCTGACTCTTTGCCGGACTGTAGCCCTCCAGGCTCCTCTGTCCACAGAATTCTCCAGGCAAGCATACTGGAGTGGATTGCCATTCTCTTCTCCAGAGGATCTTCCCAGCCTAGGGATTGAACCCCGGTCTCCTGCACTGCAAGCAGATTCTTTACCGTCTGAGCTACAGGGAAGTTCTGAGCCACCGAGAAGGTATAAATATTCAGGTCTGGACTTAAAACACCTTGTTGTTTATCTGGCCATCTCTGTATCAGAAAAACCTAGACAAAATGGACCTGGCATTATCATCCCTGCCATTTCTCACTTATGGCTCTTTTAACCTGAGACAAGTGGGCAAACACCATTTGAGTTTTTCAGGTGCCATTTTTCTCATCGGTTACTTAAAATGAATGCCAGTTTCATTGGTTTGTTCTTCCTCTTTCCTATTCTTGTTTCATTTTTGTTATTTGTTCTAATTTAATTTGAAATGCCTAGCATCTGACTGTGATTGGGTGAGGAGGCTCGGGAGACTTCCAGCAAGAGCGGGTCTCCTCAAAAGGGTCTTTTGGATACAACAGAATAAGCCTTTATTTAGTATCCCAGAAATAACAAAAGTGAGAGTGAGCAAGACTGCAGCGCCTGTGCTTTCAAGCAGCAGAAACTTAGTGAAACACCCCGGTCCCTTGGGTGTGAACAGACCGCCCCTTGGCTCAGTCATCCTGCCGTGTCCCTGGCTGCCGGCTCTCTGGGCCAACAGAAACAAGCATAACAAAACCTACAGAGAAAGTGTCAATAGAAACCTTCTCTAGGAGCCCAGCTTTTGGAAATGGACTAGATTTGCAGTCCGTACAAAGGCTCTGGGCAAGGTTTCTTGGCCATGGCCTCGTACCCAGCATTGTGACTTCTGTCCATGAGGTGGGACAGGTGGCTTACAAGGCACACATGATCTATTTCTTCCATGTTTCCTGTCCATCAAATGAAGATTTGGGGAGAGGAATAAACTCTGGATTTTGCAGAGAATCACTTGGGTTTAAAGTCCAGCTTTATAGCCTGAGAAAATGATTCTAACCCTCAGTTTCTCCCTTGATTAAACTGGGAATAGCAATGTTTCCCTCTTTGATTGTGGTGATCAAATGAAACACAGAGATGTGTTAACATTGAGAAGAATATCACAGTGTTTATACCAGCATAGCTTGGTGTGTGGAGCCAATGAAACCACAGATTTAATGTGCTTGAAAAATAGGGAAGCCCTGTAGAAATATAAGGTATTACTATCATCTGTATTATTATTAGCATCGCATATTTATTAGGTCATTCTTTTCTACAACAGAAAAGGGTGATGATCATCATCTCCGAGTTCAAACCTCAAACTACCACCCCCAGACCTTCTTTGCTCTTGCAAAAGAGGAGACAGCTCATGTCTGCTCCCTTGCTTTGCAAAAATAGTGCAGAATAGCTCCATAAGAGGTGATGGATGGCAGCATCCCCGGGGTCCTTCCTACTGCAAATATTACATATAAGCAATTACCTTGAGTATTTAGTGCTCATGTGTTGTAAGTTTCCAGAGAGGGTTAAGAGAAAGTCAAAAGTTCCTGATGCTCTGTGGTTCAGTTCTTACAAGAGAGAAGCATGATGAAGTGAGAAATGGACAGCTCTAACCTATTGGACCATAACCAGTGTCCAGCTTTTCAGGGTGTGGAGATATTCGCTTTTCTGTAGTCATTACTCAGATAGATTTTTGGTGAATACTGTTGCTTCATTCTGCCAAAAAATTCTGCCTAAGACTTGTATATATAAAGGGAGATGATGAGACTCTTTAGGAAATCGAGGGAGAGCAGAGGAGGAAGGAAGAGAAGTGATAAAAATCTATGGCCCAGGCATGTTTGTTCACTTTATCCCTAGCTTTTAACCCAGAGGCTGGCAGGGGCTGGCTTTGTTGAATGTTGCATGATTGAAAGTAATTGTGAAAGACTGTGATCATGCCATTCTTTTTTTTTTTTTTTTAAGGTAACTCCCTTGAAAGTGAAAGTCACTCAGTCATGTCTGACTGTCTGCGACCCCATGGTATGTACCACAGTGTCAAACAGAGTGAGCATCCAGTGCTTTTTTATGTTTCCAAAAAACCTGTCAGAATATCTGACCCTCACCTTTAAAGTAGAGGTCACCGTGGAGCACTGAGAAGAGTTTCTTGAGCTACTACATTCCAATAAAAATTAATTTAAAGATAAACAACCTTAAAGAAATAAAGTAGAGGGCCCTGGAGGTGTTGCAATGTCTAGATCATGGGCAGAATACAGTGGGGCAAGTTACTGGCAGACTGTGGCGTAACCAAACCATTGAGACCTTTTCCATCTTTATGGGAAGAGCGTAGTGTTCTGAGGCCCAGACAGCAGCATGCATTGCCTGGCATCCAGGAAGTTTCCCATCTGCCTTTGCAACACACTTTGTGTGGGGAGTGGAGAAGCAGAAAGTAGAAGTTACTGAAGCTCTGTGAGCATCTGTATCCTCTTCTGTAAGATGGGCTAGAGCTTTCTGAGGCCCAGAATTGTGCAAAATGAAGGAGAAAATGTGGATTAAGCATGATGACTGCAGCCATGAAATTAAAAGACACTTGCTCCTTGGAAGAAAACTATGACCAACCTAGACCACATATTAAAAAGCAGAGACATTACTTTACCAACAAAGGTCTGTCTAGTCAAAGCTATAGTTTTTCCAGTAGTCATGTATGATGTGAGAGTCGGACCATAAAGAAACCTGAGCGCTGAAGAGTTAATGCTTCCGAACTGTTGTTTCGGACAAGACTCTTGAGAAGTCCCTTGAACAGCAAGGAGATTAAACCAGTCAATCCTAAAGGAAACCAGTCCAGGATATTCATTGGAAGGACTGATGCTGAAGCTGAAACTTAATACTTTGGCCACCTGATGCAAAGAGCTGACTATTGGAAAAGACCCTGATGCTAGGAAAGATTGAGGGTGGGAGGAGAAGGGGACAACAGAGGATGAGATGGTTGGATGGCATCACCGACTCAATGGACATGAGTTTGACCAAGCTCCAGGAATTCGTGATGGTCAGGGAAGCCTGACATGCTGCAGTCCATGGGGTTGCAAAGAGTCAGACACAACTGAATGACTGAACTGAGCTGAAGCATCATCCTAGTACCTGGCTCCAAGGAAGCACTCAACAAAAGGAAGCAGTTTTTCTTAGGAGGAAGCACAAAACTCTTGTCTTTGGAGAGGACCTCTTCTCCCTCCCTGTCTCCTCCTTCTAGCCTTTGGGGCATTTCTGTTGTAATTGGCTGCTGGGGCTTGGCATCTATCTGTAGAGAAATATATTTTTTTTTTTTTGAAAGGGCTCTGAGGTGGTGGTGAGAGGCATTTATTAGTGATCTAAAGCAACATAAGTTGCCTCTGGTATTTATTGACTGTTTCTAGCTGGAGGCACAGAAATGCACCAGCACTAAAGGGTGAGTTACTGTTGGTTGCTACTCACTGGACCAGCAGGGACTTGGCGAGCTCTTGGAGGACAGTGTGTCTTGCATCAATCAACAGTGACCCCTCTGGCTGAATATGTACAGGCATAAAGAGGCTCCTAAATTAGCTTCTGTTCTCCTTAGCTGGATGGATGGAAGATGAAATGCAATCACTGGAGTGGGAGAAAATATATGTGGTGCAGGACTGAGCTGTACCCTGGAAATTCAGGCTGATCTGTGCCTCCCAAAACAAATCTGAAATAATTTTTCTCTATGGGCCTATTAAAAAAAATATATATATATATATATATATACACACACACACACACACACACTTAATAAGCTGACATCATGGGAGATGAGGCAGGGAATGGAAGATGTGGGGATAAAAGAATATGGACAGAGGGAAGAATACCCAGAGCAACGTGTTTGATGAATGAATTAAAATAGAGCAGGAATGGCTTAGGACTAACTCCAACATTTTTCTGAAATGTCTATTGATGAGATGAACCCTGTTCTGGGCAGAGATGTGAGGCATAGTATTAGGTCAGTTGATGAATCTTTGATACCATGTAGAAAAAATGCATATGTATATTTTTTAAAAGCTTTTTTATTTTATACTGGAGCATAGCCGATTAACAATGTTATAATATTTCAGGTGTGCAGCAGAGTGACTCAGCCATACATGTAATTTCATGTGTTTATTGACAATTTTATTGTGTATTAATTTACCTAAGCCTAATAAAGATCTGGCTGAACTCTATAAAAGCCAGGAATCCCCTAAAAGTTGCCCTTCCAGGATATGTTGGAGGCATCTTAAAAGCAATGCTCTTGATTTTAAGAAATATTTGCATCTACTCAGGGATTCTTCTGCTCCCTTCTTACTCGTAATTTTTCATTTGGTCAAAAAAGGAAGAAAAGAGGACTCTCCAGGACTGAAGTGACTTAGCAGCAGCAGCAGCAGCCAGGTAAAAGCACACTTTTGTGCCTCACACTTCCTAGGTTGTACATATGGTCTAACAGCCTTCATTTCAATGCCTGCTGGAGAACCATTAGCACTCAAAAAGGCTGGTGAGAGAATGGTAAATGCAGGTAATAAATAATGGTAAACCCAACAATATTGCACTTGTTTCCTACAAGCCAGCAGACCAGGACATTGAATCCTGTTCCAGATGGGTGTGTCACAGAAGCCTAGGTCATGCCAGAGACTTCTGATGTAGAATGTGTGGATAATGCAATGCATGCCATAACCTACTTCTGCCAAAGTCAATCCAGAAGGCCTGGTAGGCATCACACATACTTCAACTTTGTAGAGCTAAGAGAAGTGTTTCTCTTTTTTTGGTTATCAATTTTATTTTTTTTTTAATATAAATTTATTTTAATTGGAGGCTAATTACTTTACAATATTGTATTGGTTTTGCCATATATCAACATGAATCCACCATGGGTATACACGTGTTCCCCATCCTGAACCCCCTTCCCACCTCCCTCCCCATACCATCCCTCTGGGTCATCCCAGTGCACCAGCCCCAAGCATCCTGTATGATGCATTGAACCTGGTCTGGCGATTTGTTTCACATATGATATTATACATGTTTCAATGCCATTCTCCCAAATCATCCCACCCTCTCCCTCTCCCACAGAGTCCAAAAGACTGTTCTATGCATCTGTGTCTCTTTTGCTGTCTCACATACAGGGTTATCATTACCATCTTTCTAAATTACATATATATGCGTTAGTATACTGTATTGGTGTTTTTCTTTCTGGCTTACTTCACTCCGTATAATAGGCTCCAGTTTCATCCACCTCATTAGAACTGATTCAAATGTATTCTTTTTAATAGTAATACTCCATTGTGTATATGTACCACAGCTGTCTTATCCATTCATCTGCTGATGGACATCTAGGTTGCTTCCATGTCCTGGCTATTGTAAACAGTGCTGCGATGAACATTAGGGTATACGTGTCTCTCAATTCTGGTTTCCTTGGTGTGTATGCCCAGCAGTGGGATACACTGCTTTCTGCAGTTCTTTCTGAAAAGCAGTTCTGCTTTTCAATATGCTATCTAGGTTGGTCATGACTTTCCTTCCAAGGAGTAAGTGTCTTTTAATTTAATGGCTGCAGTCACCATCTGCAGTGATTTTGGAGCCCCAAAAAATAAAGTCCTGACACTGTTTCCACTGTTTCCCCATCTATTTGCCATGAAGTGATGGGAACAGATGCAATGATCTTCATTTTCTGAATGTTGAGCTTTAAACCAACAAAGGTCCATCTACTCAAGGCTGTGGTTTTTCCAGTGGTCATGTATGGATGTGAGAGTTGGACTGTGAAGAAAGTTGAGCACTGAAGAATTGATGCTTTTGAGCTGTGGTGTTGGAGAAGACTCTTGAGAGTCCCTTGGACTACAAGGAGATCCAACCAGCCCATTCTGAAGGAGATCAGCCCTGGGATTTCTTTGGAAGGAATGATGCTGAAGCTGAAACTCCAGTACTTTGGCCACCTCATGCAAAGAGTTGACTCATTGGAAAAGACTCTAATGCTGGGAGGGATTGGGGGCAGGAGGAGAAGGGGATGACAGAGGATGAGATGGCTGGATGGCATCACTGACTCAATGGATGTGAGTCTGAGTGAACTCCAGGAGTTGGTGATGGACAGGGAAGCCTGGCGTGCTGCGATTCATGGGGTCGCAAAGAGTCGGACATGACTGAGCGACTGAACTGAACTGAACTGACTGATGGCAGTTCTATTTCCAGTTTTTTAAGGAATCTCCACACTGTTCTCCATTGTGGCTGTACTAGTTTGCATTCCCACAAACAGTGTAAGAGGGTTCCCCTTTCTCCACACCCTCTCCAGTATTTATTACTTGTAGACTTTTGGATAGCATCCATTCTGACCGGCGTGAAATGGTACCTCATTGTGGTTTTGATTTGCATTTATCTGATAATGAGTGATATTGAGCATCTTTTCATGTGTTTGTTAGCCATCTGTATATCTTCTTTGGAGAAATGTCTGTTTAGTTCTTTGGCCCATTTTATGATTGGGTGGTTTATTTTTCTGGAGTTGAACTGCAGGAGTT
Source organism: Bos javanicus (assembly GCF_032452875.1). NCBI lineage: Eukaryota > Metazoa > Chordata > Mammalia > Artiodactyla > Bovidae > Bos > Bos javanicus. Next base: position 41,628,327 of record NC_083878.1, read on the forward strand.
GCTTGTATATTTTTGAGATTAGTTGTTTGTCAGTTGCTTCATTTGCTATTGTTTTCTCCCATTCTGAAGGCTCTCTTTTCACCTTGCTTAGTTTCCTTTGTTGTGCAGAAGCTTTTAATTTTAATTAGGTCCCATTTGTTTATTTTTGCTTTTATTTCCAATATTCTGAGAGGTGGGTCATAGAGGATCCTGCTGTGATGTATGTCGGAGAGTGTTTTGCCTATGTTCTCCTCTATGAATTTTATAGTTTCTGGTCTTACATTTAGATCTTTAATCCATTTTGAGTTTATTTTTGTGTATGGTATTAGAAAGTGTTCTAGTTTCATTCTTCTACAAGTGGTTGACCAGTTTTCCCAGAACCACTTGTTAAAGAGATTGTCTTTTCTCCATTGTATATTCTTGCCTCCTTTGTCAAAGATAAGGTGTCCATAGGTGTGTGAATTTATCTCTGGGCTTTCTATTTTGTTCCATTGATCTATATTTCTGTCTTTTTGCCAGGACCACACTGTCTTGATGACTGTGGCTTTGTAGTAGAGCCTGAAGTCAGGCAGGTTGATTCCTCCAGTTCCATTCTTCTTTCTCAAGATTGCTTTGGCTGTTTGAGGATTTTTTTTATTTCCATACAAATTGTGAAATTATTTGTTCTAGCTCTGTGAAAAATACCATTGGTGGCTTGATAGGCATTGCATTGAATCTATAGATTGCTTTGGGTAGTATACTCATTTTCACTATATTGATTCTTCCAATCCATGAGTACAGTATATTCCTCCATCTATTAGTGTCCCCTTTGAGTTCTTTCACCAGTGTTTTATAGTTTTCTACATATAGGTCTTTTGTTTCTTTAGGTAGATTTATTCCTAAGTATTTTATTCTTTTCATTGCAATGGTGAATGGAATTGTTTGCTTAATTTCTCTTTCTGTTTTCTTGTTATTAGTGTATAGGAATGCAAGGAATTTCTGTGTGTTGATGTTATATCCTGCAACTTTACTATATTCATTGATTAGCTCTAGTAATTTTCTGGTGGAGTCTTTAGGGTTTTCTATATAGAGGATCATGTCATCTGCAAACAGTGTGAATTTTACTTCTTCTTTTCCAATCTGGATTCCTTTTATTTCTTTTTCTGCTCTGATTGCTGTGGCCAAAACTTCCAAAACTATGTTGAATAGTAGTGGTGAAAGTGGACACCCTTGTCTTGTTCCTGACTTTAGAGGAAATGCTTTCAATTTTTCACCATTGAGGATAATGTTTTCTGTGGGTTTGTCATATATAGCTTTTATTATGTTGAGGTATGTTCTTTCTCTGAGTTTGCAGACTATCTCAGGATTATCTTCCTTGGGAAGACAGGTGTGAACCCCGGAGGCTTATGGTGGTCTGGATACACTTGAGGATTACTTCTTAATTAATAATAACAGTGAGCATTAATGGGGCCCTTAGTGAAGGCCAGTTGCTGTTGCACATACTTCACATATATTGATGCAGTTAAATCTCTTAAGAACACTATGAAGTAAGTTGTATTATAATCCCCACTTATAATGAGGAATTTAAGGCAAAGAGAAGTGATGAAATGTCTTTGAGGTCATATAACTAACACGTGAAAGTGAAAGTGTTAGTCACTCAGTCGTGTCTAACTCTTTGCAACCCCATGGACTGTAGCTGGTCAAACTCCTCTATCCATAGGATTCTCCAGGCAAGAATACTAGAGTGGGTAGCCATTCCCATCTCCAGGGGATCTTCCCAACCCATAGATAAAATCCAGGACTCCTGCACTGCAGGCAGATTCTTTACCATCTGAGACACCAGGGAAGCCATAACTAACAAGTGGTAGGCCTGGAATCTGAATCCAGGCCCTCTGACTCCACATTCTATGCTCTTAACCATTAAAGCCTACTTATTCTGCCATAACTGGGGAGCCTGGAAAGAGAAAATGAACCCTTTGCCAGCAAATATATTTTAAAAAGGAACCATATAACCTAATAAAGAAATCCTCTTTTAATAATTATCTTTATTTATTTGGCTGTGCCAGATCTTAGTTGCAGTGCATGGGCTCTTCAGTCATTGTTGTGGCATGAGAACTCTTAGTTGCAGCAGGTGGGATCTAGTTCCCTGAACATGGATTGAACCTGGGCCCCCTGCATTGGGAGCACAGAGTATTAGCCACCGAACCACCAGGGAAGTCCCAAATTATGTATATTTTCATCTTCTAAGTCAATTCCAATTGGGAGTGCATTCTTAGAATTTCTCATTCTTCTGGGATCTCTGGGTCTTCCTTATCAAACAAATAAACAAATAAAAAGTAGAAACACTAGAGAGAGTTTCTAGATTTAAAGGAGCTTTTCCAGTTAGGACTCACTTCTAGGATAGCCATTTACAGTATAGATAGAGGAGTCAGCCTGAGGTTTCCCACCAAGCACACCCGTGGCTCCCAGGTACTTGTGACTCTATTGAAAGCAGTTCCTTGCTCTTAGGAGCAGCCAAGGATGCAGAAAAATGTCAACCTGAAGGGGTGTCTACATTACCACAGGCCTGGGATAATGTTATAAAATTGTGAGCATTCAAGGATGCCAGGCAGTGACTCCGCTTGCTTCTATTTGCAAATTCATACAGGAGGGACCTTTGAAATTTATGTTATGTGAAGATACAACCTAGTTCCTCCTCTTGTGTCTCTTCCTGGTCCCCACCTCCTCCCCTGCCTCCCACCACCAATACCACCATGCCTTTTTAAAGTCCTTTAAAGTTTTCAAAGTGCTTTCATATACATACTCCATGCTTTATGTCAGGTCAGGGCAAAATTTTATTGCATTTGGCCAAAGGCCATTTTGAAACTTTAAGAGAAAAAAGGAGATACAATGTGATCTTTGAAATAAAGGGATTAAAATAGAGCAAAGTTAAAGTTAGAAAGGATTTATGAGTTTAAAAAATTATGTGTCTAAAAATAACAATTATATATGTAGTATACACTAACTATACATTATATATAAATAGAACTGACTGACCAAATACTGCACATGTTTTAAAAACAGCTAGGATTTAGACAAAAAACAACTAGAAGTTATTAAAAAATGATTTTAAAATTGCATCTATGCATCTTTGGTTTTAAACAGCTAAAACAGGATCCTTGCTGAGAAATTGAAGGATGTGAAAAGTGAAGAATCAAAAATATAAATATCTATAATATCATTTTGCAGAAAAAAAAAAACATGATTGGGTTTAGAAGACAATCTTCTAGTCTTATGTTACCCGCTCGTGCACACACACACACACACACACACACTGGAGCTGGAAACTTTTTCATGCTACACTCAAGTATGCAGAAAACAAATGCTGCCCTTTAATTTCTAGAAACTCTGATCTGGCCCATGTAACTCCACTTCACTGAATGGTAAAAATGACTTACTATCCATTAGCAATACTTCAGTCACTTCTGATTTGTAAGTCTCCTTTCATTTTAACATTCAGTGCAGTCCAAGTTACCATGGTTTATAGAGTCTTCTTTAAAAGACTTAATACCTTTAGAAAAATGCTCACTTTAGAAAAATTGCCCCCATAGCCTCACTTTTCACTTCCTCAAGATGATGGCCTGGTGTCTGAGAGACAGGGCTGTAGCTAGCACACACTTAAACCGTCTAGAAGCCACTCTTCTGAGATGACAAATGTCAAAAAGCTCCCTTCCTCCAGATTAAGGTGGCCTGTACCAGGGCACATGGTTCTCCAGGTGAGGGTGACTCCTTAGAACTCACATCTGTGCACAGCATTCCCAACCCTTAGGCACATCCTTGCCAAGGGGCCTGCTCTGTCTCCATGGAAGCAGAGAGATGGAGTGCTTGGGTCCCCATCCCGTGTCTGTTCCTGCAGGCCTCTGTAGCAAGATCTCTCTTCTGATGAGATGCTCTTTGCCCTGCGGGTATATCATCATCAGGTTTGTCTTAGAACCTGCTGTCCTATTGTTTAGCCCATACTCTCAGAAACCCCTGGGTGCCTCTGACTTGTATCAGTTTTTGTTGAGGCTTTTTGCATCTTTGCCACACCATATAACCATATAACTCCTGTCCTAGAAAGTCCTCCCAGAGTGTCTGGTGAGAAGGCACCCTATCACAGTTCTCCATGCTGAGACTACTCGGCTCAGCTAAGCTCCCCCTGAGTACTTTCTTGGGGAACATAAAGAAATTTCTGGATCTTGCCTTTGTCACATGGGAACTGAGCATAATTAATAGAATATAAATTTTCTTCCTTTTTCTACCTAGGTGGCTCAACTGGGTTTATTTTATGTGGTCATCCCCCATCATACATCTAATTGAGATCATTTCAACTTCTACTTGAATTAGATCTGTTAAGTTCCTAGAAGGTCAAAGACAATGAAAGTGATTTCAAGAAAGTTTCGTAAAATTTACAAATTTACGACATGTGTTCTGGACCTTGTCTCAGGCTAACACTTTTTCTTCATAAAGCCCTTAAGCCTCTGTGCAAGGGTTTTAGTGCCATACTTCCTAAGTCCAAAAGAGCTTTCAAGGGAATCATTTGATTCAGGGATTTGGACTTCTGCTAAGTTTATATTTGTTATCTAGAACAATGTTTGCTGGAAACCAACAGCAAGATATACGGAACAAATTGAAGCTGGTGATTTATATAGTTGGTTGAAAGTATGCACTTGTGCTTAAATTTTCACATATTTATTTTTTTTAAATAAGCAGCACTCTTTGCAATTGTTACAGAATTTGAACATTAGCCTTCTGTAACTTGTGCAAAGTGAAACAGCAGTTATCTTCAATGTTGAGAAGATAAGAGGTTTTCCTCCAGTTAATTAAAGGAGCAAGAATTATGGAACTTTATAGCCATTTAATTATGTCATTATGTAAGAGTTGGCCAGCAAGCTGGGGAGAAACTACAGTGAGCTACCCTGTAGATTGAGTCTGACCTTTCAGGGCTCTGCCAATGCTCTGACTATGACTCACTGTATTTCTGAAAGACTGTAACTAGATTGGTACATTTGTTAAAAAGATATTTAGTAATTAAGTTTAAAATTACATCAGTACATAGTTTTCTAATGGATTTTTTCCCCTTCTGGTTATAAGTGCTAAATATGGAGAGTTGCCTCTGAATATTAAAACCTCAAAGAGAAAGATTTCCCTCAGTCTGGGCATCAGCTTGGTCCTCTGCCTTCCTTGTATGGACCAAGTGACCAAGTGAAGTCGCTCAGTCATGTCCAATTCTTTGCGACCCCATGGACGGTAGCCTACCACACTCCTCCATCCATGGGATTTTCCAGGCAAGAGTACTGGACTGGATTGCCATTTCCTTCTCCAGAAGACCTTCCCAACTCAGGGACTGACCCAGGTCTTCTGCATTGCAGGCAGACGCTTTACCGTCTGAGCCACAAGGGTGTCTGCCTGCAATGCAGGAGACCTGAGTTCGATCCCTGGGTTGGGAAGATCCTCTGGAGAAGGAAATGGTAGCCCACTCCAGTACTCTTGCCTGGAAAATCCCATGGACCGCGGAGCCTGGCAGGCTACCATCCATGGGGTCGCAAATAGTTGGAAACGAGTGAGTGACTTGTATGGACACATGTCTATTAATACTGCCTCTGTCTCCTCTCCCAGGATTTTCATGTGTCAAGTGGGGAAAATAAGTAACACTTTGGCAACACTGATTCTATTTGGTATTACAGACTTACTTATTTAGTTGTATGTACCAAGGCCTTTATTTTCACTCATTTAATTCCCACAATAAGTCTATGAGGTAGGTTTATTCTAACTGTTTTATAAACGATGGAAACTGAGCCTGACAGGTGTTAACTGACTTGTTCTAGGTCCTATAGCTAATGAGTTAGATTATACCCATGCCTCCATGACTAAAAGGCTTTTCAGGTGGCACTAGTGATAAAGAAACCACCTGCCAATGATAATGCAGGAAATAGAAGAGATGTGGGTTCAATGCCTGTGTTGGGAAGATCCCCTGGAGAAGGAAATGGCAACCCAGGTATTCTTGCCTGGAAAATCCCATGGACTGGGCTACAGAACATAGGGTTGTAAAGAGTCAGACACGGCTGAAGCAACTTAGCACATCCATGGCTAAAAGATCATCCTCTTCTCTGCTCTAACCATCTACCTCCTTTCCGTACCCTACCCTATCCAATTTATTATGAAGATAAAAAATTTAAGCTATTTTCAACTAGGCACATGCTTTTCAAGGAACTTTCCAATAACATGTATTTTCAGTTATATTTTATTTCTTTGAACAATTGATAAAATACATGAAGGAAGATAATGGAAAATAACAATTACGAAATGGGTTGATGATTATTAAAAAATTAAGGGAAGTGGATGTAATCATGGCATCTTTCTATTTGTAGCATTCTTTGATTTGTTCTCAGTTCAGTTCAGAACCGTTCAGTCACTCAGTCGTGTCTGACTCTTTGCAACCCAATGGATCACAGCACGCCAGACCTCCCTGCCCATCACCAACTCCTGGAGTTTACCCAAACTCACGTCCATTGAGTCGGTGATGCTATCCAGTCATCTCATCCTCTGTCATCCCTTTCTCCTCCTGCCTTCAATCTTTCCAAGGATCAGGGTCTTTTCAGAAGAGTCAGTTCTTCGCATGAGGTGGCCAAAGTATTGGAGTTTCAGCTTCAACATCAGTCCTTCAAAAGAATATTCAGGACTGATCTCCTTTAGGATGGACTGGTTAGATCTCCTTGCAGTCCAAGGGACTTTCAAGAGTATTCTCCAACACCACAGTTCAGAAGCATCAATTATTTGGTGTTCAGCTTTCTTTATAGTCCAACTCTAACATCCATACATGACTACTGGAAAAACCATAGCCTTGACTAGACGGACCTTTGTTGACAAAGTAATGTCTCTGATTTTTAATATGCTGTCTAGGTTGGTCATAACCAAGGAGTAAGAGTCTTTTAATTTCATGGCTGCAGTCACCATCTGCAGTGATTTTGGAGCCTCCCCCAAAAAAGTCAGCCACTGTTTCCACTGTCTCCCCATCTATTTGCCATTAAGTGATGGGACTGGAGGCCATGAACTTAGTTTTCTGACTTAGTTCTTCTTCACATTCTGCCATAAGTGTGGTATCATTTGCATATCTGGGGTTATTGATATTTCTCCCGGTAATCTTGATTCCAGCTTGTGCTTCTTCCAGCCCAGCATTTCTCATGACATTCTCTGCATGAAAGTTAAATAAGCAGGGTGACAATATACAGCCTTGACATACTGCTTTTTCTATTTGGAACCAGTCTGTTGTTCCATGTCCAGTTCTAACTTGCTTCCTGTCCTGCATACAGATTTCTCAAGAGGCAGGTCAGGTGGTCTGGTATTCCCATCTCTTTCAGAATTTTCCACAGCTTGTTTTGATCCACACAGTCAAAGGCTTTGGCATAGTCAATAAAGCAGAAATAGATGTTTTTCTGGAACTCTTTTGCTTTTTTGATGATCCAGCGGATGTTGGCAATTTGATCTCTGGTTCCTCTGCCTTTTCTAAAACCAGCTTGAACATCTGGAAGTTCACGGTTTACATATTGCTGAAGCCTGGCTTGGAGAATTTTGAGCATTACTTTAATAGCATATGAGATGAGTGCAATTGTGCAGTAGTTTGAACATTCTTTGGCATTGCCTTCCTTTGGGATTCGAATGAAAACTGAGTTTTTCTAGCCCTGTGGCCACTGCTGAGTTGTTCAGATTTGCTGGTACATTGAGTACAACACTTTCACAGCATCATCTTTTAGGATTTGAAATGGCTCAACTGGAATTCTATCACCTCCATTAGCTTTGTTCGTAGTGATGCTTTCTAAGGCCCACTTGACTTCACATTCCAGGATGTCTGGCTCTAGGTGAGTGATCACACCATTGTGATTATCTGGGTCATGAAGATCTTTTTTGTATAGTTCTTCTGTGTATTTTTGCCACCTCTTCTTAATATCTTCTGCTTCTGTTATGTGCCAACTATTTCTGTCCTTTATTGAGTGCATCTTTGTATGAAATGTTCCTTTGGTATCTCTAATTTTCTTAAAGAGATCTCTAGCTTTTCCCATTCTATTGTTTTCCTCTATTTCTTTGCTTTGATCACTGAGGAAGGCTTTCTTATCTCTCCATGTACTCTTTGGAACTCTGTGTTCAGATGGGTATATCTTTCCTTTTCTCCTTTGCTTTTTGCTTCTCTTCTTTTCAAAGTTATTTGTAAGGCCTCTTCAGACAACCATTTTGCTTTTTTTGCATTTCTCTTTCTTGGGGATGGTCTTGATCCTTGTCTCCTATACAATGTCATGAACCTCCATCCATAGTTCATCAGGCACTCTATCAGATCTAGTCCCTTGAATCTATTTGTCATTTCCACTGTATAATCATAAGGGATTTTATTTAGGTCATATCTGAATGGTCTAGTGGTTTTCCCTACTTTCATCAGCTTAAGTCTGAATTTGGCAATAAGGAGTTCATGATCTGAGCCACAGTCAGCTCCCAGTTTTGTTTCTGCTGACTGTATAGAGCTTCTCCATCTTTGGCTGCAAAGAACGTAATCAATCTGATTTCAGTATTGGCAATCTGGTGATGTCCATGTGTAGAGTCTTCTCTTGTGTTATTGGAAGAGGGTGTTTGCTATGACCAGTGCGTTCTCTTAGCAAAACTCTATTAGCCTTTGCCCTGCCTCATTCTGTATTCCAAGGCCAAATTTGCCTGTTACTCCAGGTAGCTCTTGACTTCCTACTTTTACATTCCAGTCCCCTATAATGAAAAGGAAATCTTTTTTGGGTATTAGTTCTAGAAGGTCTTGTAGGTCTTCATAGAATCATTTAACTTCAGCCTCTTCAGCATTACTGCTTGGGGCATAGACTTGGATTACAGTGATATTGAATGGTTTGTCTTAGAAATGAGCAGATATCATTCTGTCGTTTTTGAGATTGCATCCAAGTACTGCATTTCAGACCCTTTTGTTAACTACGATGGCTACTCCATTTCTTCTAAGGGATTCTTGCCCACAGTAGTAGATATAATGGTCATCTGAGTTAAATTCGTGCATTCCAGTCCATTTTAGTTCACTGACCCCTAAAATGTCAACGTTCACTCTTGCCATCTCCTGTTTGACCACTTCCAATTTGCCTATTTCTGCTTTATTGACTATGCCAAAGCCTTTGACTGTGTGGATCACAATAAACTGTGGAAAATTCTGAAAGAGATGGGAATACCAGACCACCTGACCTGCCTCTTGAGAAACATATATGCAGGTCAGGAAGCAACAGTTAGACTTGGACATGGAACAACAGACTGGTTCCAAGTAGGAAAAGGAGTACGTCAAGGCTGTATATTGTCACCCTGCTTATTTAACTTATATGCAGAGTATATAATGAGAAACGCTGGGCTGGAAGAAGCACAAGCTGGAATCAAGATGGCCAGGAGAAATATCAAAACCACAGATATGCAGATGATACCACCCTTATGGCAGAAAGTGAAGATGAACTCAAAAGCCTCTTGATGAAAGTGAAAGAGGAGAGTGAAAATGTTGGCTTAAAGCTCAACATTCAGAAAACTAAGATCATGGCATCTGGTCCCATCACTTCATGAGAAATAGATGGGGAAACAGTGGAAACAGTGTCAGACTTTATTTTTGGGGGCTCCAAAATCACTGCAGATGGTGATTGCAGCCATGAAATTAAATGACGCTTACTCCTTGGAAGGTAAGTTATGACCAACCTAGATAGCATATTCAAAAGCAGAGACATTACTTTACCAACAAATGTCCATCTAGTCAAGGCTATGGTTTTTCCAGTGGTCATGTATGGATGTGAGAGTTGGACTGTGCAGAAAGCCAAGTGCCGAAGAATTGCTGCTTTTGAACTGTGGTGTTGGAGAAGACTCTTGAGAGTCCCTTGGACTGCAAGGAGATTCTAGTCCATTCTAAAGGAGATTAGTCCTGAGTGTTCTTTGGAAGGAATGATGCTAAAGCTGAAACTCCAGTACTTTGGCCACCTCATGCGAAGAGTTGACTCATTGGAAAAGACTCTGAGGCTAGGAGGGGTTGGGGGCAGGAGGAAAAGGGGACGACAGAGGATGAGATGGCTGAATGGCATCACCGACTCAATGGACGTGAGTCTAAGTGAACTCTGGGAGTTGGTGATGGACAGGGAGGTCTGGAGTGCTGGAATTCATGGGGTCACAAAGATTCAGACACGACTGAGTGACTGAACTGAACTGAACTGAATTTGCCTTGATTCATGGACCTAACATTTCAGGTTCCTATGCAATACTGCTTTTTCTCACTGTATGGTATTTCATCAAGAGGCACCTTATCTTGTCTCATCAATCAACCTACAAGATTTTATTTTATTATTTTAGTTTCTATAAAGTTCTAGACGCTGATAGTCCTTTGTCTGTTCACACCCTTAGTGTGTAAGGCCAAATTTCATCCTGTTTTTTCCTTTATTATATAATTTGGTCTTATTTTTAAAATCCAGACTTTCTTCATTGGCTTTTTAATTTCTCTTTACTGACTCCACATGCCTTTTTTAAAAAAGCACTTTTAACAGGTGGACAAACTGCTTCAATCAGTAGATTCTACTTTTTTCTTTCTCAGAATAGTTTCTTTTCTGTGCCTTCTTGTCATTTCATCACGTTTCTTGAGGTTGTGGTAAAGGATAAATACCATATTCTGAGAAAGAATCTTTGAAGGCTACAAACTCCTTTTTCCCTTTTCTAGATTACATATCTGCTGATCCATGCCATTTTCTTTCAGAGATATTTTGATATTTATTTTCCTAGAGTGGACATAAGGATAAACAAAAGTGTGTTTGTGTAAATTTCTCTCATATCATTATCCCCATTCTTTATCTCTTACTTCCACTTCAAGTTCCATGCTTCCTTGGTCCCTCAGTATCACAGAGATGTCCTACTATTGTGTTCTCAAAATATGTTGTTCAATTGTAGCACTTGAAAGCAACATAATCAGATTATTTGCCTTTCTTTTCAAATAGACACCTTCGTAGCAAGAACTATGTCTTAAATATTTCACCCCTAGGATTTAGCACCTGAATCCTGTAATGAATACTAAGGGCTGGAATGGAAAATAAATGGTCAGTAGAAAAGTGAAAGTGAAGTTGCTCAGTCATGCCCGACTCTTTGTGACCCCATGGACAGTAGCCTGCACCAAGCTCCTCCGTCCATGGGATTTTCCAGGCAAGAGTACTGGAGTGGGTTGCCATTGCCTTCTCCAGGGTTCAGTACAAGTATTGCCTTAGCAACCCTTTCCTTTAACCCTAACATCCCAACCCATATTTAAGGCCGTACTTCTACTGAACTGCTATAGGCAGAATAAGAAAGTAAAATGAGTTGCTTTGAAGAATAGGAAAGGCTAAAAGACAAGTTCTGTTAAGAACATCCACACAGTTCCTGGTTTTGCTGCTGTTTTTGTTTGTTTTGTTTTCTGTTTCTTTTTTTTTAACCTGTGGATAAAGAAGTGTACCATATTCTCCAAGGCTGACCCCAAAGGCACAACCAAGCTTTTCCAAAGTAATATTTCAACAGAGTGAAGAAGTAACCAGAGACCTGCATTATTTGCTGTCATTTAAATATCTTCCTAATTAAAGGAAAAGTAGGTTATAATTCATCCACAATCTCTGAAAGTCAATATGTGTGCTTACATGTACTGAGAACTAACTTTGTGCTGGAGCTATAGATACAAAGACAACTGGGATATTGTCTCATAATAATTCTCTTTTCTCAACCAAATTAACTATTCTAATCATGACAGCTGTCTCTATTAGCCATCCACAACACCACTCGAGGAGATTTCTAATACTTTTTTGTGAAGAACTCCAAAGGACTTCTTTTCCTATAAGTATTCTATTCTTCTTTGCCCACTATGAATTTAAGCTTAAGTTGTTTTTTTGTTTTTTTTCCCTTGCAAATGATATACCCAAATAGGTCTCCAATAGCTAATGTTGAATTGGTAGTTTCTTGATACATATTTTTCATTTATTCATTTCAGTTCAGTTCAGTCACTCAGTCATGTCCAACTCTGCAACCCCATGAACCACAGCACGCCAGGCCTCCCTGTCCATCACCAATTCCCAGAGTTTACCCAAACTCAGGTCCATTGAGTCGGTGATGCCATTCAACCATCTCATCCTCTGTCATCCCCTTCTCCTCCTGCCCCCAATCCCTCCCAGCATCAGGGTCTTTTCCAATAAGTCAGCTTTTTACATCAGGTGGCCAAAGTATTGGAGTTTCAGCTTCAACATCAGTGCTTCCATTGAACACCCAGGACTTATTTCCTTTAGGATGGACTGGTTGGATCTCCTTGCAGTCCAAGGGACTCTCAAGAGTCTTCTCCAACACCACAGTTCAAAAGCATCAATTCTTCGGCACTCACCTTTCTTTACAGTCCAACTCTCACATCCATACATGACTAATGGAAAAACCATAGCCTTGACTAGATGGACCTTTGTTGGCAAAGTAATGTCTCTGCTTTTTAATATGTTGTCTAGGTTGGTCATAACTTTCCTTCCAAGGAGTAAGCGTCTTTTAATTTCATGGCTGCAATCACCATCTGCAGTGATTTTGGAGCCCCCCAAAATTAAAGTCAGCCACTGTTTCCACTATTTCCCCAACTATTTGCCATTGAGTGATGGGACCAGATGCCATGATCTTAGTTTTCTGAATATTGAGCTTTAAGCCAACTTTTTCACTCTCCTCTTTCACTTTCATCAAGAGGCTCTTTAGTTCTTCTTCACTTTCTGCCATAAGGGTGGCATCATCTGTGTATCTGAGGTTATTGATATTTCTCCTGGCCATCTTGATTCCAGCTTATGCTTCATCCAGTTCAACATTTCTCATGACATACTCTGCATATAAGTAAAATAAGCAGGGTAACAACATATAGCCTTGACATACTGCTTTTCCTATTTGGGAACAGTCCGTTGTTCCATGTCCAGTTCTAACTGTTGCTTCCTGACCTGCATACAGATTTCTCAAGAGGCAGGTCAGGTGGTTTGGTATTCCCATCTCTTTCATAATTTTCCACAGTTTATTGTGTTCCATAAAAATATGTATTCTGCAATAAATATGTACCAAGATTATTTCTGCCTACTGGAAAACATACATGAATAAGATGGAAATTTTTCTATTTTCATAGAGCTTACATTTCCATAGGGGCAGACAATAAGCAAACATGAAATCAATAAGCATTTATCCTACAATAATTTTGTGAAACAAGCAACTCTATCATCTATCAACTGAAGCACCAAACTTTTTTTTTTTTTTCATTAGCAGCTCTGTGGATCTGCTGGAAGGTGCCTGATCTTAGCATGGTTCAGCTTATGCTCAGTTGCTCAGTCATGTCCAACTCTTTGCAACCCCATAGACTATAGCTTTTGATGCTTTTGAACTCTGGTATTAGAGAAGACTCTTGAGTGTCCCTTAGACCGCAAGGAGATCCAACCAGTAAATTCCAAAGGAAATCAGTCCTGAATATTCATTGGAAGGACTGATGCTGAAGCTGAAACTCCAATACTTTGGCCAGCTGAGAAGAAGACTGACTTATTGGAAAAGATCCTGATGCTGGGAAAGATTGAGAAGGGGATGACAGATAATGAGATGGTCAGATGGTATCACCAACTCTATGGAGATAAGTTTGAGTAAGCTCCGGGAGTTGGTGATGGACAGGGAAGCCTGGTGTGCTGCAGTCCATGGGGTTGCAAAGAGTTGGACATGACTGAGCAACTGAACTGAACTGAACTGAACTGTAGTCTGCCGGGCTCCTCTTTCCATGGAATTTTCCAGGCAAGAATACTGGAGTGGGTTTCCATTTCCTTTTCCAGGGGATCTTCCCAACCAAGAGATCAAACCCGTGTTCTTGCATCTCCTGCATTGGCAGGTGGTTTCTTTACCTCTAGCGCCACCTGGGAAGCCCAGGGTTCAGTTTATCTTGACTCAAAACTGACAGCTGGGATCAGATCTTTCCCCCTTGTTTGTTTGGTTTCTTCCTGGACCAGCAGCTACCTGGAGCATGTTCTTCTTGTGGTGAATGGCAGGAGTGCAAGAGAAGAAGCCAGAGCATGGCAGCAAGCATAAAACTCTGCTTTAGTCACATTTAGTAATATTTCATTGTTGTTCAGTTGCTAATTTGTGTCCAACTCTTTGCGACCACATGGACTGCAGCATGCCAGGCTTCCCTGCCCTTCTCTATCTCCAGGAGTTTGCTCAAACTCATATCCATTGAGTTGGTGATGTCATGCTGCTATCTCATTCTCTGTTGCCCCCTTCTCCTCCCGCCCACAATTTTTCCCAGCATCAGGGTCTTTTCCAATGAATTGGCTCTTCACACCAGGTAGCCAAATATTGGAGCTTCAGCTTCAACATCATTCCTTCCAATGAATATTCAGGGTTGATTTTCTTTAAGATTGATTGGTTTAATCTCCTTGCTGTTCAAGGGACTCTCAGGCATTAACCAACACAATTCACATGTCAAGCCCAACATGAATGGATCAGGGAAGTATTTTTCATTCATAGTGGGAAGAACTGCCAGCTTTATGGGAAGATATGTAAATGTATAATTTTGTATGTTTTTAAATGATTTATAATTAATTTTATTGAAAATAACAATTTACTCTATCTACCCTCTTGGTCAGGATCCTTCTGCATACTTTTTGCCATCCCAAGAAAATAAAAAATCTCTCTTGGTTTTGGCATCTGGTTCAAAGTCCAGGATCTCATGATTTATATCAGGTATAGGTGGGATACTCTGGCTCTGAATATCTCTGAACTGAAACACATGTTATGTGCCTCCCACACATTTAACATACGATGTTGGAATAAGGACAGGAGAAACAAATTAAAATAGTTGCATTCAACAAGGAAAAAACTGAAGGAAACATAGAAATCACTGGTCTATAGCAAGAACCTGAAACTCTGCCAGGTTTCCCTACAAAGAGACTAGCATACACTTTGGCTAGTCCCTGGTTCCCCACCTGGGAGTTTATCAGTGATAAACTGTAATACATGGGTCTTCACTCTGCTCTATGAATGCCTTCTTTGGCTTTTCTGATAAGTACTGGGGAATATGTCCTTCTTGGTAGCTGAGTTGACTTTTCAACCTGCTTCCCACCTGTAATACCCAAACTACAGGTACACTTAGTACTTACTTTTTGTTTGTTTGTTTTGCCTCCTAGGTTATTGCAATAAGTCAAATATTTTGTTACTATATAATATGGGTAGTCGTTTCTCCAGCCTCTTATTACAGGTTTTTTATAGTTTTCTATACATATTTTACAGGTTTTTGAGAGCAGACGCCCATTTCTGGTATAATTTTTCTGTTAACTAGCAATTGGCATGTTAATGATGAATGACAAGCCCCATAACATGACCCAAATCTCAGAGGCTCAAATAACAAGTGTTTATTTTCTTGATAATGAATGAAACAGTACTACTGAAGGTCATCAGGGGACCTGGTCCTAGGCCTCTGATTAGGTTCAGTTTTGTTCTAGGAATTTTTCATTCTTCTTCAAAAAGTGATTATTTATGACATATATTTCTTCCAGGGAATGGCAGGAGCACCAGGATGCAAGCAAGATACACAGGGTATGTAAAGGCTCTGTTCTCAACATTGGTTAACTAAATGCCTGCCAACATTTAGTCAACCAAAGCAAGTCACATGGCTAAGCATTAACACCATGGGGTGAGGGTCACTTTCTACCCACAGTTACATGTCACCTGAGATGTATATTAGAGCAGGGAGGGAATCAAGAATTGAGAACTGTTCAGCTAGCACACATGCTAAAAACATCAACTTGTATTTGTTGTTCAGTGATGTCTGACTCTTTGCCACGCCATGGACTGTGGCACACCCGGCTTCCCCATCCTACACTATCTCTTGGAGTTTGCTCAAACACATATCCACTGAATTGGTGATGCCATCCAACCATCTCATCCTCTGTCATCCCATTCTCCTCCTGGCTTCAATCTTGCCCAGCATCAGGGTCTTTTCCAGTGAGTTGGCTCTTCACATCAGGTAGCCAAAGTATTGGAGCTTCAGCTTCAGCATCAGTCCTTCCAAAGAATATTCAGGGTTGATTTTCTTTAAGATTGACTGCTTTGATCTCTTTGCAGCCCAAGGGACTCTTAAGAACAACTTGTATAAATGCTGTGAAGAAACTAAAGCAGAGTTTTACTTAGAGGATGCCTACAAAGCTATTAAAAGTAGTTACTTGGAGATGACATTTATACCAAGGTTGAATGCCTTTCAGGCAAAGGGAGCAGACAGTTCAAAGACCCAGAAACAGAGATAAGCTCAGGGTGATGGAGGAACTAAAATAAAACCATAGGTGGGTGGTAGAAGATGAAATTGATGAAATAGGCAGAGATTATTTAGACCTCTGTTATTATCACTGTTGGGCTTCCCAGATGGCACCAGTGGTAAAAAAAAAAAAAAAAAAAAATCTGCCAATACAGGAGATGCAAGAGACGTGGGTTCGCTCCCTGGGTGGGTGGGGAAGATCCCCTGGAGTAGAAAATAGGATCCCACTCCAGTATTCTGGCCTGGAAAATTCCATGGACAGAGGAACCTAGTGGGGCTACAGTTCATGGGGCCACAGAGTTGGACATGACTGAGTGACAGAACACATTATCACTGTTAGAGGCATTATCATATAACTGGACATTTTCAGAGGATTGTCTACCAAATAGTGAAAAAATGTGTGTGTGTGTGTGTGTGTGTGTGTGTGTGTGTTCTACTGGTTGTCATGATAACCCATGAGTAGGGTAGCTGAAGTCAACCAGTCTGGAAAGTTTTATTCAGATTGAGTTGCATAATCCATTTTAAATAATTTACTTATTCACTCATTCTTATTGGAGTATTGGCCTACTAAGTTGTTTCAAAAGGAACACCTGAAAATGTGTTCCTTTTTAAGAGCTAAGAACTCTTAACTAGAGACATACCAGCAAAAATACTCAAGAGGTAAAATGGTGGCCTCCGGAAATAGCTGGCTTCTTAACAATTCCAGGTATTTCTTTTGCCCTGGGCTTCTGAGAACTAACTGCAGATAAAAAGGAGTTGGTGCCTTCTTTTTCCCCTTAGTCTCACTCTTGGGAAAAACCTCTTATTGTTTGGCTCCCTAGAGGGTTTCTAGATCTGAAACAGCAACATCCCTGATTGTTGACTATCTTTTCCTGGGAAGTCCTTGTGCTGGTCCTTTGGACAAGGACGTAACCCTGAGTGTAAACCTCAAAGGTGTAATCCATGCCCTCGGGAAGTTCATAATTCATCAGGGTGTCAACAAGTTCAAGGGGGGCACACTCATGACCACAAACTTGCACTCACATATAAAGTCACTCATTAGTATCTCAAAATGAATCAGAAACACAGAGATGCTGATCACTGAAATGCCCTAAATCAACGGTCCCGCACCTTTTTGACACCAGGGACTGGTTTCGTAGAAGATAATTTTTCCATGGACCAGGGAGGGGGGATGGTTTCAGGATGATTCAAGCCCATTGCATTTATTGTGTACTTTATTTCTATTATTATTACAGCAGCTCCACCTCAGATCATCAGGCATTAGATTCCAGATGTTAGGGACCCCTGCCCGAAATCATGAGATCTTCAACACTTTTTAGAAATGACCATTGATCTTGGTTCATTGTGAAAAACTTGATTAAATGTTGGCTTTTAATAAGCCATATTTTCTTTTGCCCTCATCTTTGTATAGACTTAAGGAAAAGAGGGGCTTCCCTGGGGGCTCAAACAGTAACAAATCCACCTGCAATGTGGGAGACCTGGGTTTGATCCCTGTGTTGGGAAGATCCTCTGAAGGAGGGCATGGCAACCCCCTCCAGTATTCTTGTTTGGAGAATCCTTATGGACAGAGGAGCATGGCAGGCTACAGTCCATGGGGCCACAAAGAGTCAGACACAACTAAGCAACTAAGCACAGCACAACATGTGAAACAAGGAAATCAAAACCAGCCACACCGAGGAGCAGGTCCTCTCCCTGGGTCGCAATAACACCTCTACTGGTGTGACCTTGACTTCTATTAAGAACGACCAGTGAAAAAGGTGAAATCCACAGCTGTAAATTTACACTGCAGCATCTTTTAGCAAGAAAGGGACTGTGTCTAGTTGAATCAGAGTATGCTGGCTGGTGGAGTTCAGATGCAATCATGTGGTTTTTTCGGGGGAAATAAATGCGACAGTGTTTATCTCACACACATGTGTTTGTCAGAAGACCTCAAAGCAGTGGGCAGAGATCAGTGAAGCATGGCCACTTGTCCCAATGGCTGCACCTCTTCTTTTCAGTTGGGGCCCAGAGGAGGTCATCAGTGCTGAAGCAGTTGAGGCTCTGTTCAGCTCCTATGCCACAAGGAAGGACAGGAATCCTGCCAAAATGAGGACTTGGGTCCTGATTCCTAACCATCTCCGCTGGACTCCAGCCACCAGCACCGCCCAGAGAAGACAGCAAGCTGAAGAAAGCGTCCAGCCTGGGTGCGTGGCCAGTTAAAAACCTATTGGACGGTTCAATCAAAGGCATTGCCTCACTCTGTCCTGCGCAGCTATTGTACCTTGGAACACATGCTGCTAGGAGACAAAGAGGACATGCGTTTATTTTCAAGCATAGGACTTTGGAACCACTTGGGAAGAATATTCTTGATTGAGAACCAAAACATTCCATGATGCTTAACAAACCTGCAAATTGAAAAATCAGCATCGGCCTGTGCAGCCGGGAGAAAGGAGAAGGACCTATACCCTGAAAAAAAAAATTTTTTTTTTTCAAAATACCCCTTAAATGATATTTGTGTGCATTTGCAAAATTACCACTTTCTGAATCGAAGTCTCAAGCTGTTTGCGTCTGAGAACATATGTTGTGCCGGTAGACAGCCTCCCAGCCTGCTGACGCCCCTGACATCCCCCGCCGTATCGCATAATGGCCAGTCCCGCGAAGAAGGCGCCGCCGCTCAGTCAATGCCCCTGTAATAATATTTTAAAATAAATGATATGCATCATTAAATCACCGAGGATGACTAACTCAATTTTAGAAAACCCACAACTCCAGCAATCATAGTTACAGCTCTGATTTGAATATTTCCACTTTCACCTGAGCAGCCAGTGGGAGCCAGTCAAGCAGATTCGCATCCGGGCTGCAGTCTCTGAGGAGCAGAAAGGAACCCGTGATTATGTAGTTACAGTAACGTAGGCTTGATGCCTCCCGGTCCGCCTGGGCATTTTTAGACTTCTCCTTCCTCCCTTCTTGCCTTCTTATTTACATATCACAGGCATCCTCTTTGTAAAGTTATTTTTAATAATTTATTAGATTGATCTTTTTAAAATTCTACCCTGGCTAAATGTCATAAGGAGAAGGGGTGGGGGGAGAAAAAAAGTCTTCTAAACTTATTTAAAGGTTTCTTCTGGAGTAGGCCAGTTACCTGCTTCACTGCTGATATTCTAAAAATACCTCCATGTCCGTACTATTATCCATTCTTCACGTCCAATTGCTCTGTTATGGTAATAGTCAGAAGCACACCATGCAGTAATTACTTACAGCTGACTGAAGAAAAGAATATTCAACTCCCCCACTGTTCCAGGAGAAGGTCTTTATGCTCTATTAACTCATTCCTGTTTATTAATACTCTACTGGTAATTCAGACTGCTGCCTCTTAGGTTTGTAATAGGAGGACTATTAAACAGCAATTACTGACCATATGGGTTGGCGAATATTTGTTGTTTTTTTTGGTGGTGGGCTCTTCTTCCCCCACCTCCTTCCCACTTGTTTTTTTTTTTTAAGAAGCCATATTACAACACAGTAAAAGTAACATCACATCTGCATGAGATTAACAAGTCTGGCAGTATTTCTGCCTTAGAAAAAGTGAATTTATTCCCATATTATCATGGCTGATTTAGGAAAAAGAGATCATGGGAGACCTAGGGAAATGTGGGAGTTTGTTCACATGTGGGAAGACCCCTACTCTGGAAGAGATCCTGGCACTTGTCTTCTCTAAGTCACCTGGCAGGCTGCTTCTTACTGCCTTTGAGAGGGCATTCACCCACCCTCAGGCATCCTCCACTTTGGAAAAATAAGCATATTTTCTGAGGAACCCAAAGCTAATACCTTTTCCCCTTGTATGTTCCCCCAAGCATTTGGAAGTGGTCACTTTAAAATTTAACATTTGGTTGATTCATCTCCCAAAAGCAGATATGTGAACCCTGGGAGTTGGCGAAAGGCTCCTCCTGGGAGAGGGATGGCATGAGTAATGGGTTCAAGTGAGGCAGGCAGGTGGTAAACGATGATTATGGTGATAATAACGTGTGCCTCTCTCCCAGGTAGTGAGCACTAAACACACGGCAAGCATGAAACACATAGAAATGGAGATGTGTCTTTGAGATAAATAGGAGATCAGGAGCCAGTTTCCACTGGAAGATGCTGGGTTGTGATCCAGAGCGTGTAAGTCCTTTGATCAGAAGCCTCCACCAAGGCGGAGGCTGGGTGTCTGGGTACCCTGACATAGCGGCTCTCCCTCCAGAACAGCTGGTCCTCTCTCTGCCATTGGGACTTGTCTTCTACCTTCTACGCTTTCCCATAAAGGGTGTTCCTCTGGGTTTGCATCCTTCTGGCCCTTAAACAAACAGGACAAACCTCTGAGAACTCGAGCTGGCCCCAGTCTCACCCTTTCCAAACTATTAACACTAAGTAGGTCTGGCGTTTACCTGTGATAGGGGTTCGCAGCTAATCTAACAGCGTTCCTTTGTTACCTGCTGATGTTGTGTGTGGAAGTCTCTTCTCTCAGACACACTAAATCCTTGAAGACAAGGACTGCATCTTTTAAACTTTTTTCTCCCTGCACCTAGTTTGGAAATGGACAGTCAATTGATACTAACTAGAGACTGGAGAAGACAATGGCACCCCACTCCAGTACTCTTGCCTGGAAAATCCCATGGGCGGAGGAGCCTGGTGGGCTGCAGTCCATGGGGTCTCGAAGAGTCGGACACGACTGAGCGAATTCACTTCCACTTTTCACTTTCCTGCATTGGAGAAGGAAATGGCAACCCACTCCAGTGTTCCTGCCTGGAGAATCCCAGGGACGGGGGAGCCTGGTGGGTGCTGTCTATGGGGTCGCACAGAGTCGGACACGACTGAAGCAACTTAGCAGCAGCAGCGGCGGCAGAGACTGGAAGAATTTAATGGAACTATGTAAGGGAAAAAGGACATCAGACCCTAAGTTTTCTTTCTCTAGGGAGATGTATAAAGCTACAGCTTCTGGGGTAAGTTTAGAAAGAAAAAACAGTAACAAAAATACACAACAAAATGTCAAATCTCTGCCTCAAAGAGTAACAGTACTAAGTTAATGGAGAGAATATAATTGAATTGAATTACACCTGTTAAGATCCAAGATGTTTTTCACAGTATGTCTAAGCAATAGAGAAAAGGGATTTATTTCCTTTACAACCTTTGGATGAATTAGAATCCTCAGTAATGTATGGCCTAGAGAGCCCTCAAGGGGAAGAGGGCTTCTCTCACTTCCTGTGGTGGGCAACTTCAATAATACAGACTGTCCCCTGGCAGGCTCAGACCTACCTGGTGTGATTGGAAAGGCTCTGTGAGGCCTAGCCTACCTCCGGATGCCTCATAGATTGGAGAAAATGCAATGCAATTTTGTTTTTATTACTACTGTTTTTAAAGTAGGATTGTTTTTTGATTAAGCATATGCAGAATACTGCTGCTGCTAAGTCGCTTCAGTCATGTCCATCTGTGTGACCCCATAGATGGCAGCCCACCAGGCTCACTGGTCCCTGGCATTCTCCAGGCAAGAACACTGGAGTGGGTTGCCATTTCCTTCTCCAATGCATGAAAGTGAAAAGTGAAAGTGAAGTCTCTTCAGTTGTGTCCGACTCTGTGCGAGCCCGTAGACGGCAGCCCACCAGGCTCTTCCATCCATGGGATTTTCCAGGCAAGAGTACTGAAGTGGGGTGCCATCGCTTTCTCCAATGCAGGATACTAAGGTAGATGAAAATAGAACAACTCTGATTGAAGTCAGGTTGGGGAGATGTGGATGTCTAATCTGATAATTCAGCTGATAAAGCCATGGCGGTCCCTCTGAGAGATTCCAGTGTTCCTGGGAACACTATCTGAAAAGCATTTTTCTATTCCAACCCACTTTTGATACAAATGTATAGACTGAATATGTAATCTCAAATCCACATGGTTAGCTGACAGCAGACTAAGCTATGGAATCTAATCTTTTGGTTCCTTAGCCAAGATTTTTGTTTGTTTTGCTTTTTCAATATCGCCTACCTGTGTTAATGGAGTAAGTCCTTGCCACAGCAAGCCATTGATAATAGGTACCTACGTGACTTTGGAATGCTTGGCCATCATGCCTCCTTTTAACACAAAACTGAGACAAGTTTAAAGTCCGATCAAGGACTTGATGAAGGAGGGATGGCCTCTTGAGGATCTTAAATGACCACGTGGATGTGAGGTGGAGGTAGTTGATTTCAACTTGGCCATTCCTGCACCTCCATGGTTGAAGTCTCGGCAGTGGCTTCAGCTCAGCCTGGCTGTCCCATGTGCGCCTGCTTTTGGACCACGTGTTTACGTTAATTTCAGTCCAGCCCATGTTGAGAGGAGCTGCCACAGGGACTTGCTCAGGGTGCTGGGAATTATGCTGCTCCTACTCACAACATGGTGCAGATTATGATATGGTCTTTTATAGCATTTAAAAAATTGGAGGGTGACAATATTGCAGATTGTCCTTTCATTCTTTCACTAACAGAGGCAGCAGGATGTAGAAGAGAATATGGTATGGGCACTCAAGGGATCCGTATTCTTGACCAGATCTCTTCAACAATTAGCTGTGTGTTTGGGGGACATATTATTTAGCCTGTCTGCACCCCCATGCCCTCATCTGTGAAATAATGCCCTCTGGCTCAGATTTGTTTCTGAAATGCATTTTTCTTTACTGGGCCATTAAAAATTAATCTAATGCTCTCTATCTGATAACTCTGAGTTAAATTATATTAAAAACAAAACAAATGATTATAAGCAGTCAGTTTTATGAATAAAATGCTTCTATATGCCAAGAGTTTTAAATTAGGCTCCATGACAAAAACATTTATGTCTGATATCAATGAAGACTTGAGATAAGTCAGTAAGGATGGTATTAAGCCTTGTAAATATCATCCAACTGTGACTTGGAACTGTGGAACTGTCCCTATGAGTGAGAACATCTGGGCAGTCTGCTGGCTTAATTTCAGGCATTCCTTTATTCAATACATACTTGCTTTGTTCCTTCCATATTTCATTACTCAATTAATAAACATATATTTAGCTAATACCATTGATTCATTCAATAAAGGGCATTCAGTGCATCTTGAAGGTGGAACCTGCTACATCTATAACAAAGTTATCATTGTTAATAATAATAGTATCAATAGAAAGATACATTCCTGATGTTGAAGATCTACTACTCTTATTCAGGAGCGAGAATGTATATGGTAAAGAGATGGGTGACTTCCTATGACAGTACATGGATAGGGTCCAAGAGAAGGATACAGGCTATAAGGGACGGAAGTGAGAGGGTGTGGTTAGTTGTGCTAGAGTGAACAGAAAGTGTTGAGGAATGTCTTCCATTGTTCCTTGACACACAATAATATTAGCACAGATGAAGAGGAGGAGAAGCCACTTTAGGTAGAACAGTGTGTGCAAAAGCATTGAATTAGATAAAATTAAGAGGTATATGAATTTTCTAAAGATCCAGGTCCATCTAGACAGCAGGGTTTCTATGAGAGTGGGGCCAGGGATGGTATAGCATCGTCCATTCTAGAAAAGTACTGACAGTCAGGAGATGACGTTTCTCTGATGGTCGAGTGACTCCAAATGTAGGGGCCTCAGACGTTATCCTTGGTCAGGGAACTAGTTCTACAGGCTGCAACTAGTTCTCACATGCTGCGGCAAAAATGGAAGATTCTATGTGCCACACCTAAGACTGCACAGCCAAATAAATGAGTAAATATTAAAAAAAAAAAAAAAGTCAGGGGAAGAATCTTAGCCTGAATCTTAGCCTGTTTTCCTTTTTCTTTATAAGCTGTTTTGCTCTGTGGAAACGTTTTTATTAGTAAAATCACAGTGGAGTCTAAGAGAAAAGGAATTTAAAAAAAGACTGCACAAAAGCCACTTGGGGAGCAGGTGAGAATGAGAGGCAATAAGACATCAGGGAACACGATGGAGACATGGCGGCAATGGAGTTTGGAAGGCGGAGAGAAGACTGAGCCTCCATTTCAGGGTTCAGTTTCTCTTGCTCTGGATACTGTGGGCTGGAAGGCAGTGTGGGGTGCCCAGGAGATGCCTGGAGGGGGATGCTTGAGAAAGAGAGCAGAATAAAAGGAAGAGACCCGGAGAAGATAAAATGAAGACAGAAAATCAGACAAGAGTGAAGGATGAGAGGAACAAAGAGCACATGGTCAATGAAGTAGAAGACAAAGGAAATTAATCAAAATTATGATGTGGCGGGTTTGGAGTTCAACTCACAAATTCAGGTGTATAAGAATATGTAACTATTTTATGCAAATTATTCTCCTTTCATTTCATGCTAGCAATCTGCAGGAGGCAGAAATGTAATCTCTGTCACTGCAGCTTCCTCCCATCAAATCCTTAAGATTGTCCCTCATTTCTGGGGCCTTCAATAGTACCCAGGTGATGGAGGTGGTGGGGGTGGGGGGCAGGGCATCTGCCCTTGGTTGGGCATCCGCCCTTGGTTGGGCATCCATCCACTGGGCCTGTGTTAATCCTGCTATACTCACCAATCCATACAGATCCACTGAGGCACAGGCATTCAGGGCCTCCCAGGACCTCTTCTGGGTCCCTCTCCTTCCATGGAAAATCACGGTATTTGTGTGACACTGGGGGTGAGGAAGTTCAATAGATTTGCTGTCTCCCTGGACAGGTCTTCTCTGCTCTGAGAAAGTTATGGCAGGAGTTCTGTCCCCCTGCCCTTCCTGTACCCCAGAGACCCAACCCCAGAGGAGGACCAACTTGTTACTTGGTTTTCTCTTCTGCTCCAACTTTCCTCCTTCCCCCAAATGCAAGGAATTGAAGATTGCCCTCTTATCACATCTTTCCCTCTTACCTTCCCATCTCTGATGAGGCTGAATCATTTTATATTTAGAAAAAGTGATACAGAGAGGTTATGACAGTTACTCGAGGTCACACTGCTTGTCAACAGCACAATGGGTAAAAATAAAAATACAATAGCTTGGGGAGTTCCCTGACAGGCCAGTGGTTAAGACTTGGGCTTTCACTGTCATGAA
This sequence comes from Bos javanicus, assembly GCF_032452875.1. Lineage (NCBI taxonomy): Eukaryota > Metazoa > Chordata > Mammalia > Artiodactyla > Bovidae > Bos > Bos javanicus. The sequence goes on from NC_083878.1 coordinate 41,653,608, forward strand.
CCTAGGTTTGATCCCTGGTCAGGGAACTAAGATCCCACAAGCTGCACGGTGACTATCTTTCATCCCTTCCTTCTTTTCTTCCTTCCTCCCTCTTCCCCTCTCCTCCCTCCCTTCCTTCTTTCTTTTCCTCTCTCTTCTCCTCTCTCTCTTTCTTTCTTCTCTCCTCCCTCTCTCCAAAAGGACTTCTTATGTGCCAGGCAGTATACAAGTACTGGGTGTACCATACTGAACAAATTATACTTAAATGAACACATTAAAGGAATGAAACCTATTGCTTTCATGAATTGCCAGTTTAGTTGGGGAGGTGGACATCAAACATCACATATAGAGACTCACAGTTAAATTGTGGTCAGTAAAATAAGTTCTCTGAGAAAGTAGTAAGAAGGACCTAATTTAGATTAGGCAATCCAGGAAGATCTTTCTGTGAAGAGACATCTGAGCTGAGAACTCACACAGGGCTAAGTGTGTTTCAGGTATAGGGAATGGCTTATGCAAAGACTTGGCATGTTCAACGAGTTCAAAAACACACCTGTGAGTGAACTATCTGAAAGGGGGAAATGAAACATAACGCGGCTGGAGAATGAGAGAGGACCAAAGTCTACAGGGATTTATTGCAAAGTTAAGAAATTTGGATTTTATTAAGTTTAATTGAAAACAAAATTTAAGCAGTGAGTGACATAATCTGATTAACATCTGAAAAATATTATTCTGGTTGCTTATGAAACATGGATTGAAGTGAGGAAGCATGGAAAAGAAGAGACCAGTTGGGAGCTGGGGACTCTTTAAGTACTCTTGAGGAGAGTGACGTAGGTTTGGAACAGGAGCCTAAAAGTGGGGTGGAAAGAAATGGAAGAATCAAGTCATACTTTAGAATAGTTGGCAGATTACTGGATTTGAGATATTAGCAGGGACACTGTTCCCAAATTTCAGACAAGAATCATTCATTATTCTCTCTGCTCTAGAAACCTTATTGAATCCCATTAAGATACAACTTCAGTTGTTATAATAGAAAACTATGTGAAATGACATTTTCTAGAATAGCAGATGTCAGTGCTTTAGGAATATATGACTTTAAGATGACTATACATTTTTAAGGCATATAAATTAGGTAAGTGGATAAATCAGGAATCGGGTATAAGAAGTGTGTTTACAACTCCTAAGCCCATCCTTGGATACCAATTAATAATATGTTTTTACTGAACAATTCCCAAAATTGATATTAATATTGATCATCAGACACTTGTAAATTTTCAACCATATTTGTCTCTTGCCTGTATTTGATCCCAGTGATAAATAAGGTGGATTTCTTCCCACGTCATAGAAATAAATAGGGCCCTAGTAACTGATGACATCCTCTATAGGTCAAATGACAATTCAGAGCTAGAGAAATGACTGGATCCTTCATCTCTGTAGCAATCACTGAGATCTAGGCAGAGAGAAGACCTGCCTAACAATCCTTTTCATGTGTTGATTCATTCCAGTCTAGGTTGTTTTCACTGAGAATTTAGAAAGGCAATCTGTAAACTGGGCCATGGGCCTCGGTGAGAATTTCTCAAAGGCAATAAGGCCCACGATGGGAGCCCGTAGAGCAAGGATGAAAGTAGCTATCAGTCTTTTACAGTAAGTGCTGTCAGCCTAACATCCACATTCTTATTAGGTCTTCCAGTTTCGGGCAGTTTGACACCCTAACAGAAGTTAGTTTAATCACCTCAGTAAATGACTTCACGTAGGTTGTTGTTAGGCGTTCCCAGGTGGTGCTAGTGGTAAAAAAAACCCTGTCTGCCAATCCAGGAGATGCAGCAGATGTGGGCTCAATCCCTGGATCAGGAAGATCCCCTGGAGGAGGGCATGGCAACCCACTCCAGTCTTCTTGCCCGGAGCATACCATGGACAGAGGACTCTGGTGGTCTATAGTCCACAGGGTCACAAAGTGTTAGACATGACTGAAGTGACTTAGCATGCACAGGTTATTGTCATTACCTGCGGCCCCTTTTGGCATTGATAATGTTCCACAGGGGTTTAGCATTTAGAGAACAGGCTATATAAAAATGGAGAAGGAAAACACAGCAGTGAGTGTATCACATCCAAAGCCAATGTGATCACTGCTGCTTCTACTCAAATACAAATATTACTGTCTTTTGCATGTGTTGGGCAATGCTCTAAGTCCCCTTTATGTATAAGTTATTTAAATATTATAACAATGGAGCTATTCCTATTTTATAGGAAGTGAAACTAAAGCACAGAAGGGTTGAGTAACTTGCTCATAGGAACATGGTACTCATAGGCAATCCAAAGCACATTATTATGACTCTTCACCATGACGACTACCCTGAATCTGTCTGTAATGGAAGGCAAAAGGGAACCTACATGAAAAACCTACATAGCAAATAGGCCATACATGGTTAATTAGCTTACCTGTAGGGCATTGTTCTAAGGGTTGACAAATTGATGGTTTCAGAATAATACCATTATAGAAATAGTTTATGAATAAATTGTTCAACAAATAGTGATATAATGCCATGCTCATTGTAATATACATTATGTTTTAGTTCTGTAGGACTTTATTGCCAAATGATATGTACTCTTTATTCCTTTTTTTCAAGAAAACTAGTTGTACTCATGAACTACTAGGCATACAAGGCACTTTAGTCAGTGTATTTTGATTTGAATAAAATTATGTTGAAGGACTGGAGTCCTAGGTTTAAAACTGACTTGGATTTTTTTTTAAGGGGACCAGAAGTAATTCCTGTAATCTATTTTATTCCTGAATCTCTGTGTCTTATGCTGACAAATTTTGGTTAGGAATTGTACAAAATTCATTCTGAAAATATAAATGTTCTATTTTGCCAAAGGTATTACCTTATAACTATGTCTAAATGTCATTTGTCTTCTAGGAAACACAATGAAGAGAAGAGCCCAAGGATTTGAGAGGAGGTTTAGAGCATGGAGATGGAGGAATATCTCTCTTAGGAGAATTGAAGGTGCTTCCTTCTGCCTGGCTCACCTGAGTGTACAGTGTCCAGCGAAAGGGATGAAGGGATGGTGTTTGTCATGTGTACACACGCACTGGCATCCTCGCTTTTTGAACATCTACAGATTCTGTTGTAGACATTTTTTCAGCTTTCTCTTCACCATAGACACAGCTTGGTGTACTTTGGCAGACCTTTTACCTATTACTTCACCCTCAAAGATGCTAAGGCCAAGGTTGGCAATGGTATAAATGGAATGAATGAAAGCAAATGGGTGCAATGAGAAGCATTTACTTAACCTCAGGAAGAGAGACAAATAGATCTTTCCTAAATTGTTGGATAAGTATAGAGGTATTCAATGGATCCTTATGTGATTGTTCCTTCCTAGATTTAGTGAAATATTCCAGTTTGGGAGAAATTCCTTCCCTTGTCAATAAAATATAAAAAGAGGAAAATGTTAAAATATTTGCAGCCCTGTCTTTAGAATTTCATGCTAATTTTGCCTCTCTCTCATTTTTTTTTATGCAAAGCATTCTTGTATGTTTTTTTTCATTGTATTTTTCATGAAGAAAGTATAGTGATTATCTAAGATAACCAGACAAGATCAAGGGGCACCTTTCTTTGTGAAGTGCTTCCAGACTTGTTCAGACGCAATGCTCTTGAAGGCAATAGGCATGCCTATTTTGTCTTTATTGGTGTCTGTGTACATATTAGGCCTACAGTAATTTATCTGACTATATCAATTAATGAGCAAACAAGAATTGATGACAAAAGCAGATGTTTTTGTAAGGCTCTCAAAAATGTTTTAGAGAACATTTTGGAATTCAAGTTAAAAAAAATTCACTCAAATGAGATTTGGGGGGATTTCATGTGATTAACTCTTTACATTATCTTGTAGTAATTATACAGAAATCTCTATTTATGTAAACACAGTGAATGCATCATAACACTAGAATAAGTATACAAATACTGCATGTCAAATTAGGTTATAATCACTTTCAAGGGACATGATTTCCTAGTTAAACAGATTCGTTTACATCTTGTGAAATAAAAAATAAGTGAAAATAACTATATAAAATCAGGCTTACAGCTGGACAGATCTTCTTGGCAATGGTCCAGGCACTGAGTGGGGAAAGCCCCTCCAGCTGAGAAATGCTCAGGATGCCCAGGGTGGCTTTACAGGCTCGGCCTGGAGAGGGGTCTTGGGCTGCTGTCCTGCCTATAGCCTGTCTCTAGGTATCTGTGCAGAAGATGAGCTGCCTTAACATTTAAGATAAGATTCTTGCTGTGAGGGGTTTGGGATGGAATGGAAACTTGCTCAGTAGAGGAGAAAACAAAGGCAGTTCAATAATACATTCTTAGGTAAACAGCATAATAGAATAAGTTGGGGATCCTCTAAACAAAAACCAAATAGGTGAAGCTAGCACTGGAATCATAGGAGTTTAGAGTCAAAGTTTGTGTATCACAGATCATATGGTCCAATCTTTGTAATATAGATGGGGTAACTGGCCAAACAAAAGGCAAGGAGCAGTACCAAGACCGAGACCCAGAATGTTTCCCCCAGATCAGGTCCTTATTTATGACATAATTCAAGTTCATCTTTTCAAGGGAGATCATTTTTTAAAAACTAATCATTTTGATACACATCTTTAAAAAATACATTTTGCATTGCCCTAACATAGCCAACATTTCCTGCAATGTTTGTTTATGTTGATGGCAGAGGGCATAATTGTAAACCTGTTATTACATGGCATCATCCAAATTGGGAAAGGGGTATGCCAAGGCTGTATATTGTCACCCTGCTTATTTAACTTATATGCAGAGTACATCATGAAAAATGGTGGGCTGGATGAAGCACAAGCTGGAATCAAGATTGCCAGGAGAAATATCAATAACCTCAGATATGCAGATGACACCACCCTTATGGCAGAAAGTGAAGAAGAACTAAAGAACCTCTTGATGAAAGTGAAAGAGGAGAGTGAAAAAGTTGGCTTAAAGCTCAGCATTCAGAAAACTAAGATCATGGCATCCAGTCCCATCACTTCATGGCAAATAGATGGGGAAACAGTGGAAAGAGTGGCTGACTTTTTTTTGGCGGCAGGGTGCGCGGGGTCGCTCCAAAATCACTGCAGATGGTGACTGCAGCCATGAAATTAAAAGATGCTTACTCCTTGGGAGAAAAGTTATGACCAACCTAGATAGCATATTCAAAAGCAGAGACATTACTTTGCCAACAAAGGTCCATCTAGTCAAAGCTATGGTTTTTCTAGTAGTCATATATGGATGTGAGAGTTGGACCATAAAGAAAGCCGAGTGCCAAAGAACTGATGCTTTTGAACTGTGATTTTGGACAAGATTCTCGAGAGTCCCTTGGACTGCAAAAAGATACAACCAGTCAATCCTAAAGGAAATTAGTCCTGAATAGTCATTGGAAGGACTGATGCTGAAGCTGAAACTCCAATACTTTGGCCAGCTGAGGCAAAGAACTGACTCATTGGAAAAGACCCTGATGCTGGGAAAGACTGAAGGCAGGAGGAGAAGGGGACAACAGAGGATGAGATGGTATGGTGGCATCACCGACTTGATGTCCATGATTTTGAGCAGGCTCCAGGAGTTGGTGCTGGACAGGGAAGCCTGGCATGCTTCAGTCCATGGGGTCACAGAGAGTCGTACATGATTGAGCGACTGAACTGAACTGAACTGACCATAATATGGTGTCATTCTCTATGGCTAATTATGCAGAGAACTTTGCCTTTTGCTAAGCTTTAGTAGGGCTTCCCTGGTTGCTCAGATGGTAAGCAGGCTGTGTTTGTTTATCTTGCCCCTCTGTCCACACCATATTTGTCTACTACTTTTTCTTGTTGATTATAAGAATTCACTAAAACTGTAAGGGTTCTTCTTGGATGTAGCTCCATGCTTCTGCTATTAAGTTTTTTGTTTGTGTGGTCTGGATATATATATATATATATATATATATATATACTCATTTTTTGTTTAGAATACATGTTGAGCATTTACTCTGTGCTGTGACATGCATACATTGGTTTCTGCCTACGTTCCATGGTTGAATTATCCTGAGTAGGGCTTGGAAAACTATGGCTTGAGAGCCAGATCTAGCCTACTGCCTGTTTTTGTCAATAAAGTTGTATTGGAACACAGTCATGCTCATTTATTTGCATATTGTCAATGGTTGTTTCTGTACCACAACAGCGGAGCTGAGTGGTTGTAATAAAGAAGATATGGCTCATAAAAACTAAAATATTTACCATTTGTCTCAACACAAATGTTGCCAACCCATGATCTTGAGTGAACCCTTGTTTTTCTAGCTAGCTTTGTAAGAGAGCCAAATAAAATAGATGACACTACATTGTAACTGGACTTTGCTGATGGTCCAATGGCTAAGACTATGGGCTCCCAATACAGAGGACCCAGGTTCAATCCCTGGTCAGGGAACTATATCCTGCATGCTGCAACTAAAGATACCATGTGCCACAACACATGCCACAACTAAAGATAAGGACCTAACAAAAGCAGGAGAGATTAGGAAGAGGTGTCAAGAACACACAGAAGAGCTATATAAGAAAAGTCATAATGACTCAGATAACCACGATGGTGTATTTACTCACCTAGAGCTAGACATCCTTGAGTGTGAAGTCAAGTGTGTCTTAGGGATCATTATTATGAACAAAGCTAATGGAGGTGATGAAATTCCAACTAAGCCATTTAAAAATCCTAAAAGATGATGTTAAAGTATTGCACTCAATATGTCAGCACATTTGGAAAACTTAGCAGTGGCCATAGGGTTAGAAAAGGTTGGTTTTCATTCCAACCCCAAAGAAAGGCAATGCCAAAGAATGTTCCAACTGCCATACAATTGCACTCATTTTACATGCTTGCAAGGTTATGCTCAAAGTCCTTCAAGCTATGCTTCAATAGTACTTGAACCAAGAACTTCCAGATGTACAAGCTGGATTTAGAAAAGGCAGAGGAACCAGAGATCAAATTGCCAACATTTGTTGGATCATGGACAAAGCAAGGGAATTCCAAAACAACATCTACTTCTGCTTCATTGACTATGCTAAAGCATTTAACTCTGTGTGTGTGTGTGTGTGTGTGTGTGTGATAGTCAGTCGTGTCTGACTTCTTGCGACCCCATGGGATGCAGTCCACCAGGTGCCTCCATCCACGGGATTCTGCAGGCAAGAATACTGGAGTGGGTTTCCATTTCCTTCTCCAGCTTTGACTGTGTGGATCGCAACAAACCATGGAAAATTCTTAAAGAGATGGGAGTACCAAACCACCTTATCTGTCTCCTGAGAAACCTGTATGTGGGTTAAGAAGCAACAGTTAGAACTAGACATGAAACAACTGACCGGTTAAAACTGGGAAAGGAGTATGACAAGGCTGTATATTGTCACTCTGCTTATTTAACTTATATGCAGAGTACATCATGTGAAATACTGGGCTGGATGAGTTATAAGCTCAAATCAAGATTTTCCTGAGAAATGTAAGCCTCAGATATGCAGATGATATCACTCCAATGGTAGAAAGTGAAGAGGAACTAAAGAGCATTTGATGAGGATGAAAGAAGAGAAAGGAAAGGCTGGCTTGAAACTCAACATTAAAAAAACAACAACAACAACTAAGATCATGTCATCTGTTCCCATCACGTCATGGCAAATAGAAGGGGCAAAAATTTGAATCAGTGACAGATTTTCTTTTCTTGGACTCCAAAATCACCGTGGACTGTGAGTGCAGCCGAGAAATTCAAAGACATTTATTTGCTCCTTGGAAGGAAAGCTGTGACCAACCTAGACAGTGTATTAAAAAGCAGAGACATCACTTTGCCAACAAAAGTCTGCATAGTCAAAGCTATGGTTTTTCAAATAGTCAGGTAGGGATGTGAGAGTTGGACCATAAAGAAGGCTGAGTGCTGAAGAATTGATGCTTTCAAACCATGGTGCTAAAGAAGACTCTTGAGAGTCTCTTGGACTTCAAGGAGATCAAGCAAGTCAATCCTAAAGGAACTCAACACTGAATATTCACTAGAAGAACTGATGCTGAAGCTGAAGCTCCAATTCTTTGGTCACCTGATTGAAGATTGAAGGCAAAAGGAGAAGAGAGTGGCAGAGGATGAGATGGTTAGATAGCATCACCGACTCAATGGACATGAATTTGAGCAAAATCCAGGAGATAGTGAAGGACAGAGGAGCGAGGCATGGTGCAGTCCATGGGGGTCACAAAAAACTGGACAGGACTTAGCAACATTGAAGCTGCCCTGAGCACTGCTTAAATCCCAAGTGTTTGTGGCCACAAGTCACAACTATGGCACCAAACAGTATCAAGAGAAGCAGCAAAATCCTAGTTCTGAGAAAGACAAGGCTTCTCCAGATTGCTTTATATTATTTTCAAACCCTGTTCCTAGAAGCATCCCCAGTCTGTACTGATACTACACACTTGCTGTAGCTTTTCCATTACGGATTTACTGTTATTTCTTTTAGCTCTTTTTTTTTTCCCTCAGGAAAAAGGTAATTAGGCTATAAACAGAGGTCTGACAACTAATTTCAAGGCAAAATTAATACAAAGCAGGCAGATAACTTCTATCACATGAAATTAAAATAGATACATTTTAATGACATTCTGAAAAATCCAAGTCTAATGTTTTTCCTTTGCTTCTCCCCACCTTCCCTTGTGCTCATGTGGTCCCATTCTGTTTGGGTAGTGACAGGTGCTAATTCAGGCAGACGACCAGCTCACTGCTTTGCCGCCCTCAACAGCTCTTTCCTCCTATCCCCACTATTGATCTTTGGGTAGAAAGCAGCTTTTTTCCTTTCCTTCTAGGGGTCCCCCTATAGTGAAAAGACAGGACCTTCAAGGGGAAGGTAGTCACTGCCCACTGCTTGAATTTTCCCATTTTTATTGGCATTAATGAGAGCCTGTGTTCTGGGACTTCCCTGGCTATCCAGTGGTTAAGACTTTGCTTTCCAGTGCAGAGTGTGTGGGTTCCATCCCTGGTCAGGGAGCTAAGATTCCACATGCCTTGAGACAAAAACACATACAAAGGTAGCAGCATTGTAGCAACTTCAATAAAGATTTCTAAAAAGTGGTTCACATAAAGAAAAGTCATTAAGAAAAAGAGGGCTGATTTGTTTAATCTATATCAAAGCTTCAAGAATTCGATGGTTAGAGGAATCCTGGGTGTGGGTGTGCCCGTGTGCATGGATTTCCGGGGAGAGTTTTCAATGTTGCTGCGTTCTGTCACTCTAAGAACGTATTAAATATGCATCTCAATGTCAGCTGCACCTTGAGATGCTATCTCCAAAATTATCACTTGCCTTCTGAAAACCATAACCCTAAAAATATTGATTGGTTAAAAGGCAGGATCTGAAGGAATGAGTCAGTGTCTCCGTGGATTATCCTAATCAAATAAGGAGCGTATTAACCTGGATACTCACTGATCTGCCAGTATTTGGTTTGAAATGTAGGCATCTCAAGTAAAGTTATGTGTTTCATTCTTTTGAATATTTCTCCCAGACATTTAAATACATTACCACTAAGCCAGAACCAAGAAAAGCATAAAAAGCATTTTAAGGAATAAATTCAGCAAGTTTCCATTTGTACCAGATAGTAAAATTGTTGACATGCATTATGAGGCATGTGTATTTTTCAGCCGTCAGGTTTCAGTCACGTGCTCAAGGTGGACTATTTCATCTGCCAGGGGTTGTGTAGAAAAGGTCTCAGACCATTTAGGTAGTGGTACTTCCTATAAAATAGAGGTAACATGTTGTCAAGCCACCGGGCTCTGCTATTTAGGCAAGTTGGGAAAAAAGCTGATTTCTTTAATTATGCTATTAATGTAACTTTGATGGAGGGTAGCAGCTAAATACAAGATGAAAGGATTGGTAGGGGTTCTCTCCATCGAAGTGTTGAACTTTATGCAATTTTACTTAGAGGTACTTCCACTATTAAGGAGGCTTTGAGTTGATCATCTGTGTCTAGAATTAACTACAGTGGTGAAAACACAAATTGCAAACCAGCATGAAGTCACAAAGGGAAAGGAGGAAAGGGAAGAAGTAAAAGTCAGGGACTCAGATGTACTCTTCATTTTCCTCTAGGAAAAATAAGTATTGGACTGGCTGCCTGGAGTCCAACATTAGTGGGAGCAAGCCTAATTATGCTTAGGCAGAGGGCCTAATGAGAAGTGCTACACACACAGCCTTCCTTTCTGTTTCCAGTGGCTTCTGTTTGTAGAGGAGTCTGAATTTTTGTTGCAGGCAAATGATTATGTTCCCTCTGCTTGATGTGCTAGAATAAAATATGGTTGTTGAGGAAAAGGAGGACCGACTGGAAAGTCTCTTGGCTGCAGATTGTTTGTGTGAGCCATCGAGGAAGGTTCCAATATGATATGGCTGGTAACACAGGGGAGGAGGTGGCGAGGGCTTGGAGCTTGCTAAGCCAGCATCTTTGAAGTCTTTCGTGGACTCTTAGCTCTCCTCCTTCCCCGGGAGTCTTTAATCAGAACATTCTCAGGTTCTCTTTGCCCTTTTCCATGGAGAAGGCTACCACACATCTAAATTAAGCTTTCACCCTCACAAGAAAGTGGTAATGCTTTTCCCCTTTTCCTGATTTCTTGACTGATTTTTCTCAAGATTCAGTGTTCAGAAAAATATTTAAATTTCCCACACATGACCACGATGGAGTTTCCTGATGAAAACACTAATCACTAACTATTGAAGAATAATTCTATGTATTCTGTTATGTACATCTTTGTGTTTCTCCTGGTGACATCAGGACATATTTGTTGAGTAAAGCAATCATTGTGAAATAAACCATGAAGATATTTAGCTTTCATTCACTTATCCCTTTCAATTTGTCAAGTGATTCCATGGCTATTAGCTCTTTTGATGTTAGAAGATAAGCCCACAGTGGAGCTAACTTTATTCATATTTTAGACATGAAGAAACGCACTTCATCGCAAAGATTTGGCACAAGGTGGGTGGCTAGTAATCACCAGATTCTTGGCTAGAACTCATGACTCAGTTTGAAAGCATGCTGCTAAGTTTCCCATCTACAACATCTTTAAAATCTTTATCCAATGTGAAAAATTTGCTTTCTATTGGCTTTTTACCTCTAGAGACCCCAAATCAGAATGAAACCAACTGAAATCCCAGAAGTATGTCTGAATTGCTGAAAGTGGCTTGCTGGTGGCTCAGTTGGTAAAGAATTCACTTGCAATATAGCAGACTTGAGTTCAATCTCTGGATTGGGAAGACCCCCTGGAGGAGGAAATGGCAACCCACTCCAGTATTCTTGCCCAGAGAATTCCATAGACAGAGGAGCCTGTGGTCTACAGTCCATGGAGTCATAAAGAGTCGGATACGGGTGTGCTAGAGCTGGTTTTGCTCATGAGAACCAATAAAGCCCATCTCTTCCTACCTTCATGTTCACTGGTACCATGTTGGTAACTTGAAATGGGCCGTGAAAGGAGTGTTTACACCACAGAAATTGGCAAGCACTTCAGATCAGGTGGCTCAGTGGTAAAGAATCTGCCTTCAAATGCAGGAGCCTCAGGAGATGCAGGTTTGATCCCTGGGTCGGGAAGATCTCCTGGAGGAGGAAATGGCTACCCACTCCAGTATACTTGCCTGGAAAATCCCATGGACAGAGGAGCCTGGCAGACTACAGTATATGGGGTCCCAAGAATTGGACATGACTGAGCACACACACAGATCAGAGAGTTTCCAGCTCTCAAGAGAGTTGGGGTCACACACTTGATCAGCACACTCCTGATTAGAAATCTGAGCATCTAGGCAAAAATCCTGCCTCCAGGTCTCTTGATGCTTAGAATGTGTTTCAATGTGTTTGATTTGGAAGACACTGAGTTTCTCTGGGATACCTTTTGAGTACATCCTTCTGCAATCCTTTGAAACTATATGTTGGAGAACATCAGAGTTATCTTCTCTGAAAGGGAAAGTGATGTCTAAGAATAAAATAAGCTACTTGTTTAAGTCTATGGGTGTTTGTGAACTTGTGAGTGTGCTTTAAATTACACATAATTTTAAACAACTGTGTAAAAAGAGTTTTAAAAGTTTAATGGTGCTGAACCAAGAATAGGAATTAAAAATTGAAAAGAAGATAGGAAACTATACCTTGTTTTTCTGCTTTAAAAAATAAGTTTCCCTCTCATCTGCAATTAAGATGCTGAGAATTTGCATAAAATGTGTAAAATTAGAGATAATTGAACTACAGTAGCTATAAAAGGGGCTCTTCCATTTAAAAAATAAATCAGATGTCCACTTAAAGGGTGTAAGAGCCATTCCCCCCTCCCTTTCCCCTCCCTCTCTCATTTGGGTCTCTGGTATTTTTCACACTTTTATAGCTGATTTTTATTGCCAAACAATCCCTGGAGTTTGTGGCAGCTCTGAGACGACAGCTGGCCCAGGCAGGCCTGTTAACTCTGGCATGTTAAGGACCCTTCAGAAGATTTCAAATCCAGCCTCAGCACCCAGGTCAGGAGATCAAACCCAGGGAGACCTTAGCGAGGCTGCAGAGCGGGCTGAGAGAAAGGGGAACATGGGGAGTAAGGAAGACAAGAGAAGTACAGAAATGCCTGTAAACCAAACATCAATAGCTGTTTTTGTTTCCCTGAACCAGGGTTTCCCCTGGGAACCTCAAGTGTAAAAGGTTCAGTCTGGAGAGGAGAACACTGGCGAGCACAGTGGCCTCAATGATGGTCCCAGGCTGACGTTTGTACTATGATTGCAGGAGCCTTTCTTCCCAAGAGGAGGTGCAGCTTCCACTCTGAAGGACCAGTCCTGAGCATCTTCCTGGCACATGTCTAAGGCCTATTCGCTAAGGAGGGCCCATTACTGGCCTGGGCTTAGCCCGTTTCACTCTAGGGCCTGGATGTGTGATGATGGCCTGACCAATGGCCTGCTGTTTGTTTGCTGCTCTTCTGAGACATTCAGAATAGGGAGTCTCAGGAGGTACTCTCATCCTTTTGTCTCATCTGTCCTCTTCCATGAAGACAGAAGCACTTCTAGGGTGGAGACTGTGCTTATAAGCAGGGCATGAGGGGTGGGAGGAGGTTTTGCAGTGCTAAAATGTGATAAGGAAAGTGCCCAAGTGGGGAACATGTTGAATTCTCAGAAATGTGACAGTGCTCCCAAAAGTACACCAAGGAAAAAATGCCCAGCTGTAGTTCTCTGTCTTCTGATACAGAGTAAAATTCAGTTTTTCACAAAATTTTAATAATAAGTAAAAACAAAGATAAGTCTCTTAGAGTGAGATCTCCCATACTAAGGCATTTTATCTGTGACCCACAACATCTGCTTGCACTGTGCCTGCGTGTCATGCGATAGATCCCAGGGCATCTACGAAGTGTGTGAGAGATGTATGTTGATTTGCTTTGACATCCTGTATTCCCAGGAACCCATAGCCTTCGAGGTCAGTTCAGTGTGGTGAGGCCTTTCCCTGCTTAATTTTTCCCTGCTCTCTTCCTACTCAATCTACATCCCATCTCTTTAAAATAATAAAAGAAAGGACTTCCCTGGTGGTCTAGTGGTTAAGAATCATCTAGCCAAAGCAGGGGACATGGGTTCAATCCCTGATCTGGGAGGATCCCATGTGCTATGGAGCAACAAAGCTCGTGCTCCATAACTACTGAGCCCTTGAGCCCTGGAGCCTGTGCTCCATAGCAAGAGAAGCCACCACGATGAGAAGCCCAGGCACCGCAACTGGAGAGTAGCACCCACTCACTGCAACTAGAGAAGGCCCTCATGCAGTAACAAAGACCCAGCACAGCCAAAAATACGTACATACATACATATATGCACGCGTGATTAGTCGCTTAGTCATGTCTAACTTTTTGTGACCCTGTGAACTGTAGCCCACCAAGCTCCTTTGACCATGGGGTTCTCCAAGTAAGAATACTGGAGTGGGTTCCCATTCCATTCTCCAGGGGATCTTCCAGACCCACGGATTGAACCCAAGTCTGCTGCACTGCAGGCGGATACTTAACTGCTTGAGCCACCAGGGAAGTCCTACACTCATGTATACAAACATACAAATATTTTAAAAATAATATTGATGAAAGAAAAAGGTCCTGCAGTTTCCTTAGACTCCTATCGTCTCTTTGGAAGAAAGTGCCTGATCTGATAATAGGGGATAAAGTTGACTGATTTAAAGTGCGACCTCAACCTAGTAGCCTGTGTCCCTTCAATTTGGTACGTCCTGGACATGATGTCATAGTAGCCGTTCTGCTGACATTTGAGACACAACTGAAAGTCAGTGGTAAATAACAGCACCAGGATGCAAAAATCCTAAATCCCCACATATAACACTCCCCAGAGCATTGTCTCTTCCATTTTTCCACCAGGCCAAACTGGATGTGCTCCTCATTAGCTGTAGGTCTTTCTCTTTTGTGCTTACTTACATCATAGAGAATCAACATAAATAGAACATTATTTCTATATATTCTATATTCAACAAGACGGTGTGCAACTAAAAATTGTTCATTTTTAATAATGTGTATAACAATCATAATAAATACTGTATTTGATAGGTAACGATTCTTTATATAGCCTAACACAATGTTCCTAGCACACCAATCTGACAGTGTTCTGTGGAGTTGCCTCTTGAAGAATGAGGAATGTAGAAGGGCGTCTTAGATGGTGGGATGAGGATGAGATGCTGTGAATGATATGTGGAAGTACTAAACTGACACCTGTGGTGAGCGAGCTGAAATTCACCTCACCGTTCTCCTCTTCATGCATGTGGAGACAACATGCATGAAGTATCAGAGTCTTTCTCAACACAGTGTTTCAAGACGCAGTTAATTGAGGTTGGCCAGAGCAACAAGATCTCTTTCACACTTTTGGTATTTATCATAGAAAAGTATGTTAAATAATGCTGGTAACAGAAAGTCCAAGTTTCTGAATTTTTTTCTAGTTGGTGAGTAGAGTCTCTTGCAAACTTTGGGAAAGACTTGTGCCTATAGATACATCAGTTAGGAGCTTTCTTCTACTCCACCACCAGCTCTTCAGCCTGTTATATGGTTATGTAAAGATACAAAAGGAGCGTTCATTAAAAGCTAGAAAAAGTGTAAAAGAAAGGAAGAGGAGTAAAATACATACCATCTGATCTTCAAAGTTTCTACCGGTGAACTTCAGACTTGGGTTTCAATTTTCTAGCTCTCAACTGTCAAAGAATATCCTTCACAAGCCCATACGACTAATGTGGGCAACAAGGACGGGGCTCCAAGATGCTGGAGGGTTTTGGGGGACACTCTGGCCCATTTTGAGGCCACCTTGCCTTCATCTTTTCACTCAGATTTCCCTTGTGTGATTATCGAATGTCGCTTCTCATAGGAAATGACCCTGTAGTGTCTCCCCTCCAAGTAACAAACTTTCATCTTAACCTGCTTTCTACTCAGTGTAAATTCTATAATTTTTCAAGAGCCTTTTGTATAATATGGAAACTTCAAGCAGAGTACCCAAGGCATTTTCTTTCATCAACCTGCTTCTAATTTCATCAAAGCACTAAGAAGAAATCCATTTGGCTTTTTATTTGTCCAGTACTCTTCTCACTCTCAAACGCATTCAAAAGCCACCTCTCGGATTTGAAGACGCCTCCGCGGAATTATGTAATTGGACCCACAATTGCTAGTTCTCCACACTCTTGCTCCCTCACATTACTGCAGAGCAGACTCCTGTTTTGTAGACCTTCCTTATTGTGTAAATGGCTGCATTATCACTGTGTACACATTAGGACAAGCAAATGGGCCCCCGAAGGCAAATAAGGGTTCAAATAACCCAGACAAGGTAGCCCAACTGAATTGAGGATTCACCCTTGTTACAACCTTATTGCTTTATGGCACATGAGCCAGTGGAAGGGACAGACTGCTCCAAGTGTGTTTCTACTGATCCTGCTGGCAAATCACAGCTTTATTACAGTAATGAGCCTGACCATATTTCTGTGCTTATGCATATTAGGCACCAAATGTATTTTCTGGCCTGCCAGCCTGTGGTAGTAACTAACACGAGCAATTTGTTCTGGGTTACAGTGTGTGTGCATGCATTAGGTATGAGCATGTTAGTTGCTCTGGGTTATAAAATACTACATGTTTCATCATGTGTATTTTTATATGCACAACTTAACTGTATGCAAAATAGCTTGGCAATTAACCAACACAACGTATTAGTTTACTACAAGATTATTGCACAAATAATGTGAATTGGGGGCAGCCACCATTTCAATTTAGCAATATTAAAAATGTCATAGGATTATTAAATATCTAAAGAAAATGCTTTATTTTTTTCCTTTATGGTATTAATGTTAAGGTTCTTATAAAAATATCCTGATGCTCCTCTCAGTATCATTGCTATAAATAACCCTGAGTGACACTCTTTATAGGAGGTTGTGGAAATTTAGACTATGAATTCCCCAGGACTTATTGTGAACTGACATTTGACCTTGGACCTCATTGGTTTCCAGGTAAATGGCCGCTATTATCGTTTCTTCCTCGGGATCATATTTTATGTATGCCATTCATTGGATCCATGATTATTAAAAGTAACATCAGTATAATTCAGCTCACACACTAAAAAACAATATGGTATGTTTTCTTTCTCTTTATATTGACCATTGGATCCATAAGGCTTGGTGCCATTCACTTGATTGCATGGCTGTATAAGAAGCATATTCATTCAGGGCCTTGCTCCAGAAAAGTAGACCTATGGAAATATGTCCTCCTGAAATCTTAATTAAAATGAACTCTTTGTTCTACTGCCCTAGGAGATGAATAGACAAACTAACAAAAATAAATACATGGGTAAACAGTTAGAATAGGAGGGAAACCTCTGCCGAAGCAACTGCTGTTCTTTTCGCTTTCACACACATGGCTTATTTTAAGTTGTCAGAGAATTACTTTTTTTCCTCCATTCAGGTTGGATTTATGTAAATGACCACACAGGACAGGTGCCTTTGTTTAGTCACTACCAAAGCCGGAATCATGTAGTACAAGAGCTGATAACATGAAATAACATGAAATAAGTGGGCTTATCCCTTTGGAAGCTTGTTTTACAGTACGGGTATTTCTCTTTAGCAAATCCTGCTGCGTTTTTAAGTAATACGATAAAACAACATAAATGTCTTTGTGGCGAAAACTGATTGTTTCAGAAGGAACATGGCTGTTTTATTCTCGTCTTTTATCTCTTCTACAGTGAATTTTTGAAAACGTGAACAGTTCCCTGGCCTGTGTATATATATAATAGGTTATTTGCTTATGAACCCCCACAATTCTTCAGGAGCTGAATAAAGGCAGACTGGGAGGAAACCCCACATTGGCAGCAGCAACACCCTGAATAAATACAAATCCAAGATGGAAATGTGCCTTTTGCAGCCCTGTCACAGATTAATACGGCTCATGATAGATACTTAGTTCTCTGACAGTTTCCCCTGCACCTTTGCTGGAAAGTTGATAGAAATTACTCCAGCTGAATGCTTAAAGCAGATGTTATCCCATTAATTAGCCCTGGACCTGGGTACACTCGAGACTTTCCCATTTTCAGGCCGAAAGGAATTGGTCCCAGTGAGCGTGCTCTATATCCACATTTAGTATCATCTCATAAACAGCAGTGAAAACACAGCAGGCCGTTGATGAAGATACATGAGCTTATTTCTAATTTAAAGTTATGTTGCTTAACCTTAATGTAATTGGTCACCGGTGGCCAACTGTTTGTATAGAGTGTTGATGACCAAAGAGATGTAATAAATTATAAAACTCTCTGCTTAAATGGAGGGAACAACTGTTTTGTTAAAAGCCTTGCATGTAATAATGGTAAAATAATTATACCTCAGGCCAAATAACTGTGAAGCTGTTAATACCATAACAGAGTTGTCTTCAGGATAACTCGGTTCATCCCCATTTAAAACAACTACATGAACCCGGCTCTTGTATTTAGCCAAAGAGTAACTTGGACTGTTTAATTTCACAGTGATTCAAATAAGCGGGTAAGTCATCCCATCTGGTAATGGGTAGTGGGGTGGTGGGGTGAATGAATATAACCAATCACTACAGTTAACTAGAAAACAAAAAGCTCAAGTAATTCTGTTCTGTTCAACAGCTCACACTGGCTGCCAGAAATATCTTTAGAAGGGCTTGATTAGCAGGTAGAATAAGTGGGATAATAATAAAATAGGAAAGTAATTGACACAACTTTAATGTTTAATAACGAATACTATGCCAGGGGCAAAATAAAGAGAAACTGTCTTCTTTTCTGAGAGTGGGTTCTGACTTAAAATTTCTTAGGCCAAATATAGATAGCAATGATCTGAGGCTTGTGAACTACATTTCCAGGATTACAGTTAAAGTTATAAATCTAGTTAAAATGAAAGCACATGATCAACGATATTCAATCTATTACGAGTAATGATACCCATTCCATAGGTTTTCTATATGTTTCTGTTGAAAATATTTCCCCCTTTCTCGGAAAGCCTCGTGATTTTAAAATGTGAGCATGAAATAAACATATCTGTGCTTCTGTCTGGATGTTCTTTTTTTCGGTCCTGGTTGGATTGTGTTAACTAACTTCTCTGAAACAAGTAGGAAAAGTAAAGTTTTTGCTTTCCTCAAAAGATAGTCTTTTTCTCTAAATATTTGCATTCTGGATTTGGATCATCTCCAGAAGGGTACTCACTTCAAAATAGAGAAAAAATATGTCTTTCCCTTCTCACTTGACTTTTCTTAGAAAGACCTTCCAATATTTTAAACTATTTACAGTACCTCTAGGTCATTATTCCCCTTGACTCTGCTGAAATACCCTGGGACACTATTTACAGCTGACTTCTGAGTTACCGCACAGCATCACTTTACAAAACGGAGACTTCACCATGCGAAAGTCATTATTTTGTTTAACACAACTTGCAATGGTAAGATTTTTTTTTTTTTTCAGTTTGCCACTTTCATACGCACACTGCCGTGACTGGTAGTGTTAGTTATAAAAACCCCAGAAGCTCTGACGTGAAGCTATGTGTCTCTCCAGAGTCAGTGTGTCAGTATTGTTTGGGACTAAATTATAAAATCAAAGATGCTGATGAGAAAGTAACAGGCGAATAAACAGGCAAAAAAACATCCGATGGCATTCACTATTCTGCTTTATGGATAGCAACCTAGAGCTTTCTAAGCCATCAGAGGACAGTGGGCCAACCCAGGAAGACCATGCTTATTGAAGCTATAAAAAAGAAGTTCCCAAGTTTGTATGGAGAATAGTTGTACTCTGAGAATAACTTCAGAGCTACCCTTCTTAATAGTAAAAATGACTCGGTTGCTGTTCCAACTAAAAATCAATGTGGCTCACAATTTTAATAAGGAACATGAATCTGAAAACGTGTTTAGCATCAGGTTATATAAACACACCCTAATGAGATACCATAAAATCCATCACATTAAAGGCTGGTTTCGTGCAAGGTATATTAGCTAAAAATGCTCCATATATTAGGTCAGTATACAACAGTACACATAATAAAGCAGCTCTGTCAAGATAAGATGCATGCTTTGCCCCTTAAAACTGTTATGTTTTGCACATTTTATAAGGTTCCTTGAATACATGAATAAGATAAGTTATTCCCGTCTCTTAAGCAATCTCAGAAATGGCTATGACCTGAAACTGGAATTCTTGTAAACACCCATCCGAAGAAAATGTGTGCTGCTCTGTCTTAAAGAGATGGTACATGTTTAATTATACCAACTTCTTCCAGCAGAATACTATTAACATGCACATTAGCATCATCTCATTGGTTCATCCTGCTGCTCCACCTTAGGGGCAGCAGTAGGAGCTAATCTTATTGCTCCCATGCGCATAATAATGAAATTTGGTCTTGTCTCAAGGCAGTGTTCTCTGGTCTAAAGTACAGCTATTACTATTCTGGAAATTTTCTGACCGATTCATTGTGAAAGATAAAGAAATAAAATAAAATATAGTCCCAAACAACGATTATTAAGTACATTGTTTTACCTTGAGTATCGAATAGTGATTGAAGATACGAATGACTCCAATAAAGACATGAGTAGAAACTAAATTCTTTGATAGCTAGCTATATCTTATACATTCAAGAAGCACACCCCACATATAAACCCTGACAATCAGTGTATACCTAAAGTTCTGCTTCTGAACGCTACCTTCAGCTGTGTACCGGTGGGATAAAAAACAAACCCAAACCATAGAAAGACTCCTTTCTTCATTTCTTTTTCATCCATTTCCCAAGAAACAATGACAAGATCGCATAGAATATATAATACCCTTGCCTTTTTGCATGCAATGTTGGAAAGCTCTAATAAAAAAAAAATACGCATACATTGCAGAGCACACACAAAAATACATGTGAATTCAAGGCTACTGAATTAAGGGAGGTTGTTCCAACATTTCCCCCACTGTACATTATTTGTATTCAAGGTTTTTGAAATGACATTGTAATCTGATGATGCACCAGCCTATTATATTGTCTAGCAGGACAAATATCCTTGCGTTTTCTCTGTAGAACTAACACAATTTTTCCATGTCAGAGGTGCATAATATCCTGGCGGTCATAAGGAATGATGCTATTAATCCTCTTGGGCAATCTCCAGGTCTGATTATTAGGGAAATAAATTTGCATGCTGCATATGAGCTAGGTGAATCACCGAGAGCACAAATTATATTTCCTGACAGCAAGTTAGAGAATGGAGCCGTGTCGCTTTTTTATCTTTCCCCCCCTCTGAAAGCTATAGAATTTCAATTCATTACATGAGATTGGTTAGAATTCAAGTCTCTTTTTAAGTTGATATTAAGTTGAGTCTGTTATCTCTGCGAAGGCTGGTAGGTTTCCCCAGAGTATCCACCTAATCACTACTTAAAAAAATCGAAACGTATAGTTAGTGTCATGATTTAGGTACCACGGCTACTTTATTTATCAGCGCAGAGTGAGATAATTTCAATTTGAGCCTCCATAGCCCTCATGAATTTAACTGACTTGAAAGCTTTTCACACCAACTCCATTCTTCCCTCCCCTTTTGTTGCATATTCTAATAATAGTTATTCTGGGCACCTTCCTTGCTGCCATGCCAAACATTGCACCAGGCTCCTTCCTCTCTCGTAGAGACCTGATTCCAGTCAAGCTTGTGCAAACAGCCTCCAGTTTCTCTCTCCACATTTGACTGCCTCCTCTGCCAGTAGTACTGCCAGGCATGTCTGCATTCAATATCCATGATGAATGTAGTTTTATTATTTCCAGGGGTTGGCATCTGAGAAACCTTTTTGCATTATTAAATTTGAACAGGGAGAATGATAGCAAATAAGAGCATAATAAATTGCTTTATGTCCTAATGTATTAATTAAGCAGACATTTATTATAATGGTTGTTTTATAGACCTATTGTAAAAATGTATGATTGTGTGGCGATACTCCTAGCTGGAGCCACATATGGTAACTTGGGTAGATGGCTTGTGACGTTTGTCAGGTTGGAAAGGGTTCATCAGGTCTAGTCTGCAAATTCACGAGAAGGCAGAGAACCTGGCTCAGAAGTAAGCTTGGGGAGGATAGTTTTGCTACAGCTATGGTATATCAGGGCAACAATCTTTTTATTAATATTGTAGTTGTGTAAAAATAAAAATGTATATACCCAGTGCAATAAATACCTTATATAGTACAGTTTCATAGTTTATAAGGTATGTTTACAGATGAATGCACCACAAAAGAGATAGCAAATTATAGAGAGTCTTTCAACTCAAAAATGTATATTATTACTATTGTTTGAAACAGAAATAAGTGTATATTTCAGAATAGTAAGGATAATGCCAAATCCAAAAAGCAGACAATTTTGGGATATGGGAGAACTAAATATTTTAGATGATATATATTTATTCAGAGCAAACACGAAGCTGCACAGCTCAGGGGTTTGCATCTTGGCCTTTTGATTACTTGAGCCATGGGTAATTGTTAGAAAAACAATTCTTGCTTTATCTTTCTTCTTCACAGTGGAATAAGTGATTCATTTAATATTTTGCCAGCTAAGTAAATGAATAAATAAAATATTCAAGAAAGTTCTTCTATCACTTTCTTTCCCATGCAGTCAATATGGTTTCAGTCATTCTCAGAACAAAAATACCTTTGAATCACAGGTGTGTTCTGCAGGCACATGGCTTGGGATTTTGCATAATCAGGAAATATTCTCTACATTTAAGAAAAGGAAGTAGCAGTTGGAGAGAATGCAGAGGAAGTCCATAGGGAAGGTTACTAGACTTATCTCAGGGACTGTTACTTGTCCCTCATATGGAGGCTTATTTTGTCTTTAAATAGTAGCTCTTTTCAGCACTATGGACTTTGATTCCTGCCTAACACCAGACACTGAGGCTGACTCTAGAGGTGGTTTGTAACTAGCCCAGAAAAGGACATGAATTTAGATGCTGAAGATGCCTAAAATCAGTTACTGCAGTGAAGCAAACCAAATCAACCCTCAGTGCCATTCTCAGCACCTATCTGCAAAGCAGGTATCAGAGTTATTAGGGAGAAGGAGAGATGGGGAAGGGATGAAGCTGAAACATATTGATCTCTGAGCACATACATGAGGCTTTCCAACCATGGAAAAGAAATAGAAAGGCCATGCAAGGTGCCTCCATGAACCAATAAGCAAATGGCATGAAACCCATAAAAATGCTGCCTCCCTTTCTGTGATCTGAAAACTCATTCCATTCCTTAAGAATATATTAGTTTGTCAAGTACCTTTATGTTTAGAAGGTTATAAAATCTGAGTGATCTGAGTTTTCCACTCTGGTACCAGTTGTTCAAATATTACATATACATTAGAGAAAAAAAGATGCCATTCCAAATGGCAAGCATCCTGCTAGGCACCTTGTTTGTGTCATTCACTGTGGTCTGCACCATGGTACCCTACCCTTACACAGAGCCAAGGGGTGTGGCTTTATTTTACATTCGAGGACATTTCACATCAAGGGCATTTCACATCAAGGGCATTGAGGTCTAGGCAGTTAAGTGAATGCCCACGCTTACAGCTAGGAGGTGAGAGAGTTGGTATTCAGATACAGTTTTGATGCCTAAAATTTCTTATTATTCTTGGGCCAATCTTTCTGCTAGCGAGAGGGAGACAGATAAAGGTAGAGGTAGAGATACAAAGCAGAGAAGGCAATGGCACCCCACTCCAGTGTTCTTGCCTGGAGAATCCCAGAGACGGAGGAGCCTGGTTGGCTGCAGTCCATGGGGTTGCTAAGAGTCAGGCACGACTGAGCGACTTCACTTTCACTTTTCACTTTCATGCATTGGAGAAGGAAATGGCAACCCACTCCAGTGTTCTTGCCTGGAGAATCCCAGGTACGGGGGAGCCTGGTGGGCTGCCGTCTCTGGGGTCGCACAGAGTCAGACACGACTGAAGCGACTTAGCAGCAGCAGCAGCAGCAGCAGCAGCAGCAGAGATACAAAGAAGGACACAGAGAGAGAAGCAAACAAAGGGGAGAGGTGTGAGGAAAAGAAAGAGATTGAGAGAAAGAAAGAGCCAAAGGAGAGAGAATTTGAGTCATAATGAAACAAGTGAGAAGGTAAATGTGATCTAAAATATTCCTCTATGTTTTCACAAAGAAAGAAAAAGTGAAGTTGCTCAGTTGTGTCCGACTCTTTGAGACCCCATGAACTGTAGCCTACCACGCTCCTCAGTCCATGGGATTTTCCAGGCAAGAGTACTGGAGTGGGTTGCCATTTTCTTCTCCAGGGGATCTTCCCAAGCCAGGGATCAAACCCAGGTCTCCCACGTGTAGGCAGATGCTTTGCTGTCTGAGCCATGTCACTCCAAATGTGAGACTGGGTGCAGTGACTTTACACCCCCAAGAATCACATGTAAACCATTTATTTGTTCTTGAGAATGAAAGGAAGGATCTTAAAGTTATGTGACTTCTGGTCATTACCTTTCTCAGAAGATTTCTCGCGGTAAACAGTCTGTAAAGTCTCCTGCTTCTGGATTATGCTGTCTGGACTGAGACAGAGTTAGATGCAAATTAAATCTTGATCCTTTCCTAGCTGTTATGGCCTAGAGAAAGCCATTTAATCTCTATGAGTGTTCGATTATTATTATTGTTATTGTTTTTATTAATATTATTATCCTTAATAGACTCCATTGTAAAAGTTCATGAAGCACGGTGAATACTCCCAGGTCTCTGGTCAAAATGCAAATGTGTATAGTCCAAACCATAAACCAGGCAGAACCCAATCCTCCCATGTCATTATCTACCTGGCATAAAAACAGTGCGCTCATCGGCTGGGCCCCAGACACTGAGCATAAAACCAAAAGCCACGAGCGGCCGTGATTAGCCTCCTGCACCACGACTGCGTGCAACTTGACAAGGCATTCCATTATAATTGCAGTAATTTCCTCACCTTACATTTGTCCTGGCTTGCACAGCGAACAAAAATCTTTACTTCAGTGCCTTCCTATGAGTCCCGTAGTTACTCCCAAGAGATAAATGATACTTTTATTGACATTTTCCTGATGTGGAAACTGAGTTTCAGAAATTCGGAATGATCTGCCGATGCCATCAATAACTAATAGATTAGGACTAAGAACTCAGGTTTTCAGCTTCTCTTGGTACTCTTTCAGGGACTGAGATTTTGGATTTTGAATCTTAAGCTGAGATGTTTCAAAAAGAGAATGGAATATTTTCTACCAAATTATTCAGCCGGAGAACTTCCCCATTGGCTCAGCAGTAAAGAATCTGCCTGCAATGCAGGAGACACAGGAGACTTGAGTTCGATCCCTGAGTCAGGAAGATCCCTTGGAGGAGGAAATGACAACCCACTCCAGTATTCTTGCCTGGAGAATCCCATGGACAGAGGAGCCTGGAGGGCTATAGTCCAAAGGTTTGCAAAGAGCTGGGCATGACGGAGAAACTGAACACATATACACGTTCGGCCAGAGTAAGTAGCTGGAAAACACTATGCTTTATATAGGCTCTGAATCCACAAGGTAAGTTGACTGATTTTTAATATTCTTAATTTATAAAATGTTTAATCTTAAACTAAAAATTAATTAATTTAAATTAAAAAATCTTTTTAAAATTTGCATGATTAAACCAACACTAATACCACTTGCATTTATTACATAGGGTTTGAATTCCAACCATTGCATGCTTGTCCTGAAAGCAAAAACTGGCTTCTCAGGATTTTGCCCAGGGCCCTGGCATCCACAGGGAGATGGCAGTCTACTGTTAGCTTCTGCGCAGTGACCTATCCTGACAAAAGAGGAATTTCACACTGCCCAAGCAGCTGACAAAACAGCTCACCTTTCAGGGAATACGTAATATTTTCTGATAAGCAGCTTATGCTAGTTTTCTTAGCAAATAGCCCGGAAGCATTTCTGTCTGTGGCATTTTGAGATGTGATAAGTTGAAGGGAAGCCCTCTGACCATGCCAGAGTCAGGCAGGCCCTTTTTTGTTCAGGGGACAGGTCTTTGGAAAGATGTAAACATGTGGCAATTTGAAAATGATATAAAGTAATTGATCACAGAGACAGCCCAGAGCATGCATTGTTAACAGAAACACATGTCCCTGTTTATGGAGTTGTAAACAGAGGAGTGCGTGTGTATCGTATTTATTGTTGGAGGTGAAGGCCAAAGCCTGGGGCAAGATTAGGTCGAACCCTTGTCACTTTTGCACATGGCCATGCATAAAAGCAATATTTTGTACACATATTGTGCATATATAAAAATATACATGCACATATTTTTGTAGCAGTATTTTCAACTGGGTGTTCAAAGAACAGCGAGCAAAGTGCTACAGGATCCCACTCCGGATTTCAGAGGCTCATCACGGAAACTTAATGAAGGGACGATACTTGTGCCTTTCTGTGATGAGGAACTGAGGATCAGAAAAGCCTAGGTGCTTAGCTTTCCTTACATCTAGACGCTAATTAACAGTAAGACTTATGATGTGAACTGAATCCTGACTCCAAAGCAGGGTGTCCACCGTGCCACTCTCCTTCCAGAACTGAAAGCACTGAGGTGCATTTAGCAGAGCTGCTTGCCTGTGAGTGCTTGCTATTGTGAAAACCTAGGGTGATGCTATCAGACCACTCAAAGACAAGGGGTCATGGTCTCGAGTCTCTAATTATGCACCAAAGATGACTTAAGGAGATGCTTTGTCTCCCCACGTGTCTGAGCACCAAGGGCTTGGTCAGGTTCTGGTAAAAGATGAAGATAGTCTTTGGGGAGATTTCCAAATGGCTTAGAGCCTTTGCATTGCAAAGAACACTAGTGTGCCTACAGAGTTTGCTTTCATAAATTTGGTTGCAGGCTATTTTGAGGGAAAACGCATCCCATCTTCCCTTTCCCTTGCAGGTATTCGATAGCTATTAGACCACATTTTAAAATGAATTGTGTGCACTGATGTTAAAGAAGGTTAGACTTTCTGAGCTGCCACCAGTGACATATGACTACAGTGACAGTCAGTCAGCCGTATTCAAAATGAATTAATCAGAAAACACAGCCTACTTCAATGTGACGTTTAGAGGGAGGAGGAACAGCTACTTATTTACCAAAGAGATGTCACGGAACCATCTTTCTATCTGGAGATAGCCTATGGCTACATAATCCTTTCAAACCAGCCGTGGAACGATACACTACACTCATATAGCCAGGTGTTTTAGGCCGGTTCCCTCTTGTTCTCTTCACTCGTTCCTCAAGCTGGCCTTGGTTGTTTTATTTTGGGGAAGGTCACAAGATGAAGTGGGGGTTTTGGATACCTTCCACAGGGATTACAGGGGCACAAAAAGCCTTTGGAGATGGAAGCATTTCCTCTGATTGTTCTTAGAAGTGAACATACGTAATGTCTGGCACCCTTGAAGGAAGAAATATGGTAATAATGGTGATAGTGGTACCTTAATTTTACAAATATGTAATGCTAATTATGTAAACAGTTGAGAACTCTGAAAACTCTTCATCGTTCATGTCAGACAATGGAAATATTATGCAGTCTAACTCGACATTATACAGTAATAATGTTATTTCACATGGGTTAGTTGACAAGCATGGGCCAATACTGTCTATCAAACAAAACTCTTGTGCCAGGTTATATCTTGGTGATAAGTAGAAGAAGAGCCACTCAGAGTCTGTTTATATATTAATCAAGGCATCAGATTCAGGCCGCTCCTGTAGTTACGTTCTTTACTAAAAATTATGAAAATCTTCTGGATACCAGGCATCTTAGTCAATTTGAATTGCTATAACAAAATACCCTAGAGTAGGTAGCTTAAACAACAGAAACTTATTTCTTCTAATTCTGGAAGCTGGAAGTCTCAGAACAGGCCGCCAGGAGGATCATGCTCTGGGGAGAACTCACTTCCTGGTTTGCAGATGGCCACACCCTTGTTAGATCCTAACTTGGCAGAGAGAGGGTGTTTGAGAGAGCAAGCAATCTGATGTCTCGTCTTATAAAGATGCTGATCACTTCATGAGGACTCTACTCCTGACATCATCTCAATCTACACTCATTTCTTTTAGCTGGATATTTGCTTGCTCACACTGCCCCCAACTTCACCCCTCCTCTGTTCATGAAATCTTTAAGCTTCAAGTTAATTGTATTATAATGAGTTCTTGGAGTTGGTTCTGTTTTTTTGTTTTTACCAAGAGTTTAGGAAATCATCTTACTATGACTCCTCAAATTGTATATTCCCTTCACACTTAGACGAGTGAGGTGGATACTACGCAAGTGTGTCATGAAGACAAGCCAGCTACTTTGCACCCAGGTACTGCTTCAAAGGTGGCTCGGTTGTAAAGAATCTCCATGCCAAAGCAGAAGATGCAAAAGATGTGGGTTTGATACCTGGAGAAGGAAATGGCAACCCACTCCAGCATTCTTTCCTGGAAAATCCCATGGACAGAGGAGCCTGGTCGGACACGACTGAGTGACTAAGCATGCGCAGTTAGACTTGGTGAAGACTTGTGAAATGATTCTAACACTTGTCCCAAAGACAAGGACTTTGCTTCTGGAACATCCAAAATAAAATGCACATTTTCATGAAAATTCATGGGAAATTCCTCCTTTCTACCTACTACTTAACCGACTCATTTATTTTTTTTTTACATTTCACAATAGTCATAGTTGTTAAAAAATATTCAAGTCTCAGTGTCAGAAAGGTCTAGGGTTCCAATTTGAAATTAAACATATAGCAGCAAGATCTTTTGGATAACTGAGAGAAGCATCAGTGATTTTCTTCATGGGACTGGGAATATTTCAGATGAGTTGTTGAACTACAATGCCTGCAGTCCTTAGGTGATACATGTCTAGATGGAAATCAAAGGTGAAATTCTTTTTTCTTTTAAGAAGCAGTGAAAAACCTGAGGGGTTTATACCACTGAAGAAAGAGATTATTGAGTAATTACCAGCCAAAACTGACTTGTTAAGAGCTTGGTGAAACTTGGAGGCTGAGTCTACATAACAAAAAGTGAAGAGGATATTTGGTAATTATTATTTAATTTGAGCCATCTTTGCCGAGAGGTCCTTTTACAATTAATTAGTCTTCATTTAAACATAATTTCATAAGTGGACCCCCAAGTATCACCTCGGGAGGAAAACACAGTACCAATAATGTTACTATATCATAAAATATCATAATGAGATCTCCGACATAGCACAAATAATTATCCATAACCAAACAAAGCAGTCCTTAACGTGCAGAATATCAGTCTTATATTTCTCTCTCCTCCACCCACTGCAGCCCCTCTCTCAAAAGAAAGAAAAACTTCCAAGTCCTATATAGAAAAAGTAACTGAGTAAAATGTTTCAATTAATATAGATTAATTTTGCTGTGTGACTTGAGCTTAGAAAATGCTGTTAAGGAAACGTCTCAAAGCTTTGTCAAGGAATTTCTTTTGCAGGTTTGTGGTGCAAAGAACACCTGGTTTGGAGATGATACCAGATGGGAGCGTAATGTACACTCACTTCATCAGTTCTCTCTTCGTATGTTAATTCTGTTTAGTTCCACTTCAACTCCCTATAAGGTACACGTGTAGGCGACACCTATGCTGATGCAGGCACTGTGCTTTCTACGTAATGAGCTTCTACTTTACAAGTAGGAACCAAATCTTAATAGATTTTATATTCCTGGTGCCCAGCAATGATGTTCAAATGTAAATGTGTGTAGTTTGGGGAACACAGTATAGACTAGGATTGGACACTAGTGTTAATGTAATAGGACAGGATACATGATCATGGAGGGTCTTGAATACAGTCAAGAGTCTCAGACAATAATGATACAGAAACCAGAGAGTGATCCTGTGTAAGGACTTTAATCCATATAATATCCATGCCATTATGTCATGCAACTTGTACAGTTGGCAATTTGGTTTCTGAAGGGAGTAAGAGAGTAAATATTTTCTGCTTTGTAGTCTCTGCAGCCCTTATAGCTGGGAAAGCAACCACAGACAATATATAAGCAAAAGGACTAGGCTGGATGTAGCCAATGGGCCCTAGTTTGGTGACTTCTGATCTGGTTCAATGCCTGCTATTTTTCAAATTTTCTAACAAAAGAACGTTTGGATGAAGTCTTTGGAATGGCAAAAGCAGTCCTTAATGAATAGTGGCATTAGTGTTTTTGATCACCCGTACTATATATGGATCAACAAAAATAAATGACATTATAACTCTGAATTCACTGCCTGTATTTGTAAGTGCTCAAGTTGAATTATAGGGATATGGATTGAGAGGTGAGTGAATCCTGCAACAATCCTACTGAAAATAATGTTCAAGCCAAAAAAACTGAATTTCAGTGATCCAGTAATTTAGTCAAAATATCAAGAAACCAGTCAGTTCTCCTGAAGAGTTCTGCATCTACTTCAGGATGATAACTCAGCATCAAGACAAAGTCAAAGTGAGCCGTTGGTCCATGCCAAGTTTCCTCAAACGTGAAGACTTGGGTAACATGAGGTGCCTGCTCAGAGTCTAAGCTGAGCCTGCTGTCATCCTTGTTTGGCTATAAAGGAATCTAAACCCTGGACTATATCCAGCCTCGGAAACAATCCAATCACTGACAAGAATTTTTCAGAGTGCGGTTGTGGCCCTTGGAGTCGGTTGTAAACAAACATCTGGAACTTCCACCTCTTTCCAAATACCATTATAGGCTTTGCCACATTTGAAAAGACAATGATGATGATAATAAAGACCCAGCAGTTAACTGGCCATGACCCTTCAGATGACAGTTCCTTTGCCTCCTCTCATGCACTGGCACCCTGAGTATCCCTGCTGCCCAGGCGTGATCTTCCTCCCTGCAGGGGTTTTTGAGTGTTTGAATGGTAGATCACACACCTTTAAGGCTGTTATTTTCAAGTTTTAATAATGTTTTGCAACCTACTTCCTGTTTCTCAGCTGCCAACCTTGCCAAAAGCATTCCCTGTCAGGTACTAATTTGGGTGACGTGACGACCACTTGATCTAAATTTTTGGTGGGTAATTACTGAGTCAGAAGTGAGTAATTTTTTGATATCCAGTGGCAGTCAGAAAGGTGGGTATTTTACTACCCACTCATTAGAGATTCCCCAGTAGCGAAATGTCCTGAATTTTGATCTGTTTGCAGACAGAAGGAAAATCTGACTGCTCAAACGAAAAGTAACTTTCTGCTTATTTTGGCAGCAGTTATAGGGTGTATTGAAGTTTTTTATTATAAACTCACTCCAGTGTTTCATTGTACCTGCAATATTAATTTTGTATTGATCAGAGTTTCATAAAATGACTTTCTTCTTTTTATAAATTACAGAGATCTTACATTTAACTTGGAAAATTGTTGAAAATATTTCAATTATTATGGATTTAAGAAATACCAGAAGTCCTCTGGGGCAAATCCTAGTACTTAAGAATAAAGAGCATTGCTGGAAGTGCCAGTCTTTTTTATGTAATGCTTTGGATGGATACCTTTCAGGTTTGTGCAATTGTTTATTTTATTTTTCTATCAGAAGAAATAAACAATAGAGATATTTTTGGTGAAAAATGAAACTGATCACTTAACCTTGAAACACGTTGAAGTACCCATTTATTGGAAGCAGTAAAGCTAAAATTTTTTTGTTTTTTTTTGAAATTTTTGTTTCTACTTTTAGTGGAAGATATCGACACATTCCTTAACTACCAACAGAAAGTTGAACTAACATTACAGATCTTTTTGCCTTTTGTAATATCCTATGATGAAATTGTAGTTTTTTTGCTATAGTTAGTTGAATGCATAATATAGACTCACTTCTTTATAATATGGTTTCATTATATATATATATATAGTTTATAATATATATATCATATATATATATTATAATATAGTTTCATTATTCAGGATTCTGTGCCTAAAGAGCAAGTTTAAAAGTGAAAAATTATTATTTAATTGATTTAATGAAATTATTTTAAAAAATACTGACTTCAATAACTCTGTATTAGTTTCTTGAGGCTGCTGAAACAAATTAACACAATCTGAATGGGTTAAAGTAATGTAAATTTCTGACAGTTACAGAGGTCAAAAGCCCAAAATCTATGTTGCTGGACCTAAATCACTATGTCAGTATGGCCATGCTCCCTCTAGAGGCTCTAGGGGAAAATCTCTTCCCTAACTCTTTTCAACTTCTTGTGGTTGCCTGCATTCCTTGGCTTGTGGCTGCATCAATCCAATTTCTGCCTCCACTGTCATACTGACTTGTGTGTGTGTGTGTGTGTGTGTGTTTAATCCCTTCTTACAAGTTTACATGTGACTGCCCCTAGGGTTCACCTGGATAATCCAGAGTAATCTCCCCATTTCATAAAGACCCTTAACTTAAACACATCTACGAAGCCTACCCCTCCTTACTTGAAGGGTCTACAGCTAAAAATACCAGAGTGGAGTCTCATCATTACACTTTTGTCATGCAGTTCTACAGGGCTTGGACTGCAAGTAGTAAAGAAAATGACTCATTTGAAAAACTTTAGTTCCTCTCAGTAACTCATGTAAGACTTGTACCTCTACCTATTTCTGAAGGGGTTCAAGGTAATTAATCAATAAGCATAAGGAAATATTAGATATTTAGAAGTGAAAATAGCAACTTATATTTTACCATAAACAAATATTTTTCTAAGTACTTTAAACATTGTAACAAAACCAAACTTCTATGGGTTAGATGCTTATATATCCATTATGAATATGAAAAAATCTGATGTACAGAGAGATCAAATAAACACAGATGGAAGACGGCAAAGTAGAGATTCAAATCCAGGAAACTGGTTTAGAACCCAAGGTTTTAACCCAATGCTACGTGTTCTTGCCTGGAAAATCCCATGGACAGAGGAGCCTGGTGGCTGCAGTCCATGGGGTCGCTAAGAGTCCGACACGACTGAGCGACTTCACTTTCACTTTTCACTTTCATGCACTGGAGAAGGAAATGGCACCCCACTCCAGTGTTCTTGCCTGGAGAATCCCAGTGACGGGGGAGCCTGGTGGGCTGCCGTCTATGGGGTCACACACAGTCGGACACGACTGAAGCGACTTAGCAGCAGCAGCAACAGTCTACCTGCCAGCCTTACTCCCTTCTATAACTTCTCTCTAAATCTTCCATTAGTCAGGATTTTCTCTCTACCCTGCTCCTACTTTTAAATCCATACTTATTTTTGAAGCATGCTTTACATTTCTCTTTCTTTAACAAGCTCTATTATTCTCAGTTGGAAATGAGTTTTATTTTTGCCTAATCCTTGCAAAGATTGTGCTTCAATTAGGATATAGATGATATTCTTTTATAGCATCACTATACAATAGGCATTTGTGGTTGGTTAAAAACTGTACCCCTGCCCAGACATCCAAATCTTATTCCCTGGATCATCTGAGTTAACTTGTATGACAAAAAATAAAATAAACTAAATAGGCTTGACATGGCTAGATTCTCTGCTTACTTAGGGTTTCACTGAGCTCAGATCAAGGTTCAGTTCTCATCTGGAGTTATACATCCTCTTCCAAGCTTTCTGACTGTCGGGAGAATTAGTTTCATTGAGTTTGTTAGACTGGGATCCACATTTTCATTTTCCTTGCTGGTCACTCTCAGCTCCTAGAGGCACTCTTTGTAGTCATGTACAGAAATGTCTCTGAATTAGATAGTGAAAAATGATTTCACTCTGCTGAGGCATATGTATGCTTTAAATTATGACCAGTGCTGCCAAATTGATCTCCATAAATTTTGTTGTTTCTACAACAATTTTAATTCCCACCTGCAGTGTAGAGGAATCCCCATTCCCATATACCCTCACCAAGACTTGATACTGATCAAAGTCTTTATTTTTTTATTTCTATAGGTGAATATGATATCTTGCTATCACTTAGGAATTGTTCTTTGATAATACTAAAGCTTGAGGAGTTCTACGAATATTTGGATTTGGAGTAACTGACAAGGTGTTGGACTGTGCATTCTCTGTAGTGTGAAAATATGTGGACTTCATATAAAGTGGTTTGATTTCGTGAATACTATCCTCTTCATTCTTTATTTAGAATCTAAGAAGGACCCATTTCTCTTGATATTCTTTTTTTATGTCTTTGGCTCTTCTTTGACGTCATCAACTTCTTGGAAGTTCTTAACCAGGAGATAGGAAGAAAGAGAGCAGTGGAGAATGATAAGTTAGAAAAATTAATAGTAAAATACATCATACTGACCTCTGCCCCCAGATGAATCTGATACTATTAACCATCAGTTGTGCTCGTGTGCATACATAAGGGGCTTTGTAAGCATAGGAGCAAGCCCAGAGCCATGGGTTAAAACTCATAGAATGAGAAGAACTCTCTCTTTTTAACATGCATCAAAATCAACACTGTCTGGTCCAATGTGAACATACCTTTCGCTATCTTCTACTAGTAAAACTCTTTCAGTGAATATGAAATTAATGGGGAAAATATTGATTTCGGTTGTTAGTTTGCTTTCAAAAATTGAGCTCCTGCAATCTTGGTAGACTAAGTCTAAGACATATCTGTTTATCCATTTATTCCTATTAAAATGGCACTTCTAGAAAATATTATCTGGTATTAATCTGGTGAATAGTGTTATAAATGTCAGAGTTTATGTTTATTATACTTATTAAACTGGTCCTGATATCTCATAAAAATAAAATAAATGGCAGGGTTAGAAATTGAATACTTTGTATAATTCTTCAAATCTTTAATATTCTGTTTATTAAGTTTTTATTGAAATACAATACAAGGAGGACAGAGTGAGTGAGTGGAGTTGCAGAGCTACATAGCAACTGAGCTCCTGCAGTCCTAGGAGAAAAATTATCATGCCTCTATTTCTTTTATGAAAATCTCTTGGATTTCCAGAGTCTCTTCATTCCTGGAAACTGGTTTTTCAGAGCTAGTAGAGACAAGTCACCTTTGCCTTTAGAAAGTGCTTTTGTTCAAGGAAAGGGGCAGACTGCGAGAGTATCCACTCAATCAGGCCTGATTGCATTTTACCATTGTCATCTTTACACAGGGAACTATCCAACCTCAGTGGTGGGAGCAGAAGGAGCAAGGAAACCAACCACGATGGAGACTTGGAGACACACGTAGTCAGAGATACCCTCTTGGGGAATTCTTGGGGGAAACAGAGATACTGAATTTGTACTGTTATTTCTTCACCTGATAATAGTGCTAAGCATAGGCTAAGCCTCTTGCCATGCATCATCTGGGAGATAATGAGTAGCTACACTGAAACTAGGATTAGGGCCTGAAGGAGAAAACTCATGGAAGTTCTCATTCCATGAGAACTCATGTTGAATGGAAGTCTAGACTGTGCGTGGAAAATAACAAAGTAGAAGCCTGCCGTTCAAACTTGGGAGTAGCTTTCACCGTCAGAGAATCAAGCTTTTCTGTGAATCCCTTAACTTCTTTGCATCTGCTTTCACAACTGGACAGTGAGACTATCAATGGTTTAAAAAAAATATTTCCTTGGCCCGACTTCTATGGTGATAGAGTGGGTAAGAATCCACCTGCCAATACAGGGTTCCATCCCTGGTCTGGGAAGATTCCACCTGCCATGGAGCAGCTAAGCCCATGAGCCACAAATACTGATCCTGCATGCCTCAACTACTGCAGCCCATGCTGCATGCTGCACCTACTGAAGCCCATGTACCTAGAGCCTGTGCTGCACAGCAGGAGGAGCCACCGCAGTGAGAAGCCCACGAATGGCAAGGAGGAGTGGCCCCTGCTCACCACAACTGGAGAAAACCTGCACATGGCAACAAAGACTCAGCCCAGCCGGAAATAAATAAGTAAATTTAGAAAATCCCCCTTGTCTGGTAAAATAAAGAAACTAATTATGATGAGTCACTTTGAGACTTTTCCAAAGTAAACCAAGATATTATCAGAGCAATACCAAAGGATTTTATATGCACCTCAAATCTGAATGGTCACATTTCATGTTCTGTCTCTAACCTATGTGTCAATTCTGACCTTGACACAGGAATAAAAAGAAGAGTATGTATAGGAGATAATTGCCTCTATAGGACAGATTGAGAAATTGTGGAAATACCTCTCGTGCCTATGACTGGGTATAGAGATCACAGAATCATGTCTACATAAGCAGTAATTGAAACCATATAAATTTATTTTTCTAAGAGAAAGAACACAGAAATGGAGCAGTTAAAGATGGATTGAGAGTCTGAGCAGTCAGCAAACTTTTGTGTATTAAGGGTTGGACAGTGAATATTTTAGGCTTGCCAACCATACCCTCTCTGTAGCAAATACACTATTCTGTCTTTGCAGCAAAAAAGCAACCGTGGACAATGCAGAAACAAAGGAGTGTGGTTGTGTTCTAATAAATTTTATTTGGCGAAACAGGTGGCCAGCAGGACTTGGCTTGTGGGCCCTGCTTTGATGACTCGCTCTAGAGCACAAGCCTTTGAGGACAAGGGCTCTCTTCTCCTCACTGTGTGTCCCCAGTAATCCAGGTGACTGATACAAAGTAGAGGCATAATTAAGTTTCATGGAATGAATAGTGGATTATTACTTCGTTCACTCGTGCACATTCAATTTTGTGTACAGATTCTGCTTTGATACTTTTCATGTGGGTCCCTAAAATGTACCAGGCACTGGGATACCTTATCTGACAGCTGGGACTGTTTTCCTTCTTGGCCTGTCCTTTTCTTACTTCGACTTACAAATTCTTTCCTAGTCACTCCTGTGGAGTTGCTTATTTTGGCAATCAGAAATTAGTCAGAAGGGATCGAAAGCGGAATAACCATAAATGAGAAAATAAACCAAGGGCGTTTTATGGATTTGAATGTTTGATGTATTTATTTTACTGAAATCACCCTGTAAGTGAGACATGATTCCCTACAGCGCATTCTCAAATCTTCAACATGCTCCTTGAAAAAAAGTACCTTTGTCAAAACTGCTTGAGAAATGTATATTCATGCTGTCCATTGGAGAGTTGATCACCAAATGCACCAGATTCTATGGTAATGAATCAGAGGAATCAGGGAATGTGTGTTTGACCTGCTCATACAACAGCAAGTGTGACTTGGGGCCTGTTCCCTTAGAGCCCTGTGAAGATGTGAGAACACGAGCCCTGTGAAGATGTGAGAACACGGTCCTGGGGCCAGACATAGCTGGATGTACTGAGGGACGGTGCTCCTCGACAGGCATCTGCTGCTCTGTTGCTCTCCCTTTATATGGGGCAAACCTGAGAACAGTCTTCAGTGACAAGAACTGGGCTCAGACATCTAGCAGTCTGAACTTGGACACCAGACATTTGGAGGATTGCTGGAAATTCTAGTTGCCTAGTATCTGGAGACTTAAGGATTGATTTTGGAAACCTATGTCTCGCTGCAATTCCTGCTGCTGGGAGGAGAAGGTGTTTCTGAACTTACAGGGGGAGTGGTGGCTGCCCCTGTAGAGAGAGTTGGAGCCACGGTCTCTGCGAGCTGATTTCTAAGTACCGCAGGTAAAGGCTGTTTTCCAGTTGTATTTGGCCATGGAGATCCACCCTGCCCCCTTTTGGTATATGTGCATGTTATCTTGTTTTGCAAACCACCAATTAATAGCATATGGGACCAGTGCTTCATGGAGCATGCTTTGAAAACATTCTATTAACTGTTGTGATAGACTGACTTTTTAAATGGCCACAAATGTTCACACCTCCCTGTATCCACACCCTTGATGATGTGAGTCTGTGGTTTCTTCCAGTGAGAGGCGAGGTCTCTTTCCTCTACCCTTGAACTGGGTCTAATGCTGTGAGTTGCTTTGCTGATGTGCCAGAGATGAGGCTAAACCTCAAGAGGACTTGGACTTCCACTCATTCTCTCAGGCTCCAGTCAATGAGCTTGGGCTAGCCTGGGTGCTGACGGGGCACCAGTCACCCCCATTGTCCTTGCCAAAAAGCAGACAACTATC
Organism: Bos javanicus; assembly: GCF_032452875.1. Classification (NCBI taxonomy): domain Eukaryota; kingdom Metazoa; phylum Chordata; class Mammalia; order Artiodactyla; family Bovidae; genus Bos; species Bos javanicus. Next base: position 41,690,965 of record NC_083878.1, read on the forward strand.
ACACAAATGGTGACGTTGTCCTAGACAGCCCTCAGCCGACCCCTAAATATATGAGAGATACCAGCCGTGACCAGCAGAACTGACCTCAACCCTCGGCTGGTAAGAGGATGCCCAGTGGAGACCAGAACTACCCAGCTGACCTGGAGATTTGTGGGCAATAATAAGTGCTTCATGTTTCAGGATGCTGAGTTTGGTGTCCTGGTAGCTCTGGTCTCTTTCCCTGACTCCATAATTGCCACTGACAGAGCTACTAATCTGTGGCTTTTTTATATTCCATTTCTCATTCATGAAATCAAGGCCAAGCAGTGACTTTACTGAAAGAGAAAATTGGATTGATACATAAAAAAAGGTAATCAATGAAGGATATCCCACCAAAAATATATGTGTTAACAAAGGATGATTGTAGATGTGTTGTTTTCACTCAACATGGACAACCTTGTACAGTCATAGCCCAAAGATATAAAATTAGTCTGTGTGTGTATGTGTGTATGTGTGTGTGTGTGTATGTGTGTGTGTAGGGGAAATCTCAGTGTTATAGAAGAGCATATACAGGGAACTATTTTTCTTCCATACAGCCTCCCCTACTGACTGAATCCACCAGGTATCAGATGAAATACACTTGCATTCATAGGATGTTTCTGAAGGTTTCTTCCCATCCTGAATTTTTTTGATAAACTGTTTTTGGTCTGGAAATAATAGTGAGTAATAGTGTGAAAATTTTTTTTTTTTTTTGCTCTTGACTTAAGCTTAGAAGGTAGAGGAAGAATCTTCTCAAATAGCTAGAAAGGTAAAAACAGTAAAATGACACAGAAATACTTCCCTCCCCCCACTCCAAGTTTCTGTCCAAGGGGAAAATATCAAAGCACAGAAGTCTCTCTCCTCTCAGAAAAGCATTCATGGGTAAACAAATCGGTGCCATCTTCCCTCTGCCCTGAGAAGCTGTGAGCACAGCGTGGGGAGAAAGGATCCATCTTCCCGGGCAACAGAACAACTGCGAAGCTGCTCACAGAAATCAGGGGCTCATTGGACCAGTGGAATTCCCACACCACACACTTGAGGCACTTGACTAGTGCTGTTTGTTGGGATGCAGCCAGCTAATTGAATTTAAATTAATGATGTACATTTCTTTTAGTTTAAGTTGCTAAACTGTATTTTCATGTTTGATAGTCATTTGCTAAATCTTGGGAAAACATTGCATGTATAATAACATGCTTGAATCCCCTGTAGCATTAAAAAAAAACTAACAAGTTATATATGATTTACTCATTTGAAACACATCTGTATTTTAAAGAAACATTAGTATCATCAGGAGAGGGATTGGGCTAATGATTTAAATTCTGATTCAGATATTATTTAAGAAGACTATGCCAGAAACAAAAGATACACTTATGTCTTTCTCAAAATGGGGAGACTTTGGCTCACTTTCAAAGAGAAAAATAAGAGATGTCGAGAAATAATTTTTTCGTGCAATAATAACTATTTTTTAAAATTTAATAAGACAGAATTATTTTTGCTTTTCTTTAGCTCCCTGAACCCTAAACAGCAAAGGTAAAAAAAATAATTTACTCCTAGCTAACTAATTTGAAAAACTAAATATGTAATCTTTTCAAGGCATAAATGACTTGATTCTTTGCACTCTGCTAATTTGGAAAAAATGCATAAGGTTGCAAAAAATTAATGAAGAGCATTTAAAGCAGACTTCTTGAATTTGTTCTCATTATCTGTGTCTATAGTAAGTTTATCACAAAATAAACATAGACAAGATGCTTTAGTTGGGTTTATATTGTCTATGAATATGCTCTTTCTTTACATATAATATTGCAGTGGACATAACACTCAGACAAGAGTCAGAAGACACAGATTTTGATTCCATCTCAAGAACTCAGGAGTCAGGAAAACTCTAGTTAGTTCTTTAACATCTCTATTAGGTGGTTGCCTCGTATATTAAATGGTTATACTAATATTAGGATGAAATATATAATATTGACAGTAGTTGGCTGCATTTGACCAGCAAAAATGATGACTTTGTATGGTTCAAGCTATTACTATACTGTCTTATATGGTTACAACATGAAATAATGTTTTCTAACATTTTGTAATGTGCTGGTCTCTCAGTTGTGTCCAACTCTTTGCGACCCCATGGACTGTAGCCCTCCAGGCTCCTCTGTCCATGGGACTCTCCAGGCAAGAATACTGGATTGGGTTGCCATGCCCTTCTCATTTCTCCTCTACATGAAATAATTCCTTTTAACAGTTTGGAATACGATGAAAATATATGTAAATGTAAGATTTCTATTGTCCTAACATAGGTGTGCATATGTGCAAACACAGGATAACCATTTGGTACATAATAATTGATGCAGAACGACACACATTGATTTGCCCAGGATGCAAAAGGACTGAGGGAACCGGGTGGTATAAACCAACTTTTATGATTGCTCATTTCTTCTCCATTGAGATGTGTAAAATTTGGTCATTACATTAAAAAAAATAAAGTATGAGCTAGAGACTGAATGAAAAGCACAGGAATAATTGCCTATTCTATCTGCAAATCTTTCTTTACCTATCAGGGACACACTGATGACCTGACTTCTCTGTAGCCATCGTCTGATGCATAGCATTCAAAACATGGTCCAAATGTGTCTTTCCTTCAAATTATTTAAACACTAGATCCTGGCTCTAAAGCAAGCCATCTTGGGTATTCGCAAGTAACCAAGTTGGAGCCTTATGTCATTCAATCCCCCTGGGGCCAGGCACAAACACGTTGCCTCCTCTGCTCTTTACTGCACTGCATCTGCTTACAACCCACACCCCACACCCTCCATCCACAGCCTGTCCTGATGAACTCAGCAGCTTCTCTTTGCTGCTTAGCTGTGCTAGTCTCAGTCCAGCCACAACTAGGTCTTTGAGTTAAGTTCTGGCAGAAGTAGTCAGCCCATCTGCAGAGAAAGACTCGCGAAGAGGCACCATGAAATACATTTATGGGGTCCAGTGGTCTCAGGAAGAGTGAATGAATTATTTTCCTTTCTTACAATTGTGTTCTCTTGTGACGCCTAAGTTTACTGCCTAACCTAAGGTGCTGTGAACTAGTGCACAATCTTCTCATTTTTACTTTAATTGGTCTGTATGGGTTTCTGCCACCTACAAACACAAACTCATGTTTAGGGTACATGCCTGTTCCAGGGACACCATTCTTAAACAGACTTTTGGTTTGTTTATGAGTCACTAGACACAACCATTTGGATTTATACCTTTCTATTTTCTGTATGTTACATGAACATATACAGGTTTTTTATGCAACTTATTTATCAGATTTATAGTCAGTGCCTTTTTTTTTTCTGTAATCAAAATCAAATTCATGCCAACTTTTAAAAGAAAGAGAAAGGATTTACAATCATCAACATTATTCAAATGTTGTGCTATTGTACTGGATAGTCTACTTCCCAAGAGGACTTCCAAGAGCCCTTTAGTAACTGTAGCACTGCTGGAATATTTGCATAGCATCCTATGCTGCCTATTTCAGAAGGAGAAGCTCTCAATGGACACAATAAAGAAAAAGCCACATTTATTAGGTGTACCTTGATACCACATGCTTTGTGATCACCATGTGCTGCTGCTAAGTCGCTTCAATCATGTCTGACTCTGTGCAACCCCATAGATGGTAGCCCACCAGGCTCCCCCGTCCCTGGGATTCTCCAGGCAAGAACACTGGCGTGGGTTGCCATTTCCTTCTCCAATGCATGAAAGTGAAAAGTGAAAGTGAAGTCGCTCAGTTGTATCCGACTCTTAGCAACCCCATGGACTGCAGCCCACCAGGCTCCTCCGTCCGTGGGATTCTCCAGGCAAGAGTACTGGAGTGGGGTGCCATTGCCTTCAACTATCATATAATTGCAGATGGTATTAACACTTTTTCCACTGTGAACCCCATATCAGTGCTTTTTAAGGATGGAGACTGAGAACTGTAACTCTCGGTAGCTTAAAATAAATCAGCGTAAACATAAAGCAAAAGAAAATAAAGAAAAGATTTGTCTTCAGTCTAGCTGCTTCCTGAAGGTATAAACAGACCAAGAGGCAGCAGCGGATGCTCTTGAATCTGTTTGGACAGAGCCTCTTACAGACCTATTTTCTGTTAACTGTGGCATGGATGCCCTTTTGTATTTCATAAGCAAGAGAAGTCCTTATGCTGTAGTCTCATCGAAGGACAAAGTGACACTGCACTCTAGGAGATATTTCTTGTTTAAACAAGTAACAAGAAGATTATTTGAAAGGTAACAGCCAGGTTATGTACCCCATAAAAGTACGAATGATTTACAAATATTTAACAAGGAAAAAACTAATTATGCTGCTCCTGTCACAGAGAGGCCAGACTCAGAAATGGTATAATCAATATGGGAATGTTAGCTGTAATACACTCTGTCAGCTTTTTAACCAACCAAAAAAAAAAAAAAATCAGAAAGTCTATAAACAAAGTTGAGCCCTCTCCTCCAGCCCAGTGAATTTTATGTATCTGGTTGCATGCCTTTCACATGTAAGATATCTGAACATCCGGAAGCTATTTCCAGGGCCATTTGCGAGGGCCCATTTGGCCTGAGTTTTCTGGAATTCTCAGAAAACTGGGTGGCTTCACAATGGGTTGCTGTACAGAAAATGTAACATTTTTTCTCCGGGTCCTAGTTAGTATTTCTTAGAACATTTGTCCTTTTCCACCAAATTAATAGAAATTTGACTTTACTATGGGCTCAGGAAGTTGTTTTCCTAGGAGGTGAGTATGTATGAAGACATTCCCATTGTTGTTTATTTTGCATGGTATCATATAGCTATATAAATTTATTGATAAAGATGTGTTAATGGTATTTCAGGGCCTGGGGAAATTGCCTGGTAGAGAAACATCACTCTGAAATATTATACAAAAAGTGGTTCTCAAAATAGTGTGAATAAAGGAGGAATCATATAAAAGTCACGAGCGTGGCTGGAGAGTCAACTCTGTGAGATCAGTTCCCAGCTCTGGCCAGCCACTTCGTAGTCATGACCTTGGCTAAGACTGATGCACTACAAATCTTTCACCTGAGAAATGCAACCAACAATGGGAGTAATTTTATATGGTTATGGCAAAAAAGAAATAAAACATGAAAAGTGTGTAAAACAGTTTCTGAAAAATTGAAAGTTGTGTCTGACGTTTTGTGACCCCAGAGATGGTAGCCCACCAGGCTCCTTTCTCCATGGAATTCTGCAGGCGAGAATACTGGAGTGGGTAGCAATTTTCCCCTCCAGGGGATCTTCCTGACCCAGGTATTGAAACCAAGTCTCCTGCATTGCAGGCAGATTCTTTATCATCTGAGCCACCAGGGAAGCCCCGCGCACATAGTAAATACTCAATAAATACTAGCTTACTAGTATCACACCAAAGTCTTTACCACCTGCAACTCATGCCATCTTAGCTCTGCTAAATTCTGGTAAAAACAGGCTTACAATCACAGTAATGGTTCCAATTTTTCTGAAATTTGCTGAACCTTTGGGAATAAAGGACTCTGCAAGAGGCACACACAAGTCCCTCTCTCCCAGCCTTCCATCAATACTTCCTGGCTTTCCTGGGCTGCTTCACACAGGCTCATGAATTGTCTCGCATTTTTCTTGTTGATGTTGGCTTGACTTAAAGCCCTTGATGATAGTTCTTTGCTACTGCATCTGTAGCCAAGACTGATAAGAATATTGAGGCCAGTGCCAGGGGCCCTGCCTCCCTCCTGCTACATCCAAAGTTATCAACCTACTCCTCACTATTTGGGAGTCTCCTGGTGAAAATGTGTCTGTCTTCTATTCCATGGGCACATTTTATTACCAGCTCAGTGAAACAGTCAGTGTGGTAGCCCCTTTGCTTGCAGTTCCTTCAAAAAAAAAAAAAAAACAAAATTTCAACTTTTGCTTATAGCACCATCCACAAGGTACAGGCATGCATGGATAAGGTCAAAATAAGGACTAATATCTAACATAAATATGATCCTTTCCTCTCCATCTCAGGCTTTCTCCCAGGAAATGGTACAAAAGAGTACTTTCCCAGCCAATTTTCTCAGCAAATTGGTTCCTAGAGACCTTGAACCATATCCCAATTCTGAAGAACTTGTCCAGGCACATCTGAATACCAGCTTAGGCTCAACAAAGCCTCCCTTCTATGTGATGTAAATGGCATGAAAATTTTCTATTTCCCAACAGAGTTTTACCCTGTAGTTTGAGGAACAGGGTTTGACCCACAGCAAATATGACCCATGTGATGGCTATGAGAGCAAGGCTCTCTGTGCTACTTGTTCAGAGATGGCACTCCACGTAAAGCTCTCAGAGTTGGGCCACCCCTGATTTGTAGCTTTGTCTCAGTAGTTTGGGTTGGTTACCACATTTTACATCGTAGTAACTTTACTTTATTGCTACTGTCACAACAAAGCAAAGCAGCTATTATCTCATAACAAACTAAAGCTACATTTCTAAACCATTGCATCTAACCAAACTACAGCACTGTAACACCCAATTTACAGTTTATTCCAATTGCCTGGACATGAGGAGCATAAAATAAAAATAAAAAATATACATATATATCCGATTTCATTGGCTCATCTGGGCCAAGAGCTTTGAAGTCTGGGAGGATGGCTATAAAACAGCTGAGGTTCCGTGTGGCCCACAAGACCTCTATTTAGAGCTGGGCAGCTGAATACACATTGGAGCTGACTTAAAACTGTCCACATGGTAGGTTGACATCACACTTGGGTTCTCACACCTCAGTCCAGCCAAGCTGGAAGCCTGTGCCTCGAGGTTTATGCAGAGCTGTATTTGATGAGTTAAAGGCACTCCTGTGTAAGGGATTCCCTGGAAGGTGAAAGATTCTCAAAGATGATCCAGTTGGTCAACCTGTCAAGGATTTGGAGGGATGATAGGAGAAAGCATAAGTGTAAAGGCAGAAAGACAAGGTAGGTTCCTTATGACCTTATAGAAGCATACTGTTTTATTTCCATTGAAGAGGGTGGCTCTGGTTAATGTTATGGATGAACTACCCTAAAAAGGAGATCAGACTGGTCAATCTTAAGGGAAATCAACCCTGAATACTCACTGGAAGGACTAATGCTGAAGCTGAAGCTCCAGTATTTTGGTCACCTGATGCAAACTGCCAACTCGTTGGAAAATCTCTGAACCTGGGAAAGACTGAGGGCAAAAAGAGAAGACGTCCTCATAGGATGAGATGGTTGGATGGCATCACTTAATGCAAGGGACATGAACTTGGGCAAACTTCGGGGGATGGTGAGGATAGGGAGGCCTGGCGTGCTGCAGCCCATAGGGTCACAAAGAACAGGTTATGACTGGGTGACTGAACAACAGCACCCTACAAATAAGCAAAAGAAAGCCTGATATCTTTTCTCCTCTCATAGATTCTTGCACAAGGGCATACAGATTTAAAAATGGCCTAACCACTCCTCTCTTATCTGGATGTGAATCTTCCCTTCAAGGGCCAATCTCTTCCAAAAGAAAATGTGTAAGAAGTTCCTGACAAGGGGCTGAATGTGGCTGTTGGTCTCTCCTCTCACCTTCAGTACATCGGCCTACATAGTGTCCATAGTCCACATATCATAGGGTGGACTTGCACTCATCAATCTGTGTAAAAAGAATTTGGGAAATGGAATAGGTGAAGCATAATATAGTGGCAAGAGAATGGGAGAAACTTAGAGTGAGGCCAGATTTCTGGTGGTCATGGGTGTGATTTATTAAAGACCAAGAAACTGGTAGAGATTTGTGAGCTCTGAGAGTTCAATTAGCTACTTTTTTGTATAACCATTTAACTCTCCTTACCATTTGTGACTTTGTCTCCATTCAGTGCTACCAATATGTTGCATGCAGCTTAGCCTGGTACTTTCCACAGGTTAACTGCTAGCAAGCACAATTATGACCCCAGGGGCAGTGCTTCAAGACAGGCCTCAGATTTCAGGTTTTTGAAGGCTTCTCTCTGGTCGTCCCCTGACTGCCATCCTCCGCACAAGATGAGGGTCATCCTGGTTACAGGGTGAGCCCAAGCAGAGACTCTGCCTTCACTTTCTGACCATGTTGTACATTTCTTAAGGGCCAGCACAAAATCCCTGGGATTCCATCTTCCTGTGGATAGACTGCACTGCTGAAATGGCAGATGTGATCTTCAGAAGTGGTTAATGGAAGCCAAGGGGTGGCTGTTCAGAGAGAAGATACGTGAAAAACTTGGCTTTGGGTATGCAGGTGATGATATCCATATAAATGTGGTATGGTACAGTATGAAGCCCATATGGGAAATGAGGCTGTTTGTGAGAAGTGCAGGCTGTGGGGACTGAAAACCAGCTTTCTCTGCATCTTCAAGTTCCATTAGAATACTCCGAGGACTCCAAAAGTTCTAATTTTAGATGCTGAATTTCCAGATTATTAAAAATCTATATTCGCCAAGGTAGGGAAACAGAATATAGCTTTCTAATGGTTGTTAGCTTGATATAATTTATTACTTAGATCTATGATATGTATGTTCTCGACCTCAGGTCTGATGGGGGCAGATCTGAGAAGCACTTTATGATCTGAGTGTCTAAGCTCACCTCCTAGTGGTGGCCATGATGGCTCCCAATTTGAACACTGCAGCGATCTATCACAGACAATTGGCATTTCAGTGGGTCTGAGACATGGAAAGAGAAATGCCAGAGTCAGGAAGTTAGACAGCAGCTTTGGAAGAAACTGGTTCTTTCCTCCTAAGTTACTCTGATCTCTCAATAACTCAGGCTTAGCCCCACTGTCTTCGAGCTTAATCTATTCTCTCTGATCATATCATGCTAATTTTTCTTCTCTCCTTTGAACGAATAACATGCCACTATTTGATTTTGTTTGTCTCACCCCACCCTACCTCCTGGGTGTTGTACTGAATTTCTTTGTATTTTCATAAACTGTAATACTCCTCCACACTCTGTCCATCATTTTAAGGGTTAGAATGTTTTATTTTCTGCAGCTTTTAGTAATGTCTGTATTTCTCAAACTTCCATGATTGCTTTGACTGTTTACTCTCATTATCTCACCTGTTTTTCCCCACCACTCCTTTTCCTGTCTCCCTGCTCTATTTCCTCATTCATGTATGGCAGAGAGCAGTGCATATGGACATATCAGAACCACTTGGTGTCATCGAGTACACTGGGGGGGAAATGCCAAAGCCAGAGCATGGAGAAGTAGCTACAAGCTTTAAAGGGAGCTACTGAGAAACCTACAGAAGCAGGTGAGCTGAGAGCATGAATGTCCACATTCCTGGGTTTAGGAGGCTACAAGGCTACTCATGGAGGAAAAGGCAATGTTGTTTGCTGGGAAAGGGAATGAATAAGAGATGATGTGGAGGTGATGACAAAAGAAAAGGTTAGGGAGTCCATGAGGGAGAATAAAGATGTGTGCTAAGTCACTTCAACTATCTCCGACTCTGCAACCCTATAGACTATAGCCCACCAGGCTCCTCAGTCCAACCTTATAGCTGGGTTTCTGTGGAGATTCACTGAGTTGCAGAATCACTCTTCCTTTTCCTCATGTCTCTTCAGATGCTACAATGAAATGGAAGTGAATGATCATTGCAGGGACAACTCTTTCATTCCATACTTACAGAAAGGCATCTCCCTGCCCACCTGGTATGTCTATGAATAAGTAGAAGACAATCCCTTCATGATAAGCATCCCTTGAGATGCTTATCATGTTCCTGGGGCACTGACATTTGTACCAACATTTGCAACGTGAGGGTGACATAAGCTGAAGCCAGCTGTCTTCTCAGAACAGGCAAAGGATAAATCCCAACTTCATGTCTCACATAGTGCTTGTTGTCATCTGTCCCACAGGGAGATGGAAGGATATCTCTTTTCTACTCAGCCAGGCCAACACACATAAATGTAAGAGCAGTTTTCACTCTGCTGTGGCACCCTAGCCCAGCCTCTGCCCTTCCATTTCCCCACCTCTCAGTCCTCTCTGCCTGGGCACTTACTGAATTAGGATCTCCGGTTCTCTCTGTCAAGCCCAAACTCTTGGTGCTGCTCGTACAAGAGAGTGACAATGTTGCTCTTTCTTTGTTTTGTATAAAGCATTCCACCAATACAATGTGCTTTTTTCTCCTATTCAATGAGGAAATCCTGATTTTTTTTTTTTTTTAACCTAGCCATGAGCCATAGTATTCTTGCCTGGAGAATCCCATGGACAAAGAAGCCTGGTGGGCTACCGTCCATAGGGTTGCAAAGAGTCGGACACGACTGAGTGACTAACACACACACACACACACACACACACACACACACACGAGCCATAAGCTGTATGTGGTTTGGGCATATTAAGTACATTTTCTTGGGCTTTAGGAAAACCAAGTCGTAACCAAGTTAAGAATTCTCAAGTTAAGAGAGACCTTGCAGAATTTGTTTCCATTGCTGTATCAAATCATTCTTTTGATGGAATAAATGGTGCTATAGACACTGCTCTGTATTTGGATCATATAATTTAGCCCCCATATTACAAGGCAGGGTGGGTCAAGGTTTTTGTCTTTGAAAGCCTGCCTAGTAGGGAAAGCCTAGACTTTCTGAAAATAGTGCAAGTTCAAAACCAGGTCTACAATTTCCAGTTGTACAAGTTTCTATTTTAACACTTTTCTAGTTTTATTGAGATATAAAGGACACATAGCATTGTGTAAGTTTAAGGTGTAGAAAGTGTTAATTTGATATATTTATATGCTGCAAAATCATAGCATTGGCTACAACCTCCATCCTGTCACATAGTTACTATTTCTTGTTTGTGGTGAGAACATTTAAAATCTCCTCTCTTAGCAACATTCAAGTGTATGATGCACTATTATTAGCTACACTTACCATGCTGCACATTATATCCCAAATTTGTTCATCTTATTGTAACCGGAAGTTTGTACCCTTCGACCAACATGTTCTCATTTCCTCAACCCCCCAACCCCTAACTTTGATAACCAGCCTGTATTCTTTGTTGGTCTGAGTTTGTCTTTTTAAGTTTTACATATAAGTAAAACCACACAATATTTAAAAAAAAATTTTCTTTTTACAATCAGTGATTTTTCCCCTTACATTTGTAAAACATTTTTTCCTATTATACTCATACATGTAACTTTTCTTTTTCAAATTATTTTCCCATTTATGTTGTTACGTAAGATCACACAATATCTTTTGCTGCCTGACTTTTCACTTAGCCTAATGCCCTCAAAATTTATCTAAGTTGTCACAAATGGTAGCATTTTCTTCTTTCTCAGAGCTTAATAATGTTCTTGTGTGTGTGTGTGTGTGGTGTATGTATACCACATGGCCTTTTTCCATTCATTCATTGACAGACAGATTGTTTCCCTGCCTTGGCTATTGTAATTACAGAATTTCAGCTTCCAAGAACTCCAATGTAGGGTGGCATCAGGAAGCTGCTATTAGGACTGGAGGCTGGCCTGGGTTGTGCCTCCCAACTTGAAAAAATCCCCTACTAAGCTAAGAGTGCCAGTGAGACAGGTTTGTCTCTTGCCACTTGCCTTACTACAGTACTCCCTACTTGGAGATAGCAGGGCTGATTTACAGTGCGAAAATTATACAAGGAGTGTCAGGTTGGCATGTTTTCTGATTTACAGCATCCTTTGTAGATTGATCTGCCCCCATGACTATCTGGCCCTGCCTCCAAGGTAAACCCAAGCACCCACCATAGGCTGAGATGGTCTCTCCCATCTTCGTGTCTTGGTCACTGAGTTCAGCCTGAGACTGTCTCTTCTTGCTGTGGGCAGCCACGAGTTCCTCAAGTCTTAGCGCCTGCCACTGTAACTTGATTGTCAGCTACATGCCTTTCCCTATTTCTATTTCTCATGGTGCCTAGCTAACTAAATATTTGTCAGTTTCATTTTTTGACATAATTTATTTTGGGTACTTTATGTACAAGCACCGGGACTTAAGTTTATGCCTGTGGAGTGTTTTGCAATGTGCAAATACATTTTTACAGCACGACTAAAGAGAAACTAAGAATGCCCATATCAGCATAGAGCTGAAATTTAGCCTCAAGGCATGAATGGGTATAACGAAGGATGTTTGCAGTGGCTCTCTCTTTTCTGTTTTTGTTATTTTTTGAGGGAAATAAAATCCCCATATTTGTTAAAATCAAATTAAGCTGCCTCAATTACTCTTGTCCCCTGACCAGTTTGCCAGTTCCTGCTTGGCCACTGGCCCTGGGCACACCATCTCTGGGCTCGGTCACTCTACTGCCCATCCTCTCTTTTGGCCAGCTCTTCTCACTGGCACGCAGAGGGCATCAAATTCCCAAAGTCTGGCCCACAGTGAGTGGCTGTAGCTGTCAGAAATTGGATGACAGAGTTGATTTCCTATAACTTTTTATCTCCATTATGCAAACAGATGCAGTTCTAACTGCAGGGACGCAGCCCATTGGAATCTAGACTAACCTATCAATGTGACTTTCCTAAAAATTAAAATCACATGGAGGTAGGGGGTGGGGATATGCAGAAACACCTCTTGCCCTTTCTGGTTATGGATGATGTCTGTGGCCAGGGTAACCCATGATCCATCCTCTCCTGGCTTTGCCAGCATCTTGCAGCACTCTCTGATGACCTGCCTTTCCTTGGATCTGACACATCTTCCATCCATCCCATGCCCGGATGGCTCATCTCCAGCCTCTGCTAAAGTAGTGCTGCCTAGTCTATTGGCATGGGATATGCTGTCACAATCCTACTGGATCTCAAGTCGAAGGCCTTCTAAATTCCTTCTGAAGAGGACAAGTCAACTCCTGGGTCTCTTCCATGCCAGAGAGCATATGAGCCGGCCCGTGAAAGAGGAGTTGAAGGACTTCTCTCTGCATAACCAGGTGGGAAGCCAAACTTAACTATCATACAGATGCATTAGGTATTGGTAAGGTAGGGTTAGGATAGTAGAAGGATGTGGGCAGAAGAGAAGGGAAGGTCTACCAAGGAAGGTCTACCAAAGGAAGATCTACCAAGGGAAGGGCTGTTCTAGAGTCTCACTTGGAATCTGGACAGAATTCCCTTTTCCTTACAATAATTCCTACACTTTTCTAACACATCTGCCCTCTCCAAACTGCAGCCCCAACAAAGCCATCAAGACTCATGACGTGTAATGACTTTCCTTTCCTCCACATGTCATCTTTCTCTTTCTGCCATTCTCCAGTGGTAGAAGAGGTGGACTCCCTGACCCCATTTTTGACCCTTTCTTTTCTCTCTGGATTCCTTAATTTAAACCATTAGGACTGGTTCTGTAAATACAACTTCCAATCTCATGTCTTGCTAAAGATGTCAAGAAGTCTCAATTTCATGCCTTAGGGCACTGTACCACAGGGCAGTCTAGAAGAAAAAATGATGGAAACGCATTTTTAAGGGGAGAATTAAAATGCATAAAGGTATCTACAAAAATACTATTACAGACTGATTCTAGATCACTTAGCTTGTGGCCTGAGACTGATAGTACCCTGTTTTGGTCCAGACTGCCTCCAGAATGAGTTAGGATGGGGCCTGTCCATGGAATGCATCCCTGCTCTGGTTGAATCAGACCCCAGAGAAGACCACAGGTGGCAAAGGCTTGGTATGGTAAAAATGCCAGTATTTACCACCATTGTTTGAAAAAGGCTCAGGATAAGCATTTTGCATAATTACCTCATTTCATTTTATTACCCTGTGAAGAGGGTTCAATTATTAACTCACATTTTAAAATACACATGTATACCTGTGGCGGATTCATTTTGATATTTGGCAAAACTAATACAATTATGTAAAGTTTAAAAATAAAATAAAATTTAAAAATAAATAAATTAAAAAAATAATAAAATACTTTCATTTTTTATTTATTTTTGGCTTTGCTAGGCTTTTCTTGGTGTATGAGCTTTTCCCTCGTTGTGGTGCACAGGCTTTTCATAGTGCTGGCTTCTCTCGTTGCGGATCACAGGCTCTAGGGCATGCAGGCTTCAGTAGGGGTGGCTTGTGGTCTCAATAGTTGCGACTCTCAGGCTCTAGAGCACAGGCTCAATTGTGGTGCACAGGCTTAGTTGCTCTGTGGCATGTGGTATAGTCCCAGATCAGGGATCAAATCCATGTCTTCTGCATTGGCAGGCAGATTCTTTACCACTGATCCATCAAGGAAGCCCCTTAATTCACATTTTAAAGATAAGATTAAGTATCTTGTCCAATCAGGGAAGTTAAGTGATAGAGCATAAACTCCAATGTCTGTTCACTTAACTATTCCATTTTATTTCATCTAGAGAATATAGGAAGGTCTCACAGAAATAGTGGGGAAAGGAAAGAAAACTCATGAAAACTGAGAGTGTATGGGCCAAGTCCTACTTAAAAAATCATTTTATAAGACCCTCAGAATCCTAGGAAAAAGGTTTATCTATTAGCCCTCTTTGTTGTTGTTATTGTTTAGTTGCTAAGTCACGTCTGACTCTTTGCGACCCCATGGACTGTAGCCTGCCAGGCTTCCCTGTCTATGGAATTTCCCAGGCAATAATACTGGAGTAGGTGCCCTTTCCTTCTCCAGGGGATCTTCCTGACCCAGGGATTGAACCTGCATCTCCTACTTGGCAGGCAGATTCTTTACCACTGAGCCACCTGGGAAATCCTATTAAACTGCTTTACAGACGAGAAAACTAAAGACCAGTAAAATTAAGAAACTTGTTCAATATCATATGATTCAGCAATTCTGCTTCTATGTTGGTATCTAAGGGAATTGAAATTAGGACCTCATAGAGTTATCTGCAACCTCATGTTCATTGCAGTGTTACTCACAATACGGCTATCTGGGTACACCTTACCTGGATCAAGACTTTACCGAGTAGGAGTAACTAGTGCCCCTGCTCCTCCGCCCATGGGATTTTCCAGGCAAGAGTACTGGAGTGGGGTGCCATTGCTATCCAGTCACAAATAAAGGAGGAAACTTTGGCATGAAAAGCAATTCCAATGAAATTGAACTGTTATGTCACATGAAGTTTATGTAATGAAGGTATGGGGGAAAGTGTACATATTTTATTATTTGAAATTTGTTTTCTTTTTATCCATGGTGACTACTTGGCTAAGTCTGCCCCTGAATAGAAGTTGAATTGAGCTGGGTTGTTAAACAAAAGGCAATGTCTGAAAGTACAAATACTCAAGACAACTCTAAGACAAGAGAAGTGAATCTCTGACAGGGAGGAGTCATCCTGCATGGACTTCCATCCCTAGTATGTGAAATTTGGGGATTTCTCACAGTTTAGTGCTTGTTAGGCTCATTTACCAACCAGAGAATCCCTAATTAATGCTCTGTCTTCTTCAGTAAGCATGTGCCCACCCACCTCCAAATCCGGCAACTTGGTTTTCCTGTGCATTTTGGCCAGACTCTGGGCTGGAAATGTGGGGATGAAGAATAGAAACTGTGAAGTCAGACAAGCTTGAGCTTGAATTCTGTCTTCATCCTTTACTGGATGTGAACCTTAGGCAAATTTTCTCTTCCTTCCTAGAAAATCTTCAGTCTCCTCATTTTAAAAATGGGAACCATATCAATGACCATGCAGAAATGCTGTATTGATTGAGATAAAACAATGTAGAATCTACCCCTCGGAAGAACTCAGTGAAAGGTGGCTTTGGTCAGTACTGTTCCAGCTTTGTCTTTCTCATTACAAAACTGGCAAAGAACAGCTATGTCCATTCCTTCTGCCACTCTAGTTTTGAGGATAGCAGGTCTGCCTCTGATACCTTGTCAGATGGTCATTTTCTTGGCACATCTTAACATTGTCTGGTCTGATACTTTGCTGACCTCTTTATCCCAGAAAACTCACCAAAATGTGACTAGAGATGGGTTTTCATGACCTGAGGACAGTTGCCAAGGTAGGAAGTCTACTTTGCACATGTTTTCTACACTTAAGAGGTCCACGGTGTGTTTCAACAATGCCTGCCCATTATGCTTGTCCATCTCACTTCTTTGAATAAAATCTCTTCTTTTAGTTATGAAACTGGTTTGACACAAGCCTCACCATTCACAAGACTCCATCCCTTTGGCAGCTGTACTTGGTTCAAGACACAGTCGAATGACCCGAGCTGGACTAGTTGATAACCTGGGAGAAAAATGCTGTTGATTTTGCTGAGGTTATTAAGCTACTTCTTTTTAATGTGGTGCTGCCAGAAGCCATTTCTTTACAAAATGAAGGGAACATTGCTGTTAGCATTAAGGGCTAGCAATACCTGAAGGCTGACTAGGTGCAAGCATTTTAAGAATGTTCTGAGAATTTAATTAGTATGATCTCAATCCTCAGAACGATGGTGAAATTGGCAGCCGCTTGAAATTGGAAGCCGTTTGCTCCTTGGAGGAAAAGCTATGACAAACTTAGAGTATTAAAAAGCAGAGACATTACTTGCCAACCAAGGTTCATGCAGTCAAAGCTATGGTTTTTCCAACAGTCATGTAAGGATGTGAGAGCTGAACCCTAAAGAAGGCTGAGTGCCAAAGAATTGATGCTTTTGAACTGTGGTGATGGAGAAGACTCTTGAGAGTCCCTTGCACAGCAAGGAAATCAAATCAGTCCATCCTAAAGGAAATCAGCCCTGAATATTCTTTGGAAGCACTGATGCTGAAGCTGAAGCTCCAATACTTTGGCCACCTGATACAAAGAATCAACTCATTAGAAAAGACCCTGATGCTGGGAGAGATTGAAGACAGGAGGGGAAGGGGATGACAGAGGATGAGATGGTTGGATGGCATCACCAATACAGTGGACATGGGTTTGGGTGGACTCCGGGAGTTGGTGATGGACAGGGAGGCCTGGTGTGCTGCGGTTCATGAAGTCGCAAAGAGTCAGACATGACTGAGCAACTGAACTAAACTGAACAACAACAAATCCTCAGAATACCCTTATTTTGTAGATAATGCTATAATCATCATTAGATCGATAAGTAAATTCAAGTACAGAGACTGAAATTACTTGCTCAAGTTCACACAGCCAGAAAGTGACAGAATTTGAACCTATGTAGTATATGCTATTAATCTCTAAGCCAGTGGTTCTCAGCGGGCGACAGTGTTTTCCTCTATGGGATCTTTATCAATGTCTGGAGACATTTGTGGTTGTCGAACTCAAGCAGAAGGCAATACTGGTACCTATGGCACAGAGGCTGAAGAAGCTGCTAAACATCTTGCAACACACAGAACAGGCCCCCCCACCCCACCCCAAGGAAAGAATGAGCTGGCCCAAATTGTGAATAGTACCAAGTTTGAGGATCCCGATTTTAGATCATTCAGATTCCCAAGTCCCGGTGGATGGAAGCGAGAAATGCAGAAACCGTGCTAGTGCTTGTCCCTCAGCTCACAATACGGAAAGTTCACCTCAGCACCCTGGTAGCTCACATGGTAAAGAACCCACCTGCAATCCTGGAGATGTGGGTTTGATCCCTGGGTAGGGAAGATCCCCTGGAAAAGGGAAAGGCTACCCACTCCAGTATTCTTCCCTGGAGAATTTCATGGACAGGTGAGCCTGCCAGGTTACAGTCCATGGAGTCACAAGGAGTCGGACACGACTGAGTGACTTTCACTTGTTCATGTCAGCTCCTTCCAGCCACCTCACCAAAGGGGTCTTTTATGCTGAGTAAAGTTTGAGTGAGCTCTTCTTACAGCTTGCAGTCAGGAGACCCCTGACACATACATATACAGACCTCATTTTTAATTCTATTCCCATTATATAAGTTTGCAAACACATGTGATTTCCATGTGTGCTGTTGACTATCCACCTCAGACCGTCAGGACTATAGTGACTGTTGTCTCTCAAGATATCAAGATGTTTAATTAGCATTTTTGGGAAAACGTGATAATAATGAACCATACCCTCCTAGGTTGGGAAGATCCCCTGGAGAAGGAAATGGCAACCCACTCCAGTATTCTTGACTGGACAATCCCATGGACAGAGAAGCCTAACAGACTGCAGTCCATGGGGTCCCAAAGAGTCGGACACGACTGAGCAACTACCACACACACACACAATGAACCATAAGCCATTACACGTATCACATGAGTCAGGGTGGAAAGGATCCTCAACAGTTTTTTTCTACCTTTAATTTAGAAATTATGATTCACTGAGAGATAGATTCTTAAACATTCAGGCTTAGAGGCAAATGTGCGCTCAATGCATCTGCTCCAAAAACCATCTTTACATACCAATTTTACTTTCTTCTGTTTGCGCTCAAGTTGAAATTCTTTCTCACCCAATGTGCATAAGCATTCTAAGAAGACATCAATAATTTTGTGTCTTTTTGCCTGAAGATCAACAAATTACTTTCTTATTTTAATAAGAGTCAAATGACTACCAACACCTAGAAACAACTAGAGAGCTGGGGGAAAAAGTCTACCTGTAACACTTAACACATCTACAAATACAGGAAATGTGGAATAGACCTGAGAAGTAGCCAAGAGGCTCCCATTTCTGTGTATTTCACAGCAATCATAATATATGGGAGGTTAGCATTTATTTAAATCTCTTAAACTCATGGAATTCTGCTTTGTGATGGGCATGTCACTTGCTTATACAATGAGGTGCACATTTTGACACTTAACAATAATAAATCTCATAGGTAAATTCTTTTGTGATGTTTGTTTCTTGGCTTTTTGCCAAGTCTGTTCCTCCATATAGAGATGCCTTAAATTATTAAATAAATTCTTGAGTAAACCAAATTTTAAATAACTAATTCAATTACATTGAAATTTTTAGATGATCCTAATTATTTTCTGTGGAAACTGTTGCTTTAAAAAATTTTCAGTTGTCCACTGAAGCTAAAATGTATCTTTTTTAAATTATCAAGGATTAAAATAAATCACCTTTTAGGATCTCTGCTTTATAATGGAGTCAGTAAATAATTCTCAAATAGACTTCTTTCAGGGGGCTGCAAAGATGAAAAGATAAAAATGACTTGACTTTACCCCAATGAGACTAATATGGTTGACATCAAGATATTAAAATTAGAAAGTACTCACCAACGTCAACCATTGGATATTTTCTCAACATTATATTCTCTATCGTTTTATTTATACTTCAGTTACATGCAATAATTTTCCTCTGTTAAAACAACTTTGAAAAACATGTTGTCTCCCATCCTCTTTAAACTTTGCCAGTACAGACTGTATAATTCACTGTCTTATACTGTTTCATGTGAATATATCATTTTGTTCCAATTACATAAATTTGAGGGATTATCTTAAATTTAGCAAAATTCTTTCTATGCGTTCCATAAACATCTGCTGGATAAGTTGAGAGGCAACATGATAGAGTGGAAAAAGTATAGGTAGAGGGTTTAGTCATGTTTATTAGCAGTGTACACTGAAAAAAAATAAATATCTGAGTTTCAGTTTCTCCCATCTTTAGTAAAACGCTAATGTTTCTGGCCACGGCAGATTAAGTGGTACCAGACTTACTAGGACTCCAAACAACTGGTAAACTGGGCAAAATATATGAAATAGCTGTTTTCAGATGCTGGATGACAGGCGGTGCCATGGAATTTCCAAGGATGTTCCATGGAAATCTGGTCCCATGGAATTTTCCAGGCCAGAATATTGGAGTGGGTAGCCTTTCCCTTCTTGAGGGGATCATCCCAACCCGGGGATTGAACCCAGGTCTCCCCCATTGCAGGTGGATTCTTTACCAGCAGAGCCAAAAGGGAAGCCTAATAATACTGAAGTTGGTAGCTTATCCCTTCTCCAGTGGATTTTCTGACCCAGGAATCGAACCGAGGTCTCCTGTATTGCAGGTGGATTTTTTACCAACTGAGCTATCAGGGAAGCCCTGAAAAAGGAAACCAACGAGGTAAGCCATCCAATCACCTTGGTTTTCAGTCTGGAGGCATGTAATGGACCAACATGCCAACAGGAAGCAACAGTTAGAGCTGGACATGGAACAACAGACTGGTTCCAAATAGGAAAAGGAGTTCGTCAAGGCTGTATATTATCACCCTGCTTATTTAACTTATATGCAGAGTACATCATGAGAAACACTGGACTGGAAGAAGCACAAGCTGGAATCAAGATTGCCGGGAGAAATATCAATAACCTCAGATATGCAGATGACACCACCCTTATGGTAGAAAGTGAAGAGGAACTCAAAAGCCTCTTGATGAAAGTGAAAGTGGAGAGTGAAAATGTTGGCTTAAAGCTCAACATTCAGAAAACGAAGATCTTGGCATCTGGTCCCATCACTTCATGGGAAATAGATGGGGATACAGTGGAAACAGTGTCAGACTTTATTTTTTTGGACTCCAAAATCACTGCAGATGGTGACTGCAGCCATTAAATTAAAAGGCACTTACTCCTTGGAAGGAAAGTTATGACCAACCTCGATAGCATATTCAAAAGCAGAGACATTACTTTGCCAACAAAGGTCCGTCTAGTCAAGACTATGGTTTTTCCTGTGGTCATGTATGGATGTGAGATTTGGACTGTGAAGAAGGCTGAGCACCGAAGAATTGATGCTTTTGAGCTGTGGTGTTGGAGAAGACTCTTGAGAGTCCCTTGGACTGCAAGGAGATCCAACCAGTCCATTCTGAAGGAGATCAGCCCTGGGATTTCTTTGGAAGGAATGATGCTAAAGCTGAAACTCCAGTACTTTGGCCACCCCATGCGAAGAGTTGACTCATTGGAAAAGACTCTGATGCTGGGAGGGATTGGGGGCAGGAGGAGAAGGGGATGACAGAGGATGAGATGGCTGGATGGCATCACTGACTCAGTGGTCGTGAGTCTGAGTGAACTCCGGGAGTTGGTGATGGACAGGGAGGCCTGGCGTGCTGCGATTCATGGGGTCGCAAAGAATTGGACACGACTGAGCGACTGAACTGAACTGAACTGAATGGACCAAAGATGGAAACAGTCATATCACTGATATGAGGAGAAAGGTCTTGGAATGCTGGGAGGTTGAGGTGGCTAGAATTTGTGATATAGAGCAATATAGGAGAACTATGCAAGAAAGAGCTATCAGGATCTGTTAGGGGTCTTTATGAATCTCTGGTTGAAAAAAGCAGAGGGAAACTTCATAAGGCTCAGCAAAGAAGAAACACTGAGATGCTGCAAGCTGAACAGCCCCCCAAGTTCACAGAGGCCTGGAAGACATTCGTGTTCACACATACCTGATTGGAGAGAAAGGAAGCCAACAGAAGGAAAGAAAGTGATGATACCACTGAACATTGTAAATTCATTAAATATATTAATATTGAGACAATATTATAAACAGCACTAAGCCAATAAAACTGACAACTTAGATGAAATAAAAAAAGTTGTTTGAAAGACAAAATTACCAAAACTAACACTAGAATAAATAGAAAGTATAAATAGCTATATGTGTTAAACAAATTGAATTGATAATTTAAAATTATTCTCAAAATAAAAATTCCCAGACCACATAGCTTCAACTGGTGAATTCTATCAATTATTTAAGAAAAGGCGACACCAATTTTACACAAACTCTTTGAGACATTAGAGGAGGAGCTAACATTTTCCAACACAATTTATGAAGCTGTTATTACCATGATACCAAAACAAGACAAAGACATTATGGGGGGGAAAATGTATAGCTCAATAACCCTCAAGAGTATAGATGCAAAACTGAACAAAATGCTAGCAAATGAAAGCCAGCACTTATATATGAAATATGTATACATACACGATGACCAGGAAGGTTTTATTCCCAAAGTGCAAGGCTACTTGAACATTCACTAATCAAGACAAAATCACCATACTACCAGAATAAATGAGGTAATCTGGTGTGTGTTTGTGATAATCATAATATGTATAAAAAATTAACCAAATTCAACATCCATGTATGATACAGTCAGCAAACTAGCAATAGAAGGGAATTTCCTCAAACTGAGAAAGGGCACATTTCAGAAAACCTGCATGACTAAGGCTCATTTTCAAGCACTCAGACTTTGAAGGACTCACTGACTTGCCTTCCAAGATCACCTCCTATTGCTGGATATGTGCACTTACCCATCGTGGGCCCCATTTTTGTGTGAGCAATGACTTTTTGGTCTGCTCAGACTTGCTGTCAGTGAAACTTTGTAGAGTATATCTATGACATGGATTATTTTTTAAAGTTTCCTGTATTCATAGTCATTACTCTCACATTGATTTTTCATATTTTCTAATAGTCCGTAATTTCTTTGAATACATTCACACAACTCCTCTACCTTTATCCCCATTTTATTTATAGAGACTACACCTTTAATAAATACTTTGTTGCTGATTATGATGCTATTGTTGTAGCCAATAGCATCACATGAGTTAGCATTTTTGATAATTGTGGGCAAAGATTACAGCACTGTTATATCAACCCTTCCATGGGTTTAAAGTGCATATATTCCTATCATGGATGTTTTGAAAAGGACAGCAGTTGAAGTACTTATGGTAAAAACTCATCACTTTGATAGTGTGAATTTCAATAATAGAAACGTCAACCCATGATGTGTATCAAGGAACAAATATTGCCAGAGATGTTTTCAAGAAAGAAACATGGGTAATTAAGTAATATACAAATTATTAATAATGTGATCTTGATTTACATTAGTGGCTTCTCAGTAATTTCTAAATGTTGCTAATTTTCAACAGTCTCCCAAAATATCTGAAAGCAATCCGTTAAACATGTCCTCTCTAGAAAACAAAAACAGGAACAAGTTTCTATTTGGTTTTCATTTTCTTTAGTGTATTGTTGAAAAGTGATATTCTTATCCATTAGACAAAAGTAGCTGGAATTGTAACAGTTATATATAACACATCAACACCTGCTTGCTTCTTCTCATTAAAAATGTGATATGTACTGAGATCTGGTTGCATTTGAAAGGGTGAAAATGCATATCAAAAGCAAATCAAAGATTTTGTAAAAGAGCAGTGGTGCAAACCTCCGAGAGTATCACTTCTTGAGGATGATGTATTGACATCTGTCCTTTCTATGAAATTCCATCTGCTGTCTCTTTAACTGGTGAAGTCTCCCTATCCTAATCTGATGGGTTTTTAATGGATGTGATGGTGATAAGGTGTAGGGCTTTCATATATGTGACTTTCCAGTAGAAGGTGAATAATGAGAGTATTCAACAAACACCTTTCTGACTGCCACATCTTATTCCGCATCACTGTGGAATTTACTTAAAGGACACTTGGACTGTGTTGGCATCTCAAATGTCTAAAAGACTCAATGTTTCCAAGAACTCAAAACTTTTCTGAGGTTTTCAGGATAGTATAGCTAGAATAAATAAACCTGTTCCAAGAAGCATGAACTTGTTTTCATGATGACAAGAGTTTCCAAAGAGAGTTTAAAAGTCTTGGCTGTCTTTCACTTGACACAAGGAGACCTGGATTAATGATCAATTGTATAGGTTACTCATGGCACATTTTTATGCCTGATCTATGTTTCGTCACATCAGAAAAAAATTTCATCAATATGAATTGCATATACATTGTTTTCTTCAACAACTCTTTTCCAAACATGATGAAGGCATCTATGACTTGGTTATATTTAATATCATCCTTAGAAGGATGTTCTTTACTTAGCTACTTATCCTCTCTTATATTTCTCAATAATGAAAATATTTATTTTTGCTAGTTTACTTCCTCTTGTTTATTAGGCACAAGATAAACCAGCTAAAATTTGCTTAAGAAACAGAAACGTAAAAAGGACACAAGAAAGATTTTGTATTTAAATAAATTACAGGCTAACTACTGTAACAAACAACCTCAAATCTGAGTGACTGAACACAATAAAGTTGGATTTTGGAAACGTAAAAGTGAAAAGAAGTCCACTTATTCATTCAGGAGCAAGGTTCCTTCCACATTGTGGCTTTACCACCTTCTAGATCCTAGGAGACTTCTCTATTCACCTGGTACATAAGGAAAGAAGTAGGATAAGGATCAGCAGGGGAGTTTTCACAGGCTGGGAATTTGCCAGAGATCACTTGTAATGCTTTTGAACTGTGGTGCTGGAGAAGACTCTTGAGAGTCCCTTGGATAGCAAGGAGATCAAACCAGTCAATCCTAAAGGAAACCAACCCTGAATATTCATTGGAAGGACTGATGCTGAAGCTGAACCTCCAATACTTTGGCCAGCAGATGTGAAGATCTGGCTCATTGGAAAAGACCCTGATGCTGGGAAAGATTGAAGGCAGGAAGAGAAGGGGGCAACAGGATGAGATGATTGGATGGCATCATCACTCAGTGGACATGAGTTTGAGCAAACTCCAGGAGATAGTGAAGGACAGGGAAGCCTGGCCTGTTGCAGTCCATGAGGTCACAAATAGTCGGACAAGACTTAGCAACTGAACAACAAGTTGTAATGATGGTTCCAGCTTAACTGCAAGAGAAGCTGAGAAATGCAGTCTAACTGTATGACCAGAAGCAAAACTGTTTGCTGGACAATTGACGGTCAGTGTTACATGAACTGGCATGTTGGTGTCAGAAATATAACATGAAACTTAAGGACTCAGATAAAAATCCAAAGCTATCATTGGTGCCTTTAGAATTTTTTTTAGCTGTGCTGGGCCTTTGTTGCTGCATGTGGGCATTCTCTTGTTGCGGCAAGCAGGGACTACTCTCGAGTTGCGGTGCACGGGCTTCTCACGGCAGAAGCTTCTCCTATTGTGGAGCACACAGGCTCAGTAGTCGTGGCTAACGGGCTTAGTTGCCCCGCGGCACGTGGAATCATCCTGGACCTGTGTCACCTGCATAGGCAGGTGGATTCTCAACCACTAGACCACCAGGGAAGTCTTTCTATGAAAAATTTGTTTAGGATGTTTATCCACAAAGCCACTTGGCCAGAGAGATGCCATGCGGTTTTCTTCGATGAAAGAATCACAAGGTACAGAGGCATATCTTCATTCTCATCATCCATTGTCTCTTCAATTGGCCACTGATTGGCAGCCACCTTTGCAGAGTTCCTGAGCTCCTAGGCTTAAGGCAATATTAGTCTTGAGTGTGAAGTTATATATCTCTGAAGCCAAGATTCCCAGAGGCTTGTCGTGTAATTAAAACATTTCCAAAATAACCATCATGTTATATTCATAGTAATAAGTAAGGCTGTACCAGAGGCTATAGAGATGTGGGGAAAAAATAGAGGTCATTCTCCTTTAAATAAAATGTGGCAGATTTTCTACTAAAAATGAATTTTTTTTAAAATAATAGGTAAGCTCTCCTTGTTATTCATAAACATCTTATTTATGCATCTTCACTGTTGTGATAAATTAGCTGGGTTTGTTTTATATTTCCCTACAGTTTACTTTAAATAATCCTTCACAGTCGTTCACCACAAGACCACATAAGGTTCTTTTTTTAATACCCAGAATGCTGAAATAGCATTTTGAGCACAGACTGTAATGCATAACAAGTGTATTATTTCTTCTTAGGAATGCCATGCAAAAACTTGTTCTTCTCATATTGTCTGTTTTCAGTTTTATTCTTTAAAGTCACTCAGTATTTTAAAAGGTAACAGTCTTTGGCCTTACAACCACAAATTGCCGCAACTTTCCTTTCCCTAACTCCCCATCAGCCACAGTCTAGCATAACGAGACCCTGAATTTCACAGCCATACAGTACCGACCCTTTAAACGAGAATGTAAATGTAGAACATGGTTCACACTTTCTTTTGTATAACCATCTCCTTAGTTCTTTCACCACCTGAACTGAACTTATTCCACCTTCCTGCTCATTCCCCCCACCTGCCTCACCCAGGCCTTGAGTGCTGACGTCAGTGACAAAGTGTGACTTTTAAAATTTCAAAGTCAGAAAACTGGTTTCCAAATTTAACATACCATCAACCATCCCAAATGCATCCAATCCACCATGAATATCGCTACATATTTGCCCAACTACAGACCATTAGCATACATGATACACCTGTTAATGAGACAGATTTGACCTATTTGAAACTCACTTTAGGTGTATCTTGTGTGCAGACCTGGTTGATCCTGAGGAGCATGACAAATATAAAACTGCTTACTCATCTTTTCAATGATATATTGTGAAGTTGGAGAGAATTTTATGAAATTATTCATTCAAAAGAATTTTGAGTACCAATTCAGTGGATACAATGAGATGACGAGAATGAAGACCTGACTTAGTGAAGTTCATGGCCAAGTGGTAAGAGATGATCACATTAGGACTAGAAATAGGGTGTGGTAAATCTAGGAGCATAGGTCCAGAACACCATACACTTCCACCTTTCTCTGCTATCCCCTCCTGCACAAATGGTATTCCACTTTAAATTTTGAAAACACTACTCAACCTGTGTTACATATTTGAATGTATTTATTCATTCCTCACCCTTCCAGAATGAAACAGTAGCTCCTTTGTACTAACAGTAACCTTTCTGTGTTTACTACATTATGAGTATTATCATTTTATATCATAATCATTTGTTTACATATTTTTCTTTCCTATGTGAGTCCTTAAGTCTGGGATCTTTTTTTTTTTTAACTCAATTTTATCTCACTGGTATCTAGTATAGTGCCTAGAAAATAGCATAGTTAAATATGAAGTTTTTTGAAATGAATAAATTCTTTTAGGAAACACCAGGACATATTTATAGATGAAATTATCTTCAGGAAGGAAAGAGAGAGAAATGTACCCAAGGCATAAGAACAGTGTGTTCAGAGGCACAAAGACATGGGAACCAAGATTGGGGCAGGGTTAGGGACAAGAGCTCAATGCTTCAGTACTTCCGAAACATGTGGTAGGGGATGAGAAGAAGCTGTGGGAGTGTAGAAAATAAGATTGCTGAGGAAAATCAAGAAGAAAATAAAGATTTTCATAAAGCAACATTCTGAGGAAAATATAATTCAAAGTACTGGTCCCTAAATTTTTTAAGAAACAGTGAAAATAAACACGTAGGTTATACTTCCCTGGTGGCTCAGTGGTAAAGAATCTGCCTCTCAATGCAGGAGATGTGGGTTTGATCCCTGGGTGGGGAAGATCTCCTGGGGGAGGAAATGGCAACCCACTCCAGCATTCTTGTTCAGAGAATCCCATGGACAGAGGAGCCTGGTGGTTACAGTCCATGGGGTCGCAAAGAGGTAGACATGACTAAGCGACTGAGCAACGCACATGCGCAAATGCTACTACTATTGATAAAAAAACAAAAACAAAACCTTGCTGGTTTCACTCTCGCCTCATGGATCACTCAGAGTCGTGGAAAGTCATGATGTCACCTTTGGTTTCAGGGTAAATCTAGTGAACTAGTTTAATATACTCCGTTAAAGGAGAAGAGGTCAGACAGAAATCAAGACACCAGTTGCACCCAGGCAGTCACTCAGGATAGAATCCTTCAGTCAATAATTTTTAGAGCCTCAATCATCTTTGGCTTTAGACCTATTATATTGCTGTGTTCCTATGATTCTTTTGGTTTCCCTTAGAGGAAGCTCCTTGGCTCAGGTGCAATGCATTTCCTTAGGTACGTTTTCATATTGTCCACCAGTCATCAGTTAATAAATATTTACTTGGTGTTAAGTTGTCATCATTTAATAAATATTTCCTGAAGATACAAGTAAAGTGCATCTGAACTAAAAGAAAGGAGACAGATCACACATATTTAATCATTTTTTCAGAAGGTATGGCTGGGTATGAAAGCAGAATGACACTAAAATCAGAAACTTGAGTGCTTTCCATTTAAGCCTCACTTCCCTTCACCTCCTGCTATGTATCTTTTTTTTTTCATAATTTTATGTAAACTTTTCCTGAGACCAGTAATTGTTTATCCCTGTACTATATCTTAGACTGAGATCTTTTATAAGCTAGAAATTTTCTCTGAGGCAAGAATAGTTTTGCAAAAATTAAACAGAATATCATTCCATTCAGGGGTTCCTGGGTATCAAAAACATGGAATGTTCTTTGCTGAGACTTTTATGTTTTCTTCCAAAAGTTTCTTTCATTATAGAACTCATTATTTTAGAGGTTTTCAAGCAAATTCATTGGGGGTCATGAGACTGAGGAAAGAATGCAAGCCAGGTTTCTCATTATGATGTCTAAATTTTTGTAGAGAGAATTAGTCTCTACACATTACAGAACCACGCAGTAAATTTACAAATTCAATGAAAAATAATTCAAAACAATGAGTGTATTCATTCAGCAAATCTTTGAATGCCAACTTAATGTTGTAAATATACACATGGTTTGTATTAAATAAATATTTAGTGATTGTGGTTGAGAAATAGGGAAAGTGGCAGAGAAATCTAGTGGATTTTCCTATAAGAACAGAAAATAATAGATGGGAAAAGGAGAAAGGAAAATGGTTTTGTTTGTGCTGGACTTTGAGTGGTTCTGAATTATAGGACTTTATATGGAACCCTGAGAAAACCTTGAGAAAAAAGACTGACATAGTTAAGTAAAGGAAGAAATGATCTTTATTCATCCAATTTAGGCTGAAATAAGTGGGAAGAGGGTTTAAATTATGAATTTTGCAGCAACAAAACTGACTGAGGCAGTTTCTTAAAGCCCCAGAGAAATTATTGTGGTTTTCATCTTCAGGTCGACATTGGCTTTGAATACCAGCCTTAGAGTTTGAAGTTTCCTCTCTGTACTCCTGTTTCCGCCTCTAGCCATCCAATGTTGGAAACCTTTTCATTTCAGAGACCAATTGGGTATGTCTGCCAAGGAGAAAGTTTTTCACTAGATTCACTTCTCTATTTTCTTTCTGACGCAGAAAGTTGAAGCCAGAACTCTGGCCAATAGGAGGGCATTGACAAATCCCTACCCTGGCCAGCACATGAAATATTTATACTCAGAGAGAGCTAGACTAAGTAGTCAATTTTGCAGCACAGAAGCCAAACACTTTGCTAAAAGAGCAAAGCATGTTCAGAAAAGTTCGTCTTTATAGACCAAAAACCAAACAAACATTTCCATAGCAAAAGATTGCTTACTATTCCTTTGGCTGGCACAGGCCATAGGCCTTCTTAAGTCAGCTTGCTTGATTGGAGTGAAGGACACTTTTTTTTTTTTAAGTTATTTATTTGCTTACTTATTTTTGCCATTATCAAAGACACCCATTTCTGGATGGAAGGGAGAGGTTTCAAATCGGCGAGAATTTCCTTCCTAGAGAATGAAGTCAGAAAGCCCTTGACCCGGATGGTGGCCTTGGGTGGGAGTTTGGAGCACAGCCTCTCGTTTCACCGCCTCGGCTTTATTTGGAATCTTGGAAAGAGGAGACAAGCTTTGATGCTGAAGATGCTCAAAGGAAAGCAAAGGACAAGAGGAAAAGCACAGCAAGTGTAGCACTGCTGACCCCGGACAAGGCTCTGCTGGTCTTCGTGGCCCGGTCTCGTCCATGGCCGCTCCGTCAGCAGCGAGGGGGCAGAGAGGCCTGTGCTTTCACTTGAAAGCAGAGGGTGAGCCGAGCAGACGGTTCAGAGGGTCATTAGAAAGCATCAAAGGAGGCAGCCTCATGATGGTAATAAGACGGCTGTGAGGAAATAAAGTGGGCATTGATCTGCACTATCGAGTGTGACATTTTAACCGAAGCTAAAAGCCAAGAGCAAATCTAGCCCTCTTATTCATCTGCCTGCCTGTTTTAGTAAATTGTCTTCCCCCTCCCCCTAAACCACTGGCCTCAGAGGTCACTTCATATTAGCTGGCTTGTTAATATTGAGGCAATCAATACTTAATCAACAAGTAATGGGATTTTGCAGTCATCCTGTATGATCTTTCAATAAAGCCCCGAATCCATCTCGGCCCATTCCAAGCCTGACGAAAGGTGTGTGCTTGCCGCAGACCCTGGATTTGATGGTCTGATGCTCTTCGGCTGATCTGCATCTTATTAAGACACCAGGCAGCCACTGTCCTTCACCCCTTTGTTTCCTGATCCCCACTGAGCACAGCATGGCACAGAATCCAGGCATCTGAGATTTTATATGCATCAGTAAGAAAATTCAGATTTCTTTACTGCATACGGTTCAGGACTCTTTGGTAGCATTATGCAGTTAAAAAACTGAATGCATGAAGGAGTGGATAGAGGAGGGAAGCAAAAAGCAGGGGAATTTTTTAAAAAGGAAAAATGGCTGATTTAATATGTGAAATTAGGCCAGGGAGCTGGAATCCCTACATGTCCCAATTATTGAACTCTGGGCTGCCCGAGTTCTTCTCAGAATGGACTCAATGAGTGATGAGGGGAAGGGACACACGGCATGTCATTGGCTCTGGATAACCAAGGGGGTTCCAAAAGAGTCACCTGCATCCCAGTGTACAGAGAGAAATTGGTTTTGTGACGTGGGACTTAGTTTTAAATACTCCCTTGGTACTCTGATGAATAGTGCTCTGTCTACCTATAATACTGCAATAACTTTTTGTAGATGTTTAAAAAGGTCTCACAATAAGAGAGAAGAAGCCTCCCAAAAAAGGCCTTGCTGCAGTCCTCACAGAAACCCTCAAAGCAAGTTTCCTTTGGTAAATTATCCACTTGCCATTGTCTCACCTTTAGACTTTTAGAAAGCGGATCTTGACAGTATATGACTCAGAGTCAATTCATGCTAATAAAGGTCAGTGAGTGTTGAATCAAACTAGAATGCTGATTTATTAATATACCTTTCAAGCAAACAACCTATCAGGCAAATGGGGCAGACACGCGGTCTCACCAGCATAGCCTCTCCTATCAGAAAAGAAGCTGCATTTTTAGACAATTGATTGGCAATCACAGAATTAGATGAAAAGGAATTAGGAGTTGATATAACGGCACCCACTCCAGTAAGCTTGCTTAGAGGATTCCAAGCACAGAGGAGCCTTGGCAAGCTACAGTCCATAGGGTTGCAAATAGTTGGACATGACTAAGTGGCTACCACTTTCACATTCACTTTTCTTAAACGTTTAATACAACACTACACTGTGTTTTCATAAACACTAATACAGCATCTAGCACGGTGACATCTGCAACTGGACCGTCAGCTATGCCTGCTCTTCGGCATTTATGATCAAACTTACTGTGTCTGTGAATGCCCCACCCGTTACGCACATTATTTCATGACAGCCTAATAAATAGATATTATTAATATTTGCATTGTAGAGATGAATAGAATGAAACTTAGAAAGCGTTCAAGTTGTCTGCCTAAGGTCATACAAGTCACACATAGGAGAGCAGAGCCCGGAATCCACACAAGCCACCCCTGGAGCTGTGGTAAAACCCACTAAGCCATATTGCCTTCGCTCTAGTCTTCACCAGCAACAGGACTTTGAACATGGCTCTTAAAATCTTTATGCCTTCAGTTCTCTAACCGTTAAACTGGGAATAACCACCAGGCCTATCTTCTTGGATTGACAATTAAATGAATGATGCAATGAAAGCCCTTAGCCTAGAGTTTGGTTTACAGTAAACATTCGCTAATATTGGTTATATTATGATGTCATTGTAGCATTATTATTCTGTGTTGGTTTGCTCTATTGTTTTCCTTCTTCCACTCCGCTTGTGTGGACTCTGCCAACATTTCCCATTGGAACTTTCTTTGTTTTCAGCAAAGGCTGATCACCCACTCCCCCCACATGGAGCAGATTCCTTTAGCTTTGTTTGTGACCTCAGTCACGAAATAGCACATTCTGGACACATAGGAGTTATTGCATCCTTTTTGGTTAATATCTTATTTCCTGGAGGTAAAACCAATTTCCAGGTACTCTAATGGAAGCTGTGAGTAGCAGGGTGCTTAGCTAAGAAATTTTATGGTTTTCCCTTTGTCTTGCCTGGAGCTGCTATGAGGGAGCACAACATCAAAAATCTATTTTCAGGAAAGTCACTAGATTTGCATTAAAAATAATTTTGAGAATCCTAGCAGCTAGGGTAAAAAGAGAAATTAAAATGTACTGTTTCCTTTATCTGACTCAATTTAACAGTTTTCAAGACAGAGGGAAAATATTGCTTAATACTATACTTTTCTTTTAATAGTTCATTCCATTGAAAAAATATCTTTCCTAATGAAAGAAACAATACAGGTTCACCTTTTAAAATTCAAAATTTACAGAAAGCTCCAAACTAAAAAGACAAGGTTTGATGTAATATATCTTCTCAGTTAATCTTGACTTTAGCCATTTGTACTTTCCATCATCCACTTGGTTAGACTGAACTTCCTTAAGTATTGTGTCTATCAGGGCACACAACTACTAAATAACTTTCAATAGCTATCCAGTCATCACTCCATGAAGCTCAAACCCTTTCTTTTTGTAGCCCACTGCTGCCCCACCCCTACTTTTCCAGCATGCTTTCTACAGCTCCCCTGAGCAAACTTTTATAGAAGTAAAAGTTGTGCTTACCTACTTTGGTACCTGTCTTCTAGGTGATATTAAGAAATGTCACTCTGCCCCTTACTAAACCATACCTAACTTTAAGGTCCTTCCTTCATGAAATGAGTCCTGAAACTTTAGTCATTTTGCTTGTACTCTTCTCTGAACCTCTTTAGCACTTACACTCTAGACTGCATAATTGGCCTAATTATATTGTCTCATATTTTTTGCTGTTTCCTGCATATGCATCTTGTCTCCCCTATCAGATCACAATTTTCTTTTGGAAGGACCTAATCTTGGCAATGGTACCCCACTCTAGTACTCTTGCCTGGAAAATCCCATGGATGGAGGAGCCTGGTAGGCTGCAGTCCATGAGGTCGCTAAGAGTCGGACACGACTGAACAACTTCACTTTCACTTTTCACTTTCATGCATTGGAGAAGGAAATGGCAACCCACTCCAGTGTTCTTGCCTGGAGAATCCCAGGGATGGGGGAGCCTGGAGGGCTGCCGTCTATGGGGTCGCACAGAGTCAGACACGACTGAAGTGACTTAGCAGTAGCAGTAGCAATCTTAGATTATCAAGTTTGTATGAAAGCATTAAGTGCAGGGTAGGATTTCACTATTACTTGTTGATTTAAAAGATTGTGCTTAGACAATTTGTTTATGGTAATAATATGAAAACATTATTATTGTTATTATTATTAAACACCATAATAATACATCTTTTATAACTAAAATATGTACACGTGCATGAATGCTAAGTTGCTTCAGTCATTTCTGACTTTTTGCAACCCTACAGACTGTAGCCCGCCAAGCTCCACTGTCTATGGGACTCTCCAGGCAAGAATATTGGAGTGAGTTTCCATGCCCTCTTCCAGGGTATCTTCCTAACCCAGGGATAAAACCCACATCTCTTATGTCTCCTACATTGGTAGGTGGGTTCTTTACCTTTAGTGCAACCAAGGAAGCCCATAATACATATGCATGTGACTGCAGCCATGAAATTAAAAGGCACTTACTCCTTGGAAGGAAAGTTATGACCAACCTAGATAGCATATTCAAAAGCAGAGACATTACTTTGCCAACAAAGGTTCGTCTAGTCAAGGCTATGGTTTTTCCTGTGGTCATGTATGGATGTGAGAGTTGGACTGTGAAGAAGGCTGAGCGCCGAAGAATTGATGCCTTTGAACTGTAGTGTCGGAGAAGACTCTTGAGAGTCTCTTGGACTGCAAGGAGATCCAACCAGTCCATTCTGAAGGAGATCAGCCCTGGGATTTCTTTGGAAGGAATGATGCTAAAGCTGAAACTCCAGTACTTTGGCCACCTCATGTGAAGAGTTGACTCATTGGAGAAGACTCTGATGCTGGGAGGGATTGGGGGCAGGAGGAGAAGGGGACGACGGAGGATGAGATGGCTGGATGGCATCACTGACTCAGTGGATGTGAGTCTGAGTGAACTCTGGGAGTTGGTGATGGACAGGGAGGCCTGGCGTGCTGCGATTCATAGGGTCGCAAAGAGTCAGACACGACTGTGCAACTGATCTGATCTCTGATATACATAATCATAGCTGCTAAGCTGCTAAGTCTTTTCAGTCGTGTCCGACTCTGTGTGACCCCATAAGACGGCAGCCCACCAGGCTCCCCCATCCCTGGGATTCTCCAGGCAAGAACACTGGAGTAGGTTGCCATTTCCTTCTCCAATGCATGAAAGTGAAAAGTGAAAGTGAAGTTGCTCAGTCGTGTCTGACTCTTAGCAACCCCATGGACTGCAGCCCACCAGGCTCCTCCATTCACGGGATTTTCCAAGCAAGAGTACTGGAGTGGGGTGCCATTTCCTTCTCCATATATAATCATAATAATTGATAAATTATTTACCAATCCACCTACCTACATACATTTTGTATTCATTCTTCAAAAAGTGTCTAGGCTCACCATTTTTGCCTTCACTTTAGAGCTCAGAAACCTGAGTTTCTAAAAGCTTAAGCAATTTGACCAAGTTTGCAGAACTGGGAAATGGCGGACTTGCGATTTGAGAGCATATTTACCTGATTCTTATTTACATGAACAACATCATATGAACCATTCTTGAAAATGTTTTCTTTTAAAAATGTTTTTGGTCTGTAAATTGCCTCCCGATCTCCAGCTTTGAAACTGACCCAAAGAACTTTCTTTGAATGACAGAAATTCTATCTTTACTCTCATTACACACAATGTTATTGCCCCAGTCGACTTGGGCTCTCTTCCCTCCAGCCAATAGCATATGTCTTCACCTGAACGACTCTTCCTAAAACTCAAAAGAATATTTTTCTGTTTCTATTTTCCAGTCTTTCTTTCATTTTATAGAACTGAATATCCAGGTCAAATCCTTAGAAAACTCTTCAGAAGGAACTCTTCTTGTACTATCACTCACTCTTGCACCGTGACTCACTCTTCTTTTGGGAAGCAGAAGGATCCACAGGATAACAGATTCCTGAAATTCCTAGAGGGACCTCTCAAAAAGGTGGCAGTTGTTTTGGCTCTACTTTTCTCGTTCAGAAATGCCAAATGTATGTGTGTGTATCTTTTGGGAAAGAGATTCTGGTAAAGAGTTGTCTGGGTTCTATTGAAATATCTCTTTTAAAAATTAATAAACCTTATTCTTAGAGCAGTTTTATGTTCATACCAAAACTGAGAGAAGGGTACAGAGAGTTCCCATGTACACCCCACCCGCACATATACACAGCCTCCCCTATTATTGGGACTTCCAGGGCGGAGCTAGTGGTAGAGAACCTGCCTGACAGTGCAGGAGATGCAGGAGATGTGGGTTTGATCCCTGGGTCAGAAAGATCTCCTGAAGGAGGGCATGGCAATCCACTCCAGTATTCTTGCCTGGAGAATCCCATGGACAGGGGAGCCTGGCAGGCAACCGTCCATAGGGTCGCAAAGAGTCAGACATGACTGGAGTGATTTAGCACACCCTCATCATCAGTGTTTCACACCAAAAAAAGCAGCATCTCTGGGCTAGATATTCCTCATTCCAAACCCCCATCCCCACGCTCCAAGCCTACCTTGATCCACTGTCCACCTCTCTCCATTCTGCTCTGGGCAGGAAAATGAGATATATGAGCTGTTTCCCCATACTCCTTACCCTCTGGCTTACAGTTGCTTCTGGCTAGTGGAGAGCACCAGCAGATCTAAAGGCAAAATGAGAGTGGAGTGGGTATTTTTTCCTTCAGCTCCCATTCTGCGGGGTCCCAGTACTGGAGACACAGCTCCTGTTAGACAGCCTTCTCCCCGGCTGTGGCCGGCCTCTCTGGGTTCCATCACCATTTCCTCTCCTTGTCCATTCAGGCTTAGGAGTGGTGATTAATCCCAACCATTGCCAGCCCCAAAGTACTACACAAACCTTTAGATTATCCCTATCCTTGCTTTTTTAATTTTCCCTTTATTAAACTCTCCTTAATTACCCCCATTTTAGTGAGCTTTCACTTTATATAATACTATGTATAATATCAAAATAATGAGAAGGAACACATGCCTAAAGACTCTTAAAATCTAAAAAAAAACCTTAAAATTTGGACAGCTTCCTGAATGAAAAAAAAGTTGTAGTCTATTTTTGATTTACCTTCTAACTTGAAAGAACTCTTTTAAGTGAGCTCTAAGTAGGCTGTATGTTTATATTTTGGAAGGGGATGGTGGTAAACTTAGAAATTAGGATGAACATCATATGTGAAAATAAATGATTCTGTGAATGGCATACTTCTCAAGTGATTATGATAAAGTCCCAACTCTTAATTTGGATAAATTGCTAACAACCCAGCTTAGCACACCCATTTGCAGTAATCATTATTTTGCTGACTTGGCTCTATGTCTGGCTTGCATTTCAATAGTGAATGCAAAGCCTATAAGCATTTTAGGGCTTTCTTGCTAAACATCTCCCTTTTCCCAAGGAACCCAACCCAGAATCAGAATATCCCAATGCCTGCGTTGTGTTTCTAGTTGAACATTTAGGACTTTCAAAGTATGGTTTAACTCTTAAATGCTATCAAGGGTCTCTTTAATCAGTTGCTGAAGCTGGCTATAAAACTCAAAAGACTTCATTTTGAAAGTAAAACCATTAGCCAACTGCCTTCTTGACATAATGAATCATATTCATATGGAGCACTTAACCCCAGCCTGCACTCACTCCTTGCTTTGTCACCATGCACATAAGGCAAGAATGTGAACAAGTGTGTGCATCAGATGAATCTAGTCAATCGTTACCTGAATGTCCTGAATGTTTTTCTAAGGATCAGGCAAATTAGCAAGCTGCCTTATAATGATTTTTTTCCTCCATTAGCCACTCTTGTGAGTTAGGAAATTTCACCAGCCATCAGCCACTACTTAGGTCTATTACTTACCAACCAGCTTCATTGTTTTTGAACAAGTCACTTCACCTCTCAGAGCTTCTGTTTCCTTATCTATAAAGTGAAATAAATGTCAAAATTATTTTCCTCACCAAAAATGCTCAAGCCAGACCCCTTCAAATGTTTGTGGGCTCCATTTCTCCATTTTGATATTATTTCAGTACTTTTTGGATGAGGGTTTGGGGTTTACCAGAGCATCTATTTCCCACATGCAGGCTTCTTAGATGGCACTAGTGATAAGGAACCCACCTACCAATGCAGGAGATGTAAAGACAGAGGTTCAGTCCCTGGGTTGGGAAGATCCCCTGGAGAAAGGTATGGCAACCCACTCCAGTTTTCTTGCCTGGAGAATCCCATGGACAGAGAAGCCTGGTGAACTACAGTCCATAAAGTCGCAAAGAGTCAGACACACCTGAAACGACTTAGTGTGCACGCACACATATTTACACGCCTGGACATCTCCCAGTGGTTGGAAGAAAAGAGTTATGTATTTCAAACATAGATACTCAGTTCCCAAAACACAACAATACCCACCTTTGCGCTCCAGAAACCAAACTCATCTGCTGGCTTAATATCAACTTGACCTTCCGAGTCCATATCCATGTTCCAGGCCAGCTTTGACTTTATTTTCAGCTGAGTTGTCTATTTTTCTTTGATGTGACAGTTTATAAAGCAAACTTGAAGGGACTCTGAAATTGGTCTGGGCAATGTTGTTTCAGCAGGGGCCTTGAACTTCAGTGGAAGAAGGCCAATCATACATTCTGCATGTATTTCACCAAAGATGACAGTCCGTAGCTAATGCCTCAGAGCCTGCATTCCAGAGACACCTTTTAACTGAGTGCAGCTCAGCTGGAGAGAAGGGCAAGGAGAGGGAAATGAACATCTGGCAAGGCCAAGAGTGTTATGAGTTGTATCCAATACCAGGCATGTCCTGATTAAATATTTCATGCTTTCCCCAGCCAGACATAACCTAACTATCAGCTGTTCTCTGCAGCAGGGATAAATTCACCTTTATGGCAGGACATATTAGCATGGGGTTATAGTGGCAAGTTTAAGAAGCTTCATGAAAAGTTTGTTTTTATCTGTTTATGTGATCCACCTCCCCTTTCCTCAGCCCTCCCTCTCCTCTTCTCCTTTCTCTCTCTCTTCCTCACTGTCTCAACCCATCCCTATCTTACACTGATAGATAGATTTCATCCATAAGGATCAGGCTGAAAATATTTTCTCTCCTTCCAACTCCAAATGTCCACTCTAGCCACAAGGTGAAGGTAGCTCCAAGTTGGTTCCTTGATCTGGGACCTTCCAGCATTGGCCTGTGTATCTGCAACTTTGGCATTTATTATTTTTTTTTTTTCCCTTCTGGAGACTTCTTAACTTTGCTGCTAGGTGAATAGGCTTCATGGTTGCTGTGTCTTTTGGGTGGATTGCTCATTTTTAATGTATGGTCTTCTGAAACCTATTAGAGCTTTTTTCCCTTACATTTTATTTTGTCAGATTATATTGCTACAGTCTTCATTTTGGTTACTATTTACCCCTTTGCCTTTTCTTTCTCCCCTCTGTCTTTAACTTTGCATTGTGACTGATCTGGAAGATCTCTGTCAAGTAACATATAGCTTCATCCATTTAAGCCACTTTAAGAATCTATCTCTCAATGTAGAATTTATGTACTTTCTGTGTGTTTGCACATGCTGTTTGCTTTTAGTGTGATTACTGTATGTTTTGGGTTATTTATACCATCAAATATTGTCCTTGCTGTTTATCATCCTTTTCTTATTCACTTCAATCTTCTTTCAAAGTAAAGAAGTCCTTTCCATTCCTCTCCAATCTTCATCATGTACTCTTTTATCCTATGATGATTTGGAATATATGCATTGCATTTCATTTAATGAGTGCCATTAATTTTTAAACATATTTTCATGACTATAATTTTAAAAATGCATCTACAGCAAGTCAGTTTTTAAAATTTTTGTCCTAAATACTGAAATAATTTTAGCACAATTTAGCTACCCATTAAACATCCCACTTGTCTTGGTTTTATTATCGAAAGTCATAATTTTACTTACATTAACCTAAAAATGAGAGTTTAAGAAAGTGATCAATATGTGTGTATGTGTGTGCGTGTGTGTGTACGCGCACGCTTAGTCACTCAGTTGTGTCCAACTCTTTGCAACCCCATGAACTGTAGCCTACCAGGCTTCTCTGTCCATGGAATTCTCCAGGAAAAAATACTGCAGTGGGTTGCCATTCCCTTCTCTGGAGGATCTTCCCAACCCAGGAATAGAACCCAGGTCTCCTGCATTGCAGGCAGATTCTTTACTGTCTGAGCCACCAGAGACACCCACAGCAATCAATATAGACTTAAATTATCCTGTTACTTCAATTAATCTTTGTAATTTTCACAGTTTATTTTCCCCTAAAACCTTTCTTATATTATATTTTATTTTAGATTTGATTTTATTTTGCCACAAGCATATGTTTAAATGCTCTTTTAATAAAGGTCTATGTGGGGAAAAGCATGCCTACTTTTTGTACATCTAAAAATGTATTTGTCTATTTTGTTTATTTTTGAATGATAGTATAGCTAAGCATAAAATTCTCGGGTTTAACAGTTAATTTCTGTGAATTCATTGAAAAATAAGAATTCACTATATTCTGGTCTCAATGGTTGCTAATAAAAACCTACTGCCAAAAATCTGCCATCTCCTCTGGGTAACATGTCTTTCTTTCTGGGAAGTTTAAGATTTGCTTATTTACTTATTCATGCATTTAAAATAGAGGATATAGGTTTAAGCATGAAATCATGGCTCCATCTTGAATGCAAACATCTTTTTAAAAATAAGGTATTCTTTTAAAATGCTAATTGTTAAAAATATAAATGAGCAGTTTTTTCTTAAATTTTTTTCTTACAAATGTTAACAAAGTTTTCCAATTTTTAAGAGATAGCCATCTACATCACACTTTTGAATGAGTTCATAGAACCAACATCTAGGCTTTAGCTACAGGTACTCACTGAAACTTCAGGGAAATAACACAAATGTTTTCCAGCTTCACTCTTATTATATTCTGGGAAATTCTTTAGAGCATGAGGAAAGAATGATGCTATATTCATCTCATATTTTTAGGAAGTGGACGGTTGGAATATTGAGTAAATAATGAAGGACTGAATGTACAAATATATGGGGAAATGAATGGTGGTCATATGAGCAAGAAGATTGTTACAAGTTGCTCCCTAAATGGTTGGTCATATGAGCAAGAAGATTGTTACAAGTTGCTGCCTACCCTTTACCCACCCATCTTCCCATTATGTGTTTGGAAGCAAGGCTGCTCTTAAGATCCTTAAGGCTTCCAATCACCAACATGTCCTAGTATAGTGCCAAAGGATAAAACTAAAGTATTTGAAGCATCCTATTTTATAAAGAGTAGCTCTATTGCTGCCTCTCAGATTTCTCTCAGGTCCTGAAATCATTTAAAGGATCGTCAGATTCTAAGAATACGTAATTTTATATTTTTTTCTGGATAGAACAGTGAGTCCTCTCACATCTTTGTTTACATATATTAGAAAGGTGTGGGTGGGGTATGGGTGTGTTTGCACACACACATGCACACATCAAGCATGTTATTCAGACTAACTTCAAGAATCTCTGCATGAAGTTCATGCATGGCTGAGGCACAGGAAATCTATCCCTTGCTGGCAGTCAGTAATGGCTACCAGGGTCAGTATCCTGATGAGGGACTGATATACCATGCTCTGAAGGTGCAACATGAGATGAGTTAAAATCTTGCTTGGGTTTATTAGATCTTCAATAGAAAAGACCTTCTTTCTTGACTAGAAAATACACCCTTATATCTAGCCATGCTCTTTGTAACTAAGAAGACCAGGAAAGAGATTGTATATCACTTGAGACTCATCTCTCATACCAGAAAATAATTCGATGCTTGTCATCCACTAATGGTTGGTAGGTAAAGGCTAACACATGTTTTGAAAATCATCATGAAGATAAAGCAGTAAAATTTAATTTCTATCCATTAGAAATGTCTAATAAGTAGTGATAAATCTTAAATTGAGAGAACTCTCAAGAGAATATTTCACTGTGTCTCCTAGTCATGCAGGTAAAATGTTATCATTCTCTATTTCAACTATCACTAATAACACTGTGTTTCAGGCATTGTGCTAGGCTCTGGAGCACAGAACATAAACCCTACTTCCTAGCAATTTATGGTTCAACATTTTACAGGTGAGGAATCTGATATGCCTCATGTGTTGAAAAGAATCTTGCCCAAATACAGACAGCTGATCTATGATGGAGAAAATGTTAGAACTGATGCTTCTTGCAAATAAACAGCCTACGATCTCTTTGTGCATGTGTGCTCAGTTGCTTCAGTCGTGTCTGATTCTTTGCAACCCCATGGACTGTAGCCCGCCAGGCTCCTCTGTCCATGGGATTCTCCAGGCAAGAAGACTGGAGCCGGTAGCCATGCCCTCCTCCAGGGGATCTTCCTGATCCAGGATACGAACCTGTGTCTCCTGTAGTGTAGGCAGATTCTTTAATGCTGAGCCACCAGGGAAGTTTCATAACTGCTTTATGCTGCTGCTGCTGCTAAATCGCTTCAGTTGTATCCGACTCTGCGTGACCCCATAGACGGCAGCCCACAGGCTCCTCTGTCAAACCAAATAATACTTATATTAACTGACATTGGTATGAGAAAGTTTTTAAAAGGAGTTTTAAGACGTTAAAATAAAACTTATCTAAATGTTCACCTTCAGTATCATTTACTGGAACAGCAATAGTTTTTAACATTGAAATAGCCCTGCTTATGTTCCAGATATGTTCTTACTTCCTTATATTTATTAAATAACTTGCTTCTCATAGCAACCTGATGTAATAGGCTTATCAAACCCATTTTATGGAGGAAAAAACCCTGAAGCACTAAGTGTATAAGTAATTTGTCCCAAATAAAAGATCTCATCATTGGCAGAAGAGTATCTAATATCCTGGCAATTAACGACTCTGCTGTCTAGATGCATGAAGGTGATCACTGATGTTACAAAGTCAGAAAGTATTTTAAGATCATGAATGCACAATAAAACTCTTCTTTGCTACATGCTCCCTGTTTTCAAGAATTCTTTGAGAAGTCTGTTTTAAGTTCCTACTAATTAGAAGACCTTGTTTCTTGATTATATCTCCCCCAAAAGGTTATATTTGCGTGTAGTAGTTCCCATTTCTCTTTGGAAATGGATACCTTTTTAAACATTTAATGTTCTTACATTCCATTTCTATATTTAGTTATGCACACATTTCTGGTTGAACTTATAGATTTCTAAGTACCTTATAATACTACAAGGAGAAGGCAATGGCACCCCACTACAGTACTCTTGCCTGGAAAATCCCATGGACGGAGGAGCCTGGCAGGCTACAGTCCATGGGGTCGCAAAGAGTCGGACACGACTGAGCGACTTCCCTTTCAATTTTCACTTTCATGCATTGGAGAAGGAAATGGCAACCCACTCCAGTGTTCTTGCCTGGGGAATCCCAGGGACGGGGAAGCCTGGTGGGCTGCTGTCTATGGAGTCACACAGAGTTGGACACGACTGAAGTGACTTAGCAGTATAATATTACAAAATCCTCCAGATCCTAACATTAGATTACCTCTGGATTAAAAGCATTTTAAAAACAGATATGTATTATTTGTTCTATATTTTAAAAATATCTGTGTCTTAGTATTTATTTACCCATATTATGTTTCACTGAAATAAAATTAATAATTTTCACCTTGGTTTTCCATACTTTGTAATGATTCCACCAGGAAAGGGATGGGCTCATAAATCTACAATAAAATAGAAACATTTCACCAGGGAAATATTTTATTTCCTTTTTTATCTCCCATAGTCATATCTCTCATGAAAATGAACTTCACACTTCCACCTGCCTATCCCCTGTAACTCCTGTAACAAAGAAAGGGAAGGAGAGAAAGGAAAAAAAGAAGGGAGGGTGAAAGGGAGGGAGTGAGGGAGGAAGGAAGGAAGAAAGATGGAAGGAAGGAAGAAAGGAAAGGTGGGCAGAAGAAGGAAGAAAGTCTTTGGGAGATACGGAAGTATCACATCAAGCTCTAGATTGTGCTTTTGGTCCTGAAAACTGAAATTTATAATAGCATATTCTCTCTGTGGTTGCAGTTTAAATATAGAAACATAGTTTCAATTTCTCAAAGAAGAATGTAGATTCTTTCTGACAATTCAGTAACACAAGCATCTAGATCCTATATAACACAGTGCCCAATACATAGTAAGAAGTCAATATTCTCTGGCTGGTTTGCTTGGTATACGACCATTGGCAATAAGCCATTACGTGAAAGAGCTAATATTTACTCTTAGCCTATGGATATCACTGCAGCATTAGCAACATCAAGAATCTTGGTCTTCAGTCTCTGGTTATGCTTAAGGTTGGCTTTGAGACATTATCAGCTCATATATTCTATCTGAATAGTTAAACCATTGTGTATATAGAAAGAAACAGGTATATATCCTACTGAAACATGAAAGGTAACACTCAAATTTTTATTTAAAAATGATTAGCTTTATATACAAAATTTGGGCAATACATGCATCAGAAAGCAACCCCTTGTGCCTCATTATGAAGAACTCAGTGGTAAATTTCTTTGGAAAATTGAGTATGATACAAAATTAAAAGTGTGTTCTTTAGGAGAAACACAAATGTAGGGAAGGCCACTGTGGACAGAGGCTACTAGTTATCCCTCAAAAAGTAGGTTCCCCTTTACTTATACTTAAAAGTTCAAATTCATTTCCATTTCTGGTCTAGCCAAATAAACTTCTGCTAGCTGACCTTCTCACAGATAACAACTATAAACTATCGACAAAATAGACGATGACTCAAAGGCACTGGAGATTGAACAAAGCAGGTGGATGCTGAAGGGAGATACATTACAAAAAGAGAATGGCAGGTTGATTTGCCAATTTTTATGGCTCTTAGAGTGAGGGCAAGCCACAGCTGCACTGAGTAAAGCACTTAAAACTCTAATAGGAAACCCACAGGCTTTCTGCCATAAAGGGACAGAGGGAAGAGTTTGAGGCAAATGCAGTGACTGAAAAGTAGGAGTCCATCTGAGAAAAGAGGGAGGCAAAGAGAATAAACTTCAATTTCTGTGCCTAAACTCTGCCCAGACCTCTGGCTCTACTCGGAACCATGCATGGGCAGAATAGAATCCAGCAAAATATTAAAGAACTGAAGTTGGATTTGACCTATAACCCAAGAGACAAAATTTTTGGTTTGAATCCCACCAACTTAATTGTCTGCAAAACAAATAAAAAAATCATCTCTCTGGAGGAATATAAGGGAGTCCAATGTCTTCATAACAAAATCCTTACAATGTTCAGAAATATTTACAAATACTTCAAAATTTTTTGACATCCAAAGATCCAGGAAAATGAGACCCCTCTTAAGATAAAAGACAATCCATGAAAACCAACCTTTTGATGGCCAGGGTGCTGGAACAATGACAATGACAATTATGCACAATAAGGTAGAGAGCAATATGCTTATGATTAATGAAAAGATAGGGTAGCTCAGCAGAGATATAAAAACTTTAAAAAGAACCATATAGAAGTTGTAGAGCTAAAAAACTATGGTATATAAAATAAAAATGTAACCCATGGGCTTAATAGAAGAATGCAGACAACCAAGGAGAACTGAATGTGCAGACAGGTCAACAGAAATTATTCAGCCTGAGAAACAAAGAGAATAAAAAATTTAAGAAGTAACCAGACTCAGGGGCAGGTAATGTAATAACAAAAGGTCAAATATATATGCAATTGAGTCCTAGGAGGAAAGAATGGGCTAGAAAAACTATTTGTAGAAATAATGGGTGAAAAGTTTCAAAGTTGGGCAAAAGACACAAACTTTCAGACTCAAAACCTTAGTGAATCCCAAACAGAATAAGTATGAAAAAAAGCTGTGCATAGGTACATCAAAATCAAGCTATGGAAAACCAGAGATAAGTCATCCTGGACTGTGAACAAGGTTAGCATCCTCGATAAGACAAAGTGGCACCAGTGATAAAGATCTGCCTGCAATGAAAGAGACAGAAGAGACGTGGGTTTGATCCTTGGGTCAGAAAGATCCCCTGGAGGAGGAAATAGCAACCCAGTCCAGAATTCTTGCCTAGGAAATCCCATGGACAGAGGAGACTGGCAGGCTACAGTCCCTGGGTCTGCAGAGTTGGGCACAGCTGTGAGCATGCACACACACACCGCAAGGTGACGGCTGGAAAGGAACACCGAGTTTCTTAAACACAGAGTACTATTCTGGCTTCCAGAATGGGACTTGTGATGGTATGT
This sequence comes from Bos javanicus, assembly GCF_032452875.1. Taxonomy (NCBI): domain Eukaryota; kingdom Metazoa; phylum Chordata; class Mammalia; order Artiodactyla; family Bovidae; genus Bos; species Bos javanicus. Next base: position 41,735,940 of record NC_083878.1, read on the forward strand.
AAGATGACCTTATGGAATTCCAGCCTCCAAATCCTGTATGGGACAGAAATGGATTTATATCTTTTTAGCTTGAAAAAAAATGAAACTTTAATCTGTTTCTTTTGATCTTCTGATCATGCAACTAAGCTTGTATCAACATCAATACAGTTTGGATCTACCTTAAAACATCTTGGATCAGTGTCAGGGCATACTACACACAGGGCAGAAAGCAAAACATAAACTCAGAAGTCTGAGAAAGGAGTAATTAGATTTTTTAAAAAATTAAACTTTTAATAACCTAAGAGTTTATTAGTGGAATCAAAGTGCTCTTTGCTTTGGTATTTTTCACAAGCTTAATGTGAGTAATGCTTTGTTCAATAGCTCAGAGAAGTTTTCAATCAATCTGCTTCAAAGAGACAAAGAAAGAAATTCATAAACATTGTTCAAGAGGTCTACCAATATTTTCCATTTTCCTCCCATCCAGGTATCGTTATTAAAGCCAGTGCTCATTCACCATTTCTCACCTGTTCTCATCTAACTTTTCTCCAAGGTCTGGGCTTGCCCTGCAATTTCCTTGGGCCTCTATCTCCTTTGACTAGACAAGAAGTCTCCATTATGTCAGCGTGTGCAGGATGAGGCTTGGGTCTCCGTTCTGTGTTGGTGCAGAACTGTCATTCCCTCGTGGGACAGTAAATTATCACACGTTCTTCTGCATGTCTCAGTGCACTGGCCCCATCCTCACAAAGTTTTCAACTCTGCTCCCCACTCTCTCTGGGGATGAGATAGTTCCCATTTAATTATATTGCCCTGGGTGGGTATCAGGTATCCCTTATGTACGTTTTCAGTGCGTGTTTTTTTAAGAATAGAAATGACCCAATATTTTTCTAAACATTAACAAAGACACCTTTATGTATCTGAATCTATAGTTTGTCTACACACCGTCTAATATATAGATGTCTATATAGCTCTAGTTCTATGTTAGACAAAGTGTTTAGAAAACAAACTATTCATTTAAAGCAGAACCTTAAAGTAAAACACTTCATTAAGCTGCTTTAGTTGGCTGACTATCTATTGGTGAATGTTTCTCCAGGTTTATCATTCTTGTTAGTTGCCTCTATTAAGGATGGCCTGCCAGCTCTCACATGGCTCTCACATGGCTTCTTTACCAGCAGCTTTCAATGCTCTAATGATCAATACTTTAGAGCTAAACACCAGGCCAATTTGGTATCCAGGTTTTCCCACTAAACAGTGCTGCCCAACCAATACCTCCTGTGAACATGTGTGTGAGGAAGCAGGCCTTTTCTCTCTGAGTCTATTTAGCACTTGATTCCAATTTAAATTAAACACAAACAAGAAGATGGAAGCCACCCAGCTTCCTTCATTCCCGTACTTGTATTGTGACCAAGCAGGGATATTTGGGCACTTTGCAAGCTGTAGCATCTTCTCTCCTGCGTTACTTCTATAATATCACTATGACCCAGTTTCTGTGGCCTCCTCAAACTCAGAGCTCTGGCTGACCTCAAAAGTCATCACGTTTGTTTTAATGCACTCTACTTTTCAACCCATGCTTATTGTTTTAGTCAACAAGTAGTACTATGTTTCAAGGATCAATCACTTTTTAAAAAATGAATATAGAGTTAATGTATTTTGGACAAGTAAAGAATAGGTCTTTATCCTTATATCCTTTATCCTTCCCTATATAGCACAGGGAATTCTACTCAATACTCTGTAATGGCCTATATGGGAAAACAATCTAAAAATGAGTGGATACACATATATGCATAACTGATTCATTTTGCTGTACACCTGAAAGTAATACAACATTGTAAATCAAATACGTGCCAATAAAAATTAAAAAAGAATGGGTCTTCATCAATAGGTGACTAATCTCATGAGATTTTTGTTCTGGAAATTTTTTAGGCCATTTCGTAGAACAAGCTTGTAACCTGGTTCCTGAAGATGCATGACTGAAAATTAAAAGCAGAGACTAAATTGCTAAAGAGAAATACAGAATACGCAAGTCTTCTGATAGGAGGCTCTGGTAAAACAAGAAGTCAATGTACAAGGTACCTGCATTGTTCCAAGTGTAGGGCAGAACCCAGTACAGAAGAATTGATCAGAAAAAATTGCTGTTCTAAAATCTAAGAGCAGAGCAAATAAGGTGGTATCAGGAAAGTACGTTAGCAGTAGCTAGGAGTGGCCATTTGGATCATGTAAGAAGAAAGGTTTACAGAGGCCACACACAACTTTGTTCCTAAGACTACTTTCACCACTGAAGAGTCACCGAAGTTGGGGGTTTCAGATGACCAGTGCTTAGAAATATGATGATGACCTATCAGAACAAAGTCAGAGATAATACAAGAGAGACTCGATGTCGAGTCCCAGAAAGCGGAATGGGTGCTTCTTGACAACTTCTTTCCTATAGTGTGGACTCGACCAAGAACTTGGTAATAGTGAGTCTACCATCTGAATCCAAGGTGCCGCCTGGAGGAACAAGATGTCTACAAACAAGGTTTGATGGACATCTTCACAAAAATCTTGGGCAGAACATTTCTGAAGACCATTGTGTATGCACAGTAGATCGGAAGGATGAAAATTTGTTCTCATTAGCCTTATGTGAAACTTGTGATGACTTTGCTTCTGATCTTTTCTTCAAATATTTATTGTAAAGGGAAGTAGTTACTAAGTTTCTACTACTCCATGCAATGAGTGTTTTAAGAGCTGAGGGTGATACACCTATACGCAGTGTTCTCCTCTAGTTAAAGGTATAAAATACATATGAAATAAAGACAATTAACCACATCACGTGCATGTCCAACTCTTTGTGACCCTATGGACTGTAGCTTGCCAGGCTCCTCTGACCATGGGATTCTCCAGGAAAGAATACAGGAGTGGGTTGCTGTGCCCTCCTTCAGGGGAATCTTCCTGATCCAGGGATTGAACCTGCATCTCCTGCATTACAGGTGGATTCATGACCCCTGAGCCACCGGGGAAGCCTATTAACCACATTCTGAGATTTAAAATAAGTTTCAAATGAGATATCCAGATGAGTCCTATTAGAATTTCAAAGAAAGAACCTTTTTGAGCCCAGGTGAATATGGGCAGAGACGGCTTAAGAAGTAACTTGTGTCTGAAAGGAGCAGCAGGAACTTCGAAGTTGAAGATTAGGAGAGATTTCCCTTAAAGGCAAGGATGTAACTGTTACTGTTACAGGTTGAATTGTTCCCTGCCCCCAATAAAATTCACTCGTTTAAGTCCTAACTCCCAGTTCTTCAGAATGTGACTTTATTTGGAAATAAAGTTGTGAGAGATGCAATTGGTTTAGATGAAGTCATATTGGAGTAGAATGGACACCTACTCCACTATGGCTGATGTCATATTATAAAATGGGAAATTTGACTACAGACATACACCCATAGAAAAAATACCATGTGAAAATTGGAATCAGGCTGTTACAAGACAAGGATGCAAGGAGAGAGTCCCGGAACAGATCCTTTCCTAGTGCTTTCAAAGGGAGCCTGGCCCTGCCAACATCTTCATCTCAGATGTTTAGGCTCCAGAATTGTGAGACAATAAACTTATGTTGCTTAAGCCACTCAGTTTGTGGTACAGCAGCCATAGGAAACTGATACAATGATCAGAAACCCAGAGGAAAGAAGGTACAGGGTGGATTCTGGGAAATGCTAAGTCAACAGACACTACTTTTAAAGAGATGGGAGTACCAGGCCCCCTTCCTTGTCTCCTGAGAGTATGTCAAGGATGTATATTGTCACCCTGCTTATTTAACTTCCCAGAGTACATCATGTAACATGCCAGGTGGGGTGAATCAAAAGCTGGAATCAAGATTGCCAGGAGAAATATCAATAACCTCAGATATGCAGATAATACCACTCAAATGGCAGACAGTGAAAAGGAACTAAAGAGCCTCTTGATGAGGATGAAAGAGCAGAGTGAAAAAAAAATAGGCTTAAAACTGAATATTCAAAAAGCTAAGATCATGGCCTATGGTTCCATCACTTCATGGCACATAGAAGGGGAAAATGTGGAAGCAGTGACATTTCATTTTCTTGGGCTCCAAAATCAATGCAGATGATGACTGCAGCCATGAAATTGAAAGATGCTTGCTCCTTGGAAGGAAAGCTATTACAAACCTAGACAGTGTATTAAAAAGCAGAGACATTACTTTGCCAACAAAGGTCCATATAGTGAAAGCTATGGTTTTACCAGTAGCCATGCATGGATGTGAGAGTTGGACCATAAAGAAGGCTGAGTGCAAAAGAATTGACGCTTTTAAATTATGATGCTGGAGAAGATGTTTGAGAGTCTCTTGGGCTGCAAGGAGATCAAACCAGTCAATCCTAAAAATAGTTAATGCTGAATATTCATTGGAAGGACTGATGCTTAAGCTGAAGCTCCAATACTTTGGCAACGTGATGTGAACAGCCGACTCATTGGAAAAGACCCTGATGCTGGGAAAGACTGAAGGCAAAAGGAAAAGGGGCGGCAGAGGATGAGTTGGTTAGATAGCATCAGTGACGCAATGGACAAGAATTTGAGCAAACTCTGGGGGATAGTGGAGGACAGAGTAGCCTGGCATGCTGCAGTCCATGGGGTCATAAAGAGTTGGACACAACTTAGAGACTGAACAATAACAACATAGATACCACTAACATCTAACATTTTCAGAATGCTTATCCTGTGCTTCATGTGCATTTTTCATTTGATCTTCACACCCACTCTATAAGGTAAGCTCTACTATCATCCCGTTTTATGGATAGGAGACAAAATTTCAGACTGGTTAAGGACTGTCAAAGGCCACATGGCCAGAAAAGTAGAGAGCTTACTAAGAGAGATGTTTAAAGAGATGAGGAGCTGAAGTGGGACAGGGTGTTATGTATCTTTCAATCTTTATCATTGATACATTTCTCTGTACCAGACACAAATCACAGACTAGCAAAAATACCTGCTGAGGAAAATACAGCAAGCATGTTTTACATGTAGAAAAGACCAATAAAATGGTGCTGAAATTCTCTCATCTTAGCAATGAGAACTAACATCCAAAAGAAATTACAAATTTGTACCAGGGCAAATCAATAGTGTGAAGTTATCACTAGGGACCATGCCTGTAGCTCTCAGCCTGGTATCTCTTCACACCATCACTTACCTGTATAAACAGTGGTGACCAAGGAGGCCTCTGGGCCATGTGCCCAGTCTCCTCTGGCTTTCCTTTTAAGGGAGATCAGCAGAGTTACCGCTGGCTAGAACTATCCCCCCCACACCACCAGGTCCAGATAGGAGATATGCAATCGGTGGTGCCCTACTGTGGATTTTACACCCACTCTGTGTTTGGACAGAAAGAAAAATGATACCTCTTCTCTGAATTGACACATCATTTTTTCCCAAGCATGCAAAGTGCTCTTGCCAGCCCCTCTTGGTAAATATTTACCTTGAATCATCACAGGCCTGAAACATCAGCTATCCAGAGAAAACAGGATGGTGATTTTGGACATTTGGAATCTGGAACCTGTGATGAATAGAAATACAACCTTGTATGCTGTCAGAGGCTCTAGCCTGCCAAGGGGAAATGTACTTTATACAGCCACAAGCTTGACCTCCGAGAGCCTTAAAAGGCCTCACATACTCAAAGGTGCATTACTGGGCCTTACACTAATTCATCATGATAGCTAAAGTGGTCTGTGTAAACCACAGGAGATCTGAGTCCCCTGGGCATCCAGGAGTCAGCATTAATTGCTTCGAGTTTAGCATAGGGAACCGTAAGTGAATGTAGGGTAAAGACTATTTGCATATTGCTTGCAATAAAGCTTGGAAATGGTTCCAGATGTCCCAGCTAAAACCTTCTCCCCAAAAGTTTATTCCAGTCTGGGAGCCAGCCCAGGCCAATCTAATAGAAGTTCTACTCAGCCTCTCTCTTCTGAATTTTGAGTCACAGTTTGCAGGTTGCAACAAAAATCCTCAAGGCAAATCTTTATTCTGAGCAGGCTGAATATAATTTATTAATTCACTTTTGAAATAACAATTGCAATTGGGAGGGATCAGCTGAAAGCCTTAATTACATTAGAAAATATGCCTCACTCTCGTCTGCCCCCACCCAGGGTACAAGAACACATAATTATCATAATTTTCAAATTGTATTATTATTATTTGAAAAGTCTGATGGACAGCAGACTCTATCGACTTAGCTACTTTGAAGCAGTGGCCGAGACACATTTGAACCTTCGAATAAGGTGATTCCCTCCCTTGCTTATTAAGGCCCTGAAATGGTTTAGCATCTACTGGCTGTTTCCAGTCTCAGATACTATTTGTCCAACAGAACTGGCTTCCCGGCCCCTCTCTCCTTTGTGCTGAGAGGGAAATGCTCAGGTGTGCTGTTGCCAGAGTGATTAGGCCAGCCGGGAAGTCTCCTTGGACAGGAGGTTGGAAAGCCTCTGGGATCACGGCCTCTCATCCTTGTTAAATGACTGTGAGTGCGCATGTGTCTGTGTGTGTGCTGCCACATGCACACCTGCCTAGAGGGAAGATGTTTGTTTTCATTTTTAAAGGCCCAGAGTGTTTTTAAAGAGAAAGTAGAACATTTCCAGAAATGAAGTTGGGGGTCTGTGTCAAGCAGCCAGGGTGCTGGGCGGACAGCCTAACTGTGATCATTGGCTTTGTTATCAACTCCCCGCGTCTTTAGAGTGCCTCTGTCTTCGGGTTTCTATCTGTCACCCCAGGCCACGCAGACCCTCCCTCTGCTTCTTTGGGTGGCTGTGATGTTTATCAGGCTAATGAGTTCAGTTCTCAGGTCAGCGCTATAGTGGCGAGTGTAGCCGCCCTCTGCCCTTGGTTTTTCCTCTACCTATGGATTATCTGCCTTCTGTTTGCCAAGCCTCCTCATTCCAAGTTTCTTTGATCCTTGGATATTAAGGAGACTAGAGGTTGAGTTAAACCCTTTTGAATAATTCAAACTCTCTGTTCAAGTGAATCCCTTTAGAAAAAACAAAACATTAAAAAAAATAAAAAGCAACAAAAAGGAATAGGAAACATTGGTTTCGTTTGAAGATAAATCATCATTTTCTTGAAAACTCTTCTATTCCAGAAAGGTAACCAATGGTTTTCTGAATTGAGGGCAGGAGAAGAGAAGCACACTGGGTTTGAACCAAGTGACCTGGAGCCGAGTCTGGGTGCAGCCAGTCTCTGGGGCTGAGACCTGGTGAGCGAGGGTCACGCTGTGCACCCTGGCTTCCATCTCCTCACAGGTGAAGTCAGAGGCAACACAGTACTGGGTTCTTTTACTCAAAGGACTTCTCTGAGGATCCTATAATACATGTCATGTTGGTGTTGCTTAAGATCGTTTGAAGTGCCCTGAAAATTCAAGAATGCATTATCAGAACCGACTCAGAGCCTTGAACACTGTGGGAACCAAATAAACACTTCTTGAAGTGAGTAGACTCCCTATTTTCCATTTGAGAATAGGAAACAACATGGATGCTTCACTGTCCCCTGAAATGACCCGGTTCCTGCCTACATACTCCCCGAGTGCCTGCACTCAGGTTTTCTTAGTGAAAAGAATTTTAAAGGCAAATCTATCCCAATCTCTCTGAGAAAGAAAGCATTTTATTCTCACCCAAGGACATAGACAAAACATGTTTATGTGGAGCAAATGATGACATTTTAGAGTCAGGAAAGTCTAAGAATGAAGGAGCCTAAGAGAAATTAATGTCAGCTTTATTCTCCCCACTTCACTTTCAGAAAAAGAAATCAAAGTTTCAGTGACTTTCTTGAATTGTTTGGCTTTGTCAAGCAGCCAAGGAAGGTCTCTGATTCCCTGCCGGTTTCCGTGCCCCCCTTTCACTAAGCATCAGGTACGACTGCTCCTCTGTAAAGTGTAACTTCAGAAAACTGCCCTTTTCTAAATGCCTTGCTTTACAGAAGAGGGGGATTCCTAGGTGGCGCTAGTGGTAAAAAGCCCACCTGCCAATGCAGGAGAGGCAAAATTTAATCCCTGGGACGGGAAGATCCCCTGGTAGAGGAAATGGCAACCACTCCAATATTCTTGTCTGGGAAATCCCATGGACAGAGGAGCCTGGAGGAAACAGTTGGACTGAGAAACTGAGCACACGCATACGTGTGCGTGCACACACACACACACACACACACACAAACACACACAAAGGAGGAGCATGAAGTCCACATGGCCCTCTGCTGAGTCTGAATGAGGAGTAGCTACTGTTGCCTGGAAAGACAGAGGAAAGCTCTTTTCTCCAGGCTCCAGCAGCTCCCTGGTGACCTATGGTGGACAGCTGCTTTTTCGAGAAGCAGCTGTATAAAACTTTGCTTCATAGCTGCTCTATTCGTTTCTAAGGCTGTATTTGACAAAGCGCTCGCTACTTCAGTGGTCTCTGGTAGAGATGACCAGAGGCAAAGATGCTGGGTTCAGAAAAAAATGATCCTGCCCAACCTCTCCTCATGGGGAGCATCCACTTCTCTTTTCAGGTAACAGGCAAATATCATTGTGTGCCTGCTGCTCCTCCCAGCATTCACTTTGGTTTCCTTCACCCAAGTGGATAAGTCAGTCTCCTCCTCAGGTTAAGAAGGAAAAAAGGTTCCTTTCTTTGGTTTTCTTGGTTGGGATGTATGAGATCTGACAAGGAAGCATACAGACCAAGGAAAGAAGTTTAAGAGCCAAAGCATCTTTAGGTCTTCCTCAACAAAAGTAAGTTCCCCTGTAAACAAGCAAAGACCATGTGAAGCTGGAGCATTCCTTCTTTCTACCCAGTGGTTTATTGACTCAGCTCTCTGATACCTACGGAAAAAAAAGATTAAAGTGTTCCCTGAAAAACATGTTACCTCCAAACACTATTATTTCAGAGGTCAGAGCCTATCCACTTAGACAAACATCCTGGATACCTGAAAGGAAGAGGAAAAAATGGGCCATGTAGCCCCAGGAGTAGAGGCAATAAAATGACATAGTATCCTAAATCTGAACATACTATGCTCTACTATTGGTTTTAAAAATTAAAGAATATCCACCTAGCAGTTACACTATCTGCCAGCACTTCAGTACGTGGGGAGATACCCGTTCACAGTTCCCCGGATGGGGAGAGTGTCAAGAGGAGAGCTGTTTCAGCTCTACCCATAAACACCTCCTCCTCCTCCTCTGCTCTACTTCCAAACTTCTCTAGGACAATTGTCCTATTCTTTAACCCATCTAGATGGTGTTACTGGTAGTGAAAACATCTTGATTATGAAAAATTGGAGCACATTGAGATGAGCCCCACTGTTTGGAACGTAACATAAGAAGAAAGCCCATTCTTCCCGGGGAGTGCTGAAATCAGCCCGAGAGGCTTGCATATCCTCTGGTCTTGCAGTCTAGTTTCCTCCGTCTCCACCACTATAGGATTTCTGTGTTTCCAATAAACACATCCCTTTGGCCCCTCTCCCCTTTAGATCTTATTGTAGATACAGGTTTCAAATTGATTTTATCTGTTGGAGATTGAGTGGAACATCACAGTGCCTTGAGTGAATTTTTTGGTCAACACAGAGGATGGCAGAACTGACCCCATAAGGTATAAATAAAAAGTGGAAGGTAAGAAAGACCTCAGTGAAGTGGCCAGAGAACATGCCAAGGTGATTCAGTCAAGCAGCAGATTGAGCAATACCACCTCTGGCAGCTTTTGGGGCGGTGGTGAACAGGACACAAGGTCAGCAGAGGCTCAGTACCTGGCAAGACCAAGGGTGCTCACTCCCTGTGGCTTATCCTGAAACTGAAGAGTTGCCGTTTTTGCTCATTTGCTTTTAAAAAATTCTTCCCCTCCCTTGTCTTCAATGTTTACTGTCAACAGCCCTCCTCCTCCTCCCACTCTTCTCCCAACTTTGGAAAGGTGTAAAAGAGGTACCATATGTGAACTCCCTCTGCTGACATGTTTCAAAAAGACCTTGTCAACTGGCACTAATTGTTGTGACTGCAAACTTTCATTCATCCTGGGTGCTGCTGCAGACTTCCTTTGCTTTCACATTCTGGGCCAATCCCACATTCCCATGTTGTTTCATCGCCATTAAGGAGACGTCAGTTTCCAGAGCCTTCTCCTTCACCATCACAACAGCCTTTCTATCCATCTTTCAGCATATAGCTCTTGATTTGTAGAGCTCAGTGTAACTTTAGCTCAGGCTACATGCAACCCATTTCCGCCCTCTGCCAGGAGAGCCCAGGCATCACCGTGACTCCTTTATTCATGGTGGAAGCTGTTGAGCAGCACATTCATTTCGGGTGGGCTGTGTTCAGGAACTCAGGGCACATCATTCACAAGTTATCTCTGTTGATATGCGCATTGTTGACCCTCACCTCACAAGGCCACCAATCAAGCCTACAACTTTCTTTCTCCAACAAAACCCCTGTGATCTGATGGACTCACTGGGCAATATTAAAACCTGAGGAGGGGAATCGAAAGGGAGGCTTTATGAAAGCGACTTCAGAACACTATCCAATTATTAGTATGCTTTTTCATAATACTGACGGTTTCACATTTTATTGAGAGAGAGAATTTTTCCCTGGTTCTCTTGGGAATGATTTTATTGAAAGCATCAGAATGAAGAAGATGGCTGCATCATTTCTGCAGTGCCAGGGGTCAGAATCTTTGACTGGTTTGGTGTAATGTGCACATATAAAATTTCACTCAGTGCTTATTTATTGCCTTTTATTTAATATATAATCTGGCTAGATCTACTTTTGTTTCTTTACATTTACTGCTTTCCTCCATTTTATTCTTCCTTTGGCTGATTTAATATGTATATATTAAATTATGTATGTATATATATGTATATATAATATACATATATTTTCTATTTTCTTTGATCGGAAGTCTTACATGAAAGAACAATCTGCTTTTGCTCTTTTACATAGTAAGTCCAGTGGCAGAGGTAGAAACGTGAATCTAGCCATAGGAGAGCACTTCATTGGTGATAGTCATTTATTTGAGAACACTGTTGTTCCTTCAAAAGTAAATGCTGGCTCCTTTCCTTACCTCTCTTTCATTTCTCTGTATTCCATCCCCATCCAACTAAAAATCATTCTCACTCCACAGTCACCAGAAAGTACTTTAAAATACAATAGATTTTTTTGAGTTGAATTACTAAAATTCACAAAACCAAATCCAAGAGCTAAGTTTCTAAGCAAAGCTTTCTGACTAAAAGCTTCTCATCAAAGGGATGCAACCCAAAGAGACAAATGAGAAATGATCATTTTTATTTATGAGGGTCCAATAACTTTCAAAATATGGGACATCTTGATAAAGCTGGCTTAGAGGATGATGTCACAATCTGGACCAACATGGTTGCCTCTTATATCTCCCCTATGAAATAATGCTTAACTGACTCAGGTTGAAGGATTGACCTATAGGTTGCTAATCTGTTCAGCAGCCTATTATAAAAAGATCAAAACCCATTGCCTAAATAAAACAGAAATGTATTTATCTCCCACTGAAGAACTCTAAAAGGAGGCAATCTAGGGCAGCTGGGGTAACTCCGCCACGTCATCAGGGATCTAGATTGCCCCTAGGCTGTGACTCTGCTTTACCAATATGATGAGCCTATATCTACCTGTGACGCAACAAAGTGTACCCCTCACTCCTTAAAGAGAGTTTTCAAATATTTCATGTAACACTCTCACTTCCATCTCTGTGGCCAAAATTTATACAGTGGCTATACTGACCTGTGAAGGAAGCTAGGTCACTAATCTTGTAATACTGGACCCAATAAACATGAGGATTCTGATTTCTAAAGAATGGTAGGAAGAACATTAGAGGTACCTAGCAGTCACAACACGGAGAAGGCAATGGCACCCCACTCCAGTACTCTTGCCTGGAAAATCCCATGGATGGAGGAGCCTGGTAGGCTGCAGTCCATGGGGTCGCTAAGAGTTGGACATGACTGAGCAACTTCACTTTCACTTTTCACTTTCATGCATTGGAGAAGGAAATGGCAACCCACTCCAGTGTTCTTGCCTGGAGAATCCCAGGGACGGGGGAGCCTGGTGGGCTGCTGTCTATGGAGTCGCACAGAGTTGGACACAACTGAAGTGACTTAGCAGCAGCAGCAGCCACAACAAAACTTAGCTGTGAAAGGATTATTTCTACAATCTAAATCTAATCTTGTCTTCTTTCTGTTTTCTCCGCATCACCTATAATATAAAAGCTAGTCTTAGAATCATGATGTGTAAGTAGAATGACCATATAATTTATCACCTAAAGTACGATATCCTTGAGAGTAAAAAGTATACTGAGACCACAGGAGTACAACTAACTGTCCCAGGCAAATGGGGATGAATGAATTGAGTCCAAACCACGTTTCAGAGCTCATCTCCCTCTACTTCTCCAATTGTATTACACTCTGTATCTATAAAAATAATTAAAATTTCCCCAAACACAACATGATTCTCTACACATCATGACTCTGGTCCTGAAGTCCCGTGCCAATTTTATACCTCCCACCTCCTACCCCAGATCAGCTGTTATCCTGAGAAATCTCCCCTAATCAATCTCGATCAATTTTCTGAAACTTGATCAATTTATTTTCTATGTTTTTGTCCATTGACTTCACTGGCAGAATGAGCAACAACCAGAGTATCAACATTTATTTATTGCTCGCACTTTATGACCAACTCCAGTTGGCTGAAAGGCTCTGCTCTTGGTAGTTTATTGTAGGCTGACTGATGCTAACAGTGAATTTGAAGTTAGTATCCAAACATCTGTGTCTGAAAGGACCCACCAAGCCAGAAGTAAAAAGGTGGGAAGTGGGCTACAAGAAAGAGATTGGGATCATCATCCTACTTCTCAATCCAGATATACAGTATAGGTCAATATTTCAGGGCTTATAGGATAAATGATCATAGATCAGAGATAAAAGTTGGCTGAATTCTGCACTGGTATCTAACACCCTGCCAGGAACATGAAGACAAGGTTTGGTAGATAAGCACTGAGCAAAGAAAGAGAAAGAGAGTGAAAGTGAGAGAGAGAGAGAAGACATCCTTGAAAGTCCTTCAGATGGAGGGTTGGTGTTGTTGTTCAGTCGCTCAGTTTTGTCTGACTCTTTGAAACCCCATGGGTTGCAGCATGCTAGGCTTCCCCATCCTTCATTCAGATGGTAGGAGCGAATGAGATACCTAATCTAACAGGAGGTGCATGCATGCTTGTGTGCTAAGTCACTTCTTAATATCCGACTCTTTGTGATCCCATGGACTGTAGCCTGCTAGGTTCCTCTGTCCATGGGATTCTCCAGGCAAGTATACTGAAGTGGGTTGCCATACCCTCCTCCAGGGGATCTTCCCAATCCAGGGATCAAAGCTTCATCTCTTATGTCTCCTGCCTTGGCAGGCAGGTTCTTTACCACCGGTGCCACCGGGGAAGCCCAGGAGTCATCCTGCCCATAACTGAGGAATGGTTGGTTATTGTCAATAAAACTAAGTCCATCCTTCCTACCCATGTTTTCATGCAGGCTTGCTTCATCTTTTCTCACCTGAGTCATCAGAGATGCAGTTGCCACCTGCTGAAGAGCTGAGTAAGTAAATGAGAATTGAGTGCCCTTTTCACAGCAAGTTGAGAAGGATATCCCATATAATAGTGTACCCTTGCATGACTAGGTCTGGGTCAGTAAGCAAGCTATCTTCTTAACTGTTAATAAAGTATGATAGGGAGGCCTTTGGTAGGAAAACATTCTGCAAAGCAGAGCCATTCTAATTAAAACTCATTGTGGTGCATGTCACCCTCAGGGAATGGCAACTATTAATAACAATGGCAATAACATACAAAATCCTTTAGAGTATATGAGCTAGGGGTCACCATATGGTTTTCAATGGCTTCTCATCACACCACCCAAAATGTTGTTCAGGGCCAAATATATAAAACATTTGGCTCAAGGGGTGTAGAAAGTGTTCCAGTGATGCATTTGCTGTTCAGTAAACAGAGCAGCCACTGGAGTCACAGGCCAGGCATGGCTGAGGCCTACTCATGAGATGGCCATGTGGCAAAGAGATGGACTGAGAAGCAAGAAACAAGAAAAAGGACATGGAAGCAAAGACCTTGAAAGAAGTAACAGTGAGCTCCACTCCAAGCCTGAATCTATGAAAACATTGGGCCAGCACAAAATAAAATGGCAGCGTCATTACTTGTAAGAGCCTCACTGTCCAGCACTATTATTCCAATTTCTAACACTCGAATGAAATGTGGTATAATTGAGTTTCCAAGCCTCCACATCAGGCAACATCAATTGCCATTTTGGGAAACGATGGTGGTGGGGAAGGAGCTTCATTTTTCTTTTTAATGTTTTGAAGTTGCCACACTCTCTGTGCTACTTGTACATGAGAAGGGCCATGGGACTTCTGGGAGGGTCGAAAGTGCAAGTGGCTGAGCCCATGGAGAGAGATGGTAAGTTGATGACAGGTGTGGCAGAGGAGGCAGGATAATAGTGGGTCCTCTGACATGCCTTTCTAAGTCTGTCTTTTCATGCTGTTTTTCTTCCCTATTAAAGAGTGGGGTTCCCCCTCCTCTGACTTTCCTTCCCTCCATTTTGTGTATAGTGACTGGGATCTTGTCCAGCTTTGGTATTTTTTTCTTCCCTTGGACTTAATAACATGACATCTATGTTTGTGAGTCAGAAAAACTACTGTCTTTAAAACAAAGCCTATTCCTTAGAAAACAAGTAAGTCCTTCCCTAGTGTGTCACTGTGGATACACCTGCTTTTGTGTGTGCTGTTTGCCTCAATTCTCTTTCCAGCTTGTGGGTGCAGGCAGAGTAAAGAATTTGGGGGAATTTTTAAGCATCTTTCTATTTTTAAGTTATGCCAACATAAAGGAAGCAAAGTTGTGCTTTTTTTTCTTAATGTTTGTGTGTGTGTGTGTGTGCGCGCGCACGTGCGCTTAGTCACTCAGTCACATCCAACTCTTTGCAACACCATGGACCATAGCCCACCAGCCTCCTCTGTCCATGGGATTCTCCAGGCAAGAATGCTGGAGTGGATAGCCTTTCCCTTTTCCAAGGGATCTTCTCAACCCAGGGATTGAACCCGGGTCTCCTGCATTGCAGGTGGATTCTTTACCATCTGAGTCACCAGGGAAGCCCCAATGTGTGTGTCTATATGTTTGAAAATTGTCTTTAAAGCAAAAAACAATCTGAGTTTTAGACTTTCCTCCAAGAAGTGCAAGGAGCTGGAAAAGTGAGGAGCAGAGGAATATTCAGAACACAATTCCCTGTGGTCTAAAATACTTCCCCATCACTGAGTGTCTCCTTCCCTCAATTAGTCTTAATGGAAGAAAATAAATACAATTTGCAATGTAATCTAGAATCTTTGCTCCAAAAGTCCCTATGCCAAGTGAAAACTGGCAAATACAGTTTAAGCAAATGTTTTCCAAAAATAGTTCTTATATTATCAGGTTTTTTCATGCCCAGATGAGGAATCAGAGACTCCTTCTATATGACGTTATATCATCATATGAAACTAAAACAAATATGCAACTGTTATGTTATGACCTTCTTTACAAAACTGTAATATTTATCCCTAAGCATATAGTCAAGTGGGAAATAATAAGAGATTGGCACTGATTCTAAAAAAAAAGGAAATGCTTTTTTTTTTCACCCAACTCCATGTGTCACATTATCAAGTGTGGGGAAATCTTAGAGTGTTGCTAACTCAAGCACTGTGGTTTGTAAGAGAATAGTTAAGTGACCTCATTTTTATTTCATATAAAATGTTGAGTTGATTAATGTGGTGGTCTTGGGAGATCCACTTCCTCTCCCTCACTTCTCGTCTGTAAGATGGGCTAATAAATTCTTCTCTCCATACCCACCAATGTCCCGAGAAGAAACTCACAGTAGAATCACTAATTCATCACACATCCATTATTCAATACATGGAAGTGTACCAGGCACTCTCTAAGGGGCTAGTTATATATGGGAAAGCATCACCAGTCTTGACATTCCCTTCCTCACAGTGACTTCTCTAACAGCACCCTTGATTGCGTTTGTTCTTTCAGCTGTGAAAGGCGGGAACACCAGATTGTCCCAGCCTCCAACTCCTAAGGGTTCAGGAAACAGACACAGACTGCCTCCCACCTCTTTCTGTGTGGATAATGGCCTTGGATGCAGTAGATACTGGGCTGACGCGTTGAACCAGTCGGTCATTTCTGACAATGTGTTTCTGTCTTTGTAACTAACTACTGGAGAAACAGGCCCCAGGCTGTTCAGGGGGCTGCTGTGAATTCCTTTGGCCTTCTGTGAGGCCAACCCACAGAGGCGATAGGGACTGTGAGAATGTTATTGTAACTTCTTAATTCAAAACATCACTAGAAAGAGACTTCCTGTGATGAGGCTGAAGGGAACCGGGCTGCTCAGCTGGGATGAGTTACTGGAAGTGCCGGGTTGGTTTTGCCCCCTAGTGGTTACGGGCTTAGGGACCCCCATGAGCTAAATGGTTTTCAGCATCAGGAGGATACTCACCTCTGAGAGAAGGAGGTTTGGGTGGAGCAGACGGACATCACGTGCAATCAGCACATGGTCTGACCTTAGCTCTCATGACCCCAGTCCCCACACTTGCAAACTGAAAAGGATGGACTAGATCACAAAGAATTCTTTCTTTCACATTTTTTTAAAATGGATTTTTTTTTTAAATTGAAGGATAATTGCTTTACAGAATTTTGTTGTTTTCGGTCAAACCTCAACATGAATCAGCCATAGGTATTGATATATCCCCTCCCTTTTGAACCTCCCTCCCATCTCCCTCCCCATCCCACCCCTCTAGGTTGATATAAGCCCCTGTTTGAGTTTCCTGAGCCATACAGCGAATTCCCGTTGGCTATCTATTTTACATATGGTAATGTAAGTTTCCGTGTTACTCTTTCCATACATCTCACCCTCTCTTCCCCTCTCCCCATGTCCATAAGTCTATTCTCTATGTCTGCTTCTCCATTGCTGCCATGTAAAATTCTTCAGTACCATTTTTCTAGATTCTGTATATGTGAACTAGAACATGATATTTCTCTTTCTGACTCACTTCACTGTGTATAATAGATTCTAGGTTCATCCACCTCATCAGAACTGAGTCAAGTGCATTCCTTTTTATGGCTGAGTAATATTCCATTCTGTATATGTACCACAACTCCTTTATCCATTCATCTGTCAATGGACATCTAGGTTGCTTCCATGTTCTAGCTATTGTAAACAGTGCTGCAATGAACAATGGGAAACAAGTGTCTTTTTCAACCCTGGTTTCCTCAGGGTATAGCCTAGGAGTGAGATTGTTGGGTCATATGGTGGTTTTATTCCTAGTTTTTAAGGAATCTCCATATGATCTTCCATAGCGGTGGTATCAATTTACATTCCCACCAACAGTACAAGAGCATTCCCTTTTCTCCACACTCTCTCCAACATTTATTGTTTGTAGGCTTTTTGATGATGGCCATTCTGACCGATGTGAGGTGATATCTCATTGTGGTTTTGATTTGCATTTCTCTAATAATGAGAAATGTTGAGCAACTTTTCATGTGTTTGTTAGCCATCTGTATGTCTTCTTTGGAGAAATATCTGTTTAGGTCTTTCCCCCACTTTTTGATTGAGCTGTTTGTTTTTCTAGCATTGAGTTGTATGAGCTGCTTGTATATTTTGGAAATTAATCCATTGTCAGTTGTTTCACTTGCTATTATTTTCTCCCATTCTGAGGGTTGTCTGTTCACTTTGCTTATAGTTTCCTTAGCTGTGCAAAAGCTTTTAAGTTTAATCAGGTCCCACTTGTTTACTTTTGTTTTTATTTCCATTACTCTAGGAGGTGGGTCACAGAGGATCTGGCTTTGATTTATGTCATCCAGTGTTCTGCCTATGTTTTCCTCTAAGAGTTTTATAGTTTCTGGTCTTACATTTAGGTCTTTAATCCATTTTGAGTTTATCTTTGTATATGGTGTTAGGAAGTGTTCTAATTTCATTCTTTTACATGTAGCTGTCCAGTTTCCCAGCACCATTTATTGAAGAGGCTGTCTTTTCCCCATTATATATTCTTGTCTCCTTTGTCAAAAATAAGGTACCCATAGGTGCATGGGTTTATTTCTGGGCTTTCTACCTTGTTCCATTGGTCTGTATTTCTGTTTTTTTGTTTTTTGTTTTTTTTTTTTTTTGTGCCAGTACCATACTGTCTTGATGACTGTAGTTTTGTAGTATAATCTGAAGTCAGGAAGGTTGATTCCTCCAGCTCCATTCTTCTTTCTCCAGATGGCTTTGGCTATTCAGGGTATTTTGTGTTTTCATATGAATTGTGAAATTTTTTTGTTCTAGTTCTGTGAAAAATGCCATTAGTAATTTGATAGGGATTGCATTGACTCTGTAGATTGCATTTGGTAGTATAGTCATTTTCACAATATTGATTCTTCCTACCCAGGAACATGGAGTATCTCTCCATCTGTTTACGTCATCTTTGATTTCTTTCATCAGTGTCTTATAATTTTCTGTGTACAGTTCTTTTGTCTCCTTAGGTAAGTTTATTCCTAGATATTTAATTCTTTTAGCTGCAGTGGTGAATGGGATTGAGTCCTTAATTTCTCTTTATGTTTTTTTCATTGGTAGTATATAGGAATGCAAGTGACTTCCGTGTATTGCATTTGTACCCTGCAACTTTGCTAAATTCACTGATTAGCTCTAGTAATTTTCTGATACTATCTTTAGGGTTTTCTATGTACAGTATCATCTTATCTGCAAACTGTGAGAGCTTTACTTCTTTTCTGATCTGGATTCTTTTATTTCTTTTTCTTCTCTGATTGCTATAGGTAGGACTTCCAGAGCTATGTTGAATAATAATGGTGAAAGTGCACACCCTTGTCTTATTCCTGATCTTAGGGGGAATGCTTTCAGTTTTTCACCATTGAGAATAATGTTTGCTGTAGGCTTATCATACATGGCCTTTACTATGTTGAGGTAGGTTCCTTCTACGCCCATTTTTTGAAGAGTTTTAATCATAAATGGGTGCTTAATTTTGTCAAAGGCTTTTTCTGCATCTATTGAAATGATGATATATTTTTTTATCTTTCAGTTTGTTAATATAGTGTATCACATTGGTTGATTTGTGTATATTGAAGAATCCTTGCATTCCTGAAATAAACCCAACTTGATAATGGTGCATGAGCTTTTTGATGTGTTGCTGAATTCTGTTTGATGAAAATTTTGTTGAGGATTTTTGCATCTGTGTTCATCAGTGATATTGGCCTGTAGTTTTCTTTTTTTGTATTGTCTTTGTCTAGTTTTGGTATCAGGGTGATCACAGATGAGTTTGAAAGTGTTCCTTCCTCAGATTTTTTGAAAGAGTTTTAGAATAATAGGCATAAGCTCTTCTCTAAATGTTTGATAGAATTCTCCTGTGAAGCCATCTGGTTCTGGGCTTGTTTTTTGGGAGATTTTTGATCACAGCTTCAATTTCAGTGCTTGTAATTGGGCTGTTCATAATTTCTATTTCTTCCTATTTCAGTCTTGGAAAATTGAACTTTTCTAAGAACCTATCCATTTCTTCTAGGTTATCCATTTTATTGCCATATAGTTGTTCATAATATTCTGTTATAATCCTTTGTATTTCTGCTTTGTCTGTTGTAACCTCTCCTTTTTCATTTCTAATTTTGTTGATTTGATTCTTCTCTCTTTTTTTCTTGATGAGTCTGGCTAAAGGTTTGTCAATTTTGTTTATCTTCTCAAAGAACCACCTTTTAGTTTTATTAATCTTTACTATTGTTTCTTTCATTTCTTTTTCAATTATTTCTGCTCAGATCTTTATGATTTATTTCCTTCTACTAATTTTTTTTTGTTCTTCTTTTTCCAGTTGTTTTAGGTGTAAAGTTAGGTTGTCTATTTAATGTTTTTATTGTTTCTTGAGGTAGGATTGTATTGCTATAAACTTCCCTCTTAGGACTGCTTTTGCTGCATCCCATAGGTTTTGAGTTGTTGCTTTTTCATTGTCATTTGTTTCTAGAAATTTTTTAAATTTCCCTTTTGATTTATTCAGTAACCTATTGATTATTTAGAAACATATTGTTTACTCTCCATGTGTTTGTGTTTATTACAGTTTTTTTCTTGTAATTGATATCTAGTCTCATGGCATTGTGGTCACAGAAGATGCTTGATATGATTTTAATTTTCTTAAGTTTACTGAGGTTTGATTTGAGACCCAAGATGTGGTCTATCCTGGAGAATGTTTCATGTGAACTTGAGAAGAAGGTGTATTCTTTTGCATTTGGATGGAATGTCCTGAAGATAGCAATGAGATCCATCTCTTCTAATGTATCATTTAAGACTTGTGTTTCCTTATTAATATTCTGTTTTGATGCTCTGTCCATTGGTGTGAGTGGGGTGTTAAAGTCTCCTACTATTATTGTGTTACTGCCAATTTATCCTTTTATGTCTGTTAGTGTTTGTCTTATGTATTGAGGTGCTCCTATTTTGGGTGCATAGATATTTACAATTGTTATATCTTCCTCTTGGATTGATCCCTTGATCATTATGTAGTGTCCTTCCTTATCTCTTATAATCTTCTTTATTTTAGGGTCTATTTTGTCTGATATGAGAATTGCTACTCCAGCACTGTTTGGCTTCCCATTTGCATGGAATATATTTTTCCATCTTCTCACTTTCAGTCTATATGTATCTTTAAGTCTGAAGTGGGTTCTTGTAGACAGCGCATATTTGGGTCTTGTTTTTGTATCCATTCAGCCAGTCTGTGTCTTTTGGGTGAAGAATTTAATCCATTTACATTTAAAGTAATTATTGAATCGGAGAAGGAAATGGCACCCCACTCCAGTGTTCTTGCCTGGAGAATCCCAGGGACGGGGGAGCCTGGAGGGCTGCCGTCTATGGGGTCGCACAGAGTCAGACACGACTGAAGCAACTTAGCAGCAGCAGCAGCATGTTCCTATTGCCATTTTCTTAATTATTTGGAGTTGATTTTGTAGGTCTTTTTTTCTTCTCTTGTATTTCTTGACTATATAAATCAATTTAACATTTCTTATAAAGCTGGTCTGGTGGTCCTGGATTCTCTGAACTTTTGCCTGTCTGAAAATCTTTTCATTTCTCCATCAATTTTGAATGAGATCCTTGCTGGATACAGTAATTTTTGTTGTAAACTTTTCCCTTTAAGTACTTTAAATATATACTGACATTCCCTTCTGGCCTGCAGAGTTTCTGCTGAAAAAGCAGCTGTTAGGCATATGGGGTTTCCCTTGTATGTTACTTGTTGCTTCTCCATTGCTGCTTTTAATATTTTTTCTTTGTGTTTAGTCTTTGTTAGTTTGATTAGTATGTGTCTTGGAGTGTTTCTCCTTGGTTTATCCTGTATGGGACTCTTTGGGCTGCTTGGACTTGATTGACTATTTTCTTTCCCATGTTGGGGAAATTTTCAACTATAATCTCTTCAAAAACTTTCTCATACCCTTTCTTTTTCTCTTCTTCTTCTGGGACTCTTATAATTCGAATGTCGGTTGTTTGATATTGCCCCAGATGTCTTTGAGATGATCCTCAGTTCTTTGCATGCTTTTTACTTTATTCTGCTCTTCAGAAGTTATTTCTACCATTTTATCTTCCAGCTCACTGCTTCATTCTTCTGCTTCAGATATTCTGCTATTGATTCCTCGTAGAGTATTTTTAATTTCAGTGATTGTGTTGTTTGTATGTTTATTCCTTAATTCTTCTAGGTCGTTGTTAATTGATTCTGGCATTTTCTCCATTTTGCTTTCAAGGTTTTTGATAATCTTTGCTATCATTATTCTAAATTCTTGTTCTGGTAATTTGGTTATTTGCTCTTCATTCATTTGGACTCTGTTTCTAGTTTTTTTCCTTCATTTGTGCAGTATTTCTCTCCGTTTTCATTATGTTTTTTAACTTATTGTATTTGAGGTCTCTTTTTCCCAGGCTTCAAGGTTGAATTCTTTCTTCCTTTTGGTTTCTGCCCTCCTAAGTTTGGTCCAGTTTGTGTAAGCTTCCTATAGGGTGAGATTTGTGCTGAGTTTTTGTCTGTTTGTTTTTCCTCTGATGGGCAGCACTGAGTGAGGTGGTAATTCTGTCTGCTGATGATTGGGTTTGTATTTTTGTTTTGTTTGTTGTTTAGATGAGGCATCCTGTACAGGGTGCTATTGGTGGTTGGATGATGTATTGTATCCAGTGGTCTTGTATTCCAGTGGTTTCCTTTGTGTGAGTTCTCACTGCTGATATCCCCTAGGGTCAGTTCTTTGGTAGTCTAGGGTCTTGGAGTCAGTGCTCCCACTCCAAAGGCTCAGGGCTTGATCTCTGGTCAGGAAAAAAGATTCCACAAGTGGTTTGTTATGGCATTGAGTGAGATTAAAACAAATATGCAAAATCAAGAAACCAAAGATGAACCCCAGACAAATGGCAGTTACAAAATCATACAAACAATAATTAAAATAATGGAATATACACATATACATACACACTCATGAGCAAAGTCAAAACAGTCCAACAAAAATAAAGGACCATAGACTGACCTGGTGAACAAAGGAAATCAAAAATTATATTTACCAGTTAAGAACAAAAGTAACTAAAGCACAAACTGGAAAACAAAACTAAAGCAAGGTCCCAAATGGGGAATAAAGCAATGAAAACAAAACTAACAAATATGTTGAGAGGAAAGGAAAGAAAGAAAAGAAAGAAAGAATAGATATGCAAAGTTAAATAGAGGTAGATGAGGCAGATTCATATACATTAAAGATTAACTGCAAGGGAAAAAGAGCAGTAGGAAAGGCAAACAAAGCAATAATTGTAGAAAAATAGAATAGGTTTAAAAAATGTTTAATTAAAATTATAAAAAAAGAGGGGAAAAAAAAGAAGAAAAAAGAGAAAAGGAAAAAAAGGAAAATGCCACAAAACTGCAAAGGCCCAATGTAGAGGCAGAGGTTTATAGCAACAGTAAAAATTGTGACTGAATATACACACATACATACATATACACCCATAAGCAAAATAAAAACAGTCTAATGAAATACTGTACAATAGATAGACCCAGCAGACAAAGGGAACCAAAACTTATGTCTACCAGAACAAAACTGACTCAAGTACAAACTGGAAAACAAAACTAAAGCAAGGTGCCAATTGGGGAATAAAGCAATGGAAATAAAACTAACAAACATTTTGAGACTAAAGGAATGAAAGAAAAGAAAGAATATATATGCAAAGTTTAACAGAGGTAGATAAAGAAGATTTATTTATATTAAATATTAACTGTAAGGGGAAAAGAACAGTAGGAAAAGCAAACAAAGGAATAAATGTAGAAAAAATAATAATAGTTTTAAAAAAATTTTTAAAGAGAAAAGAAAAGAAAAAAATGTTCCCCAGAACTGCAAAAGCCCAACATAGAGACAGAGGTTTATAAGAACAATAAAAACTGTGACTGAGAAAAAAAAGAAAAAGCTCAAAAGCTTAATTAGATTTCACAGTGCCAATGATATCGACAGCTACAACAGAGTGGGGAAAGATTCAAAAGAATCTGCAGAACAAGTCAAAACATAAGAATAATAAATGTTTTTCATGAGTCACTGCTGTCAGAGTCCTTTCCCTTGCTGGGAGTCACAGTCCACTTCACCTCCCTAGGACGCCCTCTAACACTTTGCTGATCTCTGGACCTGCTGTCGGGGCAGCTCAGATTCTAATCTGGTCCTACTCCTTTCTGTTCTTGCCTCCAATATCCACAGCTATCAGAACCTGTGTGTTTTCTTTTGTGGGAGCTCTCAATGACCTTTTATATATTCCATAGACACAGAGTCTGCCTAGTTGATTATGTGGATTTAATCTGCAGCTTGTATAGCTGGTGGGAGAGTTTTGGGTCTTCTTCCTTAGTCACACTGCCCCTGGGTTTCAATTGTGTTTTTATTTCCACCTCTACATGACGGTTGTCCACTGGGGTTTGCTCCTGAGGTTGCCCTGAAGGACTTGGGTTTGCCCCTGTGAGAGCCAGGTATGGAGGTGGTGCAGCTGCTTGGGTCGCAGGGGTTCTGGCAGCAATAGTTACTCAGGAGAGTTGGCGGCTAGAGCAGTCAGAAATATAGTGCTCTAGAAGGGTTTGGCAACCAGTAGTGGCCAATACACTCCAGTATTCTTGCCTGGAGAAGCCCCCTCCCTGACAGAGAAGCCTGGCAGGCCACAGACTACAGGGTTGCAAAGAGTTGGGCACTACCAAAGTGCCCCTATGCACATAGGTGCAAGACTCTCTTTGCCTGTGTCAGCTCTGCCCCAGTGAGAGTTGAGCATGAAGGTGGTGCAGCTGCTTGGCTTGCAGGGACCCTGTCAGTGCCAAGTGTGCAGGGACATGGACTGCTTCCGTTGCACAAGTTATGGCCCCATCAGATTCTTTTTTTCAGCCTCTTGTAGCTGGCAATCAGAAGGCCTCTTTGGCCAGTCTTTCCCTGTAGCTCCACCCATTCAGGCACATAGAGGGCTTCCTTGCCTGGGGTCCTTGTCTGTTGTTCGGCACATCAGGCACATAGAGTGGCCCCCCAGTTGGGGTCCTACTCTGTAGTTCAGCACATCAGTCACTTAAAGGACCACCCTGGGTGGGGACCTACTCTGTAGTTCAGTGTGTCAGGCTTTTGATGGGCCAGCCTCTCTATTGTTCAGCTGCCAATGCTGGCATGTGGGGGGAAGAGAGGCTATGGTGATGGCTGCACCCCTTACGCATGACTCAGCAGTATTGCCTTGCTTCCATGGCTGCTTGGCTTTCCTCCACAGGCATTTCCCACCACAATCTCCTCCCTCACATCCTCTCGATTCATCTCTCTGCAGTCAACAGCAACTCTTGCCCTGGGATTGTTCCACAATCCCTGAACTCCAGCTCTCAGCCACTGCGCCATCTGGGGTTTGTATGGCTGTGGCAAGGACTAATCTGATTCTCATTCCATTTAGGCTGCCACAGATTAGTTGTTCCACTCTCAGCCTTAAATATTTCTCCTCTGACTCAGACAATTGCCCCGATATGGGGATTGGACCCCTGCGTCAGTTCCCCCACCTGCCAAGGGCAGGTGCAGTTCTACTAATACTCCTGTCTTTCCCCCTAGTTCCTTCATCCTACCGAGTTTTTCATGGGTCTATATATTCTTTTCTGCTAGCCAGGTACTCCTGTCCTCTTTCAGCTGGTGTTCTGCATGCATTTCTGTGTCTGAAGGTGTATTCCTAATATATCCGTGGAAAGAGATACTCCTCATCCACCTACTCTTCTGTCATCTTTTTCTTCTCCCTTTCTTTCACTTTTATTAATAGATGACTCCAGTAACATAACCTGTGGCACCATGATTCCCATCATATGTTTCCTGAGGGCAATAGAGGTAGAGTGTTAGGTACTAATGGTCTCTTATCTAGGGGCCAGTAATATCTATGTGGTAGGCTTCCCAGGTAACACTAACAGTAAAGAATCTGCCTGCCAAAGCAGGAGACATAAGAGACACAGATTCGATCCTGGGCTCAGAAACATTCTCTGAAGGAGGGCATGGAAACCCACTCCAGTATTCTTGCCTGGCAAATCCCATGGACAGGGGAGCCTAGCGGGCTATAGTCGATAGTGGCACAAAGAGACAGGACTAAAGTGACTTAGCATGCATGCGTGCAATATTAAGTGAGAGAAAGGCAGAGAGCTTATTCCTCAGGGCATTTGGGATAAAGGCAGCTCAAGAGAATGAACCTGTGGTGACTTTGGAAACAAAATTTCTTTCTTTCATGGACGTTCTTGGTGCCTCTGAATACCCTAAAAGCGAGCAAGGAGGAGAAACAACTGGGCAGACAACCTATTTCTAAGCCCCCAGTGAAATTAACTTAGAGATGATACCAAATTCACATGAACTGGAAGATGTGCCCCATTGAGCTTGTCCTTTCTCACCTCCCAGTAGCATATGGATCAGGAATTACAGAAAAGGACCCACTCTAGCCCAGAAAGGGGTAAGACCACCCCCAGCTGCCACAACACAGGGGAGGAGGAGGTTGACTTTTATGTTTATGGAGTTAGATATAAAATAATTGCTTTAAATTGATGGACTGTTGACCATAGCATCCAGTTCCATCACTTCATGACAAATAGATGGGGAAACAATGGAAACTGTGACAGACTTTATTTTCTTGGGCTCCAAAATCACTGCAGATGGTGACTGCAGCCATGAAATTAGAAGACGCTTGCTCCTTGGAAGAGACGTTGTGACCAACCTAGACAGTATATTAAAAAGCAGAGACATTACTTTGCCAACAAAAGTTGGTCTAGTTAAAGCTATGATTTTCCCAGTAGTCATGTATGGATGTGAGAGGTGGACTATAAAGAAAGCTGAGTGCTGAAGAATTGCTGCTTTTGAACTGTGGTGTTGGAGAAGGCTCTTGGGAGTCCCTTAGACTGCATGTAGATCAAACCAGTCAATCCTAAAGGAAATCAGTCCTGATTATTCACTGGAAAGACTGATGCTGAAGCTGAAGCTTCAGCCAAAGTATTAGTACTTTGGCCACCTGATGCAAATAACTGACTCTTTGGAAAAGACCTGATGCTGGGAAAGATTGAAGGCAGGAGGAGAAGGGGTCAACAGAGGATGAGATAGTTGGATGGCATCACGAATTTGATGGACATCAGTTTGAGCAAGCGAGCTCTGGGAGGCATGGACAGGGAAGCCTGGCATGCTGCAGTCCATGGGGTCACAAGAGTCAGATACGACTGAGCGACTGAACTGAACTGACCATCTAATCTCTGTGTGAGAATGAAATCCCCTCAATTTGTACAGCTTGCTCACTGAATCTTATGATGCTGCAAAACATGTGAACATGCTTTTTATTTTTTTCTCCCTGTGTCAACTTTTTAGGCTTTCTGATGCATTCCACTACAGTAGAGGAATAATTCTCCATAGCATCTGTACAATTTAAAGGTCAAGCAGCAGACATGCATTTTTCTGGCTAGTGTTTCCAACTCCTTACCATTTCTTCTTATCATCTGGCCTAAAGATAAATAGATGGTGTGCTCTTTTCTGGTGCTATACCAGGTTTTCATGAAACTAAAGGTATCATTTCATCAATGCCAGTCAGATTGAGAGGATGAAATGGATTTGGGGTACATTATTCAAAAGAGGGTTAGAGTTAATTTTTCAGGCCAGGAAAGTGACCCTGGGCCACAGAAGAATTTCAGGTAACTAGGAAAAAATGAATTACACAGAAGTGGCAGGAAAAAAATAAACCCATAAACTCCTTTACTAAAACCTGTTTGTCTGGCTAGAGTGAAAATGGAGACAATTAAATCATTTTCAGCAAATTATTGGTGTGATATATGTATTTTTTTTCCTTTCAAGAAAAGGAAACTAAAGGATGGTTGTGGCCTTTTGTTGTAGATAGCTTTTCAGAGCAGTGTAACATAAACAGATTATCTGCAGTGTTTATTCAGTGTGAAAAAACAGTTCCAAGAGCCCCAGGTGCTTGCCAAGATCATAATTGTACCTTCTTAAATACTTTCATTACTTGGAAGTACAATAAGCGAGGCTAGGACACATGCTTTCCATTTTCTTGTCAACAAAACACCTCCAAGAAATTAAGCTCTATTTTCTCCAGAAAATCTCTCTAGAACTGTTCAGGGTATATGAAAAGGAAAGGGAGGTAGGGCTTTGGTTTAATTTCTTTATGACCTTGAAAAGAAGCAAAGTTAAATCTCCCCTCCAAAAAGAAAAGAATAAAGGTGGTGGCTCAAATGTGTAGTAAAAGTTTGCCGCAAAACTAGAGTATTCCATCCAAGGTGGTTTCTGGTTGGTCCAGCCTGGATGCAAGCGTGTAGAGTGTTCCGCAAACATGACGGGATTCACACATGGTAGATTGGAAGGAGCTGAGCCACCCTAGCGGGGTGAGGGGTACAGGGAAACCACAGGACAAAGTTTAGAGTATATAATATCTGGGAAAGCTCAATAAACAGGGCCCCCTTCCACAGGAGCTTGCCTGGTCATAACGTGAAAGGGGATCCCACTCTGCTGGTGCGTTTTCGTTACTGACTTATTTTTAATTTGTTAAAATTTTAAAAAATCGTTATTGAATTTGTTACACTATTGTTTCATGTTTTAATTTTTTGACCCTGAGGCATGTGGGATCTCAGCTCCCTGACCAGGGATCAAACCCACATCCCTTGTAATCAAACCCACATCCCTTGGAAGGCAAAGTCTTAAACACTAGACAGCCAGGAAAGTCCCATGCTGGTGGAGTTTACTAACTTTGGCATAATCAACAAGCTGTCCACGTACCCAGTCTCAGGGTAAAATGTTCAATCGCCCTCCGTGCCCCCAACCTCAGAGGAGGCTTCATTCATAAGAGCTTCTCTCTGCCCTCCTCCTAACCTGTCCTTTCCCCTTCCACCTTCAGTCTCTGTATTTTCACCAGCTTCCTCATCCTGCTTCAATCCTCTGACAGTTGCTTGAATATCTGTAAACATTTACCTTCATGGAGCCCCTACGACATTTTTATTAGCTTGATTGTCATGTGATAGTGTTGAAAGTCCTCCTAGTTCTGAAGGAGACTGAAAAGATACAGAAATCAGAAACAATGCAAGTCAAAAATTCAACAAATTTTCCATATCTCTGTTCCTCTCTTTGATCAGATGCCCCTCAAAACCACTGCTTAGAGGGATATGCTGGCTTTGAGAGAATGTGAGAAAGAGACAGAGGGAGGGAGAGAGAGTCTGTGTGTGCCTGTGTAGGAATTGAATTAACTGGAACTTGTCTAATTAAAATGGTCAATTAATTAGAATTTTTCTGCACCTGAATTTTAGGAAAAATGAAAAGGAAGTGGGGAATTCACAATATTAAACTCCTCTGCCAGACTTCTGCATGCAATATTTGGGTTAATCTCACATTTACCCTGCCAGGTAGGTTTTTCTAAGCCCACTCTACCAACAAGGAAACTGAAGCTCAAAG
This sequence comes from Bos javanicus, assembly GCF_032452875.1. Classification (NCBI taxonomy): domain Eukaryota; kingdom Metazoa; phylum Chordata; class Mammalia; order Artiodactyla; family Bovidae; genus Bos; species Bos javanicus. Next base: position 41,764,844 of record NC_083878.1, read on the forward strand.
AGTTTAAAACAGAAGCCAGCAAATAATGGCTCACAGCCAAACCTGCTCCATACTTGCTTTTGTAAGAAAGATATATTAGAACTCAATGCTATACTATTTACAGTAGCCAGGACATGGAAGCAACTTAGATGTCCATCTACAGATGACTGGATAAAGAAGTTATACAGTAGAATATTCAGTTCAGTTCAGTCGCTCAGTCGTGTCCGACTCTTTGTGACTCCATGAACTGCAGCATGCCAGGCCTCCCTGTCCATCACCAATTCCCGGAGTTCACTCAAATTCACATCCATCGAGTCGGTGATGCCATCCAGCCATCTCATCCTTTGTCGTCCCCTTCTCCTCCTGCCCCCAATCCCTCCCAGCATCAGAGTCTTTTCCAATGAGTCAACTCTTCGCATGAGATGGCCAAAGTACTGGAGTTTCAGCTTTAGCATCAGTCCTTCCAAAGAACAACCAGGGCTTATCTCCTTTAGAATGGACTGGTTGGACCTCCTTGCAGTCCATGGGACTCTCAAGAGTCTTCTCCAACACCACAGTTCAAAAGCATCAATTCTTCGGCGCTCAGCTTTCTTCACAGTCCAACTCTCACATCCATACATGACCACTGGAAACACCATAGCCTTGACTAGACGGACCTTTGTTGGCAAAGTAATGTCTCTGCTTTTGAATATGCTATGTAGGTTGGTCATAACTTTATTACTCACCCATAAAGAGGAATTAATCTGAATCAGTTGAACTGAGATGGATGAAACTAGAGCCTGTTATATAGAGTGAAGAAAGTCAGAGAAAAGCAAATATTGTATATTAGTGCATGTACATGGAATCTAGAAAAATGGTATTTTTCAGGGACGGAATAGAGACACAAACACAGAGAGCAGACTTGTGGACACGGCAAGGGGAAGAGAGGGTGGAACCAACTGAGAGAGTAACACTGAAACATACGCATTACTGTATGTAGAACAGATAACTGGAGGGAAGTTGCTGTACAACACAAAGAGTTCAACCTGGTGCTCTGTGACAACCTTAGAGGGGTGGGATCGGGGGTGGGGCAGAGTTCAAGATGGAGGGGACACGTGTATTCTTATGGCTGATTCATGTTGTTGTATGGCAGAAACAAACACAACACTGGAAAGCAATTATCTTCCGATTAAAAATAAATTAAAAAAAAAGAACATGTATAATATCATATAAGAAACGAATCGCCAGTCCAGGTTCGATACAGGATGCTTGGGGCTGGTGCACTGGGATGACCTGGAGGGATGGTACGGGGAGGGAGGTGAGAGGGGAGTTCAGGATGGGGAACACATGTATGCCCGTGGCGGATTCATGTTGATGTGTGGCAGAACCAATACAATATTGTAAAGTAATTAACCTCCAATCAAAATAAATCAATTTAAATTTAAAAAATAAATAAAGAAATAAAGAACTCGATGCTACTTGTAAGTTTGGGTACCTCCTTTATGTTACCATAGCATAGTTGGGTAGTTGCTCCAGAGATAGACTGGCCTAGAAAGCCTTAGTGATGATCTGGAGTTTTGCTGAACAAGTTTTATCCACCTCTTGTTTCAATAGAATCACTGTTGTCACCAAATAATATGTGATATAGAGGATTTGACCTTTAACCTTTACCTTTCTGGTTCCAGACCCCAGTGAATTTTGAGACAAGAGGCAAGAAAATACAGTGATGTCAGGATTCTTCATTGACGAATCATAGTTGCAAATAACTATTTTATTTATAAAAAAGAAAAAATACACTGGAATGTTCTGAGGTCAATTTTAGAATTAACGTGATCTTTTCAATTCCTAAGTCTGTCCTGGAATTCAGGGATGACAGAGAAGAACTACACAATCTTCACAATTATACATATGTCCCTATTCTGATGAAGGCAAAAATTGGGTCAGGACAGTGCTTTTCAAACTTTAATGTGCACACAAACTACCCAGAGTTCCTTGTTAAAATGCAGACTGTGATTCAGTGGTTCTGGGCCGGTGCTGAGAACCTGCATTCATAACAATTTCTTAGCTAATGATTATGCCGCTGGTCCTGACATCACACCCTGAATGGAAAGGGTTAATACACGAATGTCAAAATTCTCAACCAGAAGGTTTTTTGGGTCAAACCTAAATGACTCAGAAAAATCAAATAACCTCTACATTTTCCCATAATCATCGGCTTAGTAGGCATTTGATGAAAAGTGACAGATTCAGGTTAGTCTACGTCACTGGTTCTCAACGTGTGGTCCCAGGGTAGAGCAGCATCAGCAGCCTTTAGACACACCTGTGTCCTGTGTTCTGCCAGCCCTTCCAGGTGATTCTGTTATACCAACCCCTTCTGGTGATTCTGATGTGTGCTAAAGCTTGGGAGCCACTGGTTTATGCTATGGATAATTAATCAGGGTTTGTTTGTTGGTTTATTCTCTGAACATCCTGTAAATCTATTTAATATGTTCAGTCTTTGTTTATATAGAGTACATCAGTAGAGGAGATAGGAAAATATTGAAGTGGGGAGAAACACATTCTGACATGATTGCATGCCTTCTCCTGGTGAAGGCTACAGATATTCCCTAGCATGGTTATTTTTTTTTTATATGAGTTGACATGCCTATATCAAAGGGTCTTATTTGGTAAGTAGTCTGCTCTGTATGCCTGCCCCACGTTCATCTAAGATGAAATGTGGCCCCGATGCATCTCAGGAAAAGACCTGGGAGGGCAGGGGAAGGTGCTTTGGATCTTTTGGAGTTCTTGTTCAGTGTCTTATTATTCATTCTTCTAGTACCATGGTGCTGTCTTTTAGATAACTCTCTGAGGATTTTAAAAATGATCGTTTCATGGAATTAGAATAGCCTTAATCATACAAGTTGGACACTCAGGCACATATCACATGTGCCACCTGAGGTGACCTCAGATCATTGGTGAAGCTTTTGGCCACACAGTTACCACTTTGGGAATCAACAGGTCTGTTTGCATCCTCCCCTTGCCCTGGCTTTTGCCTGTGTTAATTCCAGTGTGAGTGATGCTACAGGGCCACTGAGGATTCGTGTGCACGGCCATAGAGTGTGGGGAATCTAATGCCCCGTGGAACGAGCCTTTGACCCATGGTATAGGCAGAAGCCGGCAGGTAAATCTACACGCACACTAATCAAGTGCTGTGAGACACAGTGTCACACAGGGTCCTTTCAGGATCAAGCGGATGACAGGGACATGAGGCCAGCGGCAGCCAGCTCAGCAGTGCCCCCCTTTTTCCCCTCTCATGCCCTCTTTTCCCTCACTTTGCTTTCCTGGGTTTTCAGTTTCTAAGCAAACCAAAGCACATTCACCATTGCCTGGTGTCTGCTTCCTCTGAAACTCAGGTGAAGGTGCATATTATACAAGGACAGAGATCAGAAACTACTTTGTTGACTCATCTCACACCATTGTCAGTGGAAATTCTAGCTTGTGGAGGACTTTTAAAAAAATGGCCTGGAAGCTTAGGTGATGGCAATCAGATTACTTAGGGTGGATGCAAAGAGCTCCTTGGGCATGGAGGGTCAGTAGGGTTGTGGCAAAGTACAGAAGTTACTCAAACAGGGTCATTGTGTGGGGGGAAAGTCCACATTACTGCCTGAGCTTCAGAAACACCTTCAGAGGAAGGCCCCAAGCCCTGCCCAGAATCTCCCGGAGCGGCTATTAAACGCTGACTGTATTTTACAGCTCCAAGTAGTATTCTGGTGGGCAAGTAGGGCTGTAAGTCATTTTGCCTAAAAATGCACATTGGAGTGAAGAGATGTTGTTCTGAATATATGGCTATTTCCCTTAATTGTCTCAGGACCTTGGATAAGTGATTTACATTTTGTGAACATCAGTTTCCTCAGTGCTAAAATGGGGATGATGGTAATACCAATGTCAAAAAATTGTGATGCTTTAATTAGCTCATCAAGCACCTGGTACAAAGTATGTGCTCAACAATGGTTATTTCCTGGCCCCACTCCCTCCTTTCTTTTCAATGTCCCCACCCTGAGCTCATCCTGAGTCCTCTCTAGCCATGCTCCACCACCTGAACCCCTGTGGCTCATACCTGGCTCCTCATCTTACATCCTTCCTTCCTTGCTGCCCCTCACTGCCTGGAATTCCCATTCTCCAGGTCTACCTGGATTATGGGTTTCCCTGGTGGCTCAGTGGTAAAGAATTCGCCTGCAATGCAGGAGACACCAGTTCGATCCCTGGGTCGGGAAGATACCCTGGAGAAGGAAATGGCACTCCAGTATTCTTGTCTGGAGAACTCCCTAGACAGAGGAGCCTGGTGGATTACAGTCCCAAGGGTTGCAAAGACTCAGACAGGACCGAGCCATTGAATAGTGACAACAACCTAGATTGCACTTCTCCTGGGCGATCACCTACATCCGGCCCTATCAATAAAGCTTTCTTTACCACTTAATATTGCAGTTCTGTCTCCACCGCTGAACTTTCTGGTACTCATTGTCTTGTCCACTAAACTTTGATTCCTTTGCCTCCTTGTTGTAACTTTGCATATCCTGAGTTATCATCTGAGGAGATCATACTGTTTGGAGGAAAGGACCGTGAACCAGACTTCCCAAGACACTTCAGAGGCAGGCACTTCCAAGTATGCCTGCTAGTTTTGGTTGGAGTGGCTATTTTTCTTTTCCTGGAGAAAATTGAGTGAGTATGAGAAAAATGCTACCAATTACCTACTCCCAGCCTCCAATCCTGAATCCAGCCAAACTGCTTAACAACAGAAAAGTGTCTGTTTTTCCCAGTTTGGTTTAATGATTTTCCTGTAGATCCACATCTCTTTCTATCACAAAGAAATCACTTTATCCTGCTGGGTAATTAATACAAATGTACAGTATGGCAAACACATTCCTGTAGACTGCTTATTTTGCTGGTAAATTACAGGAAATCCTATACAGTACACCTGGGACACCCTGCAGTTTGAAATTAGAATATAAAGTGCCTCCCCATTCCTCCTACTTGGCCAGGATACTGGTCTGATTGTGAAAATCTTTCTAGTTAGACATGTAATAAACTGGGATGATGGCAAATTCATTTACTTCCCTTTAGCTGAAAATTAATAAAGATTTTAATTCAAAGTATAAAAAAAACCTCACCACCCTGTTTACAGCCCCCTGAGTTACAAGAGGGGATGTGATATGGTGTTGGCTCCCAGTTGTGAATTCATTCAGAAAACATATGCCACATACAAATTTGTAACCAAATCCTTAGAGTTTAAGGTATTTGCCAGTAAAACTCCTTGGCCAAGCTTTAGTTCTGTGTGATGTCACTTCTATACGAGCCCTGTGATAGCATTAAACTGGTCACAGCTGTTTCTGATTGAAGCTCTAGAGCCCTCTTACAGGCAGGCTGTACCTCCTCCCTGCCCCTTCCCTCCTTCGTCCAGAGTGGCTTTCTTTAACAAAAGGACTCCTTTATGAACATGGCCACTAGGCTCTAGCTGGTTATTCTCACAGAAAGTTTGTAGTGACTTGGTTTGGCCTTGGAATGGTTTTATATACCCACATGCGGGGAGCATGCAAGGCATGCGCACACGCGCGCGTGCACACACACGGTCCGGAAAGGCTTTCTTCTTGATAATTGGTATGTAAATCTTCCCTAGGCCTGTGTACTGAAGTACAAAGCAAACACCTTGGCATCTTCCTTTCTAGAAAGAACAGTCCAGGTCAGGGCAAACAGTCTTCAAGAAATACCAAACCTCGTCTCTTCTTGGAAGGAGAGGGTGTGCCATCCAGTTGGGTGGTGTACACTTATCTGAAATTTACTCCACCTTCCTGCTACTTAGTATATCCTAGTTCAAGAGGGGTCCATAGAGTGTTTCTTAAAGGGCCAGATAGTAAATAGGCTAGGCTTCAGGCCACATACTCTGTCACAACTACACACTTCTGCCATGGTAGTGGGAAGAATCTGCCCTGGATAATTCGTAAGTGTCTAACAAAGACTTATTTACAAAAATGGTGCATTTGGCCCATTGGCCTAGTTAGTCTTCTGGCCCTGCTCTGCTCAGAGTGTGGTGGCTGGGTGCCAGTTCAAAACTGTTCAGAAGTGTTCCCTGACACAGTAAGTGCAGAAACTGAAGGGAATGCTTAGCCACTTTTAAAGCAACTTGATGCTGCCACAGCAGTTGAGTGCATGAGCAGTGCCTTTCTTTCCCTGAAGGAGCAGGGCTGTTGACCTTATGTTGGAGTTTCTACAGTTGGTGAAGCCATGTGCCAATCATGCCCAGTAGGACACATAAAAGACCATGATGGATATAAAAAGATGTCAATAAAAGTGATGGATGTGTTGCTTCCTGCAGAAAGAGAGGCTGTTCTCACAGGCACCAAGAGGGATTCAGGGTTCCAATCCCACCATCTTGCTCCAGTAGCTTCTCTTGGGAAGGGAAGAGAAGGGAGAAGAGTAGGGAGTCTCTACTCTGCCTGCTGGAGACCATGCCACACAGAATCTCCATCTGCCTTGGAGGTCTTTTAGAAACAAGGATGCTGTGCTTCTGTCTCTGGGAAAGGAGCCCAGTAGCATCAGTTCTCATATATCATGGGGAAGATTAGATTTTTTTTCTATTTTGGTCTTGTGGGGAAAATTACTGGTTAGCACAGACACACAGGGAATGGTGAAGGATGTGCGAATGGATGAACCTGGAGAAAAAGAGCGTCTTGCTGCTTGAAACCACCCTGTGTTCCGTTTTGTCTCTCTTCTTGCTCTCCATCCAACTTCCCTCCAGTAAAGCCACCTTGCCAGCCAGGCCTCTTTTATAGGGTGCTATTCACAGGGTTGGCCTCACAGTTTGTAAACACATAGAAACTTATCTGGGATCTAAGGTTGAAGTCTTCAAAATCCAAAGAAAACTTTGGAAACTTAGGGTTGTTAAGGAAAAGTATCAAATGCCAATTTTTGATGGGTTGGGAGCATTTTAAGATACTAGCGCCACTGAGCTCCAATCCTTAAAAGCCATGATGTCACTGTAGAGGAATATGATGTCAGGCTATAAAAAGATCAGAGAGCTTTTGAAAAATTCCTAGGCCATGTTGGGAAGTTTATATGCAATCCTGAACAGAAAATACAGTGTTCTTTTTCTTCTTCCCTCCACCTCCTTCACAAGTACCCCTGCCAAGAGCATGAAGGTGAGGCAAGCACTGCCCGGGAATATAGCTGGCTTTTATTACGAGAACTTGTTCGTTCTTTAAGAGTTGCAGTAAAACTTTTTTAAAAAGTTCCTTGACTTAACTACTACACGAAGTATTAAATAGTCAGCACTTATGTTTACTTTCCATGAAGTAGGAAAGCTGATTTTCCTTGTTTTGGCTCATAGTTCTGGATAACATGACAATTATTTGCGTATTTTCACTTAAGACTCTGGAATTCTTGTCCTAGCTCTCATTAAAGACATTGTGCTTCTCTCTGCCTCTCTCCCCAAGGACTCAGTACTAATAACGCTTTTTAAATAATTTATATTGATACACTTTCAAAGACAATGATCTCACATTCTGATGGTAAACTATTGGATAAATCATCTGTCAAGAATGATTAAGGGCCCTGATAAACTGATTTATGAGGAAAGATTAAAATAATTAATGTGTAGAGCTTGGCTAAGCAGAGACCAGGGGGAAGCTGATAGGCATCTGCTAAAATCAGGAAGGCATGGAACTGGAGGAGAGGGGAAAATTAGCTCACCTGAAACTGGGCTCTAACTGAGAGTGATGAGAAGAAATTCAGAAGAGGAGGATGTGAGATGGGTATCATGGAAGTCTTTCCAACATCGAGGTCCATTAGATGGTGGGCTCAGCTCTCTGGAGAATTGGGGAAGGTCTCTCCCTTCCTCTGAAACATGAACAGTTGGCTGGGGAGCAGCTCTCTTTTGTTCAGTTCTTGTTTCAGAGGGTGGTCATTCCGACGCCTTGAATCTTCACAAAATAATGTATAACAACAGCAAAGAAAACAAATGAGGAAGCTGAGTTGCTGGTGAGCCTGGGGCCCATACCTACTGATTTCCCCAGTCCTCTTATTAAGAGATTATCCCCTTTCCAAGTATCCCAAAGCCTAGTAGATACACAGTGAGTTAAGTGACAAAATTAAAGATAAAGGCAAAGGAAGAAAATACCCACTTTTCATACTGATTTGGGAGACATAAAGTACTCTGAACATTATTAGTGAAAGGAATCCCACTGAAAAAAAATAAACAATGTTAACAAGTCACTGTATATCATTTTGTACTATCATTTATGCATTTAATTGGAAAAGACCCTGATGCTGGGAAAGATTGAAGGTAAAAGGAGAAGAGAGCAGCACAGGATGAAATGGTTGGATAGCATCACCAATTCAACGGACATGAACTTGGGCAAACTCTGGGAGATAGTGAGGGACAGGGAAAACTGGCATGATGCAGTCCATGGGGTTGCAAAGACTCAGACATGACTTAGCGACTGAACAACAGCAATGCATTCAATAATTTTTACTACTCTTGTTTTAAATTACTTCAAGTTTGGGGCACTTATATTGGGTTGGGCAAAAAATTCATTTGGGTTTTCCCATAAGATGTTGCAGAAAAATAGGAACAAACTTTTTGGCCAACCCAATGCTTTCTACCACACTGCATGTTTGATCCAGAGAAGGTGATGGCACCCCACTGCAGCACTCTTGCCTGGAAAACCCCATGGACAGAGGAGCCTGGTGGGCTGCAGTCCATGGGGTTGCTAAGAGTCGGACACGACTGAGCGACTTCACTTTCACTTTTCACTTTCATGCATTGGAGAAGGAAATGGCAACCCACTCCAGTGTTCTTGCCTGGAGAATCCCAGGGACGGGGGAGCCTGGTGGGCTTCCGTCTATGGGGTCGCTCAGAGTCGGACATGACTGAGGCGACTTAGCAGCAGCAGCAGCAGCAGGTTTGATCACTCCAAGCACAAGCAGAGTATGATGCTAAGGCTCAGGTGGTTTCGTTCCCCCAACTAAGCAGAGCTCTTGGTAAATGGTGGGATTGTAACTGACCCACTGTGTAAATCTGGGCCAGATTCTGTTTACCTTATTTGCATATGAGAGAGGTGAGGCCGCAAGATTTTAAAATAACATTTCTTTGATATTTATTATTTTCTTCTTTTTTTCTGCCCACTGAGTACAAATAGGGAATTATAAAGGGCAGATGGGGCTATGAAAGTGAGAGATTAAAAGAGAATGATAGTGAAGGGGAAAAAAAAAGAACAGAGAGAGGAAATAAAACTGATTTCAAGGGATTTACAATCTGGTTAATAATCCTCTCAAATCCCTAAGTTTCATATGTATTTTCCCTCTGAAACACAGTATCAGCATAAGGCTAATATTAATTTGAATGTCTCTTAGCAGCAGATAAAATATCCTAAAATTGTGATGTTATTTAAACAAGGTCAAGAGAGAGAAGGGCTCATAGTGATATGACAAGTCACTTTGAGAAAAATAAGATTATGTAGGTGAGAAAAGATCATATCCAGTTAGGAAAGAAACTAAATTTTCTGAATTTTGTATTGCTGCCCATGCAAATAAAAAGCTCAGAGAACACCATGGTGAGGACTAATACTTGGCAGATTTCACCTGACCTATATATGAAACAAACACATTTTCTGATATACTGATTTTTTTCAGCATGAATTCAAACCTCTGCTATTACAAATGAAACTAGTTGTTCTCCTTAAAAGTCATTATGTAAATTTCAGTTACTGGATATTTAAGTACATTGTTGAAATGTTAAACTTTCAAAGAAAACCTTGGTATCATGAAGACATAACCTAAAAGTTCTTTGTTAGACCTCCATAAAATGTTGGAAACAGTATCTAAATTGAAAATGCTATGTTCCTTTACCCAATATATTATCCCCTCATGTTGTATGGAATATGTAATCGGTCATCAAAGAGAGAATGCCAAGCTGTACTTCATTTTTGTGTGTTAATACTAATAGAAATGGAGAAACTAGCCCTGCTCCCCTCCCTCGTCAGCTCTAGCTGACTTTTTTGCATCTCCCTTCCACATATACATGCCTGTAATAAAAGAAAACCAAAAACAGATTTGAATCTTGTCTCTAGATTTTCTGGGTTTTCAATTTTGTTTTCCTCTGCTGTTTGTCACTTTTGTGGATGTTTTGTGGGTAAGAATGTGTGTGTGTGGTTTAATTATATGAAAATTATACTGGGGGTTCAGTAACCAGTGGCTTGAAAATTAACTGAATTATGAAAGCTGAAATGTTGCTCATAGCATCAGTTAATGACAAGGTCGCCGCCACTGTCATATTCAAAAGAAATGTCACACTTGAATGGGGCTGAGACGGCTGTGTTGTCCCAGGGTCCCAGGTAGAGACAATGAAACAAGGGCTCCTAGCATACTGTTTCATCCCATATTTGAATCTAATGCATTCTTCTTTCAGTTCATTTTGGTTCTGCTGGGTTCCCATAACATATGGAGTCCCAAGGTATTCTGCTCTAACATGGAAACTTTTGGGGCTGGGAATAACAGATCATGAATAGATTGGAAATTCTCTCTAAATGCCCCCTTGGGTGGTTGATGTAAAGGCTCATTGTGTATTGCTTCTATCTTTTGCAAAAATCAAATATGTCTAGAATTATTTGAGTCCGACAGACTCTATTAGGGATCTGAATGCCAGCATACCCCATACACTACCACATAAATGATGACAGATGTATGCCCCTAGTATCTCCTCCTATCTCCCCAGCTCTGGGCAACTGTAGTTAATTGAAAAAGAGGAAAGAGGAAATTGAGTTTGGGATGGAGTCAGTTGGAGATGAAGGGAAAATCCAAATAAAAGACTTTGATGTTAAGCCTGTCCCAAACCAGTTGGCAGAGTTGACATAAGTACTACGTGGGGGCTGCAAGAGCAATGATTCTGCAGAGCAGTGAGCCAGAGAAGGAACATGACTGATGGGTGGCTTAACCCCCAAGGAGATGAAGTGCATCTCAGCTTCTTTGACTCCAGTGAACCCCCAAGAATCGGAACGGGGGTTCAGCACAGCAGGATGCCGGTGGCTGTCCTGTCACCCCAAATATTACAACCTCCTCCTCCTCCAGCAGAAATACATTGAATCCGCTATTGTACACACATTGTTTGTTTTCTCTCCCTTTCTCTCAGAGGAGTTACCTAAGACATAAGCCTGGAATACATAAATGTGACTATACTTTTCTTCTTTCAGTTTCTTTCTTTCCCACCTGGAGTCCAGATTCAATGCATCACTTTAAGGGTCTTCAAAGGAAAAAAAAAAAAAAGGACTAACAGCTACTGTTATCCTGTCACTGTGTAAAGTCCTTTACTTATAACATCTAATTTAATCTTCACAATAGCCCAGTGAGGTTAATAACACCAGGATTTTAGAGATGAGAAAATCAAAACTTGGAGAGGAAAAGGAAGTAGTCAAAGACTGGCCAGTTAGAAAGCAGCTCAACCTGATATGGTCACAAGTCTGTCGGAAACCAGAGTGTGTACATGAGCCCACTTGCAAGCTGCTTCTAAGCAAATGGGGTCCATAGCTGGCATAATCTCAATTGCTGCTCTGCCCAGGACAGAACTACTTTATACTTGTGTCCCAGTTTCCCACTTGCTTGACATCTGCCCTGGGCAAGAGTTTCCTGGTTGGCTGATGTGGTCATGCTGCACTGCACAGACCACAGCTCACTGGTGTATGTTGCTTAGTCACTCAGTTATGTCCAACTCTTTCTGACTCTTTGGACTGTAGCCCAGCAGGCTCCTCTGTCCATGAAATTTTTCAGGCAAGAATACCCGAATGGGTTGCCATTTCCTTTTCCAGGGATCTTCCCAACCCAGGGATCGAACCCACATCTCCTGTGTCTCCTGCATTGCAGATGGATTCTTTACCCGCTGAGCCATTAGGGAAGACCCTCACTGGTATGCTGACCAGGCTTATTCCACTGTGGTTCCAGTAGAATAGAGCTTCAGCTGTCACCCCAGGTGCCCAGGTCAGTGACAGTGGCAGTCAGAAAGGTGGGATACCTGTCCCAGGCTGAGTGCTGAGTGCCCTCAAGACAACAGGAGGTGTGTAACATCTTTCTCTTCTCCATGTGTTTATTAGCTCAACTTCTCTAGAAATCAGAGAAGGTAAAAAAAGGGAGCAGGGAACCTTTAGTTGAAACTTAATCAATAATTCTAATTAAATGACTAAATAGTACACTGCAATTTTCTCTGATTATTCATCCTGAAACAATAACAAGCTGGGGAAGGATATTACTCAATGTTTATAGTAAGCAGAATGAGAGAAGTTGCAAGGAACATTTTTGCAACTCAATCTAAGGGAGAAAAATGTATAGACCACTAAAGAAGATCTGTCTCAACCTTTGGGCATGAAATAAGAAAAGTATGGGATATACATATTGCTGAAGAAATGTAGCTCCAGGAAAGAAAGGAAAAAAATATTGACCAGAAATTCCATAAGTCTAATTCTAATGATACCAGTGTCATGGTAATCCTGCAGATATGAGTGACCCTCTAGGACAATCATCCTGTGTGTGCTGTCCCAGAGACATAGGAGGCTTTGATCTAGTGGTCCCATTGCTCAACAAAAGACCTCCAAGTTTACCATTTTAAGGAGTGAGAGAAAGGCAAGGCTGCCCACTGACTCAGCGTGGAAGTGAAATGCATCACTTCCTCCACAGTTCATTGGTCAAAATTTGTCATGTGGTCCTAATAGCCAGAGTGCTGAGAACTAGTTATCCATGTGCTAAGATATTAGTAAGCCTATTTAATAGCTATTACACATTCTAAAAGTCAGCTTGTATTGTTATCTTTGATTTTATTGCAGATGAGGAAACTGAGGCTTAAAAAATAAGTAAAGTAACTTGCCCAAGACCACACAACATTGTTGTTGTTCAGTCACTAAGTCATATGTTACTTTGTGAACCCACAGACTGCAGCACACCAGGCTTCCCTGTCCTTCACCATCTCACAGAGTTTGCTCAAACTCACGTCCATTGAGTCAGTGATGAGTCAGAGATCAACCATCTCATTCTCTGTCACCCCTTTCTCCTGCACTCAATCTTTCCCAGCATCAGGTTTTTTTCCAATGAGTCAGCTCTTCACGTCAGGTGGCCAAAGTATTGCACACACACAACATAGCCAAGCTTTTAATCCAGACTCTCCACCTCTCTGTTTCTTGGTATCACCAGATCTCATTTTTACCACGGGATCTGTGTAACAAGCTCCTTTATACACATCCCCACTTCCCGCCCCCTCCCCCACCCATGAAGGAACTGTTTAGAGAAGAGACCAAAAAATCTCATAGAAGGAATAGTTTCCACAATCCTTTTCCTCCTTTGTAGGCTATACCCCCTTTACTTTTCACCAACACTTAATGCACACTGACCTTAAAAGAGAGAAGAAAAATATCTACTCCCCCCCGCCCCAGCCCACAACAAGCGCAGACTAGTGATGCCCTTCTGCTGTTTTGCAGAATAGAGAGAAAACAATGGGTCTCTGTATAGAGAGTTCTAAGTCTTTTATCTTTCTACAGATTCAACCACAGTATTGATTCTTTATTGACCTAAACTGTCCTAAGCATGGCTGTGGTTTTTTCTCATATAGTGTATGGGGGAGTTAAGGCAGATACTACTTTAATATTGATTTTTGTGAAAAAGGTGCAGGAAAGAGGGCAATTTGTGTCTGCAGTAGCTCTTCACTATAAAAGATACCATTGTTAGGAGCTTATAGCATTATATCAAGGGTCTTAATCTGTAGCAATCTTTTTTTACAACTTAGAAATAGGCTTGGGCAAATGTGTTATTGGTGTTAATGATATTTTGAAGTGAAGCAAATTTGTCAGCCTTTCTAAGTAAACTGCTCAACTTAACTATTTGAGGACTTGACAGGTTGACTCTGAGTGTGCAGAAATCCTACAGTTTATTTATTTATTTGAAAGTCCTTTGGAAAGAACATTTTGTGATATAAACAATGACAACAATGTTGTTCAGTGAGTCTTTGAGAAATGAGGATTATTGTCTAGGGTTGAAATAAGCTATCCATCTCTCTCTATGGGAACAGATCTTCTTATTTTAAAAATCACAGTGTTCTGGGTTCTGGAGTTTTGTGTTTGAGAAGAGAGGAGGGGGGAAGAAATCACTCAAAAGAAGGCAATTTTATTGGCCAGAGTAGAATAATCATTGGACTTGTGGGTAGAGTTTTCATATTTTTGAATGAATAAGTATTTTTAGAAACAGATTCTGTTGTACGACACAAAAGCTTCTGAAAATGTTTCCAAAAAGCCCCAAGAGATGATGGCTTTTCTGAATCTGACCAGCTTAATTTGTTTCATTTTTAGCAAGTGCACTAAAAATGGACATTACTCTCGAAGGCTAGGGAGTTTTTCAGCCACTACAAGGTGGTTTTATTGAGGTTATTTTCTTCCCTTCACATGGGGACAGCCAAAACATCAGTGAGAAATATTTATTATATGTCTCCTGCACACAGAACATTCCCGAGGACACTGGCCATAGAGGAATACAAGAGAGTGATGATTTAGAGCCATGACCCCAGTAATGATGACCAGTGACCGGTATTTTATTCCAAGGCACTAAGCTCTTGGCGGATGTGGCAAGACTCCTGTTAACTTATTTTTAAAATCTTAAAGGGTGGGGTCCTCCCTCAGCCACTGGATAAATGTTCTATGACAGCTCCCAAGGTTAGAAAGATCTAGTACTTCTCAAGATGCTGCAAACTGCCATCCTTATAGGAGTCTATACACTGTTTAATGATATTAAAATGATGACTTCCGTTGATGAATGCTGTGTAAGGGAGCCTTAGCACTCTTGCTACTGGGGAAAATTCATCTCTTGGGTCTGATTCTTGCAGGCAGATGCCAAGATGTATCAAATATTCAAATTATCACGTCCTTGTAACACCTGGTTTGTGTTTAAAACCCCAAGAAATTCCAAAATAACACCTGCTCTTCAGATCATTAGTTGATATTTTAAACATTTTTCTTTTATCTAATGCTGTTGTCTAGAAATGTATAGTATTGGGACTCCAGTGGGCTGCCTTATATATATTAAAATATCTTAGTGCCTCTACAGGTTATATAAGAAGTGCAGAACAGGGACCATTCCAGAAGGAATAGAAGGACTGGTGATTTGATAACCCCCTTAATCATCTTTTCTTTCTTCCATTTCATTTTAAATCCCATATTGAGTTACCTGACAAAATTTTTAAATGTGCAAAAAAACAAGTCCCATATTGATTGACTCTTTGACAAAAGAGTAAATTATACTTACAGTTCATAAATATATTGCCTAACAAACACATGTACAGACACCACAGACACACACACACATAGATACACACCCCCTCACACATTATGCCACTTGAAAGCTGAACAGCCTTGAAAATAAACAGGCTCATGGGCCAGGCTCTTAAAGAAATCAGACTCGAAGATACAGTAAGTTTTTATATCCTTTTCTGCTACCCACAATTCTCTTTTTAAAAAGCATTTACTAAAATTCCTACTTTGGGGGAATTTGGACTGTCAAGTTGAGGAAAGTGAAAGTGAAGTCGCTCAGTCGTGTCCGACTCTTTGCGACCCCATGGACACCAGGCTCCTCTGTCCATAGGATTTTCTAGGCAAGAGTACTGGAGTGGGTTGCCATTTCCTTCTCCAGAGAATCTTCCTGACCCAGGGATTGAACCCAGGTCTCCCGCGTTGTAGACAGACGCTTTACTGTCTGAGCCACCAGGGAAGTCAAGTAGAAGCCAAATTTTATGGCTTCATTGCTAAGGTGAACTGGAAGCACTGAATGGCCAGCTGGGGAGATCTCCATCTCTGTTGAATTTCTGAGCTTAGGAAGTGAGGGGAAGGGTGATGGAACAAATACAAATTTTTGGTATGTCTTGTTCAAATGAAGTCTAACTGTGATCTCAGTGAATAAATGGTGTGTCTTTCTCCCAAAAGTTTGGACAGCAGTGGAATAACTGGAGCCTGAGAATCAGTGACAGGAGGCTGTCACCAGGATCCAAAAACATAAAATTTGAAGCTCAGGGATATTCAGGCCTGCAAGCTTCCTTTAAAAAATCCATGTTCCTCCATTGCACAGATTCTTGTTTTATAAATAAATGTTTAATAGCAGTATCATGATATTAAATAGAAGTAACTTTTTTTTGCAAATATCTGCATTTGATTTTAGGAAAGTTATTTAAATGAAGAAAAGAACACTGTTCTGAGAGCCAAAGATAAATTTTAAAAGAGAAAGTTTATACCAAACTCATTTATGAATTTAGTTGATTAAATAAAACATTGGTAAAACAGAGTACACCATTACCAGGTGAGATTTATTCTAAAAATGTAGGGATATTTCAGGTTTTTTCAGTGTACTATAGACATTAATAGAAAAATCAGAATCATCATAATAGATGACAGTAAAACATTCAGTAAAATTTAAAATTCATTCACTGTGTATATTCTTAACAATACCCATCAAGGGAATGGGGGCAAGAGATGAAGAGTAATCTTGCCTCTTACAGTATATTTTGAAATCTTAGGAAGCATTATTGGTTATCACAATGATCTTGGCCAAGGCTTCTAGGTAATGCAAAATGAACTCCCCTCTCTCCTACAAAACCTTAAAATTCCCTACAACAACTGCCTGTAAGTCTGCAACTAATCCCACCTAGAACAAATTCTAGTTTAACACTTACATATTTGGCACAATTTCAACATACACTGACTTTTTCCAGAGTGTTACCACCCTGTAAGTCAAAGGAGAGCATACTTTGTTTCACTGGGGGTGATGCCAGCGAATTGTTTGCCGTTTTGGACAGTCACATCACTGACCAGCCTATGGTGTTGGATTCACCACTTAATCCACCTGTACTTCTCTGCCTGCATTTATAGCTATTTGACATGCACTAGTGACTCTATATAATTTCAAACATTTGATTGTCCTATGATAACATATAACAAAATATGTTTTAGGAAAGAATTATTGAGTCTGATAGCATTGGGAACTACTGAAAATACATACATACATATATTAAAAGAGTTCAGCTTATCCGTATACTACCTTAGTTCTGAATAGTTACCCATACTTGATTACTTCTAATTTATGACTTAACTCTGTTTTTTATTCTTTAGACTAGGTGCTCAACACCCTTTTCCTGGCCGCAACCTGGCTACAGTGCCCTAGTCAACCTTACATAAACTTCTTTCTCAAATGAACCCAACTGTGGTACCAACATCAGTTTGTCTCCACCCTAGAGCTAGAAGAAACGGTGATGCTAGGATTCAACTTGCTCATTTGAAGACAACTAAACACAGAGAGTTTGTTTAAGACTTATCAAAGTTTGTACTGTTTTCATAGAGAACACGAGGCAAATAAAACTGTGCCCTGAGAACTAATTCTTCCAATTTACACATAAGGATTGGAGCCCTGTTCAGCAAAGTTACCTTCAAGAGACTTAATGGCTCCTAGGCTTATAAGACTGTACTGTGATATGATTGACATCTTCTTTTTTCAGAAATGCTAATAAGCATAATCGAAAGCTTTGTAGAAGAAAAGTTGACAGTAATCTTCCAAGTTCCATCTAGGACTGAGGAAGTATTGGCTGTTAGGCTTTGAATGTTCAAGTGCTATGAGCAAGATTATCTCTATTAGAGACGGATGAGTCTAGCTAAGCCTCATGCTTCTAACCTCTAGTTCACCTCATTAACTTCCTTGCTCTGAGTCCATGCTTACCATGGTTAGATTTGGTTCTCTAAGGAGGAAATAGGATGGTTACATGGGCAACATCTAGGTTGTCTCATCATTTTTATTGTAAATAAATACATTGGCAATCTTTAAAATTAAAAAAAAAAATTCTGCTTGTGGTCTTGCTTTTTCAAGTAGCTTGACTGCAGACTACAGAGAGGGAATGTACTAATCATGCTGGTGCAATGACCTCTCTTCCAAGCAACTAGTATTTTCCACCACATTAACATTCTGGTTTTACTCACCAGTTTCTCTGGGGTTAATTTATATCTAGTTGGTTGGCCAAAAAGGTCGCTTGAGCTTTCCATACCAACTTAAGGAAAAATCGAACTCAATATGGGTGCTTGTTCATTAGGCTTCTGATCCTGCAGATCTGAGACAGGTGGTATGAGCAGAAATTTCCCCCCAGAATGTAAACTCCATGTGGGCAGGGATTATTGTTTGTTTTATTCACTGCATTATTCCCAGTGCCTAAGAACATAGGCATATATTTTGCATGGATGCATATTCCTCTGGAGGAGAGAGATGTCCAGCTATTCCTCAGGGGGATACTCCATCCCCACCCCCACACACAGTGTCACCATTGGTGTCAGTCACATCCATTTCCCCACCGTTGTTAACACACCTTGGACTAGGTGTCCTGACTTTGTCTTCCTTCCCTTTATGAGACTATAGCATCAGCAGGAAAGGGAGTGAATATCCCCATGCAGGCTTGTTCAGATTCAGAAATGATAAACAAGGATAGGGCTGAAATGAGTAGTTTTTGTGTGTATGATTTGTCTTCTGGCAGAACCGAAGAATGAGAGGAAAGGGAAGAAAAACAAAGACATTAACAGATGTTTTCTCTTTTATTCATAGTACTTCTATTACCTTTCATACTGTATTTGGCACGTAAAAACATGAATCATTTAGGCTGAACTTTATGAAAGTAAAATTTAGGAAGGAAGATAAAAGGTGCCAGTTTGATTTGGTAATATATCATCGTCAACAAAATGGTGGGGACCTGGAATAATGACTATGGCTTGAGGAAGGAATGAGAGGATAGATCATTTTTCCTGGAAAACTGAGCCTGAAGGAAAGGAGAGAAGGCTTCCCAGGTCATGCTAGTGGTAAAGAACCCACTTGCCAATACAGGAGACATGAGACAGGATCCGGGATCCAGGGTTCAATCCCTGGATCAGGAAGATCCCGTGGAGGAAGGCATGGCAACCCACTCCAGTATTCTTGGCTGGAGAATCCCATGGACGGAGGAGCCTGGAGAGCTACAGTCCATAGGGTCGCAAAGAGTCGGACATGACTGAAGCGACTTTAGCATGCACATAGCTAGAGGAAAACTTATAGTCAAAAGAGGCTTGTATTTGTTTTTAAGATAGGACATACTTGAGTATATTTGAGCCTCTAGTCTAGACAAAGAGCCATTAGAGAGTTTCAAATTGACCATACTGTGGAAGGGGACTAATAGATGAATTAAGATTCTGAATGAGATGGTAGAGGAGAATATCCAGAATGAAGACTCTTCCTAAAGAACTGAGAGGTGGTTTCTGAAGACACTTGCCGCTTCTGTTATAAATTAGAAATCTCACAAGAACTCTCTTGAAAATACAGATCTTTGACAATATTGCAAAGAAGTTCATACTATAGCTCTGAAGATACCTAGAGTTCAATCTAAAGTTATTCCATAACTTCTCCCAGATACACAGCTGACTCCTACTTGAATTAGTTCATGATATCTAGAGAACTAATAGAGGCAAAATGATACTTTTCTTCCTTCTTTAGAACAACCTTATAAGCAGAATTGTTTTATAATAAGTTACTCTCTTGACATCAGTCCATTGCAGCACGGTGCTTCTGTTTGCTGCAGTATGGTGAGAAGAAAGTCCTTAGACTTGGTTGAAAAAGGGTATGAGCATCATAATAGATGAACCTCTGCCTGCAGAATAATCAGAGATCCCACACAAAACTAACAGAAATCAGAAATGACAGCCAGGTAAGTCTCTCAGGTAAGTCCTTAACAATTTGAGTATATAACCACTTAAGTTCTTTTTTTTTTTTAATGACAGATTCTCAATACTTATATGTCAAGGATGGGATGAAGGAAGAGTTCAAACATGTCTACTCAGTGAACATCTCCAATCTGAATATAAATATACAAATACAGGGATGCAAATGTCAATCATCACATAGAAAACTCTCATCAAGTCACTCCAGCCAGCTTTTCTGTAAACAAGTTCTCTAACACAGCATCAAAACAAATATTGGCAGGCCTTTAGTTTATGGAGACAGTTATAGCAATAGTCCTTATCCTCAGCATATGTGCCTTTCTGTTAATAGAAATTTATATAAGACTCACTTTGAAAAATCACTTGCCTTCATTCTTTAATGATATAAGTGCTAGCACAAGCATGGACATTTAGGCCACAAAATATATTTTACTCACCTAAAAGGATAGTGGTCATGTATGGATGTGAGAGTTGGACTGTGAAGAAGGCTGAGCGCTGAAGAATTGATGCTTTTGAACTGTGGTGTTGGAGAAGACTCTTGAGAGTCCCTTGGACTGCAAGGAGATCCAACCAGTCTATTCTGAAGGAGATCAGCCCTGGGATTTCTTTGGAAGGAATGATGCTAAAGCTGAAACTCCAGTACTTCGGCCACCTCATGCGAAGAGTTGACTCATTGGAAAAGACTCTGATGCTGGGAGGGATTGGGGGCAGGAGGAGAAGGAGACAATGGAGGATGAGATGGCTGGATGGCATCACTGACTCGATGGACGTGAGTCTGAGTGAACTCTGGGAGTTGGTAATGGACAGGGAGGACTGGCGTGCTGCAATTCATGGGGTCACAAAGAGTGAGACACAACTGAGTGACTGAACTGAACTGAAAAGGATAGTATTTTAAAAATTTTGAGTAAAAATAGCTTGCTAAAAATAGGTGATTTTACGTTATTTTTTAAATTACAAATATCAGTTTACCATATAAATTAATGAAAATAGAGTAAATCTAGGGAAAGAAAAACATCCATAATCCTAACATTCAGAGGCCTAAGATATCTCATTTCCTTCCAGTTTCTCTTCCATGAATTTTGTACATTGTTGATATTATGTTACATAGCAATTTAGTGTTCTGATTT
Source organism: Bos javanicus (assembly GCF_032452875.1). NCBI lineage: Eukaryota > Metazoa > Chordata > Mammalia > Artiodactyla > Bovidae > Bos > Bos javanicus. Next base: position 41,785,695 of record NC_083878.1, read on the forward strand.
TCTCATATAACATGACAGCATTTCTCTTATTATTCCAATTTTTTCAGAAACATATTTAACAAATGTGAAAGAACCCATTGCATATATTGGAGTGAATTTTACAAAACTGCTTGTTATTTAACCTTTTTATTTTTAGACCTCTTTAATTGGCAATTCATAGAGTTCAGCTTATGTATAAAAGAATTTACCTATCATTTCTCTATTAATGTGATGGATGATTTGGTTGTTTCTTGTTTATTTTTCATTATTAAAAACATGTGAAATGAGTGTCTTTTTGCATACATCTTTATTAACATATCTGACAATTTCCATAGACTAGATTCTCAGTAGGGATGTAATTTAGATGAGAATAAACATCTTTATGGTGTTTTAACTTTTATTAGAAAAGTCCTTTCTGAAATATTGAGCAAAATTAACTCCAATCAACAAAGTATGAGAAAACCTGTGTATCTACATGCTATCAACACTGAATTTTTTATTCCTTCATTTTATTGGTAAAATGGAGTAGAAATACAAACAAAAACCAGAACCAAATAAAAGCCTAGCAACTTGCTTACATTTACCTTTCTTCTTTAATAGTCAAATAAAATATTTCTCCATGTTTGTTAGTCATTTGAATTTTCCCTTTGGGGAATTGCCTTCCTCTTGACTTTGCTTATTTTGTTTTGATAGCTTAGAATTTCCTCTCAAGTTTGTTGTATTTGCAGCCTTTTCCCTCCAGTTGTTTGCCTTTGATTTTTTTTTTTAATTTGACATAACAAAAAGTTTTATATCTTTTGGTTGACACAAAAATGGTATTTCAAATCAATTTTCAGAAGTTATATATGCATAGTTCTAAGTTCCATTAAAAACAAAACTATCTTTATAGCCCAGTGTTGGATTGCAATAATAACGCTGTCATATAGCATAATGGAAAAGCTGAAGCTCCAATACTTTGGCCACCTGATGTTAAGAACTGACTCATTGGAAAAGACCCTGATGCTGGGAAAGATTGAAGGCAGGAGGAGAAGGAGACGACAGAGGATGCGATGGTTGGATGGCATCACCAACTCAATGGACATGAGTTTGAGCAAGCTCTGGGAGTTGGTGATAGACAGGGAAGCCTGGTGTCCTGCAGTCCATAGGGTTGCAAAAGGTTGGACACGACTGAACAACTGAACTGAATGGAATTGAAGAGCATAATAGACAATATCATGGGTTTGGATAAAAAAAAAGAAAACACAAATTCAACTTAGTCATTTATTAGCTTGTTGACAGTGGACAAATTGCTTAATCACTAAATCTCAATTTTAAAATCTATAAAATGAATGATAAAACAGTATGTAATTTGATGGAATGTTGGGACTTCCCTGGCTTTCCAGTGTTTAAAACTCAGAGCTTCCACTGCAGGGGGCACAGGTTCAGTCCCTGGTCAGAGAACTAAGATCTTGCATGCTGCATGGTACAAAAAAATAAAAAGAATATCATGAGGGTTAAGATGATGCATGCAGAACACATACCTCAGTGTCCAGTGTATAGTAAACATTCAATGATTGACTTACATTTTTTAAAAGTATATATTTTATGAGCCTTATTCCTCTCATATGACTTATCTGGATCCTGTAGGAATTATATCTCTCTATATAATGATGGAACCAATACAAGACTTTCTAAACCTTAATTTTCATTGAACAGTAGATTATTATTTTGGATAGAGTAGGCAAATAGGTAAGAGCAGTATCCCTCAATATCATACCATTACCATCTTGTGGAAATAAGTAATACAACTGACAAAAAGATTAAAAAGTAAATTAATTTATTATGGAATTTTTTGTGTTCCCTTTTTCATAATACCACACTACCTTATTTCTGCTTCACTATAATTTAGTTAGGAACAGCTGCATAATTGTAGTAACATTAACAGTTTATTGATTTCTAAATACTGTGTATGCCAGTTTCTGTTTTAACACTTTACATGTATGACTCCTTGAATTCTCATAACAATCCCACGAGGTAGATAACTATGACCCCTGTTTTATTAAAGAGGAAATATTCATGGAAAGCTTTACACTGGCAACCTATAGTAGTTTACTTTGGCTACTGTAACAAGGTTTCACAGATTGGGTGACTTAAACAACAGAAATTTATTTATTCACAGTTCTGGAGGGCAGAAGTCAGAGATCAAGGTGCCAGTAAGGTTGATTCTTTTACACTCTCTCTCCTTGCTTGTAGAGGTTGCCTTCTCCCTGTGTCTTCACATGACCTCTCTGCATGCATCTCTGTCCAAATACACTCTTCCTGTAAGGACACCTTAACTATTGGATTAGAGTCCACATTTATGACCTCATTTAATTTACTTCTCTAAAGACTCCATCTCCAAATGGCAGACTTTTGGAGGGGCTGGGGTTGGGACTTCAACATATGATTTATAGGGGATACAACCCAGCCCATAACACTGCCCAAAGTAACAACTTCATAGCCAAGAGTCAAACATGGACACTCAGGCTCTACACTCATATAGTCTCCTTTTTAAACTTTTTATTTTGAAAAATTTCAGACTTAAAAGAAAGTTACAAAAATTGTACAAAGACTTTCCATATATTCTTCCCACAGAGTGTCCTATGTTAACTTTTCACCGCATTTATCATTCTCTCTAAATGTTACCATACAATTTATCAAAATAAAGAAATTATCATTAACATAATATGGTTAATCTAACACTTAGACCTAAAGACAATTTTATCAATTGTCCCACTATTCTCCTGTATAAAGAAAGAAAAGTCAAGTTTTCTTATGGTTCAAGATCCAGTGTTTTATTTGTTGTTGTTGTTTTTCATAACCCTAACATTTTCAAGAGTACAGGCCTAATATTCTCTAAAATGTTCCTTAGTTTAAATTTGCTAATATTTCTTGGTAATTAGTTTAAGGTCATGCATTTTGACAGGAATTCCATGAAGAAATACCATTTCATTCTCATGCATCTTATTAGAAGACCCATGGTATTGATTTGTTTTCTTACTTATGATATGAACTTTGATCATTTGTTAAGATACTATCTGCTAGGTTTTCATCTACTATAAATCACTATTTTCCACTTCCAAAATTACTAAATGTTTTGTCGGAGATAATTTAAACAATACAGATATCCTGTTTCTCACCACAATTTTACATAATAATTTAGCATCTACTGATATTTGTGCCTAAAATAATTATGATACTGATTTTTAAAAAAATATATAATTTTTTCTTTATCTGTGAATCACAATTCTACTGTTTAGAAGAAATTTTCCCCACCTCATTTATTTATTAACTTACTTATACCATTTTATGCTCATAGATTCTTTTTTTATTCAATGGGGAATAATCTCTTACTGCCATTATTTACTTTGTTGTTCAAATTGTTCTGGGATGGTCAGTAATGGTGACTTCAAGTTGCTTCTATATCCTTTTGACAGGTCCCTATTGTTCCTTGAGCATGTTCTTAATTTGTAGCACAAAAGATGTTCCAGGATCGCCTTGTACTCTGTTTCAGTCCTAGAGTTATCTGTCTCATCAAGGAGTCAGGTTTCCATTTTCTTGAGAACAGAATCTGGGTTCCAGGTGTGCCCACTGTTTCTGAAATGTAATCAGTTCTAAGCCCACTTGACAGAGAACTAGAAAATATGTGTTCGTGTTCATGTTTTAATACTGATTACCTATTATCTTTCTATCTATTTACCTATCTCTAGATTGATTCTGTACATCTAAACATGTTAATACCTTTGTTTGAAGTAGTAGAAATGGTCCTGACTTTACAGTCCTTCAAAATCTAGGTTTAATAAGATTTAACCTCCTTCAGTGAAAAAGTTGGCTTAGAGCTCAACATTCAGAAAACGAAGATCATGGCATCTGGTCCCATCACCTCATGGGAAATAGATGGGGAAACAGTGGAAACAGTGTCAGACTTTATTTTTCTGGGCTCCAAAATCACTGCAGATGGTGACTGCAGCCATGAAATTAAAAGACACTTACTCCTTGGAAGGAAAGTTATGACCAACCTCGATAGCATATTCAAAAGCAGAGACATTACTTTGCCAACAAAGGTTCGTCTAGACAAGGCTATGGTTTTTCCTGTGGTCATGTATGGATGTGAGAGTTGGACTGTGAAGAAGGCTGAGCGCCAAAGAATTGACGATTTTGAACTGTGGTGTTGGAGAAGACTCTTGAGAGTCCCTTGGACTGCAAGGAGATCCAACCAGTCCATTCTGAAAGAGATCAGCCCTGGGATTTCTTTGGAAGGAATGATGCTAAAGCTGAAACTCCAGTACTTTGGCCACCTCATGTGAAGAGTTGACTCACTGGAAAAGATTCTGATGCTGGGAGGGATTGGGGGCAAGAGGAGAAGGGGACGACGGAGGATGAGATGGCTGGATGGCATCACTGACTAGATGGACGTGAGTCTGAGTGAACTCCGGGAGTTGGTGATGGACAGGGAGGCCTGGCGTGCTGCAATTCATGGGGTTGCACAGAGTCGGACACGACTGAGCGACTGATCTAATCTGATCTGATCTGAACCTCCTTCAGATGAAACTGCTCAACTTTAATTTCCAGGTGGCTCAGCATGCCGCCTGATTTTTATTCTGGAGGTTAATACTATATAGTGATATCACAAGTCTAAGATTAGGAGTACAAGAAAGTTAAGTAATATTCCAAATAAACCACGTAGAAACTAATCAGAAAACCTACAGAGAGAATTATGACCTTTTCACTTTGTAGGTTTATAAAGTACCTTGCTGCTGCTACTGCTAAGTCACTTCAGTCATGTCCGACTCTGTGCGACCCCATAGACGGCAGCCCACTAGGCTCCTCTGTCCCTGGGATTCTCCAGGCAAGAATACTGGAGTGGGTTGCCATTTCCTTCTCCAATGCATGAAAGTGAAAAGTGAAAATGAAGTTGCTCAGTCGTCCCCGACTCTTAGCGACACCAAGGACTGCAGCCTACCACGCTCCTCCGTCCATGGGATTTTCCAGGCAAGAGTACTGGAGTGGGGTGCCATTGCCTTCTCCATAAAGTACCTTAATCAAACCTTAAGGTTTCAGAATTACTGATTCCCTAGTATCCTAGCTGAAGGATAGTTTCAGGAATACTGAATTTTGTCATAGATCTGGCATCCATAGAGCTCTGTGCACTGATTAGGGGGCTACATCCATTCATTTTTATATTGTCTAAGGCTGCTTTTCCACTACAATGGCAGATGAGTAGCTGTTATAGACTCTAGGGCTTGCAGAGCTTAGAATATTTACTATCTGGTCCTTTACTTGAAAATGTTAGCCCATTCCTAGATTGTTTTGACCCCTGATGTTGGTAATTTCTTGCCATATATGTGTACATATGTATATGTGTACAAATACACATACCACTGTAAGACAATACTATTAAGAGATATTTTATATATGAGTGCTGGCTGAGGGCGAAAAGTCCTGCCAATGGTTGACACCATAAAACATCGATGTAATTGCATTGGCATGAAGGCCTTTTCCTAAATTTCAAAGTATGCTATACCAGACAGTTCATCAAATTAATCTGCCTATCCATTCTGTATGGCATGCAACCTCTTTGATAACTGTGCAAATGAATGTAACCTCCACATTTGGCAGCTTATGTCAATTTTGTATGACTTGTCAGTTTGGCTTTTGTTCATATTTTTAAAAATATGTCTGCATTTCTCATTAATTGTGTTGATGTCTATAAAGAAAGGGAGACATTCTTTGGAAAGACTATGGATACAATACCAAGTTAAAAGCCATATGGAATGGTGTGATGTCTGCTGGCAGTGCCAGATTACTGCGTGGGTGATCCACTGGCCAAAGTTAATAAGACTGCTAAAGCAATCCAAATCTTCATTCCACCCCTAATCAGACATGTAGAGATATGGATACCAGCAATACGCGGTGAACCCTGGTTTCATCTTATCTTGGCTAATCAAAGAAGAAACTCTTGATTGTTGACTTGTTTTTGTTTACAGTCTCTGAGCTTCTCTGACTCCAGTGTGTGGAGGGCCTTCTGAACATGCTATGGGTGCCATTAAATTGTTTGCCTGGAATCAAAATACTCTGAGTCAGAATCTTTCCTTCTTTGTTTTCTGATGACTCAGGCTGCTCCTTATTTTGTGCCCCTATCAAGTGTATTGTGTTTTTATAGCCACTTCCACCTGCCATAAAGCACCATCAAGGGGCTGTCCGCTAAGCCTTTTGTCTTGGGGATGGTAAGAAGGACACATACAAACACAGACATCAGTGTTAACTCAGATTTTTTGAAAGCGCTTCCTCTAGCCATGTCTGAGATTCAGGTTTAGAAACTGACTAAAGTTTACTTTTACAATGTAAGAGTTTTTAATCTGTCTTTTGGTCATTTCCCAAGATTCATGAGTTTCTTAGGTGAAACTTCTTTTCCTCATATTGTAAAATTATTAATGCTGTAGGACTGAAACATTTTTAAAGAGGTAATCAATTTATTTTAATTTTTATGGGAGTATGGTTGACTTACAATGTCGGGTTAGTTTCAAGTGTATTGCAAAGTGAATCAGATATATATATATATATATCTATATATATACATGTGTGTGTGTGTATACACATGCACAAACATATATCCATTATTTTTTTAGATTCATTTGCCAAATACGTCATACAGAGTACTGAGCACAGAGTTCTGTGCTATATAGTAGGTCCTTGTTAGTTATCTATTTCATATGTAGTAGTATGTATATCGGAGAAGGCAATGGCACCCCACTCCAGTACTCTTGCCTGGTAAATCCCATGGACAGAAGAGCCTGGTGGGCTGTAGTCCATGGGGTCGCGAAGAGTCGGACACGACTGAAGCGACTTAGCAGCAGCAGCAGCAGTGTGTATATGTCAATCCCAGTCTCCCAATTTATCCCCTTCTCCCACCTTTCCCTACTGGTAATCATAGCTTTTAAAGAACTGAAAATAAATATTGCAAGACACTTGAAAGTAAGAACATTACTTTTCTTATAGAATAACAGAGGCAGTATTTCAAATCTATTTTAACATTTAGCTCTCATTTTAATATCAACAATATTGCTGTTTGCCCATGCAAGATTTGAGGCTCATGAGCCTCAGTACAAAATGCACATCATTCATGTTATGCATTTGTCTCTATCTGAAAACTCCTGTAGTGCTGAGTGGCACTTAGCACTCATGGCCCTCCCATTGCCATATTATACTTGATACCCTTAATCACATTCAATAATGAAATCTCTTTTAAAAAGTATTCTTTTATCTCAGAGTTGTGACATCTTTGTTCCACTAAATCTAATCCAAAACTCTTGGGGCCAGATATTTTTCAGGATTCAGAGTATTTTGGAGTATAGAGAGATGTATAGTGAACACTACACCACCACCAGCAGGATCTGGGCCAACTCCCTTTAATAAAGCATATCAGCATTTCTTCCACGAATCATACAAATATTCCCAGTGGGATAGATAAAAGCTATAAATAGGCTCAAATCAATTCAGCTAAGGTTGCACCATTGCTACCAAACCAGTTCAAGTTTTGCTGCCAAAGTATTTTTAAAATTTTTAGATTTGACACATTGCAAATAGGAGATTGTTGATCAACAGGAAGGGTGAGCAAAATTTTTCCATGAAAAGCCAGATAGTAAATAATTTAGGCTTTTCAGGCTATACTGCCTCTGTGTCAACTACCACTCAGCTGTTTGGCCCTTGGAAATTACACACCGGGGTGTGGCTGTGTTCTTATAAGATGATTGACAAAATAGATTAATGCCCAGATTTGGCCTGTGGGTCAGAGTTTGCCAACCTCTGATCTATAATCTTCCTTGTTTTAAATTCTCTACCCTGAGTATCAACTCTACCGACTAGTTTGCAATAATTTCTTTGAGTGAGCATTTTGCGAATGGGAAAACTTTAAGGAGAAGAGAACTCTGCTACTTGTCCCACCCATGTTGTTACCTCCTCTTAATTTCACAAGCCCAAAGTGTATACAAAAATAGTACTTAGACCAAGAGTAGTACTTAGTACTGAGATCTGTGTGAAGTCTGGAATTTAACCAGTCACTGACTTTGTTGTTTCTGAGATGTTAACATTTGCAAACAAGGAGTGGCTAGAACCTAGAGGTGCCAATGATGGTCCTGTTAGTGATTTTAAGGGGAAAAAAAACAAACAGTTTATTCAGGCTCAACTTTAACTTCTGCTATTTTGTGACTGAAAATATAGATTGAACATTTGTTCTTTGGATCCTTCTTGCTTAGTTTTATATTTATTTAATTATAAATGAGAGAAAAGTGAATGGCTGGACTAAAACAGATGACGTTTACTATGTGCAAGTTGTTCATGGGAGTTTTAGCTTTTCTCTGCTCAATATGAGCGAGTTTGATGGGTCAGTTTTGACAGGCATCTTTGAATGGGCTTGTTCTTTTAGTGGGTGTTGTATTTCTGACCAAGGGAGAAGAGAGAGAACAGAGTAGTATCTCCTATGTATGCTGAGAAATTACGAGTTCTCAGTAAATTATTGATGGATAATGTGAATGAGATTCAATTTAAGAGACCTGCCTGACAATACCTTTAGAAAATTGGAAGAAATTTTGTTAATGAATTTTCAGCCATGAAGACCTGATTTTTAGCCTGACTGTATGAAACGGATAATTGAAATGACCAAAAATGACCCTGACATTTTTGCCAATTATCAGCTAGGCTGAGTAGGGACCCAGACCAGATATGTCACATGTTTAGGCATCATTTCCTAGCCTGTATCTGCTTTCTTGATAATTCCTCACCTCCTACTGAGGAACTGCCTCCATAATTGGTTTTAGGATTATCTGGCCCAGCTTTATGTGGTTTGAGGGGCACTGACCTTTTTCTCTTTGTAGTTAAAACCTTTCCAGACCTGACCTTAAGTCTTTAGGGTGCTGTTCTTCAGAATTTTCTTGTGTACCTTGAAGATATTTTTTCACAGTGCTTCTTACATGGCTTCATAGGCTGGTGTTGCTGCTAGATGATGGAATCCTTGAGAGTGGGAATAAGATTACTGAATGTCTGTAATCTCAGCATCTTCACTCCTACCTGACGTATGAGACACTAGGCTTTGGATCGAATAAACAAATATTCATTAATATGTGAACATATTGTAATGGCTGTTGAAAGTTAATGTAGATCAAGGCAATGAGAAACAATATTGGCATTTTTATGTGAAACAGTAGTAGAAAAAAGAGTAGATTGGATGGACAAACTTTGTTGCTTTAAACAGATTTAACTTGACCAACTGTAAGGACATCTACAAAAAGAAAAAATACTGATGGTAATAGTTTCTGCTTAACTTTCCCTGGATTTAACTTGGCCATTAACCGATTTGGTTGTCTTAAAAGACAATGAATTACATCATCCATTTCTCTTTAAGGGCTTTTAATTTAGCTAGTAAAGAAAGAAATTGAGATTAAAAATTACTTTCTCAGGTCTGAAGAGAAGCTTGGTTTAGGATGACCGAGCACAAATAAAGACAGACAGCTTTAAATTGTGCAATCATTGGTTGAAAGAGTATTGTCTATGAAGATCCTACAGATGTATATTGCATATAAACCATTTCTCTTCTAGTCTGAATGTGTTATAGGAACAATCCCACCTCCCTTCCATCCCATCTAGAAATGAGCACCGTGGAGTAAGCAGACAGTGACATCAACCCAGCTGCCAGGATTGTGCAATGAATGGAGCAGTCCCTCAAAAAAACTCTGAATGGATTGCCAATTTTTAGTCTGTTTAAGGCAGGCAGTAATTTCAGTTTTCAATTCCACTAAGTAATAATAGTTATTAATTAGTAAATTAGGCCACTGGGTTCTGAAGGTGAGTTAACAGGATGATTAAAAAGGAGAAAGTGAAAATTCACAGATAATGCTCAGGTTTTGTAGAAGCCTGCCACGATTGAGGGTGTATGTTTGTACACCTCTTCAGAATGGATTGCTGCACTTAAGAGCAACCTGCATTGCCTACAGTGCTGTCTGCTCGGTAATTGCAGCAAAGTGAGGTGCTGCACCATACATTGTCATAAAGATGTCAAGAAATGAAAGGAGACGGTCGAGGGCTCAGTTTCTCATACTTACATTTTAAATCCAGGGCATTAAAGCCAGGGAGAATTCCTGAGGTTTTTCCCCCTGTACACCAACAAAGAGATTCGATGTTTCTTGAGTAAAGGCCTGACATCACCCCTAGGAGGCTTTCTGGACTCCAGCTAGGTCTAATTCATTTTAGAGTCTAATTTTTTGAGCTTCATATTTCAAACATGATAGCCTACATGAAGGTTTGTGGATTGTGTTTTAAAGTACTTTCCATAGTTGTATCTGGATGATAACAAAATCTCTGAAATATCATTGAAACTCCTCAAGGACTTGAAAGGCTAAAACTAAAGTTTATTTTGCAAGGTTCTAGGTGGCAAAAATGCAGGTAATATATCTTAAGGCTGTTGGAGTATATTCCTGATACTAAAAGAAATGGTTGAAAGTGGAAATATCAATCAAACTTATCCTTAAGATCGAACTTGTAGCTTTTTGTTGATGTTCAATGTGATTTAAAAAAAAATGAATAGAGGCAAACCAGATCTATGTATAAATACAGACTATACCTATAATGGCAAATGAATCAAATAATTAAAACAGATCACGGACTCCTCTTTTTAAGAAAAATAGCATATCTTTCTATTAAAATTAGCTATAGCATGTATTTTGTTTAGATGAAATATTGATACAATTTACCTTTCTTATGTAGAAATAAGCATTACTTGAGACTTTAAGACAAATTTCCCAATCCAATTTTTCTTTCCATCTGAACACACTCTGCCTGCCTTATAGGTATTTTTGTTCCCTCCATAGAAATTCATGTTTCAAGGTTTTTACTCTCAATTTTTTCTTTTCTTTCTACTCTTATTTTTGTCTTTTCTTAATATTTACCTTTAAAGTCACCATGAAGTACAAGAAAGAGTAGTTTTTAGTCTGATAAACAGATCAAATCCTTAACTCCACTATTCACTAGTTATTTTTACCTTGAGAAAATTGATCAACCTCTCTGAGCTTCTGTTTCCTCATCTGTAATGTGGGGAATTATATTAATATAATACCTACCTTGCATAGTGGTTTCAAATTTGCTATCATGCAAAAATGCTTGTTCTTGGACTAAAGAAAGGAAAATAACCTTAGAACTGGTTAGTTGGCATATAGACAAAATCTTTTGTATTTTTGTTACACTGGATTAATTAAGACATAATCATTTAAGAGGTAATACACAGTACAACAGACTTAGTACTTATAAAGTACTAAGTAGTACTGAGATTGAGGATTTAACTCTGATAGTTGTACATACTTAATATATGAAAGTTCCTTTCCCACCTTCCTGACCCTATTGTCATCTCAGACCTCTAGCCTACACTTATCTATCTCTAGTTTCCAAAGAAGAGTGTAAATTTCCATATTTTATCATGTGGCCCCATTCCATTGTTTTCTTTTTAACTTTAATGTATTAGGAAATCTCATCTGCCATAAGAATGAATGTCAGGCCAATCCACTGGGTTTTGTTATTAGAAGCCCTCATTTAATTTCGAGTCTATACTGTAAAAATGTATACCTCTTAACTTCTATTGGTGGAAGATTAAGCATATTTTTAGAAAAATGTTAAAAACACACTGGAAAGAGAGGAAGAAAGGATTGATAGTGTTAAACAGATATAGAGTTTCAAATAAGATTTGAAATAAGATCAAGTTCATCAATGTTCATTGTAAAAAGTCAACCTAATCATCTCCTTAAATAACCCACCAACCAACCAATAAAATAAACAAAACCCAGAATGATCTGTGAGGGCAATCAAGAGATTAGGTCTAATATTTGAAATATCAACACATTTTTCATCAATTGACTAAGAAAGACAAATGTCTCTGTCTGTATCTAAGGATGTGACATGTAAGTTCCTAGGGAGCTCATCCAAGGCTGAAAGGGAAGTTCAGCAAAGAAGCAGACTAGATTGGAAAAGCATTTGAAAGTTAAGATACTCTCCAGGAACTTCTGCTTCAGTCATTGCTATCATTGAACTTTTCTGCCTTTAAGGGTTTGTAATATCTAAATTCAAATTATTCCATATCTAAGGCTACTCAGTGATTTTTTTTCCAACCACCAGCACAATGCAGTTTTCTTTTTCCTGTCACCTTAAATCATCACCTATGACACAGCACTGCACAGGGAGCACAAGCCTGGAGCTCTCATTCAAGGTCACCTCAAACCCTCCATGGTGAGACATTTGAATGACTTAGAATTATTTTAACTAGATACGTTTGTAACTGTCAGACTCCAATCCACATGGTTCATGGAGGCTCAATTTCTTTTCTGTATTAATAGCTTATTGAGCAAACATACAATGCCAGACCACACACACACGTATTTTTTCTTTTTTTTCAGTGAACTCAGTTATCTTGAAAACCCAATGAAAAATGTTTCTATTATCTTTGCCTGTTTGCATTTCAAAAACTGTAACAATGCATTGATTTTTGAGACAATTATTGGGGCTTATAGAACTTATCCTCCTGCTTGGATATGTCTTTTAGAATTAAAGGGTTCATTAGATGTCCCAAGGGAAGTTTTCATATTCCAGGACAGAAAAGAGATACCCTGGGTTATGGAAATGGCTCTGTCAAATGTGATGTAAAATACTGGTGGAAATTGACAATTGCAGTCAAACATTTGAAGGTGTGACCTGTGTGAGATTATCTATAAAACATTCAGGAAACCTATTAAGCTACACTTTTTTCAAAATTTCTTTACATATCATGGCTTATATTTGGTACTTAATTGTATATTAATTAAGCTATTACACCAAGTAGAATATGTACTCAACCCCTCCCAGGAACAGTGGGCAAAACAAAGACATTCTGAGGCATTTAGCTTGTAACTGATAAAATAAGCCTTATATAGAAGAAACAATTAGAAAATTGTTGAACCACACAGTGAGTGACTAATCAGCATTGGAAGAGGTAGATCAGCGTGGGATGTTAATAGTAGATGATGACTTCTTGGAGGAGAAAAAATTTAAGAGTTGGTATCTAAACAGAGATAAAAGGGGTGTTGGGTACATTTCACTGTGGGAAAATAGCATCAACAGAAGTCTAGAAATAAAAATGGACAGTGCAAGGCAGCTTAATTAAGAAGGAAGTGAGAATTGAGAAACAGTAAGAATAGTTTGTCCACGGGTGTCACAAAGAGTCAGACACGACTGAGTGACTAAGCCTGCATGCACACACACAAGAATGATTTGAACCAAGTAAGAACAAAACAATTTCTAGAAGGTCTTATAATCTGGCAATGAAATTTGAGACTGATACAAGGGATAATAAAAATCTTGTCCAAACTGCTTTTAAGAGTGATGCAGCATATATGACAGTGGTGGCTTTGTACTGTTATTACACTATGATAGCATATGTCAATGGCACTGGGGTTCTCAGGTGTCTGGTTTTGAGTAATTATACAGAAACTCAGAGGAAACATACATAAAAGGATTGTGGAATTCTCATTATCCTTTGGGAAATTTTGTGAAAAATGGGAATGGTACAAGAAAATAGGAAATAGGTGAATGTTCTGAGGACAAAAAATTAGGAAATGTGCATTATTGAAACATGTTAATATCATATCTGTATCTTAGAAGTTTCAGAATTAATTTTTAAATTTACATCTTGTGAAAAATAGGTTTTAAGAAAGTCGTCAGTATTGAAGCCTTCACTGGTTCACTAAAAGTAAGTGATGACAGGTGGGAGATATTTTAGTTTTTATAGCAATTCTGTGCCATCAGGTGTTAACCTTGTATTGTAGGGAAGGGTCTGATACAAGGTAGAAGCTTAAGAAATGAATGTTGTGCCATGACTTAATTATATAAGTCAGAGGAACAGATTTTTTTCAAATCTAAATTTTTCAAGGTTTCGGATTATATTCTATGGGGAAAAGACAAGGACAGTTTTATAGTTAGGTTAGCCCATTCCTTGTTGACTAGCCATAGTATTTTTGTGATTATATCAATTACAATTGGAAATGTTACATCCAGTGCCAAGAAATAGGCTGTATTCTTGGTCCTGTCTCCCCAACATTTCTATTAAAGTTTTCCATGTTGCAAAAAATGGAATGCATATTACATTTGTATGGGTGACACCAGGTTGAAAGGTTGACAGATTCAGGATAAAAAAAAAGATTTAAACAGGCTAGAGTAATACCGCCCCCTCCCCCAAATAGTTACATCCATAACTTGAATCAAGGAGTGTGACTGGACTGCAAGAACAAAGAGAAAAGAGAACAGAGAGAATGTTAGCGGAGGCATAAAGAACAGCCAAAAGACATGTCTGGGTTCACACAAAAAAGAGGATGGCCTCTGGGGCAAAGACGCCCCAGTTAATTACGTCACAACTTCTCTCTCTTCCTGGAAGTGAAGGTGGAGAACCCAGAGTTGGCCTTTATTAAACTGGCACTGTGACTTGTTGCCATAATGTCCCTTTTAGTCCCTGTTCATTTATTAAGTGGAGTTACTCTCCACTCATAGTTGATTACTATATAAATAATTGAAGCTCCCCCAATGTGATGATTAAGAGAAGGCAGCTCTAACAGGGACCCCTTCCCATTAGCCACAGGAAGGCAGAAGACATGCACTGATTGAATACAAATGTGAACAGTTTGCAGTCACTCTTTTTCTGTCCCTCTCTGGACAAGGATTGGTTCCAGGCCACCCTTCAGCAGGAGAATGTCTGGTCATGACGGTCTAAGGAAACTTGTCTTTCTCTGGTGGGGTAGTGTAGGCTTATCCTCAGATGTTAAGTTCCTGACTGATATCCCATACTTACCTTAAGAGGCAGGTAGTTGACTCGAATACTCATGATGCTCCTGTGGTAGCCCTTCTTGTCATTTGGGGGATTTTCCCCCAAAACATACTTTTCTTCTAATTCCTTTTAGATGTTCTGAGTCATATAGTATAATGACCCATCTATACCTGTCCTTGAGAAACATCTCAGGCCTCTGCTCAGGTATTCATTCATTTATACCAAGTCTATCCATCTTCTCTCTCTACCTCTCTCTTTGAGTTTTATGAGGTAGATAGTTATCTAATGAAAAGAAATGAATCAGTGAAATTCACCACTCCCCTTCCCCACACCCACCTATCCCACCATTCTCCGCTTTAGGGGACAGATGATGCACCTCTGTGTGACAGGATCCTTCCTTACACGGCCCTAAAGGGGATGGCCTTGATACCCTAGCACCTTAACAAACTATGTGGTGGGGTGGAGGGTAGGTGTGGCAGTTTCCAGAACAAGTTTGGCACATGGTGACTACTCAGCAAATATTTATGAAATAATTGAATAACGATTCCCATTCTATTTCATCTCTGTAGCAGTATGAACTGTGACTAATTACTTCACTAGTTTTCCTAACAATCACTCACACCAAGATATGTATTTTTTTAAATAAAAACAAAGCTGTTCCATAAGAGAGTTAACAGGATTTTTATCCTGCCAATGTTGAAACAATGATATAGAAATAATTTTTCTAAAAATATTTGATTATTTTCTGAGCAGAACTAGAATTTCAAGAGCTACAAAACACTCTGGAGGGATGGTCTCCTTTCCTTGCCCCTAAAAGACTGGGTGTTAAGGCTTCCAAACCAATCCACCGGTCCAATAGGAGAAGTCATTTACAAAGCTCGATTATGTGCCAGTTACCTCACAAGGTGCTTTACATACACTATTGATTTCATCTTTAAAATAATCCAATTAGGTAGCTATTATTTTCATCTTGAAGATGAGAAAACAGGTTCATAAATATTGTGTTCCATGTCACAAAGCTGGGTAAGCAACAGAGCAGAGGTTACAAACAAGTGGTCTGACATTTTGATCTTTCCAGAAGAGCAGTGGATCTGAGCCAGGGTGTCTGGATTCAGTCCTGGCTCTGCCACTTACCATCTGTGAATTTAGTCAGTTCAAATAACCCCACTGCACTTCAATTTCACCATGAGAAAAAATGTGGAAGGTAATGTATTTATTCACAGGGTTATCCTAGGATTCAATTACTTAGTTCATGTAAAATATTTAGACTAATGCTTGGAACATAGTAAGCACTTAATATATCTTAAAGATTATTATTCAAATTTATGTAGAACTAGCACTTAGTATCTTGTAATTTAGCAATTAATAGTTTAATAATTCTTTGTTTTATTCTCTGTGGTGTTATATCAGGAATTAGATGACTTCATGAAGGAGTCACTTAATAAATTGTAAACTCCTTAAGGACTGAGTCCTTTGTGCACTTTCAAAAACTAGAGGATTACTCAGTGAATATTAGACACACAATTAATACTTCTGAATAGGGATTTAAAAACATGAATGATTCAATCTACCATCCTCCTCAAACAATGCCTTTCTTACATTCAGTTAGAATTTTTAGTTTACCACTTGATTCTCAGACTTAAAAAGAAGAATTTCCACACTCACAACTACAAAGTATGTACTTGTATCCGCCACATCACAGATAGGAAAGTTAAGCTTCAGGATGGCCACCAGATTAACAAGCTGAGATTTGCTTTTCTTTCATAGGCTTCCCTGATGGCTCAGCAGCTAAAGAACCCACTAGCAAGGTAGGAGACATAGAAGACATGGGTTTTGTCCCTGGGTTGGAAAGATCATGTGGAGAAGGAAATTGCTGCCCACTCAGGTATTCTTGCCCCAAAAAATAATAGCCACAAAGAGTTGGATATAACTGAGCATGCCCGAACATAATAAGAAATGCAGAGCTTAGGGACAACTGGCATTGCCTTCGTGACTTGACAAAGTTAGATTAGTCTTTGCTGTCATTTTCTTGACTTTTCCTTCATGGTCACAATGTCACAGCTCTTCTTCTGTCCGGGATCTTAACATTTAAGGCAGTAGAATGGGAAAGTTTATATAAGCCTCATTGTTCATTGTTTTTTTATATGAAGGAAGAAAAGTTTCTCTAGGGGCTTCCTAACTTTCTAGAAAATTCTCTTCACGTGTCATGGGCAGCCCCTCATTGCAGGAAAGACGGTGGTAGGAAAACTATGGCTTTCTCAACTTTTGAGTGAGCAGTAGCATGGAAAAGCTTCCAGTAGCTTCTGGTAGTTTCTGCCAATAATCATTTTTAATACTATTACTGTTACCTCTACTATTCCTACTTCTAGTGTTACTACTGAAGATTTTACCCTAACGGATGTTGTGGATTCATTTGCTGTCCCTTTCAGTTCATCAAAAAATGAGAAGATGTTTTCCAGCCCTGAGGAAAGTAAATTGGTATTTGAAGGTGAAAATAAGCATCCTCAACCCCACTTTGACAGAAGACATGAATAACTGACATCCAGGGCCTTGAAAACACTTCCCTCCTAAGTCTGTATTCAGTCAGGGGCCAAGTGAGTCATAGTTCTTCTATGGTTATGAACTCCTGGTAACGTGTTCATTACCAGGTCATTGGAATCAGCCCCAGTTTGAAATAAGCAGCTCAGATGAAGTTTGTGAGAATGTCTAAAAGAGTTAGCTTGATTTAAGTGGACCTTGAAGAGTGCTTAAGAGGGAGAAGTCTCCTCAGGTGGTGCTAGTGGTGAAGAACCTGCCTGCCAATGCAGGAGACATAGGAGACCCCTGGCTCAGGAAGATCCCCTGGAGGAGGGCATGGCAACCCACTCCAGTGTTCTTGACTGGAGAATACTGTGGACGGAGGAGCCTGGCAGGTTGCAGTTCATAGGGTTGCAAAGAGATGGGCATGACTGAAGGGATTGAGCACACATGCAGGTGGGCCTTGAACAGTGCTTAAGAGGGAAAGGATGGAATGAATATGAACAGATGTGAGGCATTACCAAGTCACAGGTCTTTCACTCTGAAGTGGCTTCTGGGAAAGTTAGCAGAGCCTCTGGGGCCATTCTCATGAAATATAAATGTATTCCCAACTTCAACCCTGGAGGCAGGACCCTACACGTACAGAGGATGGAAATGAATTAAAATCTTTGTGTTTCACAAACAAAACAAATTTACATAGATGAATTGGGTCAAACTACATTAGCATGTATTCAAAGGATGGACTTGAGATCACTTTTCTCATCCATCAGCCATTTTCCCTCACAAAGCCTGCTTGCCCCTCTTATATTTCCAGAAAGATGATGACATGGATGTGGTATGTTTGGGGAAGTAAAGAATCCAGGACACAGGAAAACTCTGGAGGTTGAGGCAGAGAGGGTCCGATGGAATTGAATCGACTCTGGTTCCTATCCAATATGGCACGAGCAGGCAGCTCAAATTACTTTGAATCTAATGTCCCCTAGGAATTCTGCAGCAACTCGAGCATTTGCGTCCCAACTCTTCTGCAGTTTGGGGTATTAGATATTAAACTTCATATTAAAAGTTGACAAGTAAATGTAACTTATCTATTTATTGACTATTTGGGAATGTGAAGAAGGGAAGGAAACACACACAATCACCCTATTATTTGGAAAGTTAGACAGCCACTGGTGGGTGTGCTTGCATCATAGTCTAGTGCTAGCACATCTAGCTGAGCTGGATTCACTACATTTCACTTACTTCTGAAAGTATTTCCAAATACGGGATTTTTTCTTTAACACAAAATGAGAGAAAGAGAAGGAGGTAGAAGAGGAAGAAGGAAGGAAGGAAGGAAAGAAAGAAAGGTTTTTAAATCAGAGGTAGGTGAAAGGGAACTTAACTTGATCTGTCTGCTTCATAGATACTTCACTCATCGCAATGGGTTAGCGAACTTCTGTGGACATGCCTTCTTCCCAGAGAGCAGGCCTGCTGTGACAGGATGATGGTTCAGGAT
Organism: Bos javanicus; assembly: GCF_032452875.1. NCBI lineage: Eukaryota > Metazoa > Chordata > Mammalia > Artiodactyla > Bovidae > Bos > Bos javanicus. The sequence continues at coordinate 41,804,531 of NC_083878.1, forward strand.
ATGGGTCCCTAAGCTAAGATTCACAAAGTTTGGCGGAAGGCATAAACCTCTTCTCTTCTGCTCATCATCAAGCAGTTACACCGCATGCAGCCAGCCATTTAGCTGCCTCCAAACACCTTGCACTGCCATCTTATAAATGCTGCTGCTTTGTTGAAACACCTGCAGAGTTTCTTGGCTTATGAACACCATTGGATCACACAACAGGAGTATGGAGGTTCATCTGCCGCTTGGCAAAACAGGTGAGGATGCACTGAGCACTGGATTGCCCCTTCCCTGAGGGTGGCAGTCCTCCGGGTGAGGGCGCCTCCCTGCCCTGGACATATGGAAGTGAGAACCAGCAACTTGAAGCATGAAGAAGTCTATCACACAGCTATAGAGTCTATCACTAGTAGACTAGTTACTAGTTTTACTAGTCTTCCCCTTAATCTTGTTGACGCTGCCTCGAGACGTTGTTCTTCTTCCTCCTTGATTTTCTTCCTCAGAATACTTACTATTCATTCCAGAACAATTCAATTCTAAGTCAAAAGTAGCTCTGTGATTTTAGCAGAGGTAAAGGGAAGAAAGGGCTTCCCTGGCAGCTCAGCTGGTAAAGAATCCACCTGCCAATGTAGGAGACTTACGAGATGTGGGTTCAGTCCCTGGGTCCAGAAGATCCCCTGGAGGAGGAAATGGCAACCCACTCCAGTGTTCTCGCCTGGAAAATTCCATGGACAGAAGAGCCTGGTGGGGTACAATCCATGGGGTGGCAAAGAGTGGATACTACTCAGCATAGCACGCACACACACACACACACGAAGTTAAGAAAACATAAAGTTGGAAATAAGCATGGTGCTTGTGTCCTAAAAAGACATTGCCAGGAGCAGTGGTTATTAAGCTTTTTGGTCTCAGGATTCTTTTACATTCTTAAAAATTGCTTGAACTTCCCTGGTAGTCCAGCTGCTAAACTCCGTACTCCCAATGCAGGGGACTTGGGTTGGATCCCTGGTTAGGGAACTAGATTCCACATGCTTCAACTAAAGATCACATGAACTGTAATGCCAGGACCTGGTTCAGCCAAACAGATGAATACATTAATTGAACAAAAAAATAAAATAAAAAGGCAAATTCTTAAGAGGAGATGCCTTTAAAAATAATCACTGAGGGCTTCACAGAACTTTTATTTGTTGCTTTACACACGCATGCTTAGTTTCTCAGTCATGTCTGACTCTGCAGCGCCATGGATTGCAGGCCTCCAGGTTCCTCTGTCCACGGGATTCTTCAGGCGAGAATACTGGAATTGGTCGTCATTCCCTTCTCCAGGAGATCTTCCCAACCCAGGGATCAAACCCAGGTCTCCTGCATTGCAGGTGGATTTTTTATTGTCTGAGCCGCCAGGGAAGCCCTGATTTACATATATGTGCATACATATGTATATAAAGCTCAACATTCAGAAAAAGAAGATCATGGCATCCGGTCCCATCACTTCATGGGAAATAGATGGGGAAACAGTGGAAACAGTGTCAGACTTTATTTTTCTGGGCTCCAAAATCACTGCAGATGGTGACTGCAGCCATGAAATTAAAAGACGCTTACTCCTTGGAAGGAAAGTTATGACCAACCTAGATAGCATATTCAAAAGCAGAGACATTACTTTGCCAACAAAGGTTCGTCTAGTCAAGGCTATGGTTTTTCCTGTGGTCATGTATGGATGTGAGAGTTGGACTGTGAAGAAGGCTGAGCGCTGAGGAATTGATGCTTTTGAACTGTGGTTTTGGAGAAGACTCTTGAGAGTCCCTTGGACTGCAAGGAGATCCAACCAGTCCATTCTGAAGGACATCAGCCCTGGGATTTCTTTGGAAGGAATGATGCTGAAGCTGAAACTCCAGTACTTTGGCCAGCTCATGTGAAGAGTTGACTCACAGGAAAAGACTCTGATGCTGGGAGGGATTGGGGGCAAGAGGAGAAGGGGACGACAGAGGATGAGATGGCTGGATGGCATCACTGACTCGATGGATGTGAGTCTGAGTGAACTCCGGGAGTTGGTGATGGACAGGGAGGCCTGGCGTGCTGCGATTCATGGGGTAGCAAAGAGTTGGACACGACTGAGCCACTGAACTGAACTGAACTGAACTGAGCATGTATATATCTGTATACTCATAGCTGTATCTGTGTATCTTTGTCAATATTTACTAGTAAGTAGAATGGGAAAATTTAAGCATGTATTATTGCAAAATAAGACCACAAAATATTAAAATCCCTTGTGTTTTCAGATGATGAGAGAGATATTTCCAAAGAAAGTTAATTTTTGGGTTTCAAAATAATGATTTCTTGGATTATATTAAGGCTCACCAATGCTATAGCTAGGCTAAACAAAGATGGTTAGTAAGAGCACAGACATAGTGAGAAATAAAAAACTGAGTTAATCTCTGAAAACTCACATTTTTAAATAGATTTTATTTTTTAGATCAGTTTCAGATTCCAGCAAAATTAAAGGAAGGAAAAGAGATTTCCTATATACCCCTGGTTCTTACATGTTCATAGTCTCTCTCATTATAAATGCCTCCCATCTGAGTGATACATTTGTTATAATTAATAAATTTAAATTGGCATGTGTAAGTTATAGTTAATCAGCATAATAGATGTAAAAATGTTTGTCAGAATTAATATAAGCAGCATTAAGATATATGGATTGGCTGGAAACACACTACAGTATGTTTGCCCTTTCACAAACAGAGTATAGAGTATAACCTTAGCCTAGAGACTGAGGTGACTTAGCAGCAGCAGCAGAGAATCTAAGGCCTTCAACCATTGTAATGGGGTGCTACCACATCCATACAATAGTCTCTGCTGGAGGATTTTTGTTGTCTCCCTTCAGCTAGAATCTGCCTGCAATGTGAGAGACCCTAGGTTCAATCCCTGGGTTGGGAAGATCCCCTGGAGAAGGGAAAGGCTACCCATTCCAGTATTCTGACCTGGAGAAATCCATGGACTGTACAGTTCATGGAATCCTGGACACGACTGAGTGACTTTCACTTTCACTTTTCAGCTAGAAATATAACTGGATCCTGCCAACCAACAGATGCTTCACCTGCACCTACTCATCCTTTCCAGCAACAATATAAAGGGGACCATAATCCTTCAATTTATAACACACATTGAATGACTGAATTCCTGTGCCTACTTGCTGATATTAATAAATGTTCAACTGGTTTGTGACTGGCTTTCCCTGTAACACACCATCTGTATCATACCACCCTGGAGGATGAAGAAAGCATCAGTTTTCTAGGGCTGTCAAAACAAAATACCACAGACTGGGTGGCTTAAATAACAGAAATCTATTTCCCCACAGGTTTGGAGGCTAGAAGTCCAAGATGAAGGTGTTGGCAGGGATATTTTCTTCTGAGGCCTCTCTTGGCTTGAAGGTGGATGCTGTCTTGCTATGTCATCACGTGGTCTTTACTCTTTGTATGCATGCTTCTGGTTTCCAGAGAGGAGCTACCCAGGTGCCCCTTCAAGGAAGGACTTACCTCCCACTACAGAGAGTACAGTGAGCAGACCGCCTCCAGCTGTGAGCCCCTTAAGCACTGGCTCAACTGATAAGACCAACTTTCTAGATGTCCTGCCTCTCTGGTGGCAGCTCACATCAGTGGCTGAAGGAGGTGGTGGCACCAAGACTTGGCCATTTTGGCCCAGCATGGATAGATACACTGATGGACTTCCCATATGGCTCAGTGGTAAGGAATCTGCCTGCAGTGTGTGAGACACCGGAGATGTGGGTTGGATCCCTGGATCAGGAAGATCCCCTGCAGGAGGAAATTACCACCCACTCCAGTTTTCTTGCCTCTGAAATCCCAGGGACAGAAGAGCCTTGTGGGCTACAGTCATGGGGTCACAAAGAGTTGGACTCTACTGAGTGACTGAGCACACATGCACAGGGACACCAATAGACAAGTTTCTCTCCAGAGCTGCTTCCTGGGGGGCCAGGGATTTGTTGGATGTGTAGAGAAGTTAGACTTCTTTCTCTGCCCAGTTCTGCTTCCACCCTATTCTTTGATCCCTAGCAAACATCTTACACTCTACCTTTCTTTATTCAAGGTCTGCTTTTGGAGACCATCACCTGTGGCAGCCTCTCTTCCTATTTGATCATCTTATTTATCTTTCCCACATTCGCTGAAGCAGTGGAGAGAGAATCTCTGGTTTTGTTCTTCTTGTTTAGCTGTGATCATATCTCACTCTTTGTGACCCCATGGACTGTAACCCGCCAGGCTCCTCTGTCTATGGGCTTCTCCAGGTAAGAATACTGAAGTGGTTTGCCACGCCCTACTCCAGGGAATGTTAATGACCTAGGGATGGAACTTGTGTCTCCTGCAGCTCTTGCATTGCAGGCAGATTCTTTACCACTGAGTCACCAGGGAAGCTCAGCCATCAAATTGATATCTAGTTTGCATACATTTTTTTTTAACATACATGACTTTCACATGTAATGTTCTTTCTCATATTTCTTCCATCAACAAACACAGAGGAGTGAGGTACATTTCCTGTTGGCAGAAAGCCAATGTTCTTTGATAGGCCAGTGACACCTGACTCAAGGGCACTAGGGACGTTGTATGGATTATGAAGGATTTTACCCAAGACATGAAAGGGCATGATCTAAGCTAGAGTCTATCTCCTGTTTCTGAATCATGGTCAAAGAAGAACAAAATTCTGAGACAATTGTAAGCGAAGATAGGAAGTAAGTTGAAGGGAATGTGGCAGATCATTTTTTTTCTTCCACTTTCCCAGGAGAAAAGGAGCAATGAAATTCAAGCAACAGGAGACTTGTTTATGATGACAAAGTAGCCTCTGAAGAAAAGTGCCAGTATATTTATTTAAGCAAAAGAAATATTTTCTTTCCATGGATATTTATTCCTATGTTGTTCACCTACTGCAAGACTCCTGTCTGTTTTCAAGACATTGTCACCATTCAATGTTACCACATGTATGAACCTCCCATGCATGTGGGCTGAATCCATTTTGAGGCCAGAGCAATCTGACACATATGAGGAAGTAACATGCGTTTTACATGAGGCTTAAATTCCTATGAAGGAATGAATGGCTTTGTCCTTGATCTGCTCACTGAACTCTTTTTAATATTAATGTGCTACTTAAAAATGCATCATTTGCCTCCAAAGCGGCTCTGTGGGCGGCATTAGAGCCCATGGGCAGGCTACGGGGCCTAGAGTGAAGCTGCTGATTGCTATTTATCACACCCGACTGCTGACTCCCAAGGATGAAAACTTTAAACACAACTTGGCAGGGAAGAGAGGTTTCCATCTATTCCCTGGCGCTGAAACTCTTAAGATTAGTGTGACCTAAGCCACCTCATTCTTGGAAAGATTCTAATATAATAACACTTTTTTTAAAGGTCGAAACTTCAGATTCCTTTCATTAGCTGCATTGCATGTATCTCCAAGTAGAATACAACTTTGTGGTTTCTTTTCAAACCATCATAACTGTGTTTTGTAGCAGGCTCAAAAGACTCTTTTTGTTTCTACAGAGGCAACATACTGAAAGACACGATTCCAGCCAAATTTACAGACTACTTCTATTCCCACCTTCCTTCCTTGCTGCTGGAAAATATAGGATTAGGCGAGAGCCAGACAGATGCTGTAACTACTGTTGGAAAGAAATATAGATTTTAGGTGGGAAGCTATAGACACCAAGATAGATCCACGAAAATGTGAGCTCAGTGGCTGAGCTTTAACTCAGCAGAAATATTTGTTCTATTTAGTGTTTGTTATCCTCATATGGTAAATCTTAGAGAAAACAGTGCTAGCGAAAGTGAAACCAGAGGTTTGTTATGAAAATGAGCGTTTTAAGACTGATGATGTGTTACGAGTCCCATATAATTGCCTGACGGGGGCAGAGCTAATCTGTTGCAGCATCAGGCTGAGTCTAGATGCTGGGTTCAACACAATTTGATCTGTTATTTCCCCCCGAATATTCTCGTAGTTATATTTGGAGTGTTTCCATCTTATTCTAACATAAAAAGTGGCCAAGAAATCATGTTGTCTTATTAAGAGAAACTTTTCTGAAAGAAACAGACAAAATCAGTTTAGGAATAGAATATGCTTATCCTTTCTTGTGTTCATAGACTAAAGAAAGCAGAATTTTTCCTGTCAAAACTAGCAAGATGGTCCAACCTACTTCAGAGAAGGGCTGTTGTTCATTCATTCATTTATTCATTCATTCGTGGATAAAAGTCAAAAGTCAAAGTCAAAGTGAAGTCGCTCAGTCATGTCTGACTCTTTGCGACCCCATGGACTGTAGCCTACCAGGCTTCTCCCTCCATGGGATTTTCCAGGCAAGAGTACTGGAGTGGGTGGCCATTTCCTTTTCCAGGGGATCTTCCTGACCCAGGGATCGAACCCAGGTCTTCCACAATGCAAGCAGATGCTTTATCCTCTGAGCCACCAGGGGTGTGGATAAGCAACTTACTAAACCTGCATTACAGAATCTGAGATTTTAACACTGAGATTTAACACTGAGATCCTTAAAGTGTCTCGTGGCTTGTGTAAAACATCCGGGGGTTGATTATTTACTCCATTATTTACTCCTGCCTAAACCCATGACCTTTCTATATGACCTTTGAGTAGTCTCCCACACTCAGAGTCCATCCTTGTGGTTTCTGTGGGCCAAAGGGATAAGCATAAATATAAAACCAACAGAGGTTTGAGAAGGCTAGTGGGATTAGACTTGCTCATTCTTTTTTTCCCCCCAATTTTATTGAGGAAAATTCAACAAATTATACTTGTATAATTTAAATTATGCTACATGTTGATTTGTTATGCATATACATTATGGAATGATCAAGATAATCAAGACATCCATCATTTTACATAGTGAACTCATGTGTGAGGTAAGAATGTTTAAGACCTACTCGCAGCAAATTCCAAGTGTACAAACCATATTACTAACTATAGCCAACATACTGCACATTAGACAGACAGAACTTATTCTTCTCACACTGCAAGTCTGTGCTCTTTGATTTTCTCTTTCCCCTAGGTCCTGACAACCATCATCCTACCTGTTTTTATGAAATCACCTTTAATATATATTTTTTAGATTCCACAATATGAGTGATAGCATGTAGTATTTGTCTTTCTCTGTATGGCTCATTTCATTTATCATAATACCCTCCAGGTTCATTTGTGTTGCTTCAAATTCAGGATTTTCTTCTTTCTTATGTTTTTTATAATATTCCATTATATATTCTTAGCTATTGTCAATAATGGAAGTGCATCTGTCTCTTTGATATCCTTTTCCCCCACGTTGGATATATATCAGGAAGTGGGATTGCTGGACCATGAGGTAGTTCTGTTTTTAATTTTATGAGAAACTTCCATACTCTTTTTCATAATAGTTGTACCAATTTACACTACCACCAACAGTAAATAAGGGTTTTCATTTAACCATATCCTCACCAAAATTTGTTATCTCTTGTCTTTTTGATAATAGCTATCCTAACAGGTGTGAGGTGATTTTGGTTTTAATTTGCATTTCTATAATGGTTAATGATGTTGAGGACCCTTTATGTATTTATTGGCCATTTATATGTCTTCTTTGAAAAAATTTCTATTCAGCTTCTTTGTCCGTTTTTAATTTGATCATTTGCTTTTTTTCTTATTGAGTTGTAGAAGACCATTCTATGCTTTGGATATTAGCTTCTTAGCAGATATATGGTTTTCAGATTTTTGTTCCCATTTTGTAGGTTGCATTTCCAATTTATTAATTGTTTCCTTTGCGTAATGTAGTCACTTATTTATTTCAGCTGTTGTGTCTGTGCTTCTGCTGTCTTCTCCAAGAAATCAAAATTTAACCAAGGAGGTGAACGACCTGAAAACTGAAAAGTCTAAGATGTTGATAAAGGAAATTGAAAAATATGCAAATAAATGGAAAGACAACCCACATTCTTTGGTTAGAAGAATTAAAATTATGAAAAATGTACTACCCAAAGTGATATACAGATCAGAGTCAATGCAATCTCCATTAAAACTCGAAGGGAATGTTCATATAAGCACAAAAAAACTATCCTAGAATTTGTATGAAACAACATAAGGTTCCAAATAGCCAAAGCACTTTTGAGAAAAAGGAACAAATCTGGAGGCATGACAGTTTCTGATTTCAAAGTATATTGCAAAGCGATGGTAATTAAAACAGTGTGGTACTAGAATTTTTAAAAGCCACATAGAATAGAGAACCTAAAAATAAACCTGTGCATATATGGTCAATTGATTTTTGACAGGACTCCAAGAATACACAAAGGGGAAAGGATAGTCTCTTCAATAAATTGTGTTGGAAAAATGGATATCCACATGCAAACTAATGAAACTGGACTCTTTTCTTACACCACTCACAAAAATTAACTTGAAATGAATTAAAGACTTGAATTAAAGTCCTGAAACCATAAAACTCCTAGAAAAAAATAAAAGAAAAATTCTTCTTGACATGGGATTGCTTATTCTTGTGTTCTATCATCAGCAAGAGAATATGCCTGCCCTCCTGCTGGATGATGAGAGGCATATGAAATAGAGACATATTACTCCAGGCATCCATGTTGAGAAGATCCTAGATGAATCAATAGCCAGCCTTCCCCTGTATATGCAAGGATGCTCTGCCAAGATCAGAACTACCCAACTGATCCACAGATCTTTGCATACACACAAGTGAATACAATAAGATCAGCCATGTCTTGTCCTTTTAAAAATATGTCTTTCCATCCAATTTCTCATGTATGAAATACTGGCATACCTTGGAAATATTGTAAGTTTGATTCCAGACCACTACAATAAAACAAATATCATAATAAAGAGACTCATATGAATCTTTTGGTTTCCCAGTGTATATAAAAGTTATATTCACACTATATTGTAGTCTATTAAGTGTGCAATAGCATTGCATCAAGAAAAATAAGCTACATGCCTTAATTAAAATATACTCTAACCATTATCTGAGCCTTCAGTATGTTGTAGTTCAGTTCAGTCAGTTCAGTCGCTCAGTCGTGTCTGACTCTTTGCGACCCCATGAACCGCAGCACACCAGGCCTCCCTGTCCATCACCAACTCCTGGAGTTCACCCAAACCCATGTCCATTGTGTCGGTGATGCCATCCAACCATCTCATCCTCTGTCATCTCCTTCTCCTCCTGCCCTCAATCTTTCCCAACATCAGGCTCTTTTGAAATGCATCAGCTCTTCACATCAGGTGGCCAATATATTGGAGTTTCAGCTTCAACATCAGTCCTTCCAATGAACACCCAGGACTGATCTCCTTTAGATGAACTAGTAGGATCTCCTTGCAGTCCAAGGAACTCTCAAGAGTCTTCTCCAATACCACAGTTCAAAAGCATCAATTCTTCTGTGCTCAGCTTTCTTTATAGTCCAACTCTCACGTCCATACACGACCACTGGAAAAACCATAGCTTTGACTAGACAGACCTTTGTTGGCAAAGTAATGTCTCTACTTTTTAATATGCTGTCTAGGTTGGTCATCTTTCCTTCCAAGGAGTATGCGTCTTTTAATTTCATGGCTGCAGTCACCATCTGCAGTGATTTTGGAACCCAGAAAAATAAAGTCAGCCACTGTTTCCACTGTTTCCCCATCTATTTGCTATGAAGTGATGGGTTAGTAGTAACATCAAAAATCACTGATCACAGATCACCATAACAAATGTATTAATGATGAAACAGTTTTAAATATTGTAATATTAGGGCCCACTTGAATCCATTACCATCTGATCTTAATTTGACTAATTACATCTATAGAGATCCTATTTCCAAACAAGATCACATTCTGAAATACTGGTGGACATGAGTTTTGGGGACCACTGTTCAACCCAGTGCAGACAACAAAATCAAGACAATATACAGCCATCTTTCTGTCTTGTCTAGAAAAAGCAAGGAAGCCAGTCAATACTTCTTAAGTGCCCTGAATTTTCTGAAGCATAATTTATTAGATGGGAGAGTCAAGGCTGTTGTTGTTGGATATAAAACTTGCCCCTAGTTTGCTTTTCTGTCTTTGTTTTGTTTTTTCCTTCTCCCATTAAAATTTAATTTTGTGGGAAACATCATTCAATTTTTAAGTTGATGGGAAAAAAACAAAAACATATTTAGCAAAAGATAGATATTTACTGCTTATTATATCTCAAAATAACAGCCAAAGCAAAGTTTTAGTGAGAACACATGTAACAGATGCTTTACTCATTTCTTCAATTCATCATGTTATATTAATTTTATTATCAAATAATTTGCCAGATTATGGAGAGAAGAGAGATAGAGGAAATACTGAACTAAAAGAGCTAACTTAAAAGATGAAAAAATCTCTAAGCCCACATATATATATGGACATCCTCTGGGACTCAGCAGTAAAAGAATCTGCCTACAATGCAGGAGACATGTGAGACACAGGTTTGATCCCTAAGTTAGGAAGATCCCTTGGGGTAGGAAAGGGGACCCACTCCAGTATTCTTACTGGGAAAATCCTATGGACAGAGGAGTCTGGTGGGCTACAGTCCATGGGGTCGCAAAGAGTTGGACACGACCGAGGAACTGAGCATGCATGCAGATATATGTGTGTGTATATCTATACATGCACATGTAAATACACACATACACACATGTACACACACATACTCTACTTGGTTATTTGATAGAAAGTAATATGTACCAAATAGGTCTGCTTCCATTCCACCTTGTCCAGAAATTGAGTCCTGATTTAGATGCTCGGATTCACCACTGTATGGCCATGATTTATTAACCTTTCTAGATATCTGAAATGAGGATAACTATACTTCTAGCCATCTCTCAAACACGGTGGGAGGATTAAATATGATAATGGAAATGCAAGGACTTTAAATTGTAGAAGAAAAATAGTATTATGAATACAGAACTTCTTCACTTGAAGACAAAATGAATATTTTTGGCAAAGTCTAAGATTTAGCATCTCCTCCAGCTCTGTTACAGGAGCAGTCACTATTTATTGAGCAGTTCTACAAAACACTCTGTGAGTTGCTTTCTATAAATTATTCCTGATGCTCAAATGACTCTGAAAATAGACTTCATTATCCCTATTTGATAGAAAAGTAGTTTAAGAGGAAAACGACTGAGTTCTATGTGGTCACTAAAACGTGAGCCTCAAAGTCACACAACTTGCAAATGGCAGGGCCAGGGTTCTCTACCAAAGTTAAGTTAGTTTTCCTTTCTTTCCCCACCACTAACATTCTCCTGGGATTTTTCATACACTCACACAGACACGCACACACACACAAACACTCATCTGCATTGCCTTTTCTCTCTCATACTATGGGTGTTGAGCAAATTAGTCATTTGGCTTAAAAAAAATCAATTTCAACCATTATTAGATGGCACTCAGGCTTAATCAAAAAGAATTGCTTGGGGATTCCCTGGTGGTCCAGTGTTTGAGAGTCCGCCTGCCAGTGCAGGGGACACAGGTTCAATCCCTGGTCAGGGAAGATTCCACATGTCACAGAGCAACTAAGCCTGTGAGCCACAATTACTGAAGCCTGGTTGCCTGGAATTTGTGCTCCTCAACAAGAGAAGCCACCACAATGAGAAGCCCAAACACTGCTACAAACAGTGACCCCCACTCAGTGCAACTAGAGAAAGTCTTGCAGCAATAGAGATCCAGTGCAGCCAAAAATAAAGAAATAAATTTAAAAAAAAAAAGAAAAGAATTGTTTGGAAGAATATTTTCATTTTTATTTGGTTATTAGTGGGCTCTTAGTTTCCGTGCCTCTGCACAGATGGAATTAAAATGAACCAACAGTATTCTCTATGCAGTTTTGCAGATCTAAATGCAACCATTTTCCCACTTAATCCTCAGCTTAGTGCGGTGTTCTGTGATGGTAAACAAGGGTTTTCCACTTACTTCTCTGTTCCAGTCCAGCTGAGAGCAAGACCACTCAGGAACAACTGGAGCCCTGCCAAGTTCATCTGTCACACCTCTGTTGAGAATGAAGCATGCCAATCTAAGTCCGCACAGAAGATGGAGTTCAGAAAGATAGCATTGATTTATAACTACTTTTTAGCCTTTCCTTTAAATTTGTCTATTTTGCTAATGTTTTATAATATATTTAATTTATTAGCACAGTTACAGACATATTGGAAGTGGGTACTCAAAAATATTTTACTGATAGGGGATATGATAAAAAAAAAAGTTTGGAAACCAGAACAATTGAGACATTTAGCCCCATCATTGGCTTGTTGCTGAGTTTTTAGAATCCCTGGTATGGTTTTCTTCATAGCCTCTGTGAGGGCAATAGTTCTTTGAGGAAGTATGATGAGAGTGACAATAACATTTCATTTTTCCCCACCTGACCGCATCTCAGAATTTACCCATGAAACTGAACTATTGTGCTTGTGTTAAACATCCCATCCTTCATGGCTCACCCCAGTTGCAACTGTGCAAGTGGATGTATCTAAATGATAGGGAGAACTGACAACCATCAAAAAGCAGCTCAGCTTTAACTCTCCTGCAGCAACCAGAATCACAGCACAGAATCCCAGAAGCCCGGAGCCCGATAATAACCAGATAACACCGAAAAATTCACTCAAGCAATTATTTTTGATTAAGCTTATATGGTACCTAATAAAGATTGAGATGAATTTATTTAAACCAAATGACTAATTTTTAATGCTCACTTTTCCAGTTAGTGACCGTCGTGACTCTTCTTGTGACCCTAAGTCACCTTGGATTCACCTTAATTTCCTAAACAGGCATGCATATTCTGTTCATTATGCAGGAACCTCGTTTTGCAATGGTGAGCATTGTCTCACCTCCTCTTGACTTTTGTTAATCTGACAGCCACACAGTCCTGTCTTGGGGAATATTGCAACGCATCTCCAATTCAATAGCATTTCTGTGGTCGAGGGGCTTTATGTAATTACAGAAGTTCTGTAGTTGATTTGAATGTTATATCCCTGTTGTGGAATTATGTTTGGACTTTATCCTAAAGGACTGGGAAGGGATTGTGTTTGTTTTGTTTGAACATTTCTTATCACAGAACTATGCTGGAGACAAGCCCCAATGACACAAACATTCAAACAGCACCTTCAGATGTAATATTGATTTATAAAACAACAGTGCACAGCTGCCAAGCTTCACTCTCAAATACAGAAGGTCTTCAATTCCCAACAAATTACTGGCATTTCTACCAATTTACAAATTAGTGTTTCCTCGAATATCGCAGAGTTCTTAATATTCCGGTCACCTTCTTCTCTAGCCTTCCTTCTTGAAATCTATGTGTGGGGAGGAGGGGGGAGGGAGAAAGTGGAGCATTTGTAAAATTGGAGTTAAAAAAATCTAGATCAACTTTTATCCTTAGGCAAATTATGCACAGAGTTAAATTAAACCACTATATGTACTTGTAGATGGAAGAATCAGAGGTGGAGGAGGGGTCAGAGACATGGAGATCAAAGTTTCTGTTCTTTGAACAAAATCCCTTTGAAAAGCCCCCATGCCACCTATTCTGCTTGTTAATGTTTTGACTGGGAGTGTCTAGTGGTGTCATCAGCAGCAGAATATTTTTAATACTATATACTTTTTTTAAAATTTTCTGTGTGCAGCTAGTTTTACTTAGCAAAGCACCAGATCCTTTGCCAGCTCTGTTACATGTCTCTTAAGGGAATATTTTTGTTAATTGCAAATATTTGATTGACAAACATAGGATGCAATTAGTAGTCAGGCACAGTAGGAATGTGCAGTGAACTGGATCCCTGAACCAAAGGATCTCAACTCTCTCAGCTTGATCTGAAATCAACTAGAGCATTTCATCCATATGTTTGCCTCAAACTTCTTCTTTCCTATGAATGCTGCTTATTTCCCCAAACTAGCTTCTTTTCATGTTGGTTCACCAAGGGAGCTAATTCCTCTATGATCAAGCCAAATAAAAAATTCTTTACAATTTTCAATCTAGTGCGGCTATTTGACCATGGCGGTAACAATTAATGTAGACAAGATTATAAACACAGGTTGTTTCTTTCCAAAGAACCGGGTGAAAAAAAATTTTTTGAACCTCTTTTGAATTCAGACATTTTCTTTTTAGTAACTATTTAAAACAACCTGGCACCATCTGATTATCTTTATCAATTACATTTTGTTTCTACATACCCACAGCAAGATAAGATTTCTGTTATATCTTACTGCATTATGTGAAATATATTTCTGTTTTTAAAATATACCAGTCATTTTTAAAGATTTTCTTTATGTAACAAATCAGCTGGAAGTACTAGAGTCTGATATTATCAAATATGCTGTAACTCCCTCCTCTGCAGAGAATGAATTAAAACTCACAGAATTTGGGGGGGAAGAGAGAACCTCAAAGCCTTAAATACTGACCTTAAAAGTCTTAAGAGAATTTGAGCTGTTTTCCTGCTTATACAGTATAAAAAGTAGAAAGTTGAAAAACTAAAAAAATTATTAAGTCAAATTGGCTTTCTGGCACTAAAACAACCAGATGTCAATTTTTTTTCACCGATTGATGCAATTCACGTTATTTGGGAGGAAGAGATATACAATGTGAATTGCTCTCTCTAAATGATAAGCAAACAGATATCAACATTGTGGATAAAGAGATAAGAAATCTCTCAAGGCAGTAGGACAGCGAACTGAATGCTTAGGAACATCTTGCAAGCACGAGGCAAATGATGTGGGGCCTTCAATGAAGATGGGGAACCTGAAACCCAGGGAGATTTTAAATTAGTTCAAGGACACACTGGCAGTGTTCGGTGATATGGAAATATAGGGCAGGAATCCTGACATGCAGCCCATGAAACTAGAATGCTTGTCAAGTCTGTCAATTATCAGGTGCCACATTCCAAATAAAGCTTTAAAGACGGGCATTTTAAGGCTGTAAGGCACTACTGCGGTTCATCTTTACCATCCTTCTTCCTCTAGAAAAGCTGCGATTAATTTTTTAAAAGTAGCTGTCTGCCCCAAACATACAAATAAATGGTATTCCTTGCACTTAGAATATAAAAAAAGCCATGGAAGTGCAAAGCAAGAATCTGGACAAATAAAAAGCAATCTCATGTTTTCTTGTTCTTCCCTTTTCCCCTTCTTAGAATGATTGTCCCAAGCTTAGTGCTCATGAAAAATATTGGGGATGAATCTGGTTTACTGGTTAGAGCATGGACACAGCAGGCCCATTGGGTGCCTATTATATGTCCTGTGGCTTTTGCCATTAGTTAAGTCAGTGACTAAACTGACCACATTAGCCAGACAATTCAGTTTCCTGACTCAAGTAAGTTCAGTGTTTGTCTGGGTGCTGCAGATCCTGGAATCAGACAAACTTAGATGTGGGAGGGATTGGAAAGGAAATCTACCCATTCAACACATGAGACATCAGAGGGATCTGGGAGTGAAAAATTGGGAGTGATTGCCAAAGTCTAACTCTAAATGGTTTGGTGGTTGTAGCCCCGTGGTTCAGGAAGGGCAGGAGAAATGAAGGCAAAGAGGAATACATTGAAGTGGCTACACAGGCAGACTTGGCTGATTGGGTGACAACTTATGAGATGGATATTTTGTGAGTAGGGGAGGGGTGGCTGGTAAGGGAAAGGGGATGTATGCTTTTTAGATTAGAACAGGATTACACCTCAGGTGGTGTGCCCATAACCAGAAGCTTTCTGAAAGAAAATCAGATAAGACCCCTGGTAGGATTGCCACTTTGGTAAGGGTCTATTTACTTCTGTCCTAGCTCCAGGGAAGGCCTCTTGCCCTCAGAGAACCAGGTTTCTGCAAAGTTTTCTCATTTCTCCCAGTTAGCAGTTTATTTGCAGATGTTCTGGTCTCTACAGGAGTCTTATGTGCAGGGACCCTTCTCTTTCTTTTTTTTTTTTAATTTTTAAACTATACATAATTGTATTAGTTTTGCCAAATATCAAAATGAATCCGCCACAGGTATACATGTGTTCCCCATCCCGAACCCTCCTCCCTCCTCCCTCCCCATACCATCCCTCTGGGCCGTCCCAGTGCACCAGCCCCAAGCATCCAGCATCATGCATCGAACCTGGACTGGCAACTCGTTTCCTACATGATATTTTACATGTTTCATTGCCATTCTCCCACATCTTCCCACCCTCTCCCTCTCCCACAGAGTCCATAAGACTGTTCTATACATCAGTGTCTCTTTTGCTGTCTCGTACACCGGGTTATTGTTACCATCTTTCTAAATTCCATATATATGCGTTAGTATACTGTATTTATGTTTTTCCTTCTGGCTTACTTCACTCTGTATAATAGGCTCCAGTTTCATCCACCTCATTAGAACTGATTCAAATGTATTCTTTTTAATGGCTGAGTAATACTCCATTGTGTATATGTACCACAGCTTTCTTTATCCATTCATCTGCTGATGGACATCTAGGTTGCTTCCACGTCTTGGCTATTATAAACAGTGCTGCGATGAACATTGGGGTACACGTGTCTCTTTCCCTTCTGGTTTCCTCAGTGTGTATGCCCAGCAGTGGGGTTGCTGGATCATAAGGCAGTTCTATTTCCAGTTTTTAAGGAATCTCCACACTGTTCTCCATAGTGGCTGTACTAGTTTGCATTCCCACCAACAGTGTAAGAGGGTTCCCTTTTCTCCACACCCTCTCCAGCATTTATTATTTGTAGACTTTTGGATCGCAGCCATTCTGACTGGTGTGAAATGGTACCTCATAGTGGTTTTGATTTGCATTTCTCTGATAATGAGTGATGTTGAGCATCTTTTCATGTGTTTGTTAGCCATCTGTATGTCTTTTTTGGAGAAATGTCTATTTAGTTCTTTGGCCCATTTTTTGATTGGGTCGTTTATTTTTCTGGAGTTGAGCTGTAGGAGTTGCTTGTATATTTTTGAGATTAGTTGTTTGTCGGTTGCTTCATTTGCTATTATTTTCTCCCATTCTGAAGGCTGTCTTTTCACCTTGCTAATAGTTTCCTTTGATGTGCAGAAGCTTTTAAGGTTAATTAGGTCCCATTTGCTCATTTTTGCTTTTATTTCCAATATTCTGGGAGGTGGGTCATAGAGGATCCTGCTGTGATGTATGTCGGAGAGTGTTTTGCCTATGTTCTCCTCTAGGAGTTTTATAGTTTCTGGTCTTACGTTTAGATCTTTAATCCATTTTGAGTTTATTTTTGTGTATGGTGTTAGAAAGTGGTCCAGTTTCATTCTTTTACAAGTGGTTGACCAGATTTCCCAGCACCACTTGTTAAAGAGATTGTCTTTAATCCATTGTATATTCTTGCCTCCTTTGTCGAAGATAAGGTGTCCATATGTGCATGGATTTATCTCTGGGCTTTCTATTTTATTCCATTGATCAATATTTCTGTCTTTGTGCCAGTACCATACTGTCTTGATAACTGTGGCTTTGTAGTAGAGCCTGAAGTCAGGTAAGTTGATTCCTCCAGTTCCATTCTTCTTTCTCAAGATCGCTTTGGCTATTCGAGGTTTTTTGTATTTCCATACAAATTGTGAAATTATTTGTTCTAGCTCTGTGAAGAATACTGTTGGTAGCTTGATAGGGATTGCGTTGAATCTATAAATTGCTTTGGGTAGTATACTCATTTTCACTATATTGATTCTTCCAATCCATGAACATGGTATATTTCTCCATCTATTAGTGTCCTCTTTGATTTCTTTCACCAGTGTTTTATAGTTTTCTATATATAGGTCTTTAGTTTCTTTAGGTAGATATATTCCTAAGTATTTTATTCTTTCCGTTGCAATGGTGAATGGAATTGTTTCCTTAATTTCTCTTTCTGTTTTCTCATTATTAGTATATAGGAATGCAAGGGATTTCTGTGTGTTGATTTTATATCCTGCAACTTTCCTGTAGTCATTGATTATTTCTAGTAATTTTCTGGCGGACTCTTTAGGGTTTTCTATGTAGAGGATCATGTCATCTGCAAATAGTGAGAGTTTTACTTCTTCTTTTCCAATTTGGATTCCTTTTATTTCTTTTTCTGCTCTGATTGCTGTGGCCAAAACTTCCAAAACTATGTTGAATAGTAATGGTGAAAGTGGGCACCCTTGTCTTGTTCCTGACTTTAGAGGAAATGCTTTCAATTTTTCACCATTGAGGATAATGTTTGCAGTGGGTTTGTCATATATAGCTTTTATTATGTTGAGGTATGTTCCTTCTATTCCTGCTTTCTGGAGAGTTGGATGTTGAATTTTGTCAAAGGCTTTCTCTGCATCTATTGAGATAATCATATGGTTTTTATTTTTCAATTTGTTAATGTGGTGTATTACATTGATTGATTTGCGGATATTGAAGAATCCTTGCATCCCTGGGATAAAGCCCACTTGATCATGGTGTATGATCTTTTTAATGTGTTGTTGGATTCTGATTGCTAGAATTTTGTTAAGGATTTTTGCATCTATGTCATCAGTGATATTGGCCTGTAGTTTTCTTTTTTTGTGGGATCTTTGTCAGGTTTTGGTATTAGGGTGATGGTGGCCTCATAGAATGAGTTTGGAAGTTTACCTTCCTCTGCAATTTTCTGGAAGAGTTTGAGCAGGATAGGTGTTAGCTCTTCTCTAAATTTTTGGTAGAATTCAGCTGTGAAGCCGTCTGGACCGGGGCTTTTGTTTGCTGGAAGATTTTTGATTACAGTTTCAATTTCCATGCTTGTGATGGGTCTGTTAAGATTTTCTATTTCTTCCTGGTCCAGTTTTGGAAAGTTGTACTTTTCTAAGAATTTGTCCATTTCTTCCACGTTGTCCATTTTATTGGCATATAATTGTTGATAGTAGTCTCTTATGATCCTTTGTATTTCTGTGTTGTCTGTTGTGATCTCTCCATTTTCGTTTCTAATTTTGCTGATTTGATTTTTCTCCCTTTGTTTCTTGATGAGTCTGGCTAATGGTTTGTCAATTTTATTTATCCTTTCAAAGAACCAGCTTTTGGTTTTGTTGATTTTTGCTATGGTCTCTTTTGTTTCTTTTGCATTTATTTCTGCTCTAATTTTTAAGATTTCTTTCCTTCTACTAACCCTGGGGTTCTTCATTTCTTCCTTTTCTAGTTGCTTTAGGTGTAGAGTTAGGTTATTTATTTGACTTTTTTCTTGTTTCTTGAGGTGTGCCTGTATTGCTATGAACTTTCCCCTTAGGACTGCTTTTATCGTGTCCCACAGGTTTTGGGTTGTTGTGTTTTCATTTTCATTCGTTTCTATGCAAATTTTGATTTCTTTTTTGATTTCTTCTGTGATTTGTTGGTTATTCAGCAGCGTGTTGTTCAGCCTCCATATGTTGGAATTTTTAATAGTTTTTCTCCTGTAATTGAGATCTAATCTTACTGCATTGTGGTCAGAAAAAATGCTTGGAATGATTTCTATTTTTTTGAATTTACCAAGGCTAGCTTTATGGCCCAGGATGTGATCTATCCTGGAGAAGGTTCCATGTGCGCTTGAGAAAAAGGTGAAATTCATTGTTTTGGGATGAAATGACCTATAGATATCAATTAGGTCTAATTGGTCTATTGTATCATTTAAAGTTTGTGTTTCCTTGTTAATTTTCTGTTTAGTTGATCTATCCATAGGTGTAAGTGGGGTATTAAAGTCTCCCACTATTATTGTGTTATTGTTAATTTCTCCTTTCATACTTGTTAGCATTTGTCTTACGTACTGTGGTGCTCCCGTGTTGGGTGCATATATGTTTATAATTGTTATATCTTCTTCTTGGATTGATCCTTTGATCATTATGTAGTGACCTTCTTTGTCTCTTTTCACCGCCTTTGTTTTAAAGTCTATTTTATCTGATATGAGTATTGCTACTCCTGCTTTCTTTTGGTCCCTATTTGCATGGAAAATCTTTTTCCAGCCCTTCACTTTCAGTCTGTATGTGTCCCCTGTTTTGAGGTGGGTCTCTTGTAGACAACATATGTAGGGGTCTTGTTTTTGTATCCATTCAGCCAGTCTTTGTCTTTTGGTTGGGGCGTTCAACCCATTTACATTTAAGGTAATTACTGATAAGTATGTTCCCGTTGCCATTTACTTTATTGTTTTGGGTTCGAGTTTATACACCGTTTTTGTGTTTCCTGTCTAGAGAATATCCTTTAGTATTTGTTGGAGAGCTGGTTTGGTGGTGCAGAATTCTCTCAGCTTTTGCTTGTCTGAAAAGCTTTTGATTTCTCCTTCATACTTGAATGAGATCCTTGCTGGGTACAATAATCTGGGCTGTAGGTTATCTTCTTTCATCATTTTAAGTATGTCTTGCCATTCCCTCCTGGCTTGAAGAGTTTCTATTGAAAGATCAGCTGTTATCCTTATGGGAATTCCCTTGTGTGTTATTTGTTGTTTTTCCCTTGCTGCTTTTAATATTTGTTCTTTGTGTTTGATCTTTGTTAATTTGATTAATATGTGTCTTGGGGTGTTTCTCCTTGGGTTTATCCTGTTTGGTACTCTCTGGGTTTCTTGGACTTGGGTGATTATTTCCTTCCCCATTTTAGGGAAGTTTTCCACTATTATCTCCTCAAGTATTTTCTCATGGTCTTTCTGTCTTCTTCTTCTGGAACCCCTATGATTCGAATGTTGTAGCGTTTAATATTGTCCTGGAGGTCTCTGAGATTGTCCTCATTTCTTTTAATTCGTTTTTCTTTTATCCTCTCTGATTCATTTATTTCTACCATTCTATCTTCTAATTCACTAATCCTGTCTTCTGCCTCTGTTATTCTACTATTTGTTGCCTCCAGAGTGTTTTTAATTTCACTTATTGCATTATTCATTATATATTGACTCTTTTTTATTTCTTCTAGGTCCTTGTTAAACCTTTCTTGCATCTTCTCAATCCTTGTCTCCAGGCTATTTATCTGTGATTCCATTTTAGTTTCAAGATTTTGGATCAATTTCACTATCATTATTCGGAATTCTTTATCAGGTAGATTCCCTATCTCTTCCTCTTTTGTTTGGTTTGGTGGGCATTTATCCTGTTCCTTTATCTGCTGAGTATTCCTCTGTCTCTTCATCTTGTTTAAATTGCTGAGTTTGGGGTGTCCTTTCTGTATTCTGGCAGTTTGTGGAGTTCTCTTTATTATGGCGTTTCCTCACTGTGTGTGGGTTTGTACAGGTGGCTTGTCAAGGTTTCCTGGTTAGGGAAGCTTGTGTCGGTGTTCTGGTGGGTGGAGCTGTATTTCTTCTCTCTGGAGTGCAATGAAATGTCCAGTAATGAGTTATGAGATGTCTATAGTTTTGGGGTGACTTTGGGCAGCCTGTATCTTGAAGCTCAGGACTGTGTTCCTTTGTTGCTGGAGAATTTGCTTGGTATGTCTTGCCCTGGAACTTATTGGCCCTTGTGTGGTGCTTGGTTTCAGTGTCGGTATGGAGGCATTTGATGAGCTCTTGTCAATGAATGTTCCTTGGAGTCAGGAGTTCCCTGGAGTCAGGGTTTGGACTTAAGTCTCCTGCTTCCGATTATCGGTCTTATTTTTACAGTAGTTTCAAAACTTCTCCTTCTATACAGCACCATTGATAAAACATCTACATTAAAGATGATAAGTTTCTCTACAGTGAGGGTCACTCAGAGAGGTTCACAGGGTTACATGGAGAAGAGAAGAGGGAGGAGGGAGTTAGAGGTGACCCAAATGAGATGAGGTGAATCAATAGTGGAGAGAGTGGGCTAGCCAGTAGTCACTTCCTTATGTGCACTCCACTACTGGACCACTCAGAGATGTTCACGGGGTTATACAGAGAAGAGAAGAAGGAGGAAGGTAACAGAGGTGGCCAGAAGGATAAAAGGGGGAATGAAAAGGAGGGAGACAGATCCAGCCAGTAATCAGTTCCCTAAGTGTTCTCCACCGTCTGGAACACACAGAAATTCACAGAGTTGGGTAGAGTAGAGAGGGGTTAGGGAGGAGACACAGGCGACCTGGTGGAGAAAAAGGAGGGTCCAAAGGGAGAGAGAGCAGTCAAGCCAGTAATCTCACTCCCTAGTGAAAAATGGGTCCTGAAGATTGGGTCCTTAAAGGTACAAAATTGGTAACAAATACATAAAAGCAAAAATTAAAAATCTAGAGTAGAGTTTGGAATTTCAAAAATACGATGTTAAAGAAAAGAAGAAGGAAAAGAAAGAGAGAAAGAACGAACAAACAAAAACAAACAAGGTCGCGAAAATTATAAAGAAAGTACAGGTACAAAATTGATAACTAATACCAGAGAGCGAAAATTGAAAATCTAGAGTATAGTTTGGAATTTCAAAAATACGATGTTAAAGAAAAGAAGAAGGAAAAGAAAGAGAGAAAAAATGAACAAACAAAAACAAACAAGGTCGCGAAAATTATAAAGAAAGTACAGGTACAAAATTGATAACTAATACCAGAAAGCAAAAATTAAAAATCTAGAGTAGAGTTTGGAATTTCAAAAATACAATGTTAAAAAAAAAAGAAGAAGAAAAATAAAGAGAGAAAACAAACAAACAAATACGAACAATGTCACAAAAATTATAAAGAAAATACAGGTACAAAATTGATATCAAATACCAAAAAGCATAAATTGAAAATCTAGAGTAAAGTTTGGAATTTCAGATATACAATGTTATATAAAAGAAGAAGAGAAAGAAACAGAGAAGAAGAAGAAAAAAAAAATCACAGAAATTATATAAAAAAAAACTATAGGTACAAAATTGATAACATATACCAAAAAGCGAAAATTAAAAATCTAGAGTAGAGTTTGGAATTTCAAAAATACAATGTTAAAGAAAAGCAGAAAAAAACAAAAACCAACAACAACAACAAAAAACCAACAAGGTCAAAAAATTATAAAATATATACATATGAAGTTTGCTGAAGAAGAAAAAAATAGGGTCTTTTTTTTTTTTTTTTTTGCAAAGTAATAGGTTATAAAAGTGAAAATTAAAGGAACAATAGAGGACTTAAAATTTTTTTTTTTAATTAAAAAAAAAAAAGAAAGAATGATCGTAAAAATAATAAAAATATATCTAGGACTTTTTTGTTTCTTTTTTTGTGGGTGTTGTGGGTTCAGTTCATTTTTGGCTAGTTCCTTGGTCTGATTTATATTTCTCAAGATCTATAGGCCCCTTCCTATGTAGTCCGTAGTAACCACAGGGTTTTGATCTATTGCCTGTAGCTTCCAAGGCGTTTCCCTCTGTTATATCTTCTTCTGTTTGCTAGTCTCTTCAGTATCTGGTTTCCGCCCTGACTCAAAGGGTACGGTGGAGGACACTTTTTTTTTTTTTTTTTTAGGCTTACTTGTTCAGTCGCGCTGTGGGGAGGGAGGGAGGGAGGGAGGGTGCAAACAAATAACACTGGCGTGGGCTCGCAGTGCCTCAGCCACCCTGGGTCTGCCCCCGCTCACGGCGCGTGTAGCCTCCCTGTCCACACTGCTCGGACTCTAGGTTGTTCCGCCGGGAACAATCCGAGGCTGGCCCTGGGCTGCATGCACCTCCCAGGTCCAAGCCGCTCAGGTTCAGGCACTCGGGTAGTCCTCAGAGGCGCAGACTCAGTTGGGCCTGCGTTTTGTACTCTTCCCAGGTCCGAGCGCCAATTTGCTCTTCCCAGGCGAGCGCCAATGCTGCGACTTATCGCCTCCCCGCCACTCGGTTATCTGGATGTAAAACCGGAGCACCTTCTCAGGCAGATGTTGACCGTCCAGACCCCCAAGAAGTTTTAGTTAGCAAAGAAGCCTGCTTACAATTTTATAGATAATGTCTCTCTGGGGCTGCGATTGCCCCCTTCCGGCTCTGGCTGCCTGTCACCGGAGGGGGAAGATCTGCAGCCGGCTATCTCTGTTCAGTCCTTTGTTCCGTGCGCGGGCCTGGCGGTCTTAGGTTAGGGCTGGCTTTTCGCGTGGTAGGTATCCCACAGTCTGGTTTGCTAGCCCAAATTATTTCGCTCAGATAGCGCTCAGGGTATTCAGGCCAGATTCTTACTCTCAGCGATGCAGCCCACGCCGCGCCTCCCTGCCCAGCCCCGATTCGCTAATGGCGGATGCAGGCGTCTGCGCTGCTTCTCTGCTGGGGGAGTTACCGTAGGGCTCGCAATCTGCGAGTTTTAAATTGTTTATTTATTTTTTCTCCCTGTTATGTTGCCCTCTGTGCTTCCAAAGCTCGGCACAGATTCGGCAGTGAGAAGGTTTCCTGATGTTTGGAAACTTCTCTCTTTTTAAGATTCCCTTCCCGGGACGGAACTCCGTCCCTCCCTCTTTTGTCTCTTTTTTTTTGTTTTTAATATTTTTTCCTACCTCCTTTCGAAGAGTTGGGTTGCTTTTCTGGGTGCCTGATGTCCTCTGCCGGCATTCAGAAGTTGTTTTGTGGAATTTACTCGACGTTTAAATGCTCTTTTGATGAATTTGTGGGGGAGAAAGTGTTCTCCCCGTCCTACTCCTCCGCCATCTTGGCTCCTCCCCTCCCTTCTCTTTCTTTACAAACATCTATTTCTTAGCTGGGGCCCTCTGCCACTCTACGAGAGCTTCTCAGACTTAAGCCTATGTCAGAATCACCTTCAAGGCCTGTTTACATGTA
Organism: Bos javanicus; assembly: GCF_032452875.1. Taxonomy (NCBI): domain Eukaryota; kingdom Metazoa; phylum Chordata; class Mammalia; order Artiodactyla; family Bovidae; genus Bos; species Bos javanicus. The sequence goes on from NC_083878.1 coordinate 41,829,020, forward strand.
GATCACTGGGCCTTGCCCACCTCCCCGACCGCTGATGAGGTTCTAATTCAGGAGGCTTGGGGTGGGGGCCTAGAATTTTCATTCTCAACAAGTTGACAGATGCTCTGATGATGCTAGTCCAGGGACCACACTTTGAGAACCACTGCTCTCTACAGAAAAGCAATGTTCCATGTATGTTATTGACAAAAATATTCTTAACTTCAGCTGCATAGAAATAGATAACAAGAGTTAGAGAATTAAATAGCTCCTAGCATATACTGACTGCTCAATAAATACCTTCGATTCATTGTGTTGAGGCGTCACATCACCTTGTATTTACCTGTATCAGCCCCAAACCACAATGTATGGATTTGAACAGGTTCCAAAACATTTTTATTTTGACCATAACCAGGCTGGATTCAGAATCCTCAGGTGGCACTAGTGGTAAAGTACTTGCCTTTAATGTGGGAGATGCAGGTTCAATCCCTGAATTGAGAAGATCCCCTTGAGAAGGAAATGGCAACCCACTCCAGTATTCTTGCCTGGAGAATCCCAGGGACAGAGGAGCCTGGTGAGCTACAGTCCACGGGGTCATAAAAAGTCAGATACGACTGAGGGCTCACACACACACAGCATAGACTCAAGTTCCATTTGTGACACTTTCTATCTTTGTGAAATTGGTCAACTTTTTCATTATCTAACATTTATAAAGTTTAGTTTCCTCAGTAGTAAAGTAGGAGGAAGTGGGAACATTGTGAGGATTAAATATAATAACTACTATTACAGCTTTTCTGAGCATTGTGCCAGAAGACAAAAATATTCCTTTCATTATTTAACTATTGGTGAAAATAATTTTTCTGTAAGTAACAGAAACCAGTAGGAGGCATTCTTTAAAACATGAAGCGCATCTTAAATTATGACTCAATATCCAATTCTCTAAGTGCAGAAAATCTACACACACCCTGTATATCAGTGTGAGTCCAATGTGGAAAAGAGCATAGAGATTCTCGGCACTAAAAATGTTTTTATTAGAACACTTGATGTAATTAATCAGTTTGTTTTAATTTATGAGGAATCACTAAATGGTTTAATGGGCTAGCACATAACGAATAAATAATGGAAAACCTTCAAAACTGGTGCACTAAGTGGCCCAGATGTTCATCAGCTGTTTAGAAGCATTCACACCTGTGGCTTGGTATTAAAAAGCAAAGACTACTTCATGTACCTTGTTAGTTTTCTTTCAGAAATATATTTTTTAAAACCTTAAAGCAAAAGTATAAAAAAATCAAAACAGATTTATGGTAGGTTTTACATTTTTTTTATTCTTTGGGTCAGATATTTAAAGCTGTGGCTCTTTATATGACTTCCCTGGTGGCTCAGACGGTAGAGTCTGTCTACAGTGCGGGAGACCCGGGTTTGAGCCCTGGGTTGGGAAGATCCCCTGGAGAAGGAAATGGCAACCCACTCCAGTACTATATAAATATAAAAAAGGGACTCATTTTCTAAATGAGTTCTTATCATTGAATGCAATTGGAAGTATAAGTAGATCCCCCAATTGTAAATAAAATATATCAATTATTTATTTATTTAATTTATTTTTAAAACATATACTCATGGTTCTTACTGTTCCAAGCATTATTTAAAATGCTTTATAAATATGAACTCATTTAATTGTCAAAATAAATCTCTCTCTCTATATATATGTATAAATAAATTTCATCTACATTGAACAGTTGAGGAAAGTACAGCACCAACAAATTAAGAAAACTGCCCAAAATCACATAGCTAGTAAATTGGGTAGCAAAGATTCAAAACCAGGCAATCTGGTCTTAAGTCCCTGCTCACAGAGCACTACCTTCTAATCACCCACCATGTGATCAACACTGTGCTGGTTGATACAGAGAGTAAGTGATTCTGCCTTCATGGAATTTACAACCTCACTGGGATTAAGAATGCTGCAAGAATTCATTAAGTGACAAGTGCCAGATTTATGGTGTATAGATAGAGGCCAAATACTGGGGAATCATAGATCATACATGGCTTATTGATATGCTTTATTTGGCTTATATAATATTTTGAAATTTTTGAACTAATGGTTTAAAATGGAAAATTTTATATTAATATTCCAGATTTTCAGCTGTAAAAAAAAAAAAAAAAAAATCACACACTTAGTTTAGAAGTACTGTGCCCAAATTGCTTCATCAACAATCATATGGTGCTAAATTCTCTTCTGTTTGCTTTGGTACCTGGCAGCCATTCACATAAGACATTCACACATGTGCATTTTTATAAGATGTACATCACTCACTTATGTTGTTCGCTTAGCCCCTAAGTTGACCCCCATATATATGGAGAGAATATATGTCCTGAGAAAGGGGTATGGAGAGCCCTGGAGTATTTGTGAAATCCCTATGAAACAAAATGTTATTTGTCCTGAATTTCAAAAGAGGAAGACAGGTGCTTGTAACAAGACTGTGGTGAGCCATCTGATTCTTTCTGATACCTAGAGTGTATCCAAACAAAATAACTCTTCTAAATTCAACCAAATATTGAGTCGACATTACAGTTTCTGACACCCATTTTTGTGATGAATACCATTTAACTAGAATGAAAATATTCTTGCTGGAGCAGTGAATATTGTTTCTTCATTGAAGTATATTTAATCTCACTTCTCTTAAATAGAAATAAAGCTCCTTCTAAAATACACACTTCAGCAGAAGATCTAAAAAGACATTTCTCCAAAGAAGGTATACAGATAGCCAACAGGCACATGAAAAGATGCTCAACATTGCTAATTGTTAGAGAAAGCCAAATCAAAACTGCAATGAGCTACTATCTTGCACCAATCAGAATGGCAATCATCAAAGAGTCTACAAATAAATTCTGGAGAGGTTTTGGAGAAAAGGGAACCCTCCTACACTGCTGGTAGGAATGAGAGTTGATGGAGAACCGTACAGAGGTTCCTTAAAAAACTAGAAATAGAGCTACCATGTAATCCAGCAATATCACTCCTGGGTGTATATATATATATATATATATAGAAAAAACTTGAAAAGACACATGAACCTTAATGTTCACAGCAGTATTATTTACAATAGCCAAGACATGGAAGCAAACTAAGAGTCCATTTACAGATGAATGGACAAAGATGTGGTACATATATACAATGGAATATTATTCAACCATAAAAAAGAAGGAAAGAATGCCATTTGCAGCAATATTGGTGGAACTAGTGATTATCATAGTAAGTGAAGTAAGGCAGACAGGAAAAGACAAATGTCATACAATGCTACTTACATGTGGAATAAAAAAAATGGTACAAATGACCTTACTTACAAATCAGAAATAGTCTCACAGATATAGAAAGCAAACCTGTGGTTACCAAGGGAGAAGGCAGGGAAGGGATTAATTAGGAGTTTGAGATTAAAACATGCACACGACTATATATAAATACATAAATAATAAGGACCTACTGTATAGCACAGGAAACTATACACAATATCTTGCAATAACTTATAATGGATAAGTATATGTATATATATTCTTTATAAATATAAAAAGGAATCACTTTTCTGTATACCTGAAAATAGCACAACATTGAAAATCATCTATGTTTCAATAAAAATTAAGAAAATAAAATACACACTATGGGAAGACAGGGATCTATCTGTTCTGATTAGTACAATGTTTCTAGAACCTAGTACTGTGCCTGGAATATTGTAAGAATTCAATAAAATAAGAGAGAGGGAAAAACCACAGCATCTGATGGATCATTTCCCTCAAAGCCTTCTCCCTCACTGCTGAGTGTGAGTAATAATGACTGTTGATTACATCCAAGAATAGTACAAGAATTTATCAGGAATTGCAAGACTGTATAAACTCCTTCCATGTTTAATAAAGGTCTAATTTGTAACTTGTTTTAAAAATCAAGCAGAACCACTATTTCTCAAGGTGTGGTTCCAAGAATGCCCACATTCAGATGGAGCACTTGCTGGAAATGCAGACTTCCATCACCCACTCCAGATCTAATGGCACAGAGAAACTGTCATTCATGCACGCCGAGTAAATTCTTTACACACTAAACTCTGCAGATCAAATGTTTATAGACCTACTATTCAGTAGTGGAGAGGACTTAGCAGCCTGTTTTAAACCTAAAATCACAAGATTCACATAGTCCAGTTCAATTTTTTTGAAGTGGAAATCATACAATGGGTTTTGAATAGACGTTAAATCAGTCTGTCACTTCCTGATTAAGCTGTTTTTACCTGGCTGGTGAGTGCTTTGTTTTATAGGCATAGGTGCTACTATTTATCTACCCAAGTGTCATTAACATCCTTCAGATCCAGGGCTAGTGAATTGGTTGCTTTAGTTACTCATTTGTTATTTAAATTAGTTTTATTTAACTAGGACGCACACTTTGCTACAGAAATTGCAAAACTGTGTTTTGTTTGGCTGATTCTAACGGCTTAAAAATAAATTTGCATGCCTTTATGGGCATGCTCTGCAGAGTTTGGCCACAGATTCCATCACTTCCCATTATATTTCAGCAGGCTCTTTCGACACTTAGACATAACTCTACTCAACACAGCATCCTAAATCCAACCTCCACTACTACTGCTCTACCTCGTCATTATTATCTCTCACCTAAATGATTGTTATAATCTAATTACTGGTCTTTCTGTTTCCCTTTTGCCACCTTAACTCTATATTCCTCATAAAACGGACAGATGGTCCTATAAAAAGAGTTCATCAACCTCTCAGCCTCACTGGAATAAAACCCAATATTCTTATCACAGGATTCACTAATGCAATGTTGTGAAATATGTATAGCTCTCCATTTACTGGATACATGGTAAAACCATGACTCCTTCCCACCTGTTTCTTCTTCCTACCTCCACCATCACTGAGTGTCAATTAGATCTGGCCAATGAGTTGTTTGAGAAAATAATGTGTCACTTCTACTCTGGGACATTAATTGCTAATAGGAGACCCTTCAGAATTTTTTTTCCCCCTACCACCATGATCAGCAATGCTCCTGATAGTGACTGCTCTGTCCCATTGGTTCTCAGGACAAGGCTGACGTGCTGCAGAACCTCTAACATAACTGAAGGAGATGTGGTGTGAGCCAGAGAGAAACCTCAGGTGTCTTCAGCCCTAGAGACTTGGGGATTGCTTGTTATCACAGCATGATCCTGCACAACCTGTTAGTCTGACTCTTACCTAAAAGGTCCTAAATGATCTCTCTAGCACCAATATCTCTGACCTCTTCTCCCACCTCTTTCCTCCGTTCTTACTCTTATCTGATATACTTGCTGTCCTAGAGCATACCACCTTTACTCCCAACTCAGGGCCTTTGCATTGTGTAAAATGCTTTATGGCTACATCTTTACTCCTCACTTCAACCAGATCCTTGGTCAAAAGTCTCCTTCTTACAGAAGATGTCCCTGACTATATGTCTAAAGGAGTGTCCCTTATGACCCTTTCTAGTCCCACCCTTTTCACTTTTTTCTGTACTTTAAACAGTTTTTCTTTATCATTTGCCTTTCTGTCTCTAAAGCAAAAATATAAACTCCTTGAGGGCAGAGATATTATTTTGCTCACAGATGCTTTCCCCAAACCTTGACCCATGTCTGGAGTAGAGTAGATGACTGCTAAATATTAATATTTTTTGAAAGAATGAGTTTATTTGGGCATATCTCCTAACCATCAGCTCTCTCCTCTAAAACTATAAATTAACAGCTACTTCAACCTACTCCATAAGCTTATGTTATACTTTTAAAAGTAAACAGCATAATGTGCTTTGTTTTCTCACCACAATGACAGGTTAATTCACTTAATTATTTCTGTCCAAGGTGCTGGGGGGAGGAGCCTGGCGGGCTACAGTCCATGCGGTCGCAAAGAGTCAAGAGTCTGCACGACTGAGTGACTAAGTACAGCACACAGCAAAGTGTTAAAAAGAAACATCCTGACAAATGAAGCATTTGGGCTGGTGGGTTTGACTTTCCTAGATCCTTAGATATTTTACAGCCTCAGTCTTGTTTTTTACGTTGAAATAATTTCAGAAGGAACTAACATTCATTGGAAAGCTGCAGGGGAAGTTGAAATCCTTCATTCTTCTCAAAAGAGGACCTGTTTATCACTTATCTTGAAGGCACTGGCAGAGTTTTGCTTTGTCATACAAAGTTTATTGATTCTTTTGTAGCAGCCTTGTTTGAAAATTAATTTGGAATTTAAGCAATGACCTCTTTGAGAAATAGTGAACATTAATTTTTTTATGCTGAGCCTTCTGAGCGTTTAGTAATGGGATATGAGTCACATTGAAATAGAAGCTTCATTTTCCACTCTGAATTTTACACAATATGATTTTACCTATAAAAGACAGCACATCTCAGTAAACTCAGGAAATATAAATTTATAATTTCCCTCTTCTTAGAGTCGGCCATACAATACAATTACCATAAGAAGATTGCTTTAAACATGCAATTATAAATATGGCATGATTCTATAAATTATCTGTAATTTATTTATAAATCTTCTGCAAAGGCTAATGTTTAACACATGCACATATTTTTTTTATATTCCCTTTCCCTTCAGTACTGTCATATCATTAGATAAATATACTTAATGAGGGTTTATTATGGAAATAAAATAATCTAAACAGTATTGTATGGTCTACTGTATTATGAAAGAGCTATTTTAAAAGCCTATTAAAGTTTCTGCTTGGGCATGTTCAAGTTCATGTGAGTAAGGAATGATAACCTAGAAGAAAATTCCTATTTTGATTAGTCAATCAAATACATTCTCTTGTATTATTCAATCAAATCAACTCTTTTCTCTTTCTGCTACTCTTTGTCCCTAAGTCACAGTAAGATAAAGCTATAAGTCAAGAGAATAATTTCTTCTTCACAACACTGTCAGAGGTATTAAAAAAACTGGGTCGTGAGTCAACCTTTTCGTGTATTAGAAAAGTAGAAAAAAAAAATTTCTTATCAAAAGCTGCTCCACTTTCTAAGCATCAGTTGTTTTTTTTTTTTAAAGAAAGATGTTAGAATTTGTAGCTAGATTTTGTAAGTTGTATATGTCACAGGCACATTAGATGTGGTATTGTAATCAAGGTGGTATTCTTTAACCTTGCTGGCAATGGGATATTTCAATTTTCATTCCTAAAATGGGATTCCCCCAATAAATGAGGCAGAGGACCATTTATGACATTTTTGGATCACAGAAATGGCTTACATACCCAATCGCAATCTATTTGACATAGTTTACCTACCCTACCAAGCTTTCCAAATAAAACAAACATCAATCAAACTAACCCCATGATTTGGGTTCTGGGATCTTATCCTAATCATTGCTGTATCCTTAGCACCTAAGTGCATCTTTCACCTACCAGCTGCTAATTGAAATAATGCATACAGAGAGACATAAGAATGACTTATCATCAGAAAGACACTAAAACAAACATGAAGGAGGACTCAGAACTGTTTCGTAGAAACCCCACTGTATGTATGTACCTACATACACAAATAGAGATGGTCACTGACAGAGAAAGGAACAGGCAATGTTGGAAATGTTGTAGCGTTATAACATAAACGGTGCTTGCTGCTGCTGCTGCTGCTAAGTCGCTTCAGTCGTGTCCAACTCTGTGTGACCCCATAGACGGCAGCCCACTAGGCTCCCCGGTCCCTGGGATTCTCCAAGCAAGAACACTGGAGTGGGTTGCCATTTCCTTCTCCAATGCATGAAAGTGAAAAGTGAAAGTGAAGTCACTCAATTGTGTCCGACTCTTAGAGACCCAATGGACTGTAGCCCACCAAGCTCCTCCATCCATGGGATTTTCCAGGCAAGAGTACTGGAGTAGGGTGCCATTGCCTTCTCCAAAACGGTGCTTATGCATGTCTAATTCACAAGGCATCTAATACAGTGACAGCATCTGTACAGGTGACTGTGTTTTTTCCATTTATTTTCCACATAGTCTTTTAAGGACAACCTATGACAATGATCTTCAAGAAAATTCTCTCCTTTTTATAAAAATCTTTTTAAAGCAAATATAGCATTACCGCCCCTGAAATAAAATCTTACTCAAAATTTCAACTACCTCAATGTATAAAAACAGATAAAAACACAAGCAGAAGACCCATTCTACTGACTCACCACATACGGTAGCCTCCATGGTAGTGCCCAAGGCCATTGCAGGGAACTCTAGGGCCCTAGTTAGAAAAGCAGTGACTCAGATACATAAGAAATGGGTAGTTTTCAACCGTACCTGATAGATATATGTATACCAGTGCTGCATGCACTAAACAGGTAATGACATAAATACTACACATGTATATAGTTTGCAGTATATAAGCTTACTATTTTAAGTTTAATATGAATATACACATCTCCAAGATCTATACAAAAACATTATTCTTAAACTGGCTGGTAAAGACAAATGAAAAAATCAGAAATCGTAATTTGGTTCCATATTGTGATTGTGTAAAACAACAGGTGATGTATTTTTCTTCTATTGGACATATTTTCAGAATCATGCGTGGAGATTTATAAATAAATAAATATATATATATATATATATATATATATATATACACACACACACACACCCTGTGTCATTTATAACAGTGCTACAAATAACTAGGATTATGCTCATTAGCAAACATTGCTTCTTTTCTGAAGGGGATGCCAGGCAGACATGGCTAAAAGGAAAGTCTGTTTTAGACAGAAGAGACAAACCTGGAAATAGGAATCTATATGTTGGTCCTGTGACTATTTAATGCACTGTTTCGTAAGAGAGAGAGAAAGAGAGATCATGCTTTGTGTAACATCTTACAAGCACCACAAAGAAATCTGATGTTCATCTTAACCAGACACAGCTGTGATTTTGCCATCTAGTTTCTCAGAAATATTCATTGTATCAGAAGAACTTTCCACGCTAAGGGCCAAATGTGACAGAAGGAAGGAAGGAAAAAATCAACCAGACAGTTCTTTAAAAAAAAAACTTTTTATCTCACCACTAAGTTTGGACAAGTAACTGACAAGAAGGAAAGAGAGCTTTGCATAAGGAATTAAAACTTAGTTGTTAAGTTGCCCTTCAATTTTCTTCGATCCCCATCTTACCCCATTTTCTCATCTGTGTTGCTTGTGTTGTTGTGCTTGCAGTTGTTTTTCTTATGGATAATTTTTGCCTCTAAATACTGAGAAAGAATAATCAGGTGCTTGAGGAGTGGCGTCTCTGTTCATCTCCCCACACGTGATCGCTTTCTGTCTGGTGCTTTGTCATGGTGCCTCCAGAGCAGACTTCCTCTGCTTCCTTTGTTATCCTTGCCTGATAAATAAACAGAGCAAAATTACCGAACTTATTATGGTAATCGAGAAAAGGAAACGATCTCTGAGCCTGCCCCCCATCTATTACTCTGCCGCGGCAAAAGTTGGCGAAACCTGTGCTAAACCTCAGTTGCTACTGAAACGTCAGCCCCTCTCCTGCACCCTCTTTTATTCCTGCAGCCCCCCACCCTCTGTGATGATTGTTTTCTGTCCATCTTGAGCTGGTTGTCAGTTCATTTAGATTTACATCAAGTAGTAAATTAAAATAATCACTCAGCAAACACTCTGAGCTCAGTTTTCCCTTTCAGTCAGGAGTTGCACGAGCTGCTTGAAGCATTCAAGCAGAAAATATTGCTGTCTAGATATTTGTCCTCTGGGTGATAAAGGAGGCATTGTCTTGGGACCCACTCAGGCCTCGGAGCCGCTCGTCGCTGTGCATCACAGCTGTGAAGTGCGCTTTGTTATGTGTCTGAGGACTCGGGTTCAAGACCTTGTTTTTCTTGAAATACCAGACTGATCAGAGCTGCATATGTTCGGGGGAAAGCAGGGGTCGGTGGTTCTCTGTCCACATTTTTACTAGATTATTCTTGGACAGAACTCTGGGAAAATACCCTGCAGCCTGAACCATCCCAAGAGTTTTGCTTTGTTTTAATTCATTTTCTTTCTTTCTCTTTTCTGTATCTCTGTTTCTTTTCATTTTTTTTTTCCTCCTTCAGATTCTGCTTGGTTGCAGTGCTAGAAAATGCTAGATAGAGTTCATCTGCATAAGTCAGAAACAAAGGCTTACAGCACTGCTCTGAACCCGGTGCCATAACGCACCAAGTTATAAGCCCGTTTCTTTGTGTTCTCATTACTGTACATCTACCTGCCTGTTTAGAAAGCAAAATGTGGAGTTCAATCACCTGGGATGAAATATAGAATAGGCTAAAGACATTTTTTGCCATTTGTAAACAATCAGTGGAATTTGAAACAAGAAGTTGATAAAGGCAAATGAATCCGTTTTTGCTTGGAATGAGAACCTTTTTTTTTTTTAAAGAAAAGATAAAAATTATCTTTTGAAACTCTCTAAGCCATTGTATTTTTATTACAGCATTTTTGCAGGTAGGTTATTGCTATCAGTGTTTGAAAGAGTAAAATATTTGTTGCTTTAAGTAGTGAAAGAAAAATATCAAATAAGGAGTGTGGTGGTAGGCAGCTGAATGAAAATTGGAATTTTGAATCAGTTCTCTGAATTTTTCCAAATAGTTCCTCATGCTTGGCTAATCGACTGCTGTTATCAGTTTTCGGCCGGATATTTGACATTGGGTTGCATTTGTATCTAAGCCAAGGTATCTATTTCAAATGTGATATTTGATACATTCCTCATGTCTATGTTATGGCTAAATATATACCTTCGGTTATAAAATTCTCTATTTGCACATGGAAAAGGAAGTACCAAAATAAGCAAAAAATCAATATAAAAAAATGGGATAGACATATATATTTACATACACATACATATGGTCACACACTTGACTTCCTTATGAATGAGTGATTTCATATTCTTGAATTAAAATGCATTGTATTTTGGGGTGTTTTCACTCAGTTGCAACCGAAGCTGTGTCTGCAAAGCTCACCCTTTGGACAGTATGAATCTTCCCAGTAAGGCTGTATCTTCAAGACCCAGAGGTGTCCTTGCTCTGGCAATACTAAGCCTTCAAATTGTGCCAAGGCGTGTGAAAATAAATGGAAAGAATCACCACCACAGAGTAAAATTATATATCATTTCAGTCATATATTATGGTTTATGATGTTTTGTGTCTGGCAAGTACCAATTTAGTTCAGAAACAGGCTAAAGGAACCAAACCAGCATCTTTACTTCTGATTTGCTTGGGCTGCAATTAGAGAAGCTTATATGATGACCTGCTTTAATGGGCTATAGTCCATGGGGTTGCAAAAGTCAGATACGACTAAGCCAATAACACTTTCACTTTTACCCATGATAGTTGGGTAACGTTGAGCAAGTTACCTAACTATTCTGGGAATTCAGTTTCTCTACCTGTACAATGGGAATGTTATCAATATGCCCTCATTTGGCTGTTAAAATTATTTCATGTTTGATGCACATTCAGTACTTAGAACAGTGTCTGGCACATAGCAAATATTCCACAAATATTTCATTAATGATAGCGATAGTGGAAATAATGATGATAATCCTCATGATAACTAAAAGAGTTATCCTAAATCCAGGAAATACAATTTGGGTTGCAGTTTTGTTCCATTTTTCTAGGTTCATGTACATATACATCAGAATTAGGTTGTCCTGAACTAGAATCTCCATTCAGTCATTTACTAACTGTATGCATGGGCAAAGGAAATGGCAACCCACTCCAGTATTCTTGCCTGGGAAATCCCGTGGACAGAGGAGCCTGGTGGGTACTGTCCACAGGGTCACAAGAGTCAGACACAACTGAACAACTGAACCCTATACATCCTTACATGCATGAGCAAATTACTTCACTCCTCTAGGTTTTATTTTCTATGGGATAATAATGGCCTCATAGAGCTATTCTAAATATGAAAATAGATGCTGCGCATAAGTTGGTTAGAACAGTATATGACCAAACAGGGCTGCCCCTAAGGCATGCTGTACCCCAGGTTCAAAAAAAGAAATCTCTTTCTAGAGAAAGACAAATATCACATATTAACTCATATATATGAAATCTAGAAATATAGTACCGACAACCCTACCTGCAGGGCAGCAAAGGAGACACAGACATAAAGAACAAACACTTTTAGACTCAGTGGAAGGAGGAAAGGGTGGGATGATTTGAGAGAATAGCACTGAAGCATACACATTATCATGTGTAAAACAGAGAGCCAGTGGTAGTTTGATATATGACGCAGGCACCCAAAGTCAGTGCTCTGTGACAACCTGGAGGGATGGGGTGGGGAAGGAGGTGGGAGAGGGTTGCAGGATGGAGAGGACAAATGTATGCATATGGTCAGTTCATACTGATGAATGGCAAAAACCATCACAATATGGTAAAGTTACTAGCCTCCAATTAAAAATAAATTTAAAAATCTCTTTCTATATAACCATTTAAATAGTATTACAGAATTCAAGAACCAATCATCTAAAATTTAGAAAACTGGATAGAGAAGAAAGCTTATGCATTTTTTTCTCATGTAATTGGTATACGTGAAAATCATTCAGTGTCCAAGCACCACTTCTTCCTGTTCAGGTACAGATACTTCTCTTCATATTTTTCTTTCTTTCTTTACTATTTCTGACAAAAATCAGAACTCTCACAATGAGAAAAAGGGTATAATGCTGTTATTACTTACAATGTCCTGAGTCTTTGGAATCTGTATCTGTGAAATAATATTGATCTTCTTGTGTCTGCAGTTCCCTTGTACCATTTTTAAGTGCTGATTGTAACATTCCTTACGTCACCTCATCAGCCACTGTGCTTCCCATAAATACTGGTTTCCAATAGTTATCTCAGAGGTTTAACAGAAACAACTTCTGTTGACAACCATAGGTGTAAGTCTTGCCTAGAGTATGCAAGAAGATATGAAGAATAACTTGTTTCCTGATTATGTTAGTTTTGCAGTTCAGAAGTCTATGGTGCGCATGGAGAGCAACACATAGTCCATCCATGTTTTCTCGAACTAATTAGGCTGTCATCATTGCATTCTTTGAATGTGATCTCTATCAAGGTTGTCTGCCTTCCACATACCTCCACCAGCAGGGAGGGTAAACAAAGGACAAGAGATTAAGCAAGAATGGTTCTATTTGCATAAGAAATGTCTGTCCTTGGATCAGCCTGGCTTAAACCTACTTAGGTGACTTGACATAATGTGAAAAAAAGCAATTAATCCCTACTGGCATTGTGGAGCAATGACCTTTGTAGTCTTCAGAGGAGATACTTGTGACCACCTGGAGGACTGTCTGGTACATGGCACAGAGTGTGTAGAAGGGATGGGCTGACTTCTCAGAATGCTCACAACTGTGTCACTCTGGTAAAATGACATCTGTACCCTCATTAACTTTAACTACTGCAGACTGAAGGTGGTACTGTGGTTGATCTGTTAAATCTCATGGACATATGAGATACAATGCATTGTTAAACATATGGCTCAAACCAAAGGTTGGCACAGGACTATTGTGTCCTCCTATGTCTGACTTCAGTGTCACATCATTCAGACGTGACACGCCAAAAAAAGATACTGCACTGACCAGTAGAAGAAATTCATTTTACCAGTTCACCCTCCTGGCAGTGGCTGGCTATGTAGTCTCAGGGCAGAAAGAATGACCCTGGAGCTTCTAGGGCATCCAGTTGATCCCATGATTGCAGGGAATGTCATAGCGCCACAAAGGAGAGAAACAAGTAGAGACTTAGAAGAATCCTGATTTGGGCTCAGATAAACCTGCAGCTGACTTTATTTTTCTGGGCTCCAAAATCACTGCGGATGGTGATTGCAGCCATGAAATTAAAAGACACTTACTTCTTGGAAGGAAAGTTACGACCAACTTAGACAGCATATTAAAAAGCAGAGACATTACTTTGCCAACAAAGGTCCGTCTAGTCAAGGCTATGGTTTTTTCAGTGGTCATGTATGGATGTAAGAGTTGGACTATAAAGAAAGCTGAGTGCCAAAAAATTGATGCTTTTGAACTGTGGTATTGGAGAAGACTCTTGAGAGTCCCTTGGACTGCAAGGAGATCCAAACAGTCCATCCTAAAGGAGATCAGTCCTGGGTGTTCATTGGAAGGACTGATGTTGAAGCTGAAACTCCAATACTTTGGCCACCTGATGTGAAGAGCTGACTCATTGGAAAAGACCATGAAGCTGGGAAAGATTGAGGGCAAGGAGGAGAAGAGGACATCAGAGGATGAGATGGTGGGATGGCATCATTGACTTGATGGACATGGGTTTGGGTAAACTCCGGGAGTTTGTGAAGGACAAGGAGGCCTGGTGTGCTGCCGTTCATGGGGGTCTTAAAGAGTCGGACACAACTGAGTGACTGAACTGAACCGAACTGAACTGAAACCTGCTAAAATGGCCAGAGAGAGATCAGCAAAAATGTGAGGAAATCACCCTGTGACTGGAATGGAATTTTCTCCTTGGCTAGAGCAGGAAAAGGGGAGGGAGAAATGGGTATAGAAAGGAGAGGCAACAGCCTTAGCAAAAAAAAAAAAAAAAAACAAAACAGAAATATGAAGGGCCTAGTTGTTGAAAGAAAGTCAGGAAGTCAGGTATGGGCTTGTGAAAGGGCTTATTGGAGGCACTGAAGTAGATGCAGACAGAGACTAGAAGTCAACGGGAAATGTTAGGTTGAGGCCAGGTTTTGAAGAACTTTGAGTACAAATTATATCTCTATTAGTTTTAGGGAGCTATTTAATACTAGGATCTTGACATTAGGAAGTCTATTTGAGGTTCAAAGGAAGAAGAGTGGATTGTTGAAAGATTTTCAAGCAATGGAGTGATCCCTGTTTCCTAAATATGCTGATAAAACTTTATAGGTTAGATAACCATGGAGAGGCCAGGGAAGAAGGTGAATTGAGAAGATTTGTACTTCCTTCAGGGAAGAGATGAAGAGCACCTCAATTAGGAGAACAGAATGAGAAAGGAGAGGAGGGCACTCATGATTCTTAAGGGTTAAGGTCAGCAGACTTTGAGGACTAATCAGATGGAGGTTGGAGGAATAGACTGGCCATTTGGTGTTACAATACCTAAGAGACTTATTCAGTCCATGACATTTTATTGAGTGTGTGCCCTCCCTGGGCAGGAAATGAAAGAGGAGCAGAGGGTGAAAATCATCTATATGTCACATATGCAGAAACTGTCAGGCCTCTCTTAGTAGTGGTGGGCTCTAGAGCCCAGGGATCTGTATTATTAACAATTACCCTAGGTAACACTTTTCATCAACTTCCCTGGTGAATCAGACTGTAAAGAGTCTGCCTGCAATGTGGAGACCCGGGTTCAATTTCTGGGTCAGGAAGATACCCTGAAGAAGAAAATGGCAATCCACTCTGGTATTCTTGCCTGGAAAATCCCACGGACAGAGGAGCTTAGCAGTCTACAGTCCATGGGGTTGCAAAGAGTCGGACATGACTGAGCAACTAACACATACACAGCACTTTTCATCAGTACAGTTTGGGAAACACTGTGTAAAATAATATATTTGCTTTTGGATCGGAGGAGATAACCTATATGTAGAGAATTACATGGATGCATATGCAGTGGATTCTACTACACTTCCATGGGCATCAGAGGCAGAAGAGGTTAAGAGGAAATATGCTATACTATGCTATGAGGAAAATAAACAGAAGTTAAAACAATAAGACACAAACTCTTCAGAGAACACTCTCTGGATCTGAGAAATGGAACTCAAAACCTCTGCCAATAGAAATTTCTCCTTTGCTGACTGAAAGATTGGCTCAGCCTCCCATCCAAATCCAGCTTCAGGCTTTAGGATCGATTATGGTGATTGACAGGCTTCACTGGTGGCTCAGCAGGAGATGTGGGTTCAATCCCTGGGTTGGGAAGATTCCCTGGAGAAGGAAGTGGCAACCCACTCCAGTATTCTTGCCTGGGAAATCCCATGGACAGAGGATCCTTGTGTGCTACAGTCCATGGGGTCCTGAAGAGTTGCACACGATTGAGCTACTGAGCACTCACCTGCCTTGAAGCCCACACTGTATTTATCTGTTGCTCCACTGGAAAGCCAGCATCAAAGAAGGTAAAGGACCTCCTGGTTGAGGGGTGGAAAAGAGAGAGAAGGGTTTTTTTTCGTTCACTGCATCACTCTACACCCTCATCAGAACTGTGAAGGTGGTGGAATTTGGTTTTGGTGCACCCCTTAACCAGAATGCTTGTTATGCAGGCAGTCCCCAGTCACTGTGAAACAGGGCATAAGCGCACGACACTGCATAGGCTAGAATTCCATGCACCTCATGGTTCCTTGTTTCTACATCTAAGATCTAGCTTTCTTCCAGAGCCCCATTTATCTTTTGTTCTCCAAAAGGCACCACTGTTTTAATCTTCTACTTGATTTTTGTCAAAGTTTCAGTGCATCGTAGTGTCTTAGTGTTTTGTCTGACCCAGGTAAAGTATACTTTAATAAAAGACTTTTGCAGAGAGTGTCTGAAACTAAAGGGATGATGAAATTTCAGGTGTGAGGAAATATTTTGTTTAGATGGGGAGAAACAAATTAGCCAGGAAAGCAGAGGATGAATGAAATTTAGGGAACACTTCTTTTTATAATTAAAATTTTAACTATAAATTACAAATATGAATTCTAATTCTAATAATAACAACTTCTTTATGAACAATTTAGGACATTTAAATGAGATAACATACATAAAGCCCCAGCTGCAGGAATTGGAATTCAATAAATATCAATTTTTCCTTACACCCTTGTCTCCATCTGAGTGGATGTGGGTTGCCCTGCTGTGTATTCATCCCAGGGTATACAGCTAACAATTCTATTTAACTCCAAAGAGAGAAGAATGTCAAAAAGGAACTGAATGTTAAGTCTTAAAGCTGGGGAGATTATACACAGACACAGACACACAGACACACACAGACACACACACACACTCACGCTATCACTTAATATTGGCAAACAGTCCTATAAAGAAGTTATAAAAATTCAGTCGAAGTAGTTGCTGTATGGTATAATTATGACTGTATGATGGGGATTCTGAAACAGTCATCTCTGGTGGGATGCCAAGCTGTTCCTATGATAATTAATCAACTTAGTGGCCTTTAGAAACAAAAAGCCTAGCTTGACTTACATTTTGATATCTAGAGAACCTTAAAACTTTTGAAACTTGTCAACTTGCTGGCACCTTATTTTGCCTTTCTCTATGTGAAATATATGATGAAGAAAGTGCTCGACTTGTAAAGAAGGGATGCTATGATATTGCTGTGACTGCTCAGATGCCTCTTTCCCTCTTTAACTTTCTGTTTCTCTGGAGTTTTCTGAATAGTGGAGGGTTGTCAAAGAACCATGTGCTGGTGGAATAAAGTTAAGCTACCATGCTTTTGTATTCAACACTGGCTCAAAGTGAATGCATATACTCTGCATTGGAAATGCCGTCAACGGCATTCTGGCCGTTTGTAGGCACTCAAATCACTAACCTTGCCAAAGAATAAGTTTGTGAGCCTCCTTTTCAGAGGTTCTGTCTCTGATATTTCAGAAGCATTCAATTATAATTCTGCTGCTTCCTTTTATGTGGCAGTCATGGGTTGTCAGCAAGGATAGAATTAAGAGAGGCACGTGAAGTGTGCTACGGCGTCTCATGCCTAAGGATCTGTATTTCTTTTGTTCATTGTGACAAATGACAGCCTTAAAGATATTTGTCCTGATTCCTTACTGTCCCTATGCAGGTAAAAACTTCCACTGAAGTCAAACAAGCTTCATTGAAGTTAATGGGAAGTAATAACCTTGAAGGGAAGGGAGAACTGGGGTGATTAATTTTAATTAGCCAAACATAAACAAGCATGTGTCTACAAGCAATGACAGGAAAGTGGATGTTTGTAACTCCTAACTTAACTTTAGGGGTCTAGGTAAGGCAATTTTCTAAAGAATCAGAACTATTTCAACCCAGAAATGTAAGACTATCCATGAAAAATAAAATCCATTCTCCATAGGTGTATCTCTGAGATATTCCTCTGAAACATTAATTCAACAAAAAGGTACTAATATATGATCACATGCCAAACAACTTCCAGACCCTGGAGGTAGAAAGAAGAGGACAAGTAGCTGCCCATATGGAGTAAACATTCAGTCTATGGAAATAGCACAGTGAACAATTCTGTGACAAGTTATTAATTTGTATCTCTACCAATCATTTATTCATTTATTGATTTATTCAAGAAATATTTAACAGCTGCCTTCTAAGTTTTTTGTTTGTTTGTTTTTTGCACTGTTCTTGTAACAAGAATGTGCAAAGTACTATTGGAATCCAGTGGAATAGGAATTTGATTTGGCATGGAAGGTTGACTTATAATCATGTAAAGCTTCTCAGAGATGGTGCCATTTGACCTCAGTTTCACATGAATAATGTTTGGTTAGGCAAAGAAACTCAACATTAGAAAAAACTAAGATCATGTCATTAAGTTCCATCACTTCATGGGAAATAGAAGGGAAAAAAGTGAAAATAGTGACAGATTTTATTTTCTTGGGCTCCAAAATCACTGTGGACGATGACTGCAGCCATGAAATCAAAAGACACTTGCTCCTTGGAAGGAAAGCTGTGACAAAACTAGACAGTGTATTCAAAACCAGAGACATCACTTTGCAGACAAAGGTAAACAGTCAAAGTTATGGTTTTTTCAGTAGTTATGTATGGATGTGAGAGTTGGACTGTAAAGAAGGCAGACTACCAAAGAATTGATGCTTTTGAATTGCAGTACTGGAGAAGGACCTTGAGAGTCCCTTGGACTGTAGGAACAAACCAGTCCATCCTAAAGGAAATCAGTCCTGAATATTCATTGGAAGGACGGATGCTGAGGCTGAAGCTTCAATACTTTGGCCACTTGATGTGAAGAGCCAACTCATTGGGAAAGACCCTGATGCTGGGAAAGATTGAAGGCAAAAGGAGAAGCGGGTAGCAGAGGGTGAGATGGTCAGATAACATCACTGACTCGAAGGACATGAATTTGAGCAAACTCTGGGTGATAGTGGAGGATAGAGGAGCCTGGAATACTGCAATCCATGGGGTCACAAAGAGTTGGACACAACTTAGTGACTGAAAAAGGAAAATAAAAAAGGAAAACATGGGATAGAAAAATTCTATAAGGAGAAGTATGAAGCACAGAACCTCAGGGCATGTTCAAGAAAAAATACTAACTATGCCAGGGCTCTGGTGTAGAAACTGCAAACTACAGTCCTCTAGCCAAATCTAGATCCCCATATATTTTTGTACAGTCCATGAGGTAAGAATGTTCTTAACATTTTTTAAAAGTTGAAAAAAAATCAAAAGAACCCTGTTTCATGATGTGTGAAAATTATGTGACATTGAAGTTTCAGTTTGTATGAATGAAATTCTATTGGAACACAGCAACTCAACATAACAACAACATTTATTTCATGTTGTCTATGGATGCCTTTGCTCCACCCAGCAGAGTGAGATGGTAGCTGCATGACTGTATGATCCACAAGCCCCAAATATTTACTATCCAGCCCTTTGTTGACAAAGTTCACCAGCACCAACTCTAGTATATAAGGTAGAGAAGGATTGAGACCAAATTATGATAAAATTTAAATAGTATTTCAATGAATTTAGACTTTTTCTTCTGAAAACTGGTGAATACAAAAGCTTAAGCTTTATTTTTATGTTATAAAAATAACATTGTTATGACTTTGACATTTGTTAAATTGATAGAACTTTCCATGCACACAGAAGTGCCCCATGATCACAGAAGCATGATCAGGATACCTAACAAATGTCTGCATTTCCTAAAGATAATTAAGAGATAGCTCAGATGTGTCAAGGCTTATAGGTCAAAGAGAAAAAAAAAAAAAGTTTTATGTTTATAAAGTCCCCAAAGTGACTATTGGGCAGAGAATTTCCTGTGGAAGGCAGTCAGATACGTACTTAATTTATGAAGTAGTGACTAAAGACTAAAAGAAGATTGTTATTTGATTAAAGCTATTTTTCCAATGTTTTTGAACAAAAAGAATACCTCCTTTCAGTTCAGTTCAGTTCAGACACTCAGTCGTGTCTGATTCTTTGTGGTCCCATGTACTGTAGCATACCAGGCTTCCCTGTCCATCACCAACTCCTGGAGCTTACTCAAACTCATGTCCATCGAGTCAGTGATGCCATCCAACCATCTCATCCTCTGTCATTCCCTTCTTCTCCTGCCTTCAGTCTTTCCCAGCATCAGGGTCTTTTCCAAGGAGTCAGTTCTTTGCATCAAGTGGCCAAAGGATTGGAGTTTCAGCTTCAGCATCAGTCCTTCCAATGAATATTCAGGACTGATTTCCTTTAGGATTGACAGGTTTTATCTCCTTGTGGTCCAAGGGACTCTCAAGAGTCTTCTTCAACATCACAGTTCAAAAGCATCAGTTCTTCAGTACTCAGCTTTCTTTACAGTCCAACTCTCACATCCATACATGACTACTGGAAAAACCATAGCTTTGACTAGACAGACCTTTGTTGGCAAAGTAATGTCTCTGCTTTGTAATATGCTGTCTAGGTTGGTAATAGCTTTTCTTCCAAGGAGCAAATGTCTTTCAATTTCATGGCTGCAGTCACCATCTGTGGTGATTTTGGAGCCCCCAAAATAAACTCTCTCACTGTTTCCATTGTTACCCAATCCATGAAGTGATGGGACTGGATGCCATGATCTTAGTTTTCTGAATGTTGAGTTTTAAGCCAACTTTTTCACTCTCTTCTTTCACTTTCATCAAGAGGTTCTTTAGTTCTTCTTCACTTTCTGCCATAAGGATGGCATCATCTACTTGTTGATATTATTGATATTTCTCCCAGAAATCTTGATTCCAGCTTCTGCTTCATCTAGCCCAGCATTTTGCATGACGTACACTGTATTTAGTTTAAATAAGCAGGGTGACAATATACAGTCTTGACATTCTCCTTTCCCAATCTGGATCCAGTCTGTTGTTCCTTGTCCAGTTCTAACTGTTGCTTCTTGACCTGTACACAGATTTCTCAGGAGAGAGGTAAAGTAGTCTGGTATTCTCATCTCTTTAAGAATTGTCCATAGTTTGTTGTGATCCACACAGTCAAAGGCTTTGACATAGTCAATAAAGGAGAAGTAGATGTTTTTCTGGTACTCTCTTGCTTTTTTGATGATCCAACGGATGTTGGCAATTTGATCTCTGGTTCTCTGCCTTTTCTAAATCCAATTTTAACATCTTAAAGTTCACGGTTCATGTACTATCGAAGCCTGGCTTGGAGAATTTTGAGCATTACTTGCTAGTGTGTGAGATGAGTGCCATTGTGAGGTAGTTTGAATGCCAACATTCTTTGGCATTGCCTTTCTTTTGGATTGGAATGAAAACTGACCTTTTCCAGTCCTGTGGCCACTGCTGCATTTTCTAAATTTGCCAGTGTATTGACTGCAGCACTTTAATGACATCACCTTTTAGGATTTGAAATAGTTCAACTGGAATTCCATTACTTCCACTAGCTTTGTTTGTTCATAGTGATGCTTCCTAAGGCCCTCTTGACCACATGCAGCATGTCTGACTCTAGGTGAGTGATCACACCATTGTGCTTATCTGGGTCATGAAGATCTTTTTTGTATAGTTTTTCTGTGTATTTTTGCCACATCTTCTTAATAGCTTCTGCTTCTGTTAGGTCCATACAATTTCTGTCCTTTATTGTGTCCATCTTTGCATGAAATGTTCCCTTGGTATCTCTAATTTTCTTGAAGAGATCTCTAGTCTTCCTATCCTATTGTTTTCCTCCAATTCTTTACACTGGTCACTGAGGAAGGCTTTCTTATCTCTCCATACTTTTCTTCGGAACTCTGCATTCCAATGGGTACATCTTTCCTTTTCTCTTTTCCTTTAACTTCTCTACTATTCTCAGCTATTTGTAAGGCCTCCTCAGGCAGCCATTTTGCCTTTCTGCATTTCTTTTTCTTGGGGATGGTCTTGATCAGTGCCTCCTATACAATGTCACAAACCTCCATCCATAGTTCTTCATGCACTCTGTCTATCAGATCTAATCCTGTGAATCTATTTGTCACTTCCACTGTATAATCGCAAGAGATTTGATTTAGGTCATACTTGAAAGGTCTAGTGGTTTTCCCTACTTTCTTCAATTTAAGTCTGAATTTGGCAATAAGGAGTTCATGATCTGAGGCACAGTCAGCTCCTGGTCTTATTTTTGCTGACTGTTTATAGCTTGTCCATCTTTGGCTGCAAAGAATATAATCAATGTCATTTTGGTATTTTCCATCTGGTGATGGCCATGTATAGAGTTTTCTCTTAAGTTGTTGGAAGAAGGTATTTGCTATGACCAGTGTGTTTTTTTACCTTCTTTCATGTCAAAAAAGTCACAGGCCATTTTGCATGAAAACAGTTATACATGTGTGAGAAAATGAATAGTGAAATCACACATTTAAATTTAATTTAAATAAACTAATTTACAAACATAAACAGACTCAGACACAGAAAACAAACTTTGCTTTAGCAAAGATGAATGGGAGAAAGGGATACGTTAGGAGGTGGGATTAGCATATATACACTAGTATATATAAAATAGATGACAACCAAGGACCTGGTGGCTCAGTGGTAAAGAACCAGCCTGCCCATGCAGTAGACAAGGTTAGATCCCTGGGTCTGGAAGATCTCTTGGAGGACGAAATGGCAACCCATTCCAGTATTCTTGCTGGGAAAAATCCCATAGGGTTGCAAAAAAGCCAGGCATTTAAGCTACTAAGCACACACACACATATACACACACACGACTTTTCTATATAATTGAAACTAATACAACATTGTAAATTAACTATACTTGAATTGAAAAAAATTAAGATATATTTGTAGACACAAAAATAGTAGTATAAATATATGTAAACTTTATTTAATCTTTTGAATCCTACTAGTCCATGTGATTTCAGGGATCTCACAAAACCGTGGGGACTTAAATGTTTATGGTAAAAAGGCAGGAAGTCAACTGGCATATATAATTCCATGGAATAACTTTGACTGAACTGCTTAATAAATTAGATATTTTACATTGTGCTTGTGTAATCCTATAGCCATCACATTTTTTAAAAAGGCAAAGAAAACATTTGGTTAAACACATTATCAAAAGCAAACAATTTGGTTGACCATGTACTTTACAGTTTTTAGACCTGATTGGCTGATTCCTTCCAACAGCTAATCCCTTCAGTATTTAATGATATGCCCTCAACAAAACAAAAGTTTAGGCTAAAAAATTTCAACCATACCACACCCTCTATTTGGGTTCTAATTCTAACCTCTTAACTTACTCTTTAGATAAATTCTAAAATTCATTTAGAGGTCACTTGCAGAACAGACCAATAATACTATCTTTTGCAATTAAATCAAAAGTAGATAGCTTGTTCCTAATAGTTTAGGAACTACCTGGAAAATGAAGGATGAAGTACATCTTGGCAGCAGACTGATAAACTGATGATATCATCAAAGTTAACCATGCCACAGGAGTCCTCAATCACACAATTAAAAAGCAACCACTGAAAATACAATACTCCAGCTCTCTCTTTAGAAAACTCAGCTGAATCCAGCTGGAAACTGCATCCAGTGAGTCCGTTAACATTTTGAATGAGGGGTGATCTGGAGGTCAGCTTTGAGGTCAACAATAGGACAATGTGGTGAAACTTCCATTTCATTGTCAATCATGCATTTGAATGAAGTTCTTTTTTATAGACCAAACGAAAGGCCAGTAAGGATACCCTTGGTTGTCAATTACTGAGTGTTTTGGGTCTTGAGTTACTGGCCCTAGAACCTGAAGAACTCTTTCTATTTGTTTGTTAATAAGTGACCCAAGATTCTTTCTTAAACCCCAGAATACTTAGTAAACTTCAGGCTTACTATTTTTGTTTTAGTCACGATTACTACTCCCGATGTCATTCTGTTTACATAATGCTTTTGACAGTTTTATTACCATCACCTCTAATCTTCTTTGATTTTTCACAATAGTCTTGTATTGGTATTTCCACTTGACACATGAAAACCATACTTGGTCATTTATTTTAAAGACTGAAGTCAGACATTTTGTCTATTTTAATGAGGAAAATTTTTGAGAGTTCAAGATAATTCAAACTCTTCTTCTTAATTACATCTCCCCCACTACACACTCTATAGCCAAATCAAACATATTTGGTTAGGTCATGCTTCTATCTGAATACCATACTCCCAGCTGGACATTAAGGCACAGATAGACTCTTAACAGTTTGATTGGTTAGTAGCAAATTTAGCTCAAAGAGGTTGATATAGTTTATAACTAGTCAAATGCATTTCAGATTCTACAGGATTAAGAACCTGAACCAAACACATCTAATTAGAAATTCAACAATTATCCATTAGTACCTCTTTATGGACAAGGTATTGTGTTAGGCCATGAAAGACTGATAATAAATAAGGTAGTGCTTTTATCTTTAAGATGTTTTACAAACTCATTGAAAGAAATGTATTAATTTATTAAAGCTCACGTAGAACTTTTGCACTGAAACATCATTCTAATGTAAGCATTTTCAGGAAAGATAGAAGTAATTACTACATTCAAAGTTGAATGGAGACCACATGATAAATATGTAGTTATACTATTCTCTAAGTTAAAGGATCCAGGATTTGATCATAAAAGACTCATCAGACCCCCAGAAAGAGATCTAAATAATATGTGTAAAAACTTCAAGACAATACAGTGTGTGGGGAAATTAACAAATTAACATGATGGCACCAGTCAGGCTCTCACTCCATGCTCTCACACCCTCTCAAGCCATGTTTTGTAAACAATGACTTTGCATGGTTATGTAACAGCTGAGATTACTTATAGCTCTGTGCATGTGCATCATGAGGTACTTGTTTGGTTGCGGGTTACTTTGTACAGTATGCCTGTATAAGCTTCACTTGGAAAAGCCAGGAAGGGTTGTGTGCATGTACATTATGTCTGCTGCTATGGCTGCTGTACTAGCCAGAAGAGAATAAATGTGTCTGCAGTTCCTATGGCTCCTTGCATTTCCTTCCAGGCTCTTAGCTCAGCACCTTGCCTACCATGGGTTCAGTGAACAGAGTGCACAGTGAGATACAGTGAGACAGTTGGTGCTGTGAGCAGGATTAGCAATACATGGTAGAATGAGAACAAATTTTTCAAACAGAATACCTGGATCTAATTCTGTTTTTGTCATGAACTAGTTTCATCTTTAGGAGAAGGCAATGGCACCCCACTCCAGTACTCTTGCCTGGAAAATCCCATGGATGGAGGAGCCTGGTGGGCTACAGTCCATGGGGTCTCTAAGAGTCAGACACGGCTGAGCGACTTCACTTTCACTTTCACTTTCACGCATTGGAGAAGGAAATGGCAACCCACTCCAGTGTTCTTGCCTGGAGAATCCCAGGAACAGGGGAGCCTGGTGGGCTGCCGTCTATGGGGTCGCACAGAGTCGGACACGACTGAAGCGACTTAGCAGCAGTAGCAGCAGTTTCATCTTTTGATCTTGAGTAAGTTACTTAACTAATTATCTTTAAAATAGTTGGGATATATATTGAACTAAAGCTGCTTTCACCTTAATCCTTCATTACCTTAAAAACATATTGAATTACTATTAATTACTAAGTATTATCAGATCTATGTATATGCTAGTCCCACTTATGATAAATGACAAATCCACCAGTCACTTTCCACTGTAGAAAGCACAGTGTAAAATTTTCCTAGAAGTATGGCTTGGTTTCTTTAAATTTTCTGAGAGTTCTCTTTTATTTTGGTAATAGGTATGAATGATTGGTTTTCATTATCACATAGATTAGAATGTTGTTATTCAGTCATTCAGTCATGTCTGACTCTTTGCGACCCCATGGACTGCAGCACGCCAGGGTTCCCCATCCTTCACCATCTCCCGGAGCTTGCTCAAACTCATGTCCATTGAGTCAGTGATGCCATCCAACCATCTCATCCTCTATTGTCCCCTTCTCCTCCTGCCTTCAATCTTTCCCAGCATCAGGATCTTTTCTAATGAATTGGCTCTTTGCACCAGGTGGCCAAAGTATTGGAGTTCAGCATCAGTCCTTCTAATGAAATTCAGGATTGATTTCCTTTAGGATTGACTGGTTTGATCTCCTTGCAGTCCAAGGAACTCTCAAGAGTTCTCCAACACCACAGCTCAAAAATATCAATTCTTTGGCATTCAGCCTTCTGAACACCTTCAGAATTTAGAATAGATGATACTAGAAACGTTGGTGGAGAAGTGTAGAGAAATGAAGCTTATAGAAAGACTTTATTTTTCAACTCATAGTGAGATAATTTTAGCCACTTTATTGGTCCTTTTGCACTAAGCTCTTCAATCAGAATAACAAATGCATATGTTCTCATGGAAAATTTCCTGTTAAGAGAAAATTCACCACATTATTTCACTGAATTGGAAGTATAAAAATAGATAACAGTTCAATAAATTAAAACACCATCCTAACAAATATTTACTAAAGACCCATATAGTACTACACCATTATCTAAAATGGCTAATAAGGATTTTCAACTTTGCTCAGCTTAGTTCTTTGTTGGAGGCAAAATGATCATGAAATATCAGCAAGAGCTCTAATATTGGAGCTTGAAGGAGTTTTTATCTCGGTTGCTTTTTGACGGTGTTAGGCGTGCCTATCTAGAGGAATCAAGGTGGAGGATCTTACGAGGATTGACTACTGTTGGGGCCCCAACTAATAATTCCTACTGTGATACACTTCAATGCCAGTCCACAACAAGAAGCTGAGATTGGATTTAGAGCCAATGTAAGCTCTAAATGGAGTTTAACTGTGAAACAAAACACCTGTCTTTCATCCCAAGCTAAATTGACAAGCAATAATTTAGTTGTCTAAACTGAGAGCTTTCAGGATTCCCAACTGCATAATGTCAAAAGACAATGTATGAAGTTGCATTTGGAAGGTTCAAAGGTAGAATGCCATGTAGGCAAACACATTAAATAACTGGTCTTTTCCCCTCTCTGTCTAGTTCTTTCTTCTGTTCTCTCTCCTTTCCTTTGCTACTTTTCCTATGTGTGTAAGGGGTGGGGAGTGGTGGGATGATGAGAGGGGTGGGCTAGGGTGGAAAGGTTGTAACTAACTATAGAACTTGGATGGGTGTGAAACAAAGGAAATCCTAAATCTAAAAAGCAATTTTCCTTTCTTGTGCTTTCCGCTAGGTGAGCATTTTCAATGATCAGCTGAACTAATCAGAGATTAAAATAGTAGAAAAGCAATAAAGAATCTTTGGGCCACTCAAAAAAAAATATATTTGGATGAGATTACTAAATTCCTACACAGCTGCTTATATAAATGCAAAATAATAAAGCCAGGATTTTGTAGTAACTTTTCCCATACAAATTATTCAGATTCCTCTACCTTCCACATCAGCTTTATTTGTTAAAAATCTGAATACCTGGCATCAGAACATCCAGATTTAGACCCCTCCACTTGAGTAGATTTCACACTTCTCCCACAAAAATTTTAGGATAAGTAGAAGAAATAGCTATAGCCTTTGTTTCCTACAAACTGAGACCACATATGCACACCCTAAGCATTTTCTGTTTGTTTTGCAGGCTCACCTACTATCTCTTCTTCTGTTCTCTTTTCCAGAGAGCAAACAAAAGAAGCAGGGTTGACTAGCAAAATGTAACAGATACTACAAAAGTTGTCAGTTTTCTGCGGAGGTAGCTGATTGGACTCTGCCAGCTGTCAATTAGCATTTCCATGTTTTGTTGATGAAGTGGTATTTACTTTTTTGGACTTCCATTGGCTAAGATGTTTAGTGTAATGAATGCTGAACTGAGCCTAGATAATTTTTTAAATAATAGCTTGGGGCTTAACAGCCCTTTAAATGAATTGTATAAACAAGATAGCTGTTAATTCTTAATCAATGTATCATTAATCATCAAATAGTATTAAAAAATAGAAACTGTCTTTAAAAAGCTCAATAAATTCTATTCAACTTACTGAATTATCCATTCAGGGGCTGTTTTCTCATTCAGAAAGTGTTAGGATTTTAACAGATTTATAATTGAAAATGCATATTTCTGTGGGCTAGTAACTGGGATATATATATATATATATATATATATATATATTCATATATATATGTCTCATATGTGTCTCATGTGGTGGTTTAATTGCTCAGTCGTGTCTGACTCTTTGTGTCCCATGACTGTAGCCCACCAGGCTCCTCTGTCCATGGGATCCTCCAAGCAAGAATACTGGAGTAGGTTGCCATCTCATTCTCCAGGGGGATCTTCCCCACCCAAGGATTAAACTCCGATCTCCTGCATTGCAGGCAGATTCTTTACCCACATTTGTCTTCATAAGTTAACATGGCCTCAAGAAATAAGTTAACTACTATAGCTTTAAATCTGTATTCATTAATAAAATTGGAAAATATATCCCACGGTTGAATCCCATGTGTTTTTAGATTGTCAGCACCCACAACAAGCATTGCACTAATCTCATGTTAGGAAATTGGGTGTGGCAAAATATAGAAATTATGTGTAAGCTTTTCTGTCCTGTAACATACATGCAGCAATTTAAAATCTCATCTACAATTGCATACACTCAACCTTTGGGAAGCAGTCTAATGATTCTAGCTTACCCCATCTTTTTCACTGGACTGTAATTCTGCCTCACATGTTCATGTGATCCTAGCATAGTATCTGGCATTTGTGCATGTTTAGTCTCTCTGTCGTGTCTGATTCTTTGCAACTCCATGGACTGTAGCCTGCCAGGCTCCTCTGCCTATTGGATTTTTTTCCAGGCAAGAATATTTGAGTGGGTTGCCATTTCCTCTTCTACGGGATGCTCCTGACCCAGGGATCAAACTAGCCTCCTGTGTCTCTTGCACTGCAGGCAGACTCTTTATTGCTGAGTCATTTGTTTCATGAATGAAAAAGTGAAGGATGAGGTTGTAAAGTGAGTCAGTTCAGTTCAGTCCAGTCGCTCAGTCGTGTCTGACTCTTTGCAACCTCATGAATTGCAGCATGCCAGGCCTCCCTGTCCATCACCAACTCCCAGAGTTCACTCAAACTCACATCCATTGAGTCAGTGATGCCATCCAGCCATCTCATCCTCTGTCGTCCCCTTTTCCTCCTGCCCCCAATCCCTCCCAGCATCAGAGTCTTTTCCAATGAGTCAACTCTTCGCATGAGGTGGCCAAAGTATTGGAGTTTCAGCTTCAGCATCATTCCTTCCAAAGAACACCCAGGACTGATCTCCTTTAGCATGGACTGGTTGCATCTCCTTGCAGTCCAAGAGTCTTTTCCAACACCACTGTTCAAAAGCATCAATTCTTTGGTGCTCACCTGAGCACCTACTTGCTGTCCAACTGAGCATCTCCTTGTAGTCCAAGAGTCTTCTCCAACACCACAATTCAAAAGCATCAATTCTTTGGTGCTCAGCTTTCTTTACAGTCCAACTCTCACATCCATACGTGACCACTGGAAAAACCATAGCCTTGACTAGATGAACCTTTGTTGGCAAAGTAATGTCTCTGCTTTTGAATATGCTATCTAGGTTGGTCATAACTTTCCCTCCAAGGAGTAAGCGTCTTTTAATTTCACAGCTGCAGTCACCATCTGCAGTGATTTTGGAGCCCCCCAAAATAAAGTCTGACACTGTTTCCACTGTTTCCCCATCTATTTGCCATGAAGTGATGTGACCAGATACCATGATCTTCGTTTTCTGAATGTTGAACTTTAAGCCAATTTTTTCACTCTCGTCTTTCACTTTCATCAAGAGGCTTTTGAGTTCCTCTTCACTTTCTGCCGAAAGGGTAGTGTCATCTGCATATCCGAGGTTATTGATACTTTTCCTGGCAATCTTGATTCCAGCTTGTGCTTCTTCCAGTCCAGTGTTTCTCATGATGTACTCTGCATATAAGTTAAATAAGCAGGGTGACAATATACAGCGTTGACGTACTTCTTTTCCTATTTGGAACCAGTCTGTTGTTCCATGTCCAGTTCTAACTGTTGTTTCCTGACCTGCATATAGGTTTCTCAAGAGGCAAGTCAGGTGGTCTGGTATTCTCATCTCTTTCAGAATTTTCCACAGTTTATTGTGATCCACACAGTCAAAGGCTTTGGTACAGTCAATAAAGCAGAAATAGATGCTTTTCTGGAACTCTCTTGCTTTTTCCATGATCCAGTGGATGTTGGCAATTTGATCTCTGATTCCTCTGCCTTTTCTAAAACCAGCTTGAATATCAGGAAGTTCACGGTTCACATATTGCTGAAGCCTGGCTTGGAGAATTTTGAGCATTACTTTACTAGTGTGTGAGATGAGTGCAATTGTGCAGTAGTTTGAACATTCTTTGGCATTGCCTTTCTTTGGGATTGGAATGAAAACGGACCTTTTCCAGTCCTGTGGCCACTGCTGCATTTTCCAAATTTGCTGGCATATTGAGTGCAGCACTTTCACAGCATCATCTTTCAGGATTTGAAATAGCTCAACTGGAATGCCATCACCTCCACTAGCTTTGTTTTTAGTGATGCTTTCTAAGGCCCACTTGACTTCACATTCCAGGATGTCTGGCTCTAGGTGAGTTATCACACCATCGTGATTATCTTGGTCATGAAGATCTTTTTTGTACAGTTTTTCTGTGTATTTTTGCCACCTCTTCTTAATATCTTCTGCTTCTGTTAGGTCCATACCATTTCTGTCCTTTATCGAGCCCATCTTTGCATGCAATGTTCCCTTGGTATCTCTAATTTTCTTGAAGAGATCTCTAGTCTTTCCCAGTCTGTTGTTCTCCTGTATTTCTTTGCATTGATCGCTGAGGAAGGCTTTCTTATCTCTTCTTGCTATTCTTTGGAACTCTGCATTCGGATGCTTATATCTTTCCTTTTCTCCTTTGCAAATAGCTGTAAAGTGATGTCAAGGTATAAAACACTTTTTGTCAGCATTAGGCTGTGTTTTTTGTACCTATTAACTTATATAACCCTTATAAAAATGTTACTAGGTGGGTGGTATCATTCTCATATGTATTATTTATTTTGATATGAATTTACCTTCAAATAGATATTTAATATTATTTATACATTAAATTAAAATAAAAAATATATATAATGATATTTAATATATCACAACCATATTTTTAGAATTCGAATAATGACAAAAAGCTTACAATGATAGGTGTTTTTCTTTCTGAGGTCATTTTCTCCAAGGGAGTATTCTTCATTCTCTTTTCTGGACATATTGTGATGCCTGGATGCCTAGAGTAAGTGACAAATTCAACCTGTGGCTTCAGAGTGGAGGTAACAGTAAGAAGTATGTCGAAGGATGGGGCTTCCCAGGTGGTTCAGTGGTAGAGAATCTGGCTGCCAATGCAGGAGATGCAGGAAATGCAGGTGCAATCCTTGGGTCAGGAAGATTCCCCTGGAGGAAGAAATGGCAACCTACTCCAGTATTCTTGCCTGGAAAAATCCCATGGACAGAGGAGTCTGGAAGGTTACAGTCCATGGGGTCTCAAAGAGTCAGAAACAACTGAGCACACATGCCTATTGAAGGATAAATGAGATTTAACCAGCTGGATGCGGATAGAGAGGACACTACTGTAAGTAAAGGAGAAGCAAGTAGAAGGCTTGGAACTGTGGAAGTTGCTGTTGTATTTGTGTAACTGAAAGTGTAAGGTGCCTGTGTGTGTTTGAGTAAATGGAGCAATATAGGCATCAGGAAGCTGGAAATAAAAGCTTGTACTGTGCATAAGGGACTTACACTGCTATGCTGATGAATCTGCATTTTGTCATGTATTTAGAAAGACAAGTGAAAGTTTAAGGAGGCATCAAGTGTGTATTTTAGAAAGACATGGCAACTTTATTGAAAATGGATTGGGGAGGAAAGGAAGCAGGGTTAAGCCAGCTAGTTCAGAGTCTATTGTGGTCATCCATACAGGAAGCAATGAAGACCTGAACTACAACTATGTACTTATTGTGGTCACTGTTAACACCCTGCCCAGCAGCCCAATTCTTACTTTCATCCGTAATGAAATTCCAGTTGTGTTTGCGCATCCACTTCTCAGTGAAGCACCCCCCATTTGGGAATAAATCCTGATTAGTTAAGGCATTTGTGGAAAATCCACTTAATTTGCTAGTGACTGACTAAGGGTATATCACGGGACATAATCTGAACAATGGGATGCAAAGAGAATTTTGCTAGGAAGTTTTGAGAAAAATGTTTCTTTCCTTTTATAAAGAGATACTGGGCTGGACAGCTCCTTCCACTAATTATCTTCATGCTCAGATAAGATGTTGCAAAACATCTGACCATGTGGAAGAGCAGAAAGAACCTAGACTTTTTATGACATTGTTGAGCTGCTGAGTTAATTCTTATTTTCCTATTGTAAGAAATAATAAATTTTCATTTATCCAATAGGTACAGCATTTACCCACCTCCTCCCTCTGCTACTGCTGCAAAAAATACCATGTGTTTAGGAAGTTTACCACATACCAAGCACTATCTAAGACAACTACTGAACAAAGTGAATTCCACTGTCATCCCTGTTCCACAGATGTGGACATAAGTTCAGTGAGGTTAAGTCATTTTCTGAAGGTCACACAGCCATTGAAGCATAGGGTCAGGCAGACTTTGAATTCACACTTATATCCAGACTATGAGCTTTTAACCTCAATGTCACATTGCCTCTCAAGATAATAGTCAAGGATGGCAGGGTGGACTTTTGAAAAATATATGAGGTTATATTTATATGTGTAAGCTTAGGGACTTGACATAGTAGATAACAGACAAGCTATAAAAGATAAATACAAGAATTTCTTTTAATTGAGATGAACACTGTTAAGATGAACTGAGGCTTGGACTTAGGGCAGAACTTTGGGGTTAGGAATTAGAAATAAAATGTAGCTGAGTTTGGGACCTGTTAAAAGAATAGTATCTGGAATATATTGAATAGGCTGTTGGCAATGTGAGAACAGGATTTTTAGTTACTATTGCATTACCTTGTCTGGGGGAAGGGGGTTGCTTAGTACATGTTTGTGTAATAAAAGCAATTAATACACAAATCACCTTTGAATATGTATATAAGCTGCTCTTTTCCCTACTTTCAACTTCCACCACCTCACTCAGATGGATATATAATCAAAGAAGCAAAGGGAGAATGTAAACTACCTCCACTGGAGCATGGACGATGTATTTCCAAAAGACTCATTGGTTATATTTCTTACCTGTTCAGTTTCAAATAAAAATTCCAAGTCAAATACACATCATAAATGTTTTCATTCTTTCACTGGTATTTTCAGTTATCTAACTAACAATTATATCATCCCACAGTAGTTTTTCAAGTGCTTTGTGTATTTGTTTCCCTGAAAGCATTAACAGCAAGGGGCAGCAGCCCTATGATGGTTTTTGAATGAAAACCAAGTGACAACATATTGCACTGAGGCCTCTCTTGCCATCCATGTGGTTGAGGTGCATGTGGCAGAGATATCAGTGACACAATCAGGCACTATGTTCTTGGACAGGAAAGTGTTTTCTTTTGAGAGCTATTTTTTCTTGCAATTATTACTGCAAAATCAAATTGAGGGAGAAATAGCTAGTTGTAGCAGTTAGACCGGAGAAGGCAATGGCACCCTACTCCAGTACTCTTGCCTGGAAAATCCCATGGCCGGAGGAGCCTGGTAGGCTGCAGGCCATGGGGTCGAGAAGAGTCTGACACGACTGAGCGACTTCCCTTTCACTTTTCACTTTCATGCATTGGAGAAGGAAATGGCAACCCACTCCAGTGTTCTTGCCTGGAGAATCCCAGGGAAGGGGGAGCCTGGTGGGCTGCCATCTATAGGGTTGCACAGGGTCAGACACAACTGAAGCAACTTAGCAGCAGCAGCAGCAGCAGCAGCAGTGAGGCACTTACCAAAGCCTTAAGGGTGACACAGTGAGAATCAACTACTGAAAATAAAACAAAATCTAGTCAGCCAGCTGTTTTGCCCATTTATTAATTTATTCCAGTTATTTATTCCTGCAGTATTTATGGATTACCTCCAAGGTGCCAGGCATGCTACTTATGCATGTATTTGTTTCTACAGCTAGACTGAAAACAACTCGAAGACAGGGAATATCTGTAGGTCAATTTTACATCCTCAAGGCAAAGGTGAGATGGTTTTTTGAACTGAACTACACAAGACCCAGGTAACAGGATATCAAAAGGAAACATGGTCCATAGGATTCCAGTCTTGCAATGTACAACAGTCTTCATGGGTATGGTCCCTTAGTTGAACAACTTTGATGAACTTGGTTTTCAATGGTGTTCATAGTTTATTCAGGTAATCAATCAATAAAAGACATCCAACCATTGGTGTGACAATCATTTCATTGATTTATTTTAAAGATACCATGTACCTTTGTGATAAGAAAAACCTTTATTTAAATCCTGACTGTACCACTGGACATCTGTGGTTGCACCAGTTACTACTTTTAAGCTTTACTTCTTGTCTTTTAAAATAGTGATTGATATATCACCTAAAAGTGATATTCAAATCAAATAGTAAATATAAAATGCTAAGCAAGAAAATTGAACTAGTTGGGCTTGCTAATGTCTTAAATCTCATTGTCTTGTGACCCCTATTTTATTTTCTTTACTACTCATCCCTCTCCAAGCCTACAACCCAAACTCAATTGGGTATGTCAATTTCATCCTAGAAAAGTCTCTCAAACCCTGTAGTTTTTGCTTCTTGACTGAAACTAACTTTAGTTCAGATATGAAGAGAACCATTGTAGCAGCCTCACTCCCAATCACCACCAGCATCACTCTGCTGTCCAGAGACCACATTCTGTTAGAAGACATTGTTCTCCAGGGGCAATCAGGTTATTTCCCTCCTGCAGTCCTTCAGCAGCTCCTCACTGCCTGTGCAATTAAGCCCAAGTTCCTGAGCTCTGCATGTAGGGTACAATATAATATAGATATGGCACTATTCTGCTTCTCTTATTATGCTCATATCCTTCTCTTTCTCCATCTGTGATATTGCAATTTATAAAAAGATGAATATATTTGGTCTTTATCCCCATTTCTGGCACAGAGCTCCTAAGATCCTTGGGATTTCCTAAATGATAAGAAGGATAAAGGTGTTTTTGATAATCATGACAACCCCTTTCAACCATACCTGAGTTGATGTTAATGTGAGAACTCCTGGAAGGACCTAAATGGGGATCCTTTGCCAAGGAGTCACAGGATTAGAGGGTTGGAACTTTTAGGCCCACCCCCCAGATCTCTGAGGTGGAGATTGAGATCAGTCACTAATGACCAGTGATTTAATCAATCATGTCTATGTAATGAAGCCTCCATAAAAACCAAAAGGTAGGGTTTTTGAACGCTTCCAGTTTGGGGAACATGGTGATGTTGGGAGACTGGGTTGCTTGGAGAGCGTGTGGAAGCTCCATGTCCCTTTCTTCATGCCTATCCTCTGCTTCTTTTCTATCTTGCTCTTCCTGAGTTATGTTGTTTGCTAATAACCAGTAATTTAGTAAGTGAACTGTTTTCCTGGGTTCTGTGAGCCACTCTGACAAATTAATTGAGCTCCAGGAGAAGGGTATGAGAACCTTCAGTCTATAGCCAGTTGGTTAGAAGATAGGTGACAACCTGGACTTGCCGTTTGCTTCTGAAATACACGTATGTGTTGGGGGACGGAGGCGGCAGTGAGTAGGGTGCAGTTTTGTGGGAATAACTGAGTTAAATTGTAGGACATCCAGCAGCGACACAGAATTGCTTGATGCAAAAACCTCACACATTTGGTGTCCGAGTGAGGTAGGGTAGTCGAGGAGAATGATGATAAAGGACAGACATAGAGGAATGTGTTTTTCCCTTACACCATCTTATTCCTGGCTGCTGCCATGCTCCTCGTCTGTCTTAATGCTTCCTTCCATTTAGAATTGAGAGCTGGAGGAGAAGGGGGTAACAGAAAATGAGACGGTTGGATAGCATTGCCGACTCAATGGACATGAGTTTGAGCAAACTGTGGGAGAAAGTGAAGAACAGGGAAGCCTAAAATGCTGCAGTCCATGGGGTCGCAAAGAGTTGGACAAAACTTAGTGACTGAATAACAACAGGACAGCCCTCAGTCCAGGGCACAGG
Organism: Bos javanicus; assembly: GCF_032452875.1. NCBI lineage: Eukaryota > Metazoa > Chordata > Mammalia > Artiodactyla > Bovidae > Bos > Bos javanicus. Next base: position 41,865,111 of record NC_083878.1, read on the forward strand.
CACCAGCTTGTTCATCTGTCAGAACCCACATGGCTCTGCTGGCCTCTTGCTTCTGTGATTGTGCTCAGTCTCTCAGTTATGTCCAACTCTTTTGGACTCATGGGTTGTAGCCTGTCAGGCTTCTCTGCCCATGGGATTTCCCAGGCAAAAATATCAGAATGGCTTTCCATTTCTTCCTCCAAGGATCTTCCTGACCTAGGGATTGAACCTGCATCTCCTGCTTTGGCAGGTGGATTCTTCACCACTGGGCTCCTCTCTTTATTTAACACGCCACACCCCATCCGTTAGGAAATGAGGACATTTCCTTCAAAACATGTCCAGAATCTGAACTCCTCTCAGCACCTGGTCTTAGGCACCATCACTACTGACCTGGGTTATTGCAAAATGTGCCTAACAAGTCTCCCCACTTCCAGGTTTGTCTTCTAAAGTCTGTTTTCAGCACAATAGCCAGAGCAAAGCTTTAACAGTGTCAGATCATGCCACTGCTCTATTCCTCTCCTAAAGGGCTCTAATGGCTCCTTATCCACACTCTGGAGTGAAATCTAGAGATTTCATTAGTGGCCTCCCGCTCTCCCCTTGCTCACCCCCTCACCCCAGCCACACTAACTTCCTCACTGTTACTTCAGCAGCCTAGACCCTGTCCAACCACCTTAGAACTAGCCTATCATCTGTTTCCTCCCCAGCTCCATCCTTCTCCTACACACACACCCCAAATCTGCTTTCTTCCCTCTAGCATCTCCTTCTACTGTTTGATCTAAAGTCTCCTTCTCAATGAGCCTGGCCTGATGATCTCGTTTAAAATTGCAGCTCTGTTCCTGCGCCACATTCCTGATCCCCTTACCCTACTGTACGTGCTCTTGTTTCCATAGCACGTGTGTAACTGCTTGTTTACTACGCTTGCTGTTTGCCGCTGTCTCCTTACCTCCGCATCTTTCATGCCCCCAACCTTGAGACACTATAAACATTTTGAGATTGGGGATCTCTGTGTGGATCTACTGAAGGATTGTCAGAAAAGATTACCTATTCGTTTATTTATCTGTACATACTTCCATGGTGATTACCACCTGCCAAACAACTTATTTAACCCAGTAGCACAATTCTTTTGTTATCTTCAGTACACAGGTGAGGAAACCGAGGTGTGCATGCGTGCTTAGTCACTTCAGTCGTGTCCGACTCTTTGCCACCTGTGGAATGTAGGCCACCCGGCTCCTCTGTCCATGGGGATTCTCCAGACAAGAATGCTGAATTGCGTTGCCATGCCCTCCTCCAGGGGATCTTCCTTACCCAGGGACTGAACCCACCTCTCTTATGTTTCCTGCATTGGCAGGCAGGTCCTTTACCACTAGTGCCGCCTGGGAAGCCTGGAAACCAAGGCACGTAGAGGTAAATATTCTGTCAGGACACATAGCCAGCCAGTGGCACAGCCAGGATCCAAACACAGGCAGTCAGGCTCCCGGGTTCTTGCTCTTCACTACTGCATCTTTTGGCCACTTATTATGCTATGCTGAATAAATTAATCAATGGCTGTTTTCAGACTCAGCTCCAATTCTAAGCAGCTAAAGCTCTGTTCACTACTCTTTTTTTTCTCAGGAAGAATTAGTTGCTGTGCCTTAGTACTTACCATATGATATTGTAATGCCCCTCCACTGTAGGCTGTAAATCCCTGGAGAGAGAGAATCTAGCTTAGAACTGACCCACTGAAGAACACCCATCAACGTTTGCTGGTCCAGTTGGAGTTGAAAGAGAACAGTCACGAATTGTTGCTAGAGTTGAATGTTAAAGACTACGGTTTCCAAAATACTCCAAATGTTACTATTAGCCATTTGGAAAGATAGAATGTTACCCGATACTAAAAGAATGATCTTTCTTTGGCCGACAGATCATTTTTAAAACACATTTAATACACATTTTATCACATTTATGGTTTTGAAGTCAAGATCATTGAAACTTGGATACATTTAAATAATGGCATTATCACTGATTAAAGAGATAAAATAGGGAAAAAAAGTAAATCTCTCCAATAGTACACACCTTAAAACTTCTTTTTCTTTTTGTATGTGTTTAGCCATATTAGGCATATATTTGATATTGTAAAGAAACATAACCAGCAGGGCCTAAACATGAAATATACCATGCTCACTCTTTTTTTTTTTTTTTCCTTCACATTTTCAGCTACCCAGGGTGCTTTGCTGGGCACTGTGAGGAGCACAGAGAAGGTTATGAGACTATATTTAAACAGATAGTCCTTATGGTCCTTTAATGGGGAAGGTGGAATAATAGGAATTGAATAGAGGAAATTCTAGTAATAATATCAATAACAAACTAATACTAGTGGTCATGGCAATAATAACAGTTCAAAACTCTTCTGATTTAACAGGCATTGTGCTAAAAAAGATTCATACAATTTTTTCCATTTAATTTTCACAGTGATCCAACAAAGAGCCTATTAGTGCTCCCATTTTATAGAGGAAAAGACTAAGGTTCTACAGAACTCAAGCAATATAAATAGTCACACAGTTTGTGCCAGAACTGGAAATTGACCCCAAATCTATTGAACACTAGAGTCTACATTCTAGGATTAAATCTAATAATGGAAAATTCAGGAGCTGGAGGGGGAGAAGAATAGTTTCTAGGTCATCCAATATATCTAAGATCTAGGAATTGATAACAGCTGTGAAAGGAATTAGTAGAAATACTCTGTGATTTTTATTATTAATTACATATTCATGGTGGTGATAATGTTGAAATAGTAAACCAGGATTTCTTATATATTTACCTTCATGGAGGAAAGGTGTTTAGTGTCATAGTTGTAGATTATCCTTTTAGATCCTTTTTTATTCTTTCTCTCCAGCTTTTCTTCTTTCCTTCCTTTTGCTGTCTGATATTGATGTATCACAGTTCCATATCAGATCAAAAGCATATGGGATTTTGAACTTATTGACACTGTTCTGTTAAAAATTACATTTAGAAGCATGTTAAAAGGTCACCTCTCTGGTTACTTATTTCTTGACACTTTGCAAGCACAGACTGTAGCCTTGGTTCATTAGTCAAGGATATTAACAGCCAGGGTTCGGCTTTCTGAGGTCACATGATACAGCCCAGGCCCACACATATTTCTAAGGCTTGTTAGAGTCTTTATTCTTTAAGAATTTCCCATTAATCTCTGCCCAAGAAGTGCAATAATAGGTTAGTTAGTCATCAGATACAAATCAGAAGCATTTCTAGAAGTATCTTTAATAGGATTCATTAGTTCTGCACTTATGTTTTAAGGGAATAAAGGTGGGGGAGGCAAATGCCCCCTCTTCAACACAGAACCTTTTCCAGCTTCAAGAGCATCTCATTTGGGAGCCATTGAAATTAAGACACTGAGAATGTGCCAAATGATATGCAGACGATGTGCTTTCCTGTGGAAATGAGGGCTCCTACAATCCTGATTTTTTTTCCCCACATAGAGGCATCATCTTTGATCATTATCAGATTTTACAACTCATTGTTCCCTTCCAGTCCTCAGGGTGAGAGGATCACGTAAATGGACAGGCAAACATTTGGATTATAGGAGGCATCTGATATTAATAATGGCAATAAAAAATGTTTACCTACCTTGGATAGACTGTGTGTATAGATAGGATTTGTGTGTGTGTGGCATGTGTCTGTGCGTGTATTCCCCCCACCCCAACTCAGAAAGGAAATATCAGAAAATCAGGAAATGCATTATAGAGTTTTGTATGCAATATTAGTCCATTTCTTGGCGGAAACCCAAATCTATTGTGGCGAGAAAGTAATAGATGAACTAACTAGGGACTCAGACGTACTGGCTAGTGTCCAAGAAACATTAAAAAATTGAGTACTGAACATAATAAGTAGGATGGTGCATGCAAATTTAGATGTCTTATTGAAAACAGCACATTTATTAATATATTAGACTTGTAGACGTGAGGGTATTTTAATACCTACTTAGAAATTACTCATGGGTCAGCTTCACAGAAATATCACTTGCCTAAGTGTAAGTTTACAGAAGTGGTGCCAGGGATGAGTGATCATGGCTGGACTATTCTAAAGAAAACTAGGAAATAGGCAAAATATGTTATTATCATGATCAAGGCATCATCTTTCTTCTTAATTAACTCAGTACTAATTTGTTGAATGCCTACTATGTGCCAGGCCCTATTCTAAGATACTGGGAATTCCCATATTAAAAAAAAATGTGTATATATACATATATATATATATATATATATATACACACACACATATATATATATAATTATCACCCAGGAACTTTTTTTAAAAGCCAGAGTTTATTAAAATAGAGTTTATATACAGTTAAATTTATCTTTTTTAAAAGTCCAGTTTGATGAATTCTGATAAAAGTGTACAGGCATATAAACACATCACAACTAATGTGAAGAACATTTCTGTCTTCCCAGAAAGTTTCTTATTGATCCTTTGTTGTCAAAGTCCTGTTCTCATCCCCATCCCCAGGTAACCAGTAATCTAATTTCTGACTCTCTAGTTTTACCTTTTCCAAATGATACATAAATAGCATCATACAAATTATAACCCTTTGAGTTTGGCTTCTTTCACTTAGCATGATGTTTTTCAGATTTATTCTGTTTTATGTATGACAAGTACATATCTTTTAAATTGCAGAGTAGTATTCCATTTGTTTGTATATTTACTAGTGGATAGATTTTTGTATTGTTTCCAGTTTTGATGATTTTGAGTAAAGCCACTACAACTATTTGTGTATAGGTATCGTCCATTGTGTGGGTGTATATTTTCACTTCTCTTACATAAATATCTAAGACTGTAATCACTCGGTCATATAGTGAGTGAATAGCTTCAAAAGAAATTGCCAAAGAATTTCAAAGTGATTGTACCATATTGTTTTCTCACCACAATGTATGACACTTTTAGTTGATCAACATTCTTTTTTTTTTTTTAATTTTGTTTTCTGTCAAACCTCAACACAAATCGGCCAGTAAGCACTGAGTGTCATCAGTCATTTTTAACAAGTCATTTTAATAGTTGGGTAAAGGTATTTCATTATGGTTTTATCTGAATTTCACTAATGGGTAATAATGTTGAGCTTCTTTGCACCAATATCTCTTCAGTAAATTGCCTATTTAAATCTTTTCTCCTTTTTTGTGAAATTGGTTTTTAAAGCTGTTTTGTGAATGTAAATATTCAGTTTCTTCACCTGTTAAAGGGAGAGCATGCCTACCTCACTGTACTTTCATGAAAGTAAATGAAATATTGTACATAAAAATATTTAACATAGTTCCTAATATATTGTAGACAAATAACTATTACCCTATTATTATTATTGTCAGACATCATTCCTATCCTAAGGTGCTTGAAGAGTGAAAGCAAAAGCAAAAGTTGCTCAGTTGTGTCCAACTCTTTGAGTGCCCATGGACTATACATACGGTCCATGGAATTCTCCAGGCCAGAATACTGGAGTGGGCAGCCTTTCCTTTCTCCAAAGCAACTTTCCAACCCAGGGATTGAACTCAGGTCTCGTGCATTGCAGGTGGATTCTTTACCAGCTGAGCTGAGGTGCTTACCACCTGGTTAAAACCAATGCCTTTCACTTTCTTCTAAGTAACATCCCACCTCATCCTATTCATAGTCTCACCCAATCTCATCAATATCTGATGTCAGATAAAATACTACATAATAACTAACATATAGCATGGTAACAGATAATTATATGAACTTCTGGGTTGTCTTCATTGCTTAAAGATAGAAATGTCATCTAAAACTTGGAAGACTGGGGCCATGTTGGTGGAATGACAGATTGATTGGTTAACAGGTTGGTGGACTTGTCTTTTGGTGCATGACAGTTGACTAAATAGTTTGATTCTCAGTTCAGTTCGGTCACTCAATCGTGTCTGACTCATTGTGACCCCATGGACTGCAGCATGCCGGGCCTCCCTGTCCATTGCCCACTCCTGGAGTTTACTCAAACTCATGTCCATTGAGTCCGTAATGCCATCCAACCATCTCATCCTCTGTTGTCCCCTTTTCCTCCTGCCTTCAATCTTTCCAAGAATCAGGGTCTTTTCCAAGGAGTCAACTCTTCACATCATGTGGCCAAAGTATTAGAGCTTCAGCTTCAGCCTTAGTCCTTCCAATGAATATTCAGGACTGATTTCCTTTAGGATTGACTGGTTGGATCTCCTTGCAGTCCAAGGGACTCTCAAGCATCTTCTCCAACACCACAGTTCAAAAGCATCAGTTCTTTGGTGCTCAGCTTTCTTTACAGTCCAACTCTCACATTCATACATGACCACTGGAAAAACCATAGCTTTGACTAGACAGACCTTTGTTGGCAAAGTAATATGCTGTCTAGGTTGATCATAACTTTCCTTCCAAGGAGCAAGCATCTTTTAATTTCATGGCTGCTGTCACCATCTGCAGTGATTTTGGAGCCTAAGAAAATAAAGTCTGACACTGTCTCCACTGTTTCCCCATCTATTTGCCATGAAGTGATGGGACCAGATGCCATGATCTTCGTTTTCTGAATGTTGAGCTTTAAGCCAACTTTTTCACTCTCCTCTTTCACTTTCATCAAGAGTCTTTTGAGTTCTTCTTCACTTTCTGCCATAAGGATGGTGTCATCTGCATACTGAGGTTATTGATATTTCTCCCTGCAATCTTGATTCCAATTTGTGATTCATCCAGCCTAGCGTTTCTCATGATGTACTCTGCATATAAGTTAAATAAGCAGGGTGACAATATACAGCCTTGACGTACTCCTTTTCCTATTTGGAACCAGTCTGTTGTTCCATGTGCAGTTCTAACTGTTGCTTGCTGATCTGCATACAGGTTTCTCAAGAGGCAGGTCAGGTGGTCTGCTATTCCCATCTCTTTCAGAATTTTCCACAGTTTATTGGGATCCACACAGTCAAAGGCTTTGGCATAGTCAATAAAGAGGAAATAGATGTTTTTCTGGAACTCTCTTGCTTTTTCCATGATCCAGCAGATGATAGCAATTTGATCTCTGGTTCCTCTGTCTTTTCTAAATCCAGCTTGAACATCTGGAAGTTCATGGTTCACATACTGCTGAAGCCTGGTGGAGAATTTTGAGCATTACTTTACTAGCGTGTGAGATGAGTGGAATTGTGTGGAAATTTGAGCATTCTTTGGCATTGCCTTTCTTTGGGATTGGAATGAAAACTGACTTTTTCCAGTCCTGTAACCACTGCTGAGTTTTCTAAATTTGCTGGCATATTGAGTGCAGCACTTTTACAGCATCATCTTCCAGGATTTGAAATAGCTCAACTGGATTTCCATCACCTCCACTAGCTTTGTTTGTAGTGATGTTTTCTAAGGCCCACATGACTTCGCATTCCAGAATGTCTGGCTCTAGGTTGATGATCAAACCATAATGATTCTCCAGGTCATGAAGATCTTTTTTGTGCAGTTCTTCTGTATATTCTTGCCACCTCTTCTTAATATCTTTGCTTCTGTTAGGTTCATACCATTTCTGTCCTTTATTGTTCCCATCTTTGCATGAAATGTTCCCTTGGTGTCTCCAATTTTCTTGAAGAGATCTCTAGTCTTTCCCATTCTATTGTTTTCCTCTATTTCTTTGTATTGGTCACTGAGGAAGGCTTTCTTATCTCTCCTTGATGTTCTTTGGAACTCTGCATTCAAATGGGTATATCTTTCCTTTCCTCCTTTGCCTTTCACTTGTCTTCCACTCACAGCTATTTGTAAGGCCTCCTCAGACAACCATTTTTGACTCTCAACCCTACAGAAGTAATTGCCTTTAAAGGCCACATGCTGAGAAGGCAGAGCCCAAGGCTTTTCTAGGCTTCTTGAGGAGGGCAGTGGAGACTAAGCCAAGGTAATTTCATTCCTCTGAAATTTATAAGACTAGAATGAAAATGGAAGCCCTATTTATCACTGAATAGGGGGAAAATGTTTCCATTAGTGATTAGCAGATGTAAATTATAAAAATAAGGTAATGCCATTTTAAAACTATTAGGCAAAAGCTGAAAGTCTGATAACATCAAGGATCTTGACCACGTAAGAACACTTTTAAAATCATTTTGAGAGAAATTTGGCAATAATGAGAGACATTGAAGATGTCCATTTCCCATCACCCAGCAATGTCACTTTCTGTGTGTGTGTGTGTGTTAGTCACTCAGTCATGTTGAACTCTTTACGACCCTATGGCCTGTAGCCCACCAGGCTATTCTGTCCATGGAATTTTGCAGGCAAGAATACTGGAGTGGGTTGCTATTCCATTCTCCAGGGGTTTTTCCCAAGCCAGGGATTCAACTTGGGTCTCCTGCATTGCAGGCAGACTCTTTACTATCTGAGCCACCAGTGGTGGTCACTTCTGTGTGTTTACTTTAGAGAAATATTCTCATACTGTAAAGAGAAATGTTCAAGGATGTTAATTGCAGTGTTATTAACATGCAAAATTTTTCACCTATTTTTCACTCTTAATCAATATTTATATAAGCAACCTCTAATCTTTAATTAGACTTTTAGCTCTTCCTTTTGCTAGGAATTACTAGCAAAAAACCTTTCTCCAGAAAATGTGACACACTGCTGTGATGAACTGGTATTCTTGTCTGTTATATGTTGGGAGCACTGGAATCACACAGAGGTATTTCTACTACCTGAGTAAATTCAGGAATGTGCCCAAGACAGTCTGCACTCTACAGGTAAATATGAAAAGAGCCTGCAAGAAGACTTTAAGGAGCAAATTGGGAAATTTAGATAATTTCTTGCTGAAGTGCTTAATATCTGGTAATATGAGTACTTGAAATGTCTTTGAGATGCCAGTTGGGAAAGGAAAAAATTTCATTTTCTAGAGTAAAACCTTGATTCACTGGAGCCCTCAAATGAGAAGTTTGCACCCTCTGGTTTCTTCTCAGAAAGGGGGAAATAATCATACCATGAGTTCATATTAAGTACAATTTAAAATATAAATCAAAATACCTCCATAAACATTTTCTGTGACTTCTACACTTCCACTAGGAATATTAGATGATTATTGGTATTTAGTGATTTAAGAGTAAGCTTGAGGTCTTAGAAGCACCTTAAAGATGAAAAATATTATGAAAAAGAATCAAGCTTTTGATAAAATGATTTTAAACAATTCTAGATTTGGGAGTATAAGCTAAGTTACTAAGAAAATGTATGTGTTTAACTCATATCCATTTAGCACAACTTCAAAAATTTAATTTTTTTTAAAATGTGCATCAAAGGCAAGGTTATCAAACTAATGCTACACATGGTTGGGACAAAAATACACTGTGAAATATTGTTACCAAAAAGAAGGAAATGAACATATTGCTTCACTCAATAATTCTACTCCTATGGCAAAAAATGGACAAGATGTATTCTTCAAAGATGTTTATTGTAATATTACATTAAATATCAAAACATTATAAAGAGTGTGTGTGTGTATGCGTGTGTGTGTGTGCGCATGTGCATGTGTGCACACGCTCAGACATGTCTGACTCTTTGTGACTCCATGGGCTGTAGATTGTCAGGCTCCTCTGCCCACGGGATTTCCTAGGCAAGAAAACTGGCATGGGTTGCCATTTCCTCCTCCAAGGGATCTTCCCAACCCAGGGACCAAAACATCATCTTCTGTGTCTCTTGCATTGACAGGCAGATTCCTTACCATTGTGCCATCTGGGAAGCCCTATAAAGAATATGCTGCTGCTAAGTTGCTTCAGTCGTGTCTGACTCTGTGCGACCCCATAGATGGCAGCCCACCAGGCTCCTCTGTCCCTGGGATTCTCCAGGCAAGAACACTGGAGTGGGTTGCCATTTATAGTACCCCCCAAATGGAGCTGATTGAGTTACTGAGCAATCCAATTATTTGAATACTCAGCACCTACCCAATATGACAGATTGGAAACAATATATCAACAAAAATGAAAAGCATACTATATATAAAAATACTATTTCTATACTATGATTATACTTATGCCAAATTTATGAATTTCTATGGATAGAAATTTAAAAGAAGATAGCAAATAGTCATTTGTTTTGTTGGCATTTGTGGGTTACAGATGAAATTTTTAACAGTTTATTACTTTTACTTTTATCCTGTTATTTTAAAAGAGAAAAACTTTAACACTTCGTTCCTTAAGTATACTGATTTATTTAGAGCTATGCCTCACCCCTGTAGACAATGGTTAATATTTACATGAATTTTCTGAAGACATTTAAATGAAAAGAAATCCACATTCTTTGCAAAGTGGCAACAGTTCTCCTACATAATCACATCATTTTTCTTTTTCCCCAAAAGAAGGAATATTTTCCTTCTTTTCCTCTGGGCTCCAGCAGAAGGGATCACCTACATAGGAAGTGTCTGCAGTAACTTATTCCCCTACTGCTTCAGCTAAGCTTTCCCTGAGTTTGTATAATCAGAACACCCTTAAAAAACCAAATAAATAAAAATCAGCAAAACTGGACTTCTGAGATGGAAGAGTTTTCTTAAGCTCTCATGGCTCTAATTGTTACATGCAAATTGTTCAATAAATAACGTTAGCCATAAAAAGAAAAGATATTAATTAAGAAAAGGATTTAGGCTGACTCAGTCTCATACATGAGACAAAAGGTTAAGTAAATGCCAAGGCCGCTGTGCCTCTTCAAACAATGAATATTAGTTTTAGAATCATTAATGTCTGCTTAGAAAACAGAGTCATATTGGAGACTTGTATGCCAAAATAGCCAAGGCTGGAGCTGTTTCTTTCAATATGAAGCAAAATTATTCTACAATTGAGGGCTAAATGTATGCAATTAAGAGTACTAGGTAAGACAACAGGGACCTGCATTTTTAATATGTAGCCAAATTGAGATCATGTTTTTCCCTGAGTATTGTAACTTCAGCCATTAATATGTATCAGTAAGGTTGTCTGGATCGACTTTGGTGAGGAAAAGCAGGGTTGACTAGTTGTGGGAAGCCATTCCAATCTCTGAAGTGGTTGCAGTGAAGCACAGTCCCAGAGCAGGTCATTAAGGGACAGGAGTAAGGACTTGGTTGGGATAGCTGTCTGCCATGGCTATGCATGCTTCCTTTAAGAGCATAAATATGTAGGCATCTTCAAAGCAAGATATTTTGCAGACTCACCTCAATATCCCCAAATGGTTGAGCTTTTGATAGTTCCTGTGACAATCTGGAAATTTTGCAAGTTAACTTTATTTTGCAGTGAATTTTTTTTTAATTAGGGCTATTCTTTAACCACTTTTTACCTTCTTGCCAGGTAGGTACTCTGCTGAAATTAAAGTGAGTGGGAAGGAGAGCTTTTAGCACCCATTGTTTTGGTGTAGAGTTTATAAATAAAACTTGTATTTCTTCTATTTTTATTGTTTCCCATATACCTTGTGGATTCCAGTGCCTCTATTAAGCCAAAAGTCTCAACATCAATACTTCCAAACACAGGCATAAATTATCAATATTTATACATCTTGGGAAGTGAAGTATGACAATTCAAATTCTAAAATTTAGAGAGATTTTTCTGTGGTAATTTATTTTATAATTATTGCTAAGATTGATTTATATGGAAAATATATTTAGTATGTAATGTAAAGATTCCCTTTAAATTCCTGCCATATGAAATATCTGTGGTATTGAAAATTACTGGGCTTCAACAAATGCCTTTTGCCTCAACTCCTATTTTGCTGAATGTCTAAACATAGGTATTTGAAACACAACTCCATCCATTCTATCTCGTGCATTTATCTTTGTGATTTTGGCTTCTAAAATCAGATTTTTGTTTAGCTAAACTTGGAAAATAAAATCCTATAATTCCAGTCTGATCCCAAAATGGATCCCAAAGTACACTTTGAGTTTGGGTGATTTCTAAACTGGAGCAACAAATTTGGATGAAATGTGATGTGGAAGGTGAAGGAGGAGCATTGGTTAGGCGTCAGCTCCCCACATGTTTGATAGAGCAAATTCAGTAAGTAATTTTAACAGGTCCTGTCCTTATTTCTCCACTTTGAAAATTAGATAATACAACCTGCCTTCATTCTACCCTGCTGGTACTTTTCTCAGCTCACAGGAATATATTATGAGATTGAAGAAAATGTGTAAGGAAACAGAGCAACAGTGAAAGAGCCAGTTGGTAGAGATAAAATAATTTAATGTGAGGTGGTGTAAACATCTTTAAAGTATGATAAAATTTCAGAGCATTGTTAGTTTTTATTCTCCAAATAGACAATCATGAATTTGATAGAGACTATTTCTTTTTCTCATTATAAAGCTCTTACTGAATGCTTAACTCAATTATTATAATTTCAAATACAGGAAACATATATATATAAAACATTATGTATACAATGCATATGTATGTTACATATGTGTGTATTATACATGTAATACGTATCCATATGAATATTCAATGTGTATATATATATATACACTTTAGATATGTTTATTTATATATATGTGCATATGTGTATGTATGTGTGTGCACTTACACAAATAACTACACACATGGATAGAGAGTGAAGTCCCATGCCGTATATATGTATGAATGCATGTATGTATGTTTGTGCGTGGGTGTGCGTGCACATTACAGTCACTATAGGACTAACGAGAAGACTCTTTTCTTTGAAGATGTCTCCAGAGGTAGCTGGCAAACCAAGAATCTCTGTCGTAGACAGGACAGCCCAACACCGAGATTTTTTTCTTAAACTCCTCTGGGTTGAAATTCAAAACAAATTGTGCCTGCGCTGGATTATCTTTGCAAAAACTGCAGCAGGGAGGTAGACCTGGCTATGGAGGTGATAGATGGTGGGAATCTTGCGTCTGAGATTGACCCTGCTCATCAGGTCCTGAGCCCTGGATAGAGACAAGAGTGTAAAAAGTGAAGTTTCCTATCTGTCTTCCTCTATGCTGAAAGCGGTGAGAAGCTTTATGTGAATATGGCCAAATAAACAGAAAGGTAACATAACGGGATGGGTGAAGGGAGTGGCACAGAATGGGAACAAGCAAGTGAAGTGCAGAGAGGAAAAAATAAAAATGGAGATCGTGTGTATGTAGAGTGAGATAAACAACAGAAGCACAGAAGGTGACAGATGCAGAGGCAGAAACAAACAAACAAAACTAGGGACCCCAATTAAGGAGACAAATGGGCTAAAGCATAAAAATATAGAGAAAGTGGGAACTGAGCCAAAGTTAGAGACTGTGAACTAGGGTGGGGAAAGGAAATACAGAAAGCAAGGAGTGACTGGCTTAAGGTAAAATAAGCATAAAGAAACCATAGCAAGTGAGAAAGTAATAAAGACACAGGGAGCTCTGAGAGGGGACTGGAGAGTCTGGAGTGTCTGCAAAGTCATACACAAAGGCACAGAGGCATAGTGAAAGGAGGGAAAAGAGAAGTGACCTGAAGATTAAGACATTCTATTTTTAAAACACAGGTGAAATAATTGTATTAGAAGCCCCCTTTTCCAAGAACGACAGGTGTCCAGAATGTGGTGGAGGCGAGGGGGACAAAATTATTGATATCATATTTCCCTCCCTTTAGGGGAAGTGAAAAATGATTAAACATGAAATAGCTGTGTAATACACAGGAATCAACTATTGAGCAAAAGTACTAAATGTGTGGTAAGGACAGTTAGTGTTATAGCAGTCTGGAGGCAAAGAAGGCCAAGAAGCACAGGTAAAATTTTGATTTAAAAAGTCTTAAACTAGGGCTTAAAGGAGAAGCAATTTTCCACAGTAGTTGAGAACTGTAGAGATGGCTGTCTATTTTGTTCCCTCTAAACCTATAGGTAGATTTGACCTTAGTTAGGGAAGTTTTCGGAGAAGGCAATGGCAACCCACTCTAGTACTCTTGCCTGGAAAATCCCATGGACGGAGGAGCCTGGTGGGCTGCAGTCCATGGGGTCGCGAAGAGTCAGACGCGACTGAGCAACTTCCTTTTCACTTTTCACTTTCACGCATTGGAGAAGGAAATGGCAATCCACTCCAGTGTTCTTGCCTGGAGAATCCCAGAGACGGGGAGCCTGGTGGGCTGCCGTATATGGGGTTGCACAGAGTTGGACACGACTGAAGTGATGCAGCAGCAGCAGGGAAGTTCTGGGGCTCTGACCACCATCACATATAATGCCTTACATTGCTCTTCTTGGACCTGGACCAACATGAGAAGATGCCACTTCAACTCCAAATGTGTCCCTTTTAGCATTAAGGGCAATAATGTTACTTCCTTCATTTGGTTAATCCATCCTGTTCTACCCTAAAACATCTTCATGCATAAATCATCTATATATTCTTCTAGGCCTAAACCAAACAGCATTTGCTGCTCCTCTAACTAAATGAAATTAAAGTGTTTCAGTTAAAGTTTCTGGGGCCCCCCCGCCTGAATATGGAAGACCACAAATAGTTGCTAGTTTCCAATTCTCTGGAAGATACAGAGGACTGGACCACTAAGACTTGGTTTCATCTTTCTCCAATTTGAAACATGTTGGAAAACTAAAACTATGTCCCCTGTTTACCTTGCAGTTAGAATTCAGCATAAATTAAGTTCAGTCAAATCTATACCTATGAGATTTACCAGGGAAGAGGTGAAGGCCATGAAAACACCAGGCATTGCTTGTCCATTTTCCAGTTTCCTGAATATGTTGACAGGCACTGAGGTGTTTACAGTGGTACCTCCTTGACCCCAGTTCCTTTCTTAGCTCTACAGGTGGCTTTAGAGGGTATAACTGCTCTAGAGAACCCAAGTCATTCTCAGAAATATTCCTGAAAGCTCAGTGTAGAACCTAGCTTTGACTCTTCTACTATATTTTAAGTACCCAGTTTCCTGTATTAAATTGTACTTAAATTAATTTTATTATCTTCTCTTTCCTTGCTGATAAAATAAATTCTGATATAAACAGCTATAGACATTTGGAAACTCACTTGTAAGCCAGTGATAATATACTGCTGCACATCATAGTTAATTACACATGGCTACATGTGTTTTCTTGCCCATGGTGCTATACACCATGCCATATAGGACAGAACCAAAAGTACAAGGCAGGATAGCCACAAAAATGGATTAAATGACTGTATTCAGTTTTCCAAATAGGGTCCCAGGCAACATGAAAATTACCTAAACTCTTTAATTCTTGTTCCTCTCCTGGGCCACTTGTTTTCTACTCTTCAACCAATAATTTGATAGGGGAACTAAATACACTGACACATCATACCATTTCCAATCTGCCAATATGTTCCTTCTTATTAATGTGCCTTTTAAGGGTTGGGTGGGGTCGAGGGAGGAGCCTTGGTTTGTGTGTGTTTATGGGTTTTCTATTACCCTGAGAGCTTCATTCCAATGACCACAGTAACCTGAAAATGAGATTTCATATATCAGTTTGCTGGAGGAGAAGCCTTTATGCTGATATGAAATAGGTAAGCAAGAATCAGGCTGGTAATTTGATAGTAGTGCCTACACGTGAAGTAATAAGATGATGCCAAAGGATTTTATTGTTGTTGGCCATTTCTGCAAGTCTCATCATAATTTCTATAATTAAACATGTTTGTATTTGTAGTTAAAATATAAGCCAGTTAATAGGAGATCATAAGCTTGAATTTTGTAAGCTGCTTCTACACACAAGCTTTGGGAATTTTGAGACATTTTAGCTATTTTGTGATGCAGTTATTATCCTCCTCAGGCTTCAACTCACAAATATTAGGTTCATTTTTGGTTTTCTTACCCAATTTGCAAATTATCTAGCTCTTAATCATTATCAATTAGCAAAGAAAGCAGCTAAATATTTTTGTTAGTATTAATTTCCTTTCCCTGTATTACACAGTCCTAATCCGTTCCAAGTACTTGCCTAAAACATGTAAAAATAATGAACAGTGAGAAAGTAAAAAAAAAAAAAAAAAAACCGAGGATATCGATTCATTGTTGAAGACCAGCCCTAATCTAAAACAAAAAGAGGAAGCATCATGGTGTATAAAAAGGCCACTCCTCAGTCTTGTATATGGTTTTCAGAATGTATGACTAAGAAATAGTTTTCAGACCCTTCCATTCCACTACCTCCCACTTAGCCCCACTCTGCAAAAGTCCACATGTCATTATATCCCAACATTTAAACAGCTGCCTGGCAAAGATATATTTGGCTTTCCCCCAAATGCCCATACATCCATATCATGCAGACGCAGATGTTACTGGAAGAAGGTGTGTCATGCATTACATGCCTGATGGTCTAAGTATATGGACATGTGCTCTTGATGGCACTGTTACTTAACTGGGTTCTTCTTTAGCTCAGACCTAATTTCTAGTCCTGTCCTTTAGTGAGGGTAGTATTGAAATGCACAAGTGTCACCTCCTTTCATTTAGTGAGAAGCTACCATATTTATAATTAAGAAAAAGGAAAGGATCAGGAGGAAGCAACCTTTTCCAGTTGCCTTGTGTTTCTCTCAGAAAGGGGCTGAGCCCATAGAAAGGAAGCCAGATTTTTAACCAAGGGGGTCCTACACCCTACACAGTGAAATGAAATACACATTTCACTCCTTAATTCATTCTTTTACTTTCTGTGTGCTAAACACAAGGATTATTGAGATGAAGAAGTATGATCCCAACCTTCAAGAGCTCACAGTCTCCTGGGGGAGACAAATACATCAAGATATCTGCCCTGCTCAGTGGTACTTCCTGCCTCTCAGGCACCTGCAGTGCACTCTGGGAGGATCGAGCAGGTGCAACCGGAAGAGAAGCCTTGAACATGTTCTCAGTAAATACGTGAACTTCTCTCAAAATGTGTTGCAGTGGCAGTGGAGGACAAGTTGATGTCATTATATTCCTTTTAGAGAGGAAAAAAAAAAAAAAAACTGGAAGTAAACTTTTCCACAGCCATCATACAGAGCTGAGATTAGAACCGTTTCTGAAGGCACAGTGACTCAGCCCAACAAAATAGATGTGCTGTTCCAAGCATTGCTTGGCAAAACGCCCTCCTTGCCATGAGTAGAAAAGATGCTACATCTTGTTTCATATTCAGAATATGTTATATAACCCAGTTGGAATTCACTGAAACTATGTTCTCATTTCATTCCAGACCCTTTAGGGACACCTGGAAGTGAACTGTGGGCAACAGAGCACCGGTTTCTGTGTTTATAGTTTTTTTTCCCAAAGGCATTTCTTCCTCTTAACCCCCCTTGTTGTGTTAAGGTAGCTACCATTTCCTGTTATGCAAAAGCAAAGGGTTAGAATCAATTGTGATTCTTGTCTTTATTCCTCCTACTCCTATCTACTCATAACCTAAGCTTTACTCATTCTTTCTGAGGGTCACACACCCAGAAATACACTTACCCTTTTTGCTATCCCCTGCCCACCGACTCACATAACAAGACACACCACCTCCTGATTCTGCTCATGGCACCCCTCCTACCTGCCTATCAGCTGTCCTGATTTACACTGTCTGATTTGTCCTCCTACATTTCTCCTGTCATCAATGAATCATCAACCTCATGCCAAAACCTTAAACACTCTCTTCTTTGTACAAGAAGTAATCTTAGCCCAATCCCTATCTGCTTTCCAGACTCATGTTCATTGGTCTCCTTCTCAATTCCTGACCCAATCATTTTCTCGTTCTTGTCCCTATTCACCTGGAGTTCCGAGTTCCATTGTGGATCATGCCACTGGCTTTTCCTGGATTACTTTATGTATGTGCGTGTGTGCTCAGTCACATCAGTTGTGTCTGACTCTGTGACTCTATGGACTGTAGCCCACCAGTCTCCTCAGTCGATGGAATTCTCCAGGCAAGAATACTGGGGTAGGTTTTCATGCCTTTCTCCAGGGGAACATCCTGACCCAGAGATTGAACCAGTATTTCCTGCATTACTGGCAGATCCTTTACAGACTGAGCCACTGGGGAAGCCCTGGATTACTTTACATCTAGTACAAAATCCCACTCTTTGACTCTGCCTCAGCCTCTGGAAATCTTTCCTTATTGCTAATTACATTTTCCTTCTACTGTGAGCTCTCAAATGCCTTATAAGCCATACCCTTAATGTGGACTTCACCTTAGCAGGGTTGATTGGGAAATGCTGTCTCTTTACACCTATGCATCAAATATTCCTACTGAGGGCTTAATGTATGCAAGTCATTGTGATAAATGTCTTCCTTATTTCATCTTAATAAAATCTTGCAAAAGTCTCATCAATAAGATAATAAATAAATAAATCCCTGCAGGACTTAGAGCCACACAGCTAGCTAGCATTCTGTCTGGACTGGGAGCTCAGATCTGTCAGACAGTAGGTCCATACAGTTTCCCTTGTGATTTTACACCAAAAGTTGTTTGATTAAAAAAAAAAAAAAAAGATACTATGCCTAGGACCTCTTTAGAACTCACTGGCCATTGAAAGTGAAAGTTACTCAGTCATGAACAACTCTTTGTGACTCCATAGAATTCTCCAGGCTAGAATACTGGAGTGGGTAGTCTTTCCCTTCTCCAGGTGATCTTCCCAACCCAGGGATCGAACCCAGGTCTCTCACATTGTGGGCAGATTCTTTACCAGCTGAGCCACAGGGAAGCCCAAGAATATTGCAGTAGGTAACCTATCCCTTCTCCAGGGGATCTTCCCAACCCAGGAATTGAACCTGGGTCTCCTACATTGCAGGCAGATTCTTTACCAACTGAACTATCAGGGAAGCCCATTAATATAAGGCATAATATTTTAAGGGTGTTCTGTAACCTCAATTTTGAGAAAGAATAACTGGAGTTTAAGCCAACTATAGGCTTTATAGGATTGGGCTTCCTTGGTGGCTCAGCTGGTAAAGAATCCACCTACAATGCAGGAGACCTGGGTTTGATCCCTAGGTTGGGAAGATACCCTAGAGAAGGGAATGGCTACCCACTCCAGTATTTTGGCTTGGAAAATTCCATGGACTCTATAGTCCATGAGGTCATGGAGTTGGACATGACTGAGAAACTTTCACCTTCACTATACAGGCTCTAAGTGTCTAGTTACATTTAGAGTCTCAAGAAGTACATACCTGAATCCAAGCCCACTAGAAGTGTACAAATGCAGATTTGGCCATTGTTGGGAGAGGGAAGATCTTAAAAATCACTCCTGTAAGTGAGTAAACAGAAGGTTCAATGTGTCTCCCAGACCTTTCCTCCTTGCCATTAGATTTGAAGTTACGATGCTGAAACATATCCTTCAGTTTATGCTTTGACACAGAGGATAATGACATCAAATTTGTGAATTTATATAGAACTGCTCTTTGTAAACTGGTCCTCTGGGAAAACCTTCTGCCATTTATCTCCAAAGCAATTAGGCCATCCCAAGCGGCCCCAGTGAGAAGTAGTGACCAGTTATATTGTCATTGTTCCAGAGAGAGTGGAAAATCCATCTTGAGACAAATCTCCTTCATATGTAGAATATTCTTCATTATACCAGATCAGAAACAGGAGTATCAAGCATCTGAGGTTCCTTAAAACACTGAGGAGAGATATGATTTGTTTTGAGTTCAAAAAGTTGGTGTCTGCACAGCCAGTGATTAAGGAAGTTTTTTTTGTAAAACTCAGAGGTTCTGTGAAGATTCTGGCTACTAAGAATATCAGTCTCTGAGAGGAAAGATAACTAGAGTCAGGTTAAAGAATAATATTTGCATCTTCACTGTGGGTGCATGAAGCTATACACCACTAGAGTTAGCTAATATTATGCAGGCTTTGAAAAGAGACGTTTTGTGACTAGGACAACCTAGGGAGAATAAAAAGTCTGATTTGATGAGAAGCCTCTGGTAAAATTAGAACCTGTTTCTATGCTTATTCACAGAAAATAGAAAGTAATGAAAATTGAAAGAGTGGCAGAGGAATCTTGCAAAAATCTTGACAAGATGGCAATCTAGAATTCAATAGAGCTGATTTTGTCTTTCTCTATAGTTTCTTCAATTTTTTCCCCATCCTTCCCATTTCTTTTTCTTTCTTTCTCTCTCAAATAGAGACACATTTCTCAGTATATTCATTATATGCATAAAAACAGTATTTTCAGAGTGCATATAAGCTTTTAAAGAAGAGACTCTTGCATTGAACAACAGGGAGACTATGCTCATCAACAACCCATCAAAAACATTTATATTCTGGTGTGAACTCTTAACTAAAGGAGCAGAGTAAGGTTCTAGAGAGGGAAAGTGGTTGATTATAGGCAAGATTCAAGGACTAGGCTGTCAGATGGCACTTGTCTGATATCATGATTTAGAAATGGTTTATTATATCAAGAGCCAGGTATAGAACCTGGACACCAGCATGTTTAACAAGGGGGGGTCAAACAGAAGCTGAAGCCAGAGCACAAAGCATGACTGAAGTGTGTTACCCACAGAGGACAGTTAATATCCATGTCAGGAGACATGGAATTAACCAATTTGAATCAGCACAGCATTCATTAATTGCTTTGATCTAATGGGTGCCATACTATGCTCCACAGGCTTCAGAGTGTAAATACAGCCAGGATCAGATTCCGAAGACCAAAGCACACTCTTAAGTCAAAGATGGGGGTACAAAAGAAGAAATCATGAGAGGAAAGTGAAGTCTTAATCCCAGGTCCTTCAGAAAAACACCTGTAAATTGCTATTGAATCAACCACAATATGAAGTGGTCTGCTTATTTCAGAGAATCAAGGTCTGATCCCTGGGCATGTTTGGGACAGGCCAGGGGTTCAGTCTGATTCTCCAAGGTAGGAGAAACTCAGGTCAGTGATGACCTTTTCTCTTGTTGCCCACTTTTACGTAAGAGAAGAAATAGTATCATGGAAGTGGGTGGGGCTTCTCATAGACGTGTTGTAAGGGGTAGTGGTAATTATACACATGAAGCATGGAGTACACTTCCTGGTGAATAATAAAGTACTCAGATATTCTGAGTATGTGTGGTTGTCAAAGGATGATCTGCTGTACATTAATCCCTTGGGCCCCTGTTTTAGTCTCCATCCCCAATTCTTCTTCACTGTGCCCTTATGCTATATGAAACAAAATCTGTTTTCATAGCAACACAAATACACAAACACACACACATATGGCTTTGCATGTGAAGTTAGATAATTTTTTTAAGTTAATGTTTTATTCTTTTCATGGTCATAAATGTGCTAGGAAGAGCAGGCCCTGATGAAACACTTGTGTTCTGGAAGAAAGCCTTAATGTTCCAATTACTTCTTTTTCCACTCTCAGGGTAGTTTGTTAGAATACCCTTTTCCCCATGTGGTCCGTGTCTTGGCATAGTTTCTTGGAGTCCATCTGATGTTTTCTCACATAGCCTGGGAGTCTTGTGCATGAGCCCATGGCAGCTGTAACAGGTTCTGAAATTCTATCACAGGCCAGGTTTTCTTGGCCACAGTGTAAGCACTTGTGTGTCCAGCTAGAAGAATGAGTAGTTCATTGAAATTGTTAACTACAGATGTATTTTCCACCTATGGGCTACCATGCAACTTCTTGCCTAGAAGTACAATTAATATGTCCTTATAGATGTGTGGAATAGACCTCTCAATCACCATTTATCAAGATGAACTTTTTTTTTTTAATTGTGATACTGATTCAGAGACACTCTTCTGTGTCATCTTTGGCATGATATTTAATCTCTTTCAGCCATAGTGTCCTCATCTATGATACTGGCAAAACAGCAAATTCCTAATATGAATTTTTTCAGACTTAACAAGTATACATGAAAGTGAAAGTTAAGTTGCTCAGTTGTGTCCGACTCTTTGCGACCCCATGGACTGTAACCTACCAGGTTCCTTCATCCATGGGATTTTCCAGGCAAGAATACTGGAGTGGGTTGCCATTTCCTTCTCCAAGAGATCTCTCCAACCCAGGGATTGAATCCGGGTCTCCTGTATTGTAGGCAGACACTTTACCATCTGAGCCACCAGGGAAGTCTACATAAGTTGTCTTAAAAATCAAGGGATCAAAGGGTTACAAGACCAGTAAGTGGGGAAAAGGTAGTTTTCAACATCTATGTGCTGGAAAAACTCAATCCACATGAAAAGGAATGAACCTGGACCCTTATCTAATACCATATAAAAAATTAACTCAAAATGGGTCAGAAACTACAGTGTAAAACCAAAAATCTATAAAAGTCTTAGATATAAATACACGGCAAAATTTCATGACATCATTGGTTTTGGCAATTATTTCTTGCATATGATATGAAAAGCACAAGCAACAGAAGAAGAACAGACAAACTGAATTTCCTGAAACTTTTAGAATTTTGTGTGTCAAAACACTATCAGGAGAATAAAAATTAAATCCACAGAATGGAGGAAAATTTTGCAAACCATATGTCTGATGAAGAGTAATATCCAGCATATGAAGAGAATCCCTAAAACTCAATAACAAAAAAAGCCCAGTTCATAAATGAGCAAAGGACTCAAAGACATTTCTCCAAAGAAGATATATAAATGACTAATAAGCACATGAAAAGATTCTCAACCTAACTAATCATTTGGAAATTCAAATCAAAACTACTTCCCTGGCAGTTCAGTAGTTAAATCTTAACCCTCCAATGCAGGCGGCACAGGTTTGATCCCTGGTCAGGGAGCTAAGATCCCACGTGCCCTGTGGCCAAAACATAAAAAAAGAAGCAATACTGTATACTAAAATAAATTCAATAAAGACTTTGAAGATGGTCCACATCAAAACAATCTTAAGAAAAACACAGGGATACCAAATCATATTCATATGGTTACTATCAAAAAAATAGAAAAACAAAATGTGTTGATTAGGATGTGAAAAAATTAGAACCCTTGGACACTGTTTGTAGGATTGTAAAATGGTACAGTTGCTGTGGGGAAGAAAAAAAAAAGTTTAGCAGTTCCTCAAAAATTTAAAAATAAAATTACCATATAAACCAGCAATTCTACTTCTGGGTTTGCACCCCACAGAATTGTAAGTAGGGCCTTGAGTAGATATTTGTACACACATGTTCATAGCAGCATTAATAATAGCTAATATGTGGAAGCAATCAAAGTGTCCATCAATGGAAGAAAGGATAAGCAAAATGTTTTATGCATATGTAATTGAATATTATTCAGTCTTAAAAAAGGAAGGGAATTCTGACATATGCTTCAACATGAAAGAAATTTACAGACCTGCTAAGTGAAATAAGCTAGTCACAAAAAAAGACAAATTTGCATGTTTCCTCTCTTATATGAGATCTTAAAGTAGCCAAAATCAAAGGCATAGAAAGTAGAATGATGGTTGCCAGTGGTTGGCAGGAGGAGGGAATGGGAAGCTTTTATTCAATAGACAGGGAATTTCAGTTTTACAAGATGGAAAGAGTTTTGGAGATGGATGGTGGTGATGATAGTACAAATTATAAATGTACTTAATACCACTGAACTGTAACTTAAAAATTGTTAAGATGATAAGTTCTGTGTTACCACAAAAATTTTAACCCCAGTGGATCCATGAAGTAGCAAGTCACCTCAGAATAAACTGGGGACTTGGGGATTGACTGGATGCATGAGTTTGAGTCTAAGAGCTTTGTAGAATGAGTCCCTTGGTCTCCAGTGGCTCTTGAGTGATCATTGTCCTTTGTCTTATGTTACCTAGAAAACCAAG
Organism: Bos javanicus; assembly: GCF_032452875.1. Lineage (NCBI taxonomy): Eukaryota > Metazoa > Chordata > Mammalia > Artiodactyla > Bovidae > Bos > Bos javanicus. The sequence continues at coordinate 41,888,636 of NC_083878.1, forward strand.
ACATGCAGCATTTTAGGCTCTGTGGAAGGTATGTAATTAGCATAAAACAGCTCTTGTCCTCAATGAGGTTGTAGTTCAGTTGAGGAGAGAAAAATCATACTTCCTTTCTTAGTCCCCTTCAGCTCTTCTGTCTTGTTTAGCTGCCTTAAAGAAAGCCTCATGCCTTGCAAAGTTTGACCTATTTTTCATAGGGAGAAGCCTGCAGATCAGTGGCAGCAACTATTACTCTTGCTAAAATTTCTCATATAATGGAGGAAAATTTAGAGTGTGAAGTAAAACACATCCCAAGCTAAATTGGGAGCCCCAAAGCAAGCCCATGTAAAAGCTCATCCTTTAAGGTTGAGTTCTCAGTCTCCCGCACTGACTCACCAAACAGAACTTACCCTAAAGTGAAGCCTCCTTCCTTTTCCAGTAATCAGCTTTAAAAATCTTCCATTTCTCCCCTCTTGTTTCTGTACTACTTAAAACTCTGATCTCCAAAGCTTTGTTGAGGCTCTGGAAAAATTGGAGATCAATAATTTAGGGACCCAGTGTCTAGTGCTTCTTTCTTCGATTCTAAGTAAGAAGCAGGAAATTTACCTGTAGGAAAGTCAGCACCAAGAACATTGCTATGGGTGCTTGTCTTCACGTCCTTTAAAAGAAGGGACTTCACAACATTATATGGCAAACTTCAGAGAAATCAAAGGCAAATGGGTATGCAAACAATGGAGGTTCTCATTGTTGGGGGTCTCTGATTTTGAGAGCTCAAGCCTAGATTAATAAAAAAAAAAAAGTGCAGCATTTGTGGAATCAGCAGATAGTTTGGATAGGGAAAGGAATGGGGGCTGGGAAATATGCCTTTTCTATTGCCAGCTCCACAGCTTTTTCTAATTTAATGACCCAGTTTTGTTAACTTTTAGTGGCTTTCATTTCCCACCACACCACTTCTTTTCTTTCCCTTCTCTCCCCCTTCTTTCTTGCTCTTCATGTTGCTTCTGTCTGTAACACCAACAATAATCACTGTGGTATTGTTGGCGTAGGCAGTTTTTAAGAGTCAGAAGTGTGCTGTAATTGAAGAGTTCATTACCAAGATCAGTTGGTTCCCTGATTACAGTGGCAAGGTGAAATATTTATCCTCACCAAAAAGCTCCCCCACAACCATTTCCGAAGTCACCCACTTTTCACTCTTTTTTTTTTCATTCGAACCCCAATGAGCTTGTCAGCAAAATTAAAGGTATGTCATTCACATCGTGCCTGCATTGCAAGGACTATAAACCTGCCAACCTCTTTGATGAAATAAAAGGGTTTTATTTATGATTCATGTAGGAATATGAGGTTATTTTTATTCCGTCAGTACACTAATAATCACACAAGGGCTCGGGAAATGAGGAGCCCAACTGACAGGGAAGGTTCTGATAAAGGGGAGCCCTCTAGGGTGTTTGCCCCTCTTTGTAATCTCCTTTCTAGTGTGAGGTTATGAGCATGGCAGAGTGTGAGCCAGATATAAGGCTTGGCTGCAGGAACAAAGACAGTTGCAATCCATCAGGACTTGGGTTGCCATTCGATGAAGGAGAGGAAAGAAAAAAAACAAAAACAAAAACAAAAAAAAACATGCAGTCCCTTCAACGAAAAAAAGTTTTGCTCCGGCCTCAGGTTAGCAATTTGGAGCCTCCCCAGTTTCCTGTGATGTCTCCAGTTCAAAAGACAGCCAGTCTTCCAGTCTGCACTCCTACTGGGCATTCTAGACAAAGTTAAAAAAAAAATAATAGTATAAAAAGATGAGTAAAAGAAAGAGAAAGGAAGAAAAGCCAATTGGCCAGGTTCCTTCCATAATCATTAACCATTTGTTCCTGCCACCCAATGTCCTTGGTTAAGGTGATCTGACTTAAAGGCAAACAAATGTGGCTGAGTCTATTTCAAAGGACACCCTTTTCTTGCGATTTCAAACACTTCCATAATTTGGGGTTCCTTTCATCTTTGTTCCTGCTCTAGGAAGTACTTGGAAGTTATTTTAATTCAAGTTGGGGGTAAATTCTCATTCCTGCCCAGTCCTCCCATTGAGATGACCTCAAGCAATTCTGAATAAAAAGTTATCACTGCATGAACTGGGCAGCATTAAGACCTGTGATTTGTTCAACAGTGACATCTTGGCAGAGAAACACAAAGGCCTACAATCTACTGACGATAAAGTGCAAGGAAGTTCGCTGGAGGAAGGAAAATAATACTAATTCTTTATTCAATAGACAGTGAGTAAAATGAGGTGCTTTTTTTTAAAAGGTTAAGTAAGTGAAAATTAATAGAGGAGGAAGTGGCAACCCACTCTAGTATTCTTGCCTGGAGAATCCCATGGACAGAGAAGCCTGGTGGGCTACAGTTCCTACAGTCGCAAAGAGTTGGACACAACTGAAGTGACTTAGCACACATGCGTGGAAGTGAAAAGTAAATTTAAAATGGCAGTATCTGTTCAAATGAGGCAGGGTTGGTTATCTAAAGGGACCCACTGAAAGAGTCGTTTTAATGGCAAAGTGCCAATCGGTGTTACCTGCAGGTGTTTATGTAAATATATATGTGTGTGTCATTCTAGGGAAGTCACACCAGCAGGGACACTGATTTGAAAATTAGGGGTCCTGGCTGTTCCTTCAGAACTGAGATTTCAGTTCTCCAGTGTTTGTCTTCCTTATACTACAGGACAGGGCACCTATTCCAAGGATTTGATTGCAGTTGTCGAACCATGGTTTGTGAGATAATGAAATATTCTTCCAGGATGGCCAATTACCTGGAAGTATTATTTCCAGAAGTAAAACTTTGACTGTACCCCAAAGTAACTACAGCTTGGGCTATACTTCCTGTGAGAAGGCATAAACGATGTTTCAGCCCAGGACGTCTGCTTGGGCACTTGGGACAAGTGATTGAAGTTTCACCTGTCACCCTGCACTATTATGAAATCAGAGAAAAATGCTTTTCTTGGGAACTGTCTAGTTAAAATCATTAATCTCTTCAGGGAGCCAATTTTTTCTTTCAGTTTCAATGCATAAGCTAATAAGGGAACCCTTAGTTTAACAGACGTGGCATGTTTGAAAGCAGCCTTTGCTGGAAGCCCAGGAATCCTGTACATCATTCTAGTCTTTGTTCCATGGCTCAACTTCCGTGTGGGCTTTAGCAAGTGGCCTAATATCTGTGTGTGCCTTAAGGTCAGCATCTTCAGAACAGGATTCTCCTACCCTCTTGATTGACTGTTTAAATGACAAATGGGTGTGAGTATTTGGGAAAGGATAAAGCTTGATACAGGCTTCCCTGGTGGCTCAGATGGTAAAGAATCCACCTGCAATGGGGGAGACCTGGGATTGATCCCGTGTTGGGAAGATCCCTTGGAAGAGGGCATAGCAACCCACTCCAGTATTCTTGCCTGGAGAATTCCCATGGACAGAGGTGCCTGGCAGGCTATAGTCCATGGGGTTGCAAACAGTCAGACACGACTGAGTGACAAAGCACACACACACATACAAAGCTTGGTAGGTACAGAGTCAAGCTGTTTCAAGTGTGAAATTCTAGTTCAAAAATGGCTCTATCATAGTGTATGCCAACCAGTCTTACATCTGGGTGCTAGAAAGTGTTCCTCATCTAAAGATAGAAGCTGTCATTTCTCTTGTTGACTTTGGATGGGGAAGAACTATGAATGATGGAGCCCAGATGGGCAGCTGTTCCATCTTACACTGTCCCACCCACCCCCCCGCCCCCGCAACCCACAGAATTTATTACAGAAAACAGCTGCCAAGTGGTCACTGTCAGAACAAAGTGGGAGAATTCCTGAGCCCCCAAATATTCTAGAACAATCTAGTTCATGGCGTCCAGAGATTCCAGTTCAGTTCAGTTCAATCACTCAGTCGTGTCCAACTCTTTGCGACCCCATGGACTGCAACACGCCAGGCCTCCCTGTCCATCACCAACTCCTGGAGTTTACTCAAACTGATGTCCATTGAGTCGGTGATGCCATGGCCTTCTTTATTTTTATTAAAATTACACAGAAATGATGCATCCTCCATCTTGGTAGCATTAGATAACGGACAAAAACAGTTGCTATGGAAGTATTTAAGAAATCACAGCACTTCTCTAGTCCCAAAGAGTGATCTTTAAATGCAGCCTCTTTCACCCTGGCAGAGAAAATACTGAGATGTCTGAGTAAGTGGCCCCGCACCTTCATTCCTACAGCCAGAAAGAACACCTGCCCCAGTGCCAGGAGGTACAGCAGGTAACTTCTCCATCAGCCCTAGATTTCATTTTCCTGGAGCAGGGAGGTTCATTACACTCCCTTTATCAGCAGTGAGGTTTACAGCTGAATCCATAAGGAATATCCATGCGAAACACGAGCCGAGAGAGAGGCACTGCATCTCACCATTAATAAGCCCTCTTCTGGGATCCGGCATTAGCAAGATTCAGCGGATCATGGAGCACAGGGGTATCATTTTTACATGATTACTCTAAATTCTTAAACCAGAGGCTTAAGAGAGAGGCTTCTTACAAAAGCAGCCGTGGGAATTGTTGAGTGATTGGTTACAACACTTGCAGTGGGTTAAACCACTTCAGGTAGCTCCACTTGTGGGGCTTACAACCAGGTATTTAGCAATCTGCTTTCTGAAGGAAGGGGTGAGGGTGCAGAAAGAAGGAAAGGGATGTCATGAGGGGAAGGGGAAAGATTTACTCTGTTCGCCTTGGTGGGGAGCCCTCCTCATTCACAGCACCTGCAGCCCTGGTGAGCCCCACTCCCGCCCCTGCTATATTTTCCTGGTTACTCACCAGTTCCAAGTTTGGAATTATCTGCTTTTAGATCACTAATGCCACTGCTTGTCTTTAAAGAGGCTGACACTTGTCTCCATAAATTCACTTCTTCCTTCTCTGAAAAATGAGAGGCCGGGTTAGACTGATTAATTCAGACAACCAGGAAACTGTCCTCTTGGCACATACTGATATTTTCTAAAATAACATTGATCTGCTGAAAAGAAAGACCTGATGCTGTTTCTTTTATTGGTCCAAATACCAATGACTCCTGAAATCTACAGAGAAAACCTTCCCTGAGATGCTGTGCCAAGTGTGCTGGGTGGTACTCTGCTGGACCTCTCTGTCTGGGCATTGACTGAAGCTTGATTCCATCAGCTCAGGTCAGGGGCTACCAGCCTCCAAATAGAAGAAGCCAACACTTAAAACAAGGGCACTTTCTCAGAGGAAATGTGATGCATCTTTCCGCTTTGCCTCTGAATGTAGGAAGTCCTGAGGGCAGGGCCAAAGTTTCATCACACTTTCAGTATTTGAACCCTAAAGATGCAGCTTGTATCTTGCAGGTGTATTGTTTGAAGCCTCATCTTACCCTTCATCAGAGTGGGCTTTGTGCTATTCTCTCATTGTTTCAAAGTTGGTGTCACATCCCATATTGAGAGACTAAGCGGTTGAAGGGTCGGGACTGTGCTGTACACTTCTTCTGAACACTTGATGGCTTCTAGCACAGCCCTGGCCATATTTGACATACTAAAACCAGACTGTTTTCAATGGAAATTCAATTTGTGTTTTAGAATCTTTCTCCTGAAGCCTCTGACACTTATTTGAAAAGTGTTTTCAAAATGTTTACATCTATCGGAGATCTAGTTATCTATACTGTTATGGGCTGAATCATAACCTCCCCAAAATTTATAAACTGAAGCCTTAACTCCAATGTGACTGTCTTCAGAGATAAGGCCTTTAAGGAGGAAGATAAGGTTAACGAGGCCATAAGGGTGGAAATCCAATCCAAGAGGACAGGAGCCTTTGCTGGAATTCCAGGAATCCTGTACATTATTCTAGTCCTTGTTCCACAGATCGACTTCTGTGTGGGCTTTAACAAGTGGCCTAACATCTGTGTGCACGTCAGTGTCAGCATGTCTAGAACAAGATTCTCCTAGCCTCTTGACTAAGTGACAAATGAAATATTGGGTGTGAGTATCTTAAGAAGAGGAAGAGACACCAGAGATCATTCTGGGTACAATCTCAGGGGAAATGCCCAAGGAGGATATAACAAGAAGCTGGCTTTCTGCAAGCCAGGAAGACAGACCTCAGCAGAAACCAACTCTGTTGGTACCTTGATCTTGAACTTCTATTCTCCAGAACTGTGGGAAGATACACTTCTGTTGTTTAAGCCACCCAGTCTATGATATCTTGTTATGGCAGCCCAAGCAGACTCACACACACACCTACCCATTTTACAAAGGATTCAGAGAGATGAGTGGTCACACTGTGACAAAGCCAGGGTCAAAACGCACATCTGCTCTCACACTGTGCTCACTTCACTCTCATGTTGCAGTTGAGGAGTGTGGAAAATACTGGGAGGGAATGGAAGGGCATTGAAGTCCACAAACGGAATCTTGGCATTAAACCATACTGGGTTGCTTTTGTTACCTTCTCCTTTGCGTGTCGATTGATGTGAGATACAACAGCCTTTGGAAACCTACTGACCTGCAGATAGTGGGAAGGGATGGCTGGTAGCTTCTTCTGGAAGTCATATACCTTAGCAAATCTCAAAATCAGTTGCAAGAGAAACTTTTCCATGAGCTCGTGTAAGGAAGCACCATCTAAAGAGATATTTTGTTCTGTTTCTCCCAGATCATGCATGTGTATATTCAGATTGCTGTTCAGAACTTTTCTCTCATAAAAATGAGGGGATTGACAGCTGTTAGGACAACAGACTGACAATTTGGAAAATAAAATTAACCTTTAGATCTAAGACGGATTAAAGATCTATGTATTAAATAAGCCATAAATATACTGGAAGAAAATTTAAGTCAGTATTGATTTAATTTTGAAGTAGAAGTCTTTCCACATGTGAAGTTGAAGACAAATTCCAAAATAAAATGTTTTTTTACCTCATAAAAGTCAATATCTGTATAATTACAAATCAAATTATTGATAATTAAAAATCATATTTCAAGAAATTATTTGAAATACATAGCCATAAAGAGTTAATACACTTAATATGTGAACAGTTCTTAGTTAATAAGAATAAGACAAACGTTGCAAGAATACAATGGGCATAAGCAATTCCTAAAATAGAAAATTCAAATGGCAAGCATATAGTTAAAAAAGTTCACCTTCTCTATGAGCCAAATAAATGCACAATTAAAAAAGAAAATATTTTTATATCAGAACATATGGGTAATAGTTTTCTAATTATAATATCTGGGTTGGCAAGAATATGTTTCCTCACTTGTATAAAGTGTTACTAAGAGGGAAAATCAAGATACATTTTTGGGGGGACATTTTTAAACTTATCAAAAGCTTTAAAATCTATTACCCTTTAACTTGACAATTCCACCACTAGAAATTTGTACTAATGAAAATTTGAATAGGCATATACACAGGAATGTTGATCAAAAGATTGTTTATAAGGGTAGAAGTTTTGGGAAAAGCTAAACATTCATCACTAAAGCACTGACTAAATAATCATACATATGGCTAATGGAACAGCCATTAAAATGATAATGAAGATGGTATGGATCTGCCAATATGCAAATGTATTGATGTATGATGGTGTATTGATAAGTGAACAAAACAACCTATAAATTATGTATATGTGCTGTGCTTAGTTGCTCAGTTGTGTCCAACTCTTGTGACCCCATATACTGTGGTCCATGGGATTCTCCAAGCAAGAGTACTGGAGTGGATTGCCATTTCCTCCTCCAGTCCAACTCTTTAGGAACCCATAGACTGTAGCCCTCTAGGCTCCTCTGTCCATGGAATTTTCTCGGCAAGAATACTGGAGTGGGTTGCCATTCCCTTCTCCTACATATATATATATATATATATATATATATATATATATATATATATAAAATGTGTGTGTATACAAAATTTCTGAAGAATACACAACCAAGGCTAATAGTTTAACATGAGTTTTCTCTCTGGGTATCAGTTCCAATTATGCTATTTAATTTTTCTTTGTATTCTTCCAAATTTCCTAATAATAATCCTGCTTTCCTTGCAAAAAAAAAAAAAAAAAAGAACAGCCACAACAAAAAGGATGAGACAAAAGGACAGAAGACATAATTGGAGAAATACTTTTTGAAGTGGAAGTAATGAGAGAATTCTTACTCTACTGGCTGCTCTCAGTGTTTCTAAAACTGTGGTCTGAGCATCAGGACCATTGGGAGGCCTTGTTAGAAGTGTAAATTCCAGAGTCCTACTCAGACTTATTAAATCTGGATCTCTGGGACAAAGCCTGAGTATCTAACCATTTAACAAGCTCCCCAGGTGGTTTTTATGTACTATAAGGTTTGAGGACTATGGCTGCAGAAATCACCTAGATCCTTTAAGTTTCAGAGTTACTGAATAACGGTCAGTTGCACTGAGTGGCAATCACATGCTAAGTGGCTTCTGGTAGCTCTTATCTGAGCAATGACGGCTGGATGTTCACTAAGCCTGGGAGTGGTGCAGCTCAGGGTATCCTGGATACAAGGAGAAAAGCTCCTCTTCTAGCTTGCACTGATTCTTGCTTTCTCTAGACCTTCCCCTTCCATGATTTGTGGACCACAGAAATCCCTGATCTCTTAAGTCTCTGCAAGTATCAAATGTCTCAGGGTACTTTCAAGAAATGACAAAGTAGACATTATTCTCTGGGAAAGAGCTCCAAGGGCTGGGGAAGAAAGAGGCCACTTAGGAACCTGCCCAAGGAGGCAGAGTTGGAGTGGAGTGAAGAGAGGCATCCAAAGAGACTGAAGTCCTCCCCAGGCTGAGGTTCTGTTAGAGTGGATTGAGGGAAAGAGGAGAAAAGGTTCTTTTTAAAACCAGCCAGTTTTCCAGGGGTGTGAGATGCCAAAACTAAGTTTTCCATAAGTTTAAGCACAGGCTCAGCATCTGTCAGCCCTCCAGACTCTGATGATAAAATGATACCCAAAGAGTGTGGTTGCTCCCAAATGCCACAGCAAGTGCGTCAGTCCACGTCTGGCATTTAATTGCTTTCCTAAATTACCAGCAGGTGGTGCAAGAGTTTCCAAGTCCATGAACTTCCCCTTCACAGGGCTCCTGCTCCAGGGGAGTCTCTGTCAATAGCCTACCCCTCCTTCCTGTGAGTGCCTCTCTAATCTGTACATGGCTCTTTGGTACTCAACTAATCACAAGGGAACAAGAAGAAGCATCTTTAAAAGGCATTTTGTACCTTTTAAAATGTGTTAAATATAAATGTAGAATCAAAGAAACATGCATTCATTATGGAACTGTGTTAAGGAAAAGAGGGGGGAAAATCCCATTACTGGCGCTCTTTCCTCTCTCAGGGACTTTTTTCACAGACCCTTTCCAGGACTACCTTAATGGTTCTGAAATAGCTAACTACTCTAGAAAACTCATCTATCAAGACTCTGATCAAGACATTAATATGCTGGGTGACTTTGGGCAAGCTTTTGAAACTATATGAGCCATTATGTTTTGAGGCTACAAATGTAGGGTCTCCCACTCATCATGAAAAATTTGATTTTACTCTGAAAACAATGGTTAAAAGGAATATACCATATCTAAATATGGAGAGGGGCATGAAATCAATTTTATTATGTGGATTTGCTGAATCATATTATATACATAAGCCTGTTTGAAAATGCAACTGGAACATTGTTCACTGCTTGAACTTAGGGCTTGTTGTAAAAATTCAGGATAGGCCGGTTGTCACTAAAGATGACTGTGGGCACATAATGAAGTGAAATACGCTAGTTGATAGGTAGGTGGAAGTGACGTACGACAGCTAATAAGACAACAGAATGTGTAATTGGAAAATGTACTACCCTGGTAACTGAATTATATCACCATCCATAATTAAGGGACCAAGATTGTACATCAATAGTGAGTCTTCCAACATTAATTCCTGTATAACTACAGTGGCAGAGGTAGGAGCCCAGCAAAATATTGACAAACACACGCTAAAAGAGCAAACAAAAGCGTAGGTGAAGGGCTACTTTCTTGTACAAAATGACTTCATTTTCCTAATGTTCTCTCCATTGAAGAGTAGTCTCTTTGGTTTCATTTGACATTTTTACCTTTTTCTTTACAGGGAGAGATATTTCTCCTCCTCAAAAGACTGAATGTTCCTTGAGAATATTTCTCCTCTATAAGCACATACCAGTATCTAACAAATGACATACTTTGCTTATTTTATTTCCTGTCTCTTCCCACTAGAGTGTAAATCACAGTAAGCAAAGATCTTTGCGTATTTTCTCATCACTGTGTCTCTAGTGCCGAAAACAGTGTCAGATACATAGTATGTGCTCAATAAATAATTTTTACACTATCTCTCTAAATCTTTAAACTAAAGGATTTATGTGAAAAGAATAAGATTTCTGCCTCAAAGCTATACTGAAACAACCTCCTCCTTCTTTTTTCTGCCCCCATAAAGTGAGCTGTTCTTGACCAGCTACCTCATTCTTACTATCTAAAGCTATGTTTTATGCATTGTAGTTCATTCAAACAGCTTTCTCAAATGTGACTTATGAGGTCAAGGGGTCTTTTTGTGGTCAATACCCTATGTAACCTCTCTGCCACATATAGTTCAGTTCAGTTCAGTCGCTCAGTCGTGTCCGACTCTTTGTGACCCCATGAATTGCAGCACACCAGGCCGCCCTGTCCATCACCAACATCCGGAGTTCACTCAAACTCATGTCCATTGAGTCCACGATGCCATCCAGCCATCTCATCCTCTGCCGTCCCCTTCTCCTCCTGCCCCCAATCCCTCCCAGCATCAGAGTCTTTTCCAATGAGTCAACTCTTCGCATGAGGTGGCTAAAGGACTGGAGTTTCAGCTTCAGCATCATTCCTTCCAAAGAACACCCAGGACTGATCTCCTTTGGAATGGACTGGTTGGATCTCCTTGCAGTCCAAGGGACTCTCAAGAGTCTTCTCCAACACCACAGTAAAAAGCATCAATTCTTTGGCACTCAGCCTTCTTCACAGTCCAACTCTCACATCCATACATGACCACTGGAAAAACCATAGCCTTGACTAGACGGATCTTTGTTGGCAAAGTCGTGTCTCTGCTTTTCAATATGCTATCTAGGTTGGTCATAACTTTCCATCCAAGGAGTAAGCGTCTTTTAATTTCATGGCTTCAGTCACCATCTGCAATGATTTTGGAGCCCAGAAAAATAAAGTATGACAGTGTTCCCACTGTTTCCCCATCTATTTCCCATGAAGTGGTGGGACCAGAGCCATGACCTTAGTTTTCTGAATGTTGAGCTTTAAGCCAACTTTTTCACTCTCCTCTTTCACTTTCATTAAGAGGCTTTTTAGTTCCTCTTCATTTTCTGCCATAAGGGTGGTATCATCTACATATCTAAGGTTATTGATATTTCTCCTGGCAATCATGATTCCAGCTTGTGCTTCTTCCAGCCCAGCGTTTCTCATGATGTACTCTGCATATAAGTTAAATAAGCAGGGTGACAATATACAGCCTTGATGTATTCCTTTTCCTATTTGGAACCAGTCTGTTGTTCCATGTCCAGTTCTAACTGTTGCTTCCTGACCTGCATATAGGTTTCTCAAGAGGCAGGTCAGGTGGTCTGGCATGCCCATCTCTTTCAGAATTTTCCACAGTCAAAGGCTTTGGCATAGTCAATAAAGCAGAAATAGATGTTTTTCTGGAGATCTCTTGCTTTTTCAATGATCTGCCACATATAACCCTGATGTTTACTGCCTCCCTCTTGAAATTTCCTTTCTTGTTCTCTGGCTCTGCATTATCTTGTTTCTTTCCTATTTCTTCAAAGGATCTCTCCCCCATCTCCATAAACCAAATTGTGTGTATTTAATGATGAGTTGCATGTGTGGTGGGGTGGAAGTGGTGGAGTTTGCTCTCCTTTTTATGTCTCCCAGTTTTCTTTCTTCAAAGTTCTGCTTTCTCTACCATTAGATACAATAAAAAGGGATATAGATATGTAGATAGACAGATAGATTTAATTTTCCACCACATTTGTTATCTATTTGGAGGGATATGTCTGATAGATGACTGTTCATATGATAGTGTACCATTGATTGACTATAGCCCTTGTAGTATTTGTACTGTTTGATTAAGAGTATTAAGATACTTGATATCTCACTTTTTAAAAAATCTCTTACCAATTCAAGAGCAGAATCCAAACAGTGTTTAAACTGATGCGCCCAAACTCTCACAGTTAATAGATAGTAGGAAAAAGTCTTTGTTTGAGCATACAAAACTGTGGTCTATTAAACATTCAAATTAATGTACTTTCCTAGTTCTGACAACCTGTTCAACAGTACACCTTCTGATTATGGTGGTTCCTTTATAGATCTACCATAGGAAGAGGATGGGTCATTCAAGCCAATAGAAGTAATCCTTTTTGTGTGTGACATCTATGGTTCTCACTGAAAACTGAGAATTCTATTTTCTTCATCAGATTCTGTGATCTTCGATAGTACAACCCTCTCCCTAAGGGACAGATGCATTCTTTAAGTGCTAATGATATAAACATTTAAAGCCACAAGGGTGAATGCCAGATTTTAGAAGTGTGGTGACTTTCCAAAAAAAGAAGGAATTTACAATGCTTCTTGATAATGCAAATTGACAAAGCAAACAGACATCATCCTCTCTGGATTTTCACAACTAAGATCAATAATTGTGCAGATTTAACAGGACATGATTAGAAATTAACAAAGTGTATTTTGCGTAACATATAACTGAGAAGATTAAAGTCTATTCTGTGTCTTAGATCAACTTATTGCCTCATGATGGAGTAGAAAATGGCAACCCACTCCAGTATTCTTGCCTGGAAATTTCTATGAAGGAGCCTGGTGGGCTATAGTCCATGGGGTCGCAAAAAGTCGGACATGACTGAACTACAGAGTACTGAGCACATTGCCTAAAGGATGGGCTTCTCAGATAGTGCAATGGTGAAGAATCCACCTGCCAATGCAGGAGATGCAAGAGATGCAGGTCTGATCCTAGGTCAGGAAGATCTCATAGAGAAGGAAACGGAAACCCACTCCAGTATTCTTGACTGGAAAATTCCATGCACAGAGGAGGCTGTCCAGCTACAGTCCATGGGGTCACAAAGAGTCAGATACAATGGAGCCACACCTTTAATGATAAGTTTTCTAAGGTATATATATTTTATTAATGTTAGTAAATTATGTTTTTAATTGTGAATATTTATTTTTAATAAAAATATGTTCCCTGAATCCCTGCTAGGTCACAGTCATCTTTGAAGCCTTTCACTGAGATAGTCACTAAATTGCAGCACACACAGACATCATGTTGGAAAAAGAATTTCTTGATACCCATAATATATATATATATATATATATATATATATAATTAAGTATGTCACAAGAATACAATCCCCAGACTGCTGTGAACTACTTGATAAGGACTTATGTGTTCTTCTAATTCATTAAAACCATGCTAGCACTTTTGGTGCTGATCAAAATGGAGTAAACTTACTATTCCTATCACTCCCACTGATTGCAAACAAAAGTTCTAGACAGCATTTTGTGTCATAGCCAAGAAATCATCATGAGACTTGTATCTAGGAGATTTTCACCATACATTTTTTTCTAGGAGTTTTAGAGTTTCAAGTCTTACATTTGCCTTTAATACAGTTTGAGTCCATTTTTGTGTGTATTGTAAAATATGGTTCCAATTTCAATCTTTGTATCTTGATATCCAGTTTTCTCAATATCATTTATTAAAAAGACTACCCTTACCCATTATGTATTCCTGATGCCTTTGTTGAAAATTAGTTGATCATGTGTGCTTTGGTTTATTTCTGGACTCTCTATTTTGTTCTACTGGTCTATATGGGAGAAGGAAATGGAAACTCACTCCAGTATTCTTGCCTGGGAAATCCCATGGACAGAGGAGCCTGGCAGGCTACAGTCCATGGGGTGGTGAAACAGTTGAACACAACTTAGCAACTAACAACAACCACCCAATGTACCCATACAAATATCATACTGTTTTGATTACAGTAGCTTTGTGGTTTATAATTTGAAATAAGAAGGTGTGATACCCTCAATTCTATTCTTCTTTCTTAAGATTGTTTTGAATGTTTGGGACCTTTTGTGGTTCCACACTAATTTTATAATTGCCTTTTCTATTTCCATGAAATTGCCATTTAAATTTTGAAAGGGATTGCTTTGTTGCTGTTGTTCAGGCACTAAGTTGTGACCCCATAAACTGGAGCATGTCAGGCTTCCCTGTCCTTCACTATCTCCCTGAGTTTGATTAAACTCATGTCCATTGAGTCAGTGATGCTATCTAACCATTTCATCCTCTGCACCACTCCCACTGCCTCTTGCCCTTACCCTTTTCAGCATCAGGGTCTTTTCCAGTGAGTCAGCTCTTTGCATTGGGTAGCCAAAGTATTGGAGCTTCAGCATCAGTCCTTCCATTGAATATTCAGGGTAGATTTCCTTTAGGATTGATTGGCTTGATCTTCTTTCAGTCCAAGGGACTCTCAAAAATCTTCTCCAGCACTACTGTTCAAAAGCATCAATTCTTCAGTGCTCAGCCTTCTTTATGGTCCAACTCTCACATCTATACATGACTACTGGAAAAATCATAGCTTTGACTATATGAACCTTTGTCTGCAAAGTAATGTCTCTGCTTTTTAATATGTTGTCTATGTTGATCATAGCTTTCCTTCCAAGAAGCAAGCTTTTTATGTTTCCTAGCTATAGTCAGCATCTGCTGTGATTTTGGAGCCCAAGAAAATAAAATCTGTCACAGTTTCCACTTTTTCCCCATCTATTTGCCATAAAGTAATGGGACCAGAGGCCATTATCTTCATTTTTTGAATGTTGGGTTTTAAGCCAGGTTTTTTACTCTCCTTTTTCACCGTTATCAAGAGGCTCTTCAGTTCCTGTTCGATTTCTGCCATTAAAATGGTATCATCTGCATATCTGAGGCTGTTGATATTTCTCCTGGTAATCTCAATTCCAGCTTGTGCTTCATTCAGCCTGGCATTTCATGTGAGGAACTCCGCATATATGTTAAATAAGCAGGGTGACAATATATAGCCTTGACATACTCCTTTCCCAGTTTGGAACCAGTCCATTGTTCCATGTCTGGTTCTAACTGTTGCTTCTTGACCTGAATACAGATTTCTCAGGAGGCAGGTAAGGTGGTCTGATGTTCCCATCTCTTGAAGAATTTTCCACAGTTTGTTGTGATCCACACAGTCAAAGACTTTAGTGTAGTCAGTGAAGCTGTAGTAGATGTTTTAGATCTGCATATTAGTTTGCTAGTATTTTATTGAAAATTTTTGCATCCATGTTCATCAGATATATTGGCCCATAGTATTCTTTTCTTGCAGCGTCTTTGGCATTGGAATCAGTAAAATGCTTGTCTTATAAAATTAATTTAAAAGTATTTTTTCTAGTACTATTCTTTGGAAGAGTGTAAGAGGATTGGAATTAATTTTTCTTTGAATGTTTGTTAGAATTCACCATGAAGACATCTGATTCTGAGCATTTCTTTGTTGGAAATTTTTTTTGAAATTATTTTACTTCAATCTTCATTTTTAAGATTGGTTTATTGAGATTTTCTATTTCTTTTTCATTTAGTCTTGGCAAGTTGTATGTTCCTAGGAATTTATCCATTTCATCTAGTTATTTATCCAATTTGTTCATAAATAATTATTCATAATAGTCCATTATGATCCTTTTTATTTCTGAGATGCCTGTCATAATGTCTCCCTTTTCATTTCAGGTTTTATTTGAATCTTCTTTCTTTTATCTTAGTTAATCTAGCTAAGTGTTTGTGGATTGTTTAATATTTTTAATAACTCTAAGTATTGTTGATTTTTTTCTATCGTTTCTATTCATTTTTTTAATTTCAGTTCTGTTATTTATTATTTTCTTTCTTCTGCTAACTGCAGGTTGTTTTTCTTCTTTTTCTTGTTCCTGAGATATATAGTTAGGTTGTTTGTCTGATATCTTTCTTCCTTTTTGTGTAAGCTTTCTCAAAGGGGGCATTTTTTAAAAACAATATGAGAATAATTTTCTATCATCCCTGCCACTTCCAGATATCAAGAAACAAGGAGAAAGTATGAAATGAGATCGGACAATCCTCTGTTTAGAACAGCACATTAATGACTCTAAATATGCTAAACCTGGAAATAAAGATTTGGTGCCTATAGAGATCTTTATAAACAGTGATTTGTAAAGCTGGTCATTCAAAATGGGAGTCAGAGAAAAAGCTCCATTCAAAGAGAATTTGGACATAAATCCTCAACATCGAGGTATGGGGAGCACCTAAGGTTGATTGTTTAATGGCCACAAATACTTCCAAATCCATTGTGTGCAACTCTTTGCAAGGTGACATTGGCATGCCTCCTATTCACAGTTAGAATCTATTTCTCTATCCCTTTGAGTTGGCTTTCTGACTTGCTTTGTCCAATAAAATATGGCAGAAATCACTTTGTGCAAGTTTTGGAGCTTTGAGCGCATGCATCTTCCATGTTCAATGTATTGGAACATTGCCTTGAGAATGTCACAGAGGAAACCAGTCTTGCCTACTGAAGGATAAGAAGCCTACTGGAAGAGAATAAAGATGCTTTAGACAATAGTCAGGACCAACATATTAGTGAGTCCTTAAATTTTCAACCCAGCCAACCTCCCAGCTATATGCAATTATATGAGTGGATCTAGGCTAAAACCAGAAGGGCAGCCATTCATCTAATTCACCAAGAAACCACTGTTTCTTAAAATTATTATGAAAAGCAGTTAACTGGTGTTTCAAAACACTTAGTTTGGGGCTTATTTGTTATACTGCCAAAGACGATAGATCACAGTAAAACAGAAATATTTAAATTTTTTGAGGTAAACAAAAAATGCAAAAGCCCACTTGTGATCTCTGAAACTCTATTTCCTAAACACTGAAGACTTAGATATTGGTTATTGAATAGAATCAGAATAATCAAATAGAAAAAATAAAGATGATACAGGCAGGGTAAGAAAGAATGAGCACAGGCTAGAGAGACAAGACAAGGAAATAAAGAGGATCCTTCTTTCACTTATTTTTCTTTTCAGAATAAGTAGTTCTGTGTTCCTCTCTAAATCTTTCAAGATTTTCTTTTACTGGGGATACATTTAATGTGTTCATCTAGAGGAGTAGAAATAGATTATAAGTTCTTAGGGGAAGGAAAATAAAAGAGGAAACCAACACTCAGTGAGCATTTACTATATAATAGGAACTTGTTATTGATTAATATCATTGAATCATCACAACATCCCTGCTCCACGCATATTTTTCCTTATTTCACGAAAGAAGAAACTGCAGCTCAGGGAGATTAAGTTGCTCTCTCAAGTTCACTGATCTAGTAAGTGGTATTGTTTTATTTGTTTCTGTTCCAAAACCCACACCATTTCTACATCCACATGCTAGCTCCCAGACTCTACTGTATTCATTTTGCAATCAGCACTGATTAGTTTATTTGCTAGAACAATCTAGGTACTCAAAAGGCTCTCTTTGAGGATATTCAGGTGAATAAATCTCACATGACAGCATTTTCATTAATCTTTTTACTCTAGTGTTATTAACATAAATAGTTCTTTGTACACAGCTTGCTTCCTTTATGTGTTCATTAACTCATAACTGAGACATTCATTAATTCATTTAACAAATATGTACTGAGTACCTCATAAGTCCAGCTTTCTGGGCACTAGAAACCCAGTAATGAGAGGACACACACACACACACACACACACACACACACTCGTTATCTCAGAGGTTCTGACTTCCTAATGATGAGTTTTGGTTACTTCTGCATCTTCCCCAGAGATAGGATGGTGGTAGCGTCAGTTCTTTACATCACTAGCCAAGTTGCCTTCTCATTTGTTTCTCGTCTTAGCCTCCTGATAACACAATGAAGGTAAATAACATGATACTATAATGATACACATTTCTTTGATCCTCCTCAGTAAGGAACAATGGAGTGCCTCTTTCCAGGATTTGACCCCTTGTTTACCTTTAGTGGTTACCATGGTTAGAAAATATATTTGCTACCTGTGGAGAACTTACATTTAGTCTGGTTATAATGGTTTTAACATAATCTTAAAAACGGCAATTATTCTATCACACATATCAAAGCCCCTGGCACTTTAACTTAATTGAAATGTGCATCTAAGTCAGACCACAGTCTCCTAAAGTTTCTATGGCAAATTTGTCAAAAGTTGGAGAGTGTCATTTATTCCCAGCTGTTTCTAAGGTTCACAACTTCCACCCCCCATACGTTGTCTGAGATTCTTGGCTGAGAGAGCTGTTTGTTTCTTTATTTAGCAAAAACTAGCACAGCTCTGCTTAGCAGAGGGACAAGCTGGAATTTGCAAGTCTCTGTGATATCACTCAGGCAATTGCCAACTTGTTACAGGTGTACACAACAAGAGCCCTGGGAAGGAGAAATCTATGGACTCGTGTGGACCTGGATCCTGGGGCTCCATCCAACACATCCCACAGTTGTTCCTGCATCTGTTAAGGAAAATCAGCTTTTAGTGATGGGCAGAGGTGAGGGGTACAGGTCCTACTCGCAGCTTATAAGGTGTTCTGAGTCAGCAGTTATAAGCAGAGCTGTTGACAGAATGCTGCCTGATCATTAAGCCATGAAGAAGGGAATGGCAAGAATAACTGAGAAAAGAAAGAAATACAAAACAGTGAGTTTTCTGAGAAGTAGAGAATAAACTGAGAGATTAGTTTTATTTTTAAAAGCTGCTGAGTTGGTCTCACTTCTTTGCTAAGTCTCTTGATTTTTTTTCCCCCAGAAGACTTGAATACCAGACCTGAAAGGTATTCAGGGGGAAATGCTGAGGCTCAGCATACCGACAGGTGGACAGGTTGGTAGCTGAACAGGTATGGCATTTTGGTCTCAGGTCAGCTTTCTATGGGACTTAATTGAATAATATCACCTCTCACTTTTTTTTTTCTTCCCCCTCATTGATCAAGCTGCTTTTGAGAAAAGTGATACTTTGCATATCTGGCTAAGTGCTGTTAACAGCCTCTGCCTGTGGTTTGTTAAAATTAAAAAAAAAAAAAAAAAGTGTGATCTTGCCGGAGAAGTAATTTGCTTCTCTCCAACCAATGATGGCTTGTACTTTATGCAAATTGGTATCTAGGGACAACAAATCCCATTTAATACATATGCATAGTTCATAAAAAAAACGACGTGAGAGAAAGAGGAAAAAAAGATAAAGCAACCGAGTCAGCAAAAGAACAGGTTCCGAGGAAATTTATTGTCCCAAATTGGACATTTGTAACAGATGATGTGAACAAGTGTTAACTTTGTTTTCAGCAGCTCTTCACGTACATTCACTAGACATCACACAGATTATGTTTTAAGGATCTGAACTGTAATAAAAAAAAGTGTCTATGGGCTTTAGAGTGTTGTGTTCCATATGGTTAGGGAAGTACGGAGTTATTGCGACAAGCATCTTGTGAAGCTCATTACGCGCGGTGGTGTTAGATGCGAATTGCCGCGCATAGCTATAGGGTAAGTACATGACATCCCACAGTCAGCAGATAGCAACTGGAAATGAAAGATATGAAGGAACAGAGTACAGCTTCAGGGAACATGTTAGACACAACATCTGCTGGTATCAGAACACTGCATTATCAGATCATTGTGGCCATGAATTTTTTATAAAGATACTTGTTTCCCCCCCAAATTGCAACTTTGAAAGTGACATTTTGTACAAAAAGTTTTTGATTGAAGTGTGATGTCAGGAGGAAGTCCAGTGAAGTGATTCATTGCGGAGAGAACCCACACTGGCTGCCCAAGAAAACTCCTTTCTGCAAATGAGAACGATGCCCCTACTCACAAAATCCATGCTGTAGTGCGTGTACATGGGAATGCATAAGCAAGAAAGTTTCCTAAGCAGAAACATGACGGAGGTGCTTTGGCCTTTCTTACCACTCAGTGTGGGGAATGGTCCATATTCTAGACAACCATTTAACATTCTCTTTTCTCATGTGGACAGAATGTCGGTTACCAGCTCCCATTAAGCAAGGAGGTCATATTGCATCCACTCGCCTCTGTGCTCTGCTTGTTAATGGCAGCCATTAACAAGCCATTCCTTGTCCCAAGAAACCTTGCCATTTCTGCTCTTGTAAGATATTCCCTCATTTCAGGAAACATGCGTAGATGAAAAACTAGCCAAGTTCTGATCTTTGGGAGTAGTGTGTACATTAGTGTCCCTAGTCCTAGGGAGAGGGTAAGATGATGGCCTGAAGGGAAGGAATGAGTGAGTAGATGGTGCTCGCCTTGAAAAGAGTCAAAGGTCCTGATACTTCGGTCCCATTACAGGCTGTCACGTATTTCATCTTGGGAGATACCAATGTGCTTCTAAAGCATCATGGCTCATGGAAGAACCAGACTATCTACATTCATGTTTCTGTTAATGTAGCTCTGGGAAAAGGCATAATTTCACTGATTCAGACTACCCAAATGATGGGGTAGGGGGATAAACATATTTCTTTTCAAAAGCTAAACAAAAGAGGGAACAGAATTGAAAGACAAGTGGTCAGTCCCTGGAATGGATTCTGAAGAACCAAGAGGATGTCTTTTTCTCCATTGTGCAAACGATATTCAATTTGAATTTTTTTTTCCAGTAACCACTGGGTTCCTCTTCTAGCCTGTTAAGAGTAGTGACTCTGGATGAGATTAGTGAGAGGCTGGGAAACTCTCAAAAGCCAAATATATTCATAGGAGTAGACATGCAAGAATATCTGTAGAGTAATTGGCAATAGTTTCAGATATGGGAGAAATATGTAAAAGGTACTCATGAGTGAGTAAACACCAACTACAGAGTCTGATACTTCAGTTTCACCTCTGAGCTGTTTGCTCAGCATCCTATCACTTTTCCCTTTCTCTTTTCTTCTTGTTTCTTATTTTTTCTGTTTCATTTTTTTTAAACCAGATTTTAGGTAGGAAAGAGGGTTCCTCTTTCCTTAATAATTTCTGTTCTGCATTTCTTTATGGAAGAGAGAAAAGCTATGACCAACCTAGACAGCATATTAAAAACCAGAGACATTATTTTGCCCACAAAGGTCCACCTAGTCAAAGCTATGGTTTTTCCAGTAGTCATGTATGGATGTGAGAGCTGGACCGTAAAGAAAGCTGAGTGCCAAAGAATTGATGCTTTTGAACTGTGGTGTTGGAGAAGACTCTTAAGAGTCCCTTGGACTGCAAGGAGATCAAACCAGTCAATTTTAAAGGAAATCAGTCCTGAATATTCGTTGGAAGGACTGATACTGAAGCTGAAACTCCAATACTTTGGCCACCCGATGTGAAGAACTGACTCATCTGAAAAGACCCTGATGCTGGAAGAGATTGAAGGCAGGAGGAGAAGGGGACGACCAAGGATGAGATGATTGGATGGCATTACTGACTCGATGGATATGAGTTTGAGGGGGCTCCTGGAGTTGGAGATGGACAGGGAAGCCTGGTGTGCTGCAGTCCTGGCTGCAAAGAGTCAGACATGACTGAACTGAACCGAACTGCTGCTGCTGCTGCTGCTGCTAAGTTGCTTCAGTCGTGTCCGACTCTGTGCGACCCCATAGATGGCAGCCCACCAGGCTCCCCTGTCCCTGGGATTCTCCAGGCAAGAACACTGGAGTGGGTTGCCATTTCTTTCTCCAGTGCATGAAAGTGAAAAGTGAAAGTGAAGTTGCTCAGTCCTGTCTGACTCTTTGCAACCCCATGGACTGCAGCCTACCAGGCTCCTCTCTCCATGGGATTTTCCAGGCAAGAGTACTGGAGTGGGGTGCCATTGCCTTACACAAAAATACCCTCTGGGAAAAGGACTTATTCTCTACTATTCTCTGTGAGAGTTTGAATGAACCATCAATAAACACAGGAGGGCCTGAAAAATCATTTATTCATTGATCCACCAAATATTTCTTGAGCACTAGTTACCATGAACAACCCTTCTGCTGAAAACAACTAAATTGTTTTATATCTGTATTCATTTTGAAAAATATTTACAAGCAGCAAATTAATAAGTAAAATTCAGAAGAAAGGAAGAACAAAGAGAGTTAAGTAACCCTGAATCTGTCTTTGTCTTGAGAACATTTGCTGCTCTAAGTAAATTTGGCTTTTGCTTTCTTGATCTTTGAGGGAATGGGGAAAGCAAAGTCTAGGGGTCACCCAGAGTGGGAAATCTAATATGAGACACTCCTACATAGAACCAATCCTTCTGAGGGCCACATATTCAATGTAATATAAAGCACAAGTAAACACATCTCAGTAAAAAGCCCACTGTTGGCCCAAAATCCTTGCAAAAAGAAGACAAGTAAAATTGCATCTCTGGAAACTGCAGAGGATGGAAGAGGGATATTTTCTACTAAAAGTCCTAACTACAAACCAGTTATAACATGATTATGTCAGTCAAAATTCATATTCATACTGTACTGGTGTCCAGAACATGAGTGCATGCGTGTGTGTGCATGCACACACACACACACACGCGCGCGTGCACACACACAATGCATGCACAGAGGCACAAGGACTTAGGTAAAAATTCTAGCCCAGTGGCAGAAACAGGACAGTTTTCTCTAACAGAATGCATCTTTCATATAGGCCTCCAAGACATCCTTACAAATAAACTATTAAGAAATATGTACAAAAGGCACAAGAAAATAAGATACCATAAGTGCTGCTGCTGCTAAGTCGCTTCAGTCGTGTCCGACTCTGTGCGACCCCAGAGACGGCAGCCCACCAGGCTCCCCTGTCCCTGGGATTCTCCAGGCAAGAACACTGGAGTGGGTTGCCATTTTCTTCTCCAATGCATGAAAGTGAAAAGTGAAAGTGAAGTTGCTCAGTCGTGTCCGACTCTAGCGACCCCATGGACTGCAGCCTACCAGGCTCCTCCGTCCATGGGATTTTCCAGGCAAAAGTACTGGAGTGGGATGCCGTTGCCTTCTCCGTCCATAAGTGAGAATCATTAAAATTTTTGGACTATGTAATCAGGAAAAGTCTTCAAAAAGTAAATCTGATATTGAATATAAAATATTTTTCTGTAATAAAAATCTTAGAAAGAGAATAGGAGACTGAAATTATCATAAAGGTAAATATTATAAAAATATAAAAGCATATATAAACAAGAAACAAATTGAACTTAATATAAAGAAAAAAAATTCGTGAGCTGAAAGGTATAGCTGAATAGAAGCAAAGAGATGCAAAACATTTAAAAAATTAAATCAAAATGAAGGAGCAAAAAGTTCTAAAATATGCCTAATTGACAAGAGGGAAGGGGGCTCAAGCAGTATTCAAAACTATAGTTTTTTTAGAATTTTCCAGAACATATTTTCAAAATTCTCATATTCATGACCAGATGAATCCTAGCCAGAAAAATATGTACCTAGTTACATGAAACTCAGAAGCACAAAACATAAATATATTAAAATACCAAGAGAAACATTAGAACCATCAATGGTTTAATGAACCAACAGCTAACTTCTCAACAGTGACAATGAAAACCAGAATACAGTGTGATAATATCTTCAGTGTGCTCAGAGAAAATAACTTTCAACCATGATTTTATGCTAATCAAAATAATTTTCATTTTTTTAGCTTTGAGATATAATTGACATATAATGTTGTATAAGTCTAAAGTATACAATGTGGTGATTTGATATATGTATATATTGTGAAATGATTACTGCATTTAAGTTAGTTAACACATCCATTACCTTACCTACTTACAATTTTTGTGTACATGTTGAGAACTTTTGAGATGTACTCTCTGAGCAACTTTCATATATGTGGCACGGTATTGTTAGCTATAGTCACTGTACTGTACATTATATCCCCAGAACCTATTTATATATTAACTAGAAGTTTGTACTTTCAGCCATTCTTCCACCATGCTCCTCTGGTGCCTGACAACCACCAGTCTACTCTATTTCTATCAGCTGAGTTTTTTAGATTCCACATGTAAGTGAGATCGTGTAGTATTTGTCCTTCTATGTCTGACTTATTACACATATATAACACATTTTCTTTATCCACTCATCCACTGATAGACATATCAGTTGTTTCCTTGTCTTAGCTATTGAAATAGTGTTGTAATGAGCATGGAGGTACAGATATCTCTTCATGGTAGTGATTTCAGTTCAGTTCAGTCACTCAGTGGATAGTGATTCAATTTCCTTCAAATACGAAATTCCAGAAATGAAATTGCTAGATCATGTTATAGTTCTATGTTTAATTTTTTGAGGAATCTCTATGCTGTTTTCTATAATGGCTGCACCAGTTTACATTCCCACCAAATGTTATTTCCATTTTAAGGTATTATCAACCAATTTCTATTTTAGTAAACTTTTTCCCTAGGAACATTAAATTTTATAGATATCCTTTAGA
Organism: Bos javanicus; assembly: GCF_032452875.1. Taxonomy (NCBI): domain Eukaryota; kingdom Metazoa; phylum Chordata; class Mammalia; order Artiodactyla; family Bovidae; genus Bos; species Bos javanicus. The sequence goes on from NC_083878.1 coordinate 41,912,980, forward strand.
ATCTCTAGGGTGGGTGATCATATGGTTTTTATTATTTATTAATTTGACAAATTATATGAATAGATTTTTTGATATGAAGGACTGTTTTCCTAGCATAAGATCTACTTAGTTAGACAGTATTCTTTTTGAATTTTATTCTGCAGTTTTTTCTGTGAGATTTTATTTAGGATCTTTGCATTGATATTCATGAGATATTGGTTTGGAGTTTCCTTTTTACATGAAATCATTTTCAGTTTTTGGTATTAATATTATATTCAATACATATGAAGAATGTGGAAATATTGGAGTTATCCACTCCTGAAAGCTTTTACATGTGAACATGTCTAGACTTGGTACTTTATGGAGAGCAATAACGTGAGAACTATGTGGCTTGGACAAATGTAGAAAGAAGACAGACTTTTCATTTTTGTTTTTTAACAGCTTTGTTGAGCTAAAATGTACATGTATATATCATAATGTTCACTCACTTCCTGTGTGTAATTCAATTCAACATTTAAAGTTGTGCAACCATCATCATAATCTAATTGTAGAATATTTTCATTATTCCCTCCCACTCAAAAAACTCAAACCAATTAGTAGTCACTACTCTATTCCACCTTTTGCCCCTACAACCAGTCCTGGACAACCACTTATCTAATTTCTGTCTCTTTAGATTTGCCTATTCTGGACATTAAAAAAAAAAATGTTTCATACAACAGGTAGTGCTTCCTTCATAGCCCAATGCTTCTGAGGTTTGTCCATGTTGTCGTCTTTATCAGTGCTTCATTTCCTAATATTCCAAATTATATCATACTGTATAGATATATCACACTTTATTTATCCAGTCAGTAGTTGATGGGCATTTGAATTGTTTCTACTTGTTTTCACTTTTGACTATCACGGGTAATACTACTATAAATATTTGTACAAACTTCTTGTGGACATATGTTTTCAATTTTCCTTAGGTGTACACTTAGGCAGGTATAGAGTATTTGTAAGCCTTTGGGAACATTCACTTAGAAATTTAAAAGTTGAGATACTCAAGGGCTAAATAATTGGGAGCTATTTAATATCTAAAGGTTTTTGGCAATACATAGGGAGACATCAGATGGATTACCTGGGCTACACTGTAACTCTATGTTTAACTTTCTGAGGAACTCCTGAACTATTTTCCAAAGCAGCTGCACCATTTTGTATTCCCTTTTGTGTTCAGCAGTGTTTAAGGGTTTTCCGAATTCCTCAAATCCTCATCAATACTTGTCGTTGTTCATCATTTGGATTGCATCCATTCTGATGGGTATGAAGTAGCATCTCATTGTGGATTTGATTTGCCATTTCCTTAATAACTAATGACGTTGAGCATTTCTTCATGTGTTTATTACCATTCATATATCTTCTTTGAAAATAGTCATTTAATTCAACATCATAACGGTTTACCCCTATATATCTTCTAAAAGCTTTATAGTTTTAACTAATTTTATTTCTATGATCCACTTTGAGTTAATTTTTATGTAATGATGTGACATAGTGGTTCAAATTTATTCTTTTGCAAATTTACCCAGATTTATTCATTTGTCCCAGATATAAACTTTTGAAATTTTGTTTGTATTTAATTGTGTAAATGTATTCAGAAAAATACTTGGATAAGTTAAGAGAAAAGAGGAAAATCCTTCACAAAACAAAATAGAGAATGTCATTATCATAGGAGAATAGATATGACATGTTTTTCCAGAAGCAGATGTCATTTTATTCTTTCTTCAAATTCCCCAAACTATCCATTACAAAAAGTGTTATCCAATAAGGTAATTTTTGAAAATACCTCACAATATGTACAATAGGATATCCTACAATCATTAATAAAGGAGATGTTTATACACGCACAAACAGGGAAATGCTCCAGAATACATTGTGATAAAAGTTGCAGAGAAGTGTTTATATAATGCAAATGTCAGTGTGAAAATTATATAATGCATGTATGCAAATGTATAGAACATTTCTATAAGGACTTACATAGAATAATAGTTAATAAAATTAGTAAAGTGCATGCCCTGGATAGAATAATAGATGACCAGGGAGTTGAGAGAGGTGAAAACTTGTTTTACTCAATGCCATTTTGCACTTTGTAGATTGGAAAAATGCATATGTCTTGCATAGTTAAAACTTAATAAAAGTTAATCAACTTGATAGTTATGTCCCACTCTGCATCCCCATAGACTGTAGCCCACTAAGCTCCTCTGTCCAAGGAATCTTTCAGATAAGAGTACTGGACTGGGTTGCCATTTCCTCCTCCAGGGGAATTTTCCCAACCCCAGGATTGACCCTGCATCTCTCGCATCTCCTAACTTGCAGGTGGATTCTTTACCACTGCACCTCCTGGGAAGCCCCCAAATTGGCTTATTAGCTTTATTTAATTTTAATAGAGAACATATTTCTCAAAGTTTTCTCTGAGTTATTGATTGTAGAACTCTAAAATATTTTGTATACACAAATAATTCAGAAAAAGTTAGTGCAAATTCCTTGAGCATCCTAACACTGCAGCCAGAACCCACTCAGTATTGAACAAAACTCAAAAAATACCCAAAGAGATCACATACTCTTCTTAAAGGGAACTTGATGCATCAGCACACAATTGTTCACAAATCTCAGAACATTCAAACAGAAACCACACCTTGTGTTTTGAGAGAGGTACAATTTTACAAGCCAAGGAGTCCTGAATCATATTATTCAAGAAGACAGTAATTAAAGTTATGGATTTTATTTACTTCCTTGAAGGGAAGATATGGATGTTTGGGAAAGCATTTTCTAACATTCTTTTGAGGCTAATGCCAGAGAGCAAAACCATTTATCCCCAGTACTATGAGTTACACCTAATACTGTCTCTTTTAGTCAGCTGGGCTAATGGACCCACTGATCTGATCTAACACGGCAGCCTCTAATGCTCTCAAACTAGTTTACAAATGCTGTCTAAATGTTCTCTCCAACATGGCCATTTTCCAAGATATCTCTGTTACTCCAAAAGAAAGAATGTGTGTATACATATATGTATACACACGTACATTACACACACACACACACACACACACACAGACATATCTGTATGTGTTTATTACAATGTCTTGATTGCCTCAGACATTTTAATCTATCTCATGTATTGTACACTTGAAAACCACTATTTTTAGTCTGAATTTTATTTTAAAGTTTACAAATTGTAAGGATAAAAGCTTGATGCGAATGAAGAATGTTTGGCTGTATTCTTACATCCTGTTACCAATTTGCTCCAAATTGGTGTATGTATATATATCTATATCTATATCTATCTATCTATATATCTATATATAGCAGTGGATATTTAACAGCGAATGACTAATTCCTTTCAATCAGAAGCCTGAACTCTTCAAGCACAGGGTGTGAAAACTTAGGCAGTTAGTTTTAAAGAGCCAAAGAAATTTACAAATGCAGTTACCTGTTGTTAAATCCCATGATTGGGAACAAAGAGAGGACTTCTTTACATATTATTCACCCTACTGCTGAGTATGTCCATCTAAAAGCTGTGACTGATGATGTCACCAAAACAAAGGAGTGCATTTAGTCTAATAAGCCAACTTGAAGAGACATTGAAAGGTTGAAATTATGTATGGCAGAAGACAATTATGCAAACCAAATGATTCTTTAATTAGTAATGAGATCCATCATGGGCAAAAGAGAAAGGATTATAGGATGGAAAGCCTTGTGATTTACTCTGTGTGTGTCCATATATGCTTGCAGTGTATATATTTTGGAATATAAATGATATATGCACGGTGTGAGTGCCATGGCTTCTGAATCTATGAGCTCATGACTGAGCTCATGACTCATTCATCCACTGGGTGGATAAATGTCTAGAATGTAAGGATTGTTCCTTAAGTGATAGAATTCATTGCTTGGTGCCTGAAGCCATATGGTTTTCTTATTATGGGGAAAAATGGCATTTAATTGATTTGCAATCTATATTCCCTTATTTTCAAATATAACTAGTTGCTTTATGCTGGCCTAATTTAATTTTTTAAAATATTAAATCAAACATAGAAGTCCATAAATTTCTTTATGTGTGTAAGGCAATACTCATATATTAACATCAATGTAAATGCATAAACTAACAAAATACTATTTGCTGTACTTTTAAATGTTTCCCAGTCTTTGGATGAACAACTGATTTTAACAAGCAAGTTACATTTGTTTCCAAATTTTAGATCTTTTCGATCACAGTGGTTTTCAAACTATGTTTCATAAAACCCACATGCTCAGTGTGACTTCTCCATCTTCCTTCTCCCCTCTTTTTAACTGTGATCAGGCGTGGGAAGTAAAGGAAACAAGGAGACAGGGCTCTAGCCCAGAGAGCTACAGCCTTTGGTGGGGAGGAGGTACGAGGGTTTATTTTATGTCTCTGTTTAAGCAAAAGTGTTCTATGGTTATAAATCATTTTAAAACTACTCTTAAGAAAAAATATGAAATTCTTAACTCATACAAGAAACAAAAAAATAAAACTTATGCTACAGAAGTACAGGAAAGAAATCTTTGGGTAATTTTAAAAATATTTTTCAGTGACTGAAATAAAGCCTGTATCAGAAAAAAAAATGGCAGACTTAAGAGTATATTAAACTTCTACACATACAAAATAACATTTAAAAATTGTAAATATTCAAAGTAAAACCTTTTAAATGCTAAAGATGGAAATGTTGTAATATTCATTAAAAGACAACATATTATTATTAATATCTACAATAAATAAAGACCTCTTTAACATGTATTCAAGAGCAAGTAACTAGATTTAAAACAGCAAAAGCTATTAACAAGAAATTCACCAGAGAATGAAATCACTCTTCCTGATTTAAAAATATTACAAAGCTACAATGATGAAAACAGTACAGTATTGGCACCAAAACAGAGACACAGACCAGTGGAAAAGGATATAGAGCCTGGAAACAAATCCACACTTATATGATCAACTGATCTCAACAAAGGTGCTGAAAAAAATACCTAAGGAAAGAGCAGTATCGTCAACCAGTGGTGCTGGGAAAACTGGATATCCATATGCAAAGTGGCAACACTATCCCTTTTAAGAAAAAATCATTTTGAAATGCAGTAAGACTTAACAAAAAGATCTGAATCTACAAAACTCCTGGAAGAAAAAATAAAGAAAAATCTCATTAACATTGGTCTTGGACATTATTTCTTGGCTATGACACCAAAAGCACAGATAATAAAAGCAAAAACAGACAAGTGAAACTACACCAAACTAAAACCCTGCAGAGCAAAGGAAACAATCAAAAGGGTCAAAAGACAGCCTACAGAGTCAGAGAAGATATCTGAAAAGCCACCTATCTAAAAAACAGCTTTTGTATTTTTCTGTCCAAAATTTATAAGAAATTTTCTACAACTCAAAAGCAAACAAACAAAACCTGATTTAAAAATGAGCACAAAACTTGAATATATATTTCTCCAAAGAAGACAAACACAAGGCCAGCATGTATACAGAAAGCTACAAAACCATTAATCATCAGAGAAATGAGAATTAAAAGTACAGTGAGGTACTATCCCCAACCTGTTAGGATGACCATTGTCAAAAACAAAACAAAATGCAATAAATTTTCATAAGAATGTAGAGAAAAGGGAACACTTGTACAGTGTTGGTGGAATGCAAAATGATGAGGAACCTGTGGAAAGCAATGTTGAATTTCCTCAAAAACTCATAAATATACTATTATGCATGTGTAGTCGCTCAGTTGTATCTGACTCCTTGCAACCCCATGGACTGTAGGCCACCAGGCTCCTCTGTCCATGGGATTCTCCAGGCAAGAATAATGGAGTGGGTAGCCATTTCCTTCTCCAGGGGATCTTTCCAACCCAGTGATCGAACCCAGGCTTCCCACATTGAAGTCAGATTCTTTACCACCTGAGTCACTGGGGAAGCCCATTTGTTATATAGAAGTAGATAAATAATACATGATATTTTATGGTAACATTATTTGTAATAGTGAAAAATCAGAAAAATTTTAAATTTCCATCAATAAGTGTATGGTTGAATAAATTGTGATTATACTATGAGATATTACATAATTATTAAATTAACAAGGTAGCTCTGTGTTTTCTAAAATGAAGTATTTTTCTAGTTCAGTTCAGTTCAGTCGCTCAGTCATGTCCGACTCTTCGAGACCCCATGAATCACAGCACGCCAGGCCTCCCTGTCCATCACCAACTCCCGGAGTTCACTCAGACTCACGTTCAATGAGTCAGTGATGCCATCCAGTGATTTCATCCTCTGTTGTCCCCTTCTCCTCCTGCCCCCAATCCTTCCCAGCATCAGAGTCTTTTCCAATGAGTCAACCCTTCACATGAGGTGGCCAAAGTACTGGACTTTCAGCTTTAGCATCATTCCTTCCAAAGAAATCCCAGGGCTGATCTCCTTCAGAATGGACTGGTTGGATCTCCTTGCAGTCCAAGGGACTCTCAAGAGTCTTCTCCAACACCATAGTTCAAAAGCATCAATTCTTCGGTGCTCAGCCTTCTTCACAGTCCAGTTCTCACATCCATACATGACCGCAGGAAAAACCACAGCCTTGACTAGAGGGACCTTTGTTGGCAAAGTAATGTCTCTGCTTTTGAATATGCTATCTAGGTTGGTCATAAATTTTCTTCCAAGGAGTAAGCATCTTTTAATTTCATGGCTGCAGTCACCATCTGCAGTGATTTTGGAGCCCCCCAAAATAAAGTCTGACACTGTTTCCACTGTTTCCCCATCTATTTCCCATGAAGTGATGGGACCGGATGCCATGATCTTAGTTTTCTGAATGTTGAGCTTTAAGCCAACTTTTTCACTCTCCACTTTCACTTTCATCAAGAGGCTTTTGAGTTCCTCTTCACTTTCTGCCATAAGGGTGGTGTCATCTGCATATCTGAGGTTGTTAATATTACTCCCGGCAATCTTGATTCCAGCTTGTGTTTCTCCAGTCCAGCATTTCTCATGATGTACTCTGCATAGAAGTTAAATAAGCAGGGTGACAAGATACAGCCTTGACGTACTCCTTTCCTATTTGGAACCAGTCTGTTGTTCCATGTCCAGTTCTAACTGTTGCTTCCTGACCTGCATACAGATTTCTCAAGAGGCAGGTCAGGTGGTCTGGTATTCCAATCTCTTTCAGAATTTCCCACAGTTTATTGTGATCCACACAGTCAAAGGTTTTGGCATAATCAATAAAGCAGAAATAAATATTTTAGGAAATATTAAATAATAAAGCTATCAAAATATATATTGTACTAATATTGATAGTAAAATACATTTTATACTTATAGTTTACATATACATATATATGTATCTGTATTCTTTTGTCAGTTATCTGTAAAATTACAGATATCTGTAATTTTATATGCTTTCAGAAATCTTTGTAACAGAGGATTGGACTGAAGGAAGTAGCAAGGAGATTTAATTTTATGTACTTCTATATATTTGGAATTTTTTAATAACAAACATGTTTTATGTATCTGTGTTTCCTCATATGACTTCATTTTAAAATTTAAACTAATGAAAAATAAATGAAGTAGTATACTTTTAGGAGCTTTCATTGTTGATATTAACTAATTACTAAGATGTAAAAGACAAGAATATAAAGTCAAAATGCATAGTTTAATTAACTTTTTGGCTTTGAAAAAGCAAGTGAAATGACTGTTAGTTTTGATTTTAAGCCAGGTAGTTTTATGCGTTTCTACAGTTACTGCTTACCTGTCTGTCAAATGGGACTGTGGATCTCAAGAGGTGACCTTGGGAAAAAAAGAGGATGACTTGGCTCAAATACACCAATGAAACTGGACAAAGTTCAGAATCCATACCAAATGCCAGATGGACTATGGGTCGATACTGACATCTTCATGTACAAAGGACAGCACATTAAAGAAGGGGATGAAATAGATGTCTACCTGTGGGAGCTATTGATTAGGTTTAATGCTAGGGCTTTCATCCTGTTATGCTGCATGTAATATGCTGAGGATTTCAGAAAAAAATAATGCATGGGCTATCCCAAGTACTAGAGGTCAAAAGGGAGTGGATAATAGAATTTGAATAAAAAGGAAAAATTGATTAACTGATAGTGATTATTAGGCAAGGTTACAGAAGGCAATGTTACAACTAGCAGAGCATTGCTAAAGGACACTCAGCTCTTAATACAAAGCCACCTGAATCAACCTGAAGATTCAAGTGACCAAGGCAAATTTTAATTGGGATTACAAACATCACTTTGCGAAACATGGCTTAAGTTTTCCTTAGAATGTTTATGCAAACCTTTATGTTTTTCTTTCTAAGGTTTCTTATAAAGAGTTCTAAAAAAATTCTTTTATTCCAGTTTGTAGATTTTCCTTATTTTAATGTTATCCTCTCTGGTGTAAGCATATTATAAATGGAATTAACTACATTACTAATGCTTTTAATCTGATTTTACTGGTTCCTAGGGCTGATGACTAGGAATCAGCATGTATATCATTAAAAGAAAAACACAGTTATATGGAGATTAAATTACATATCTAAATAAACACATTTATCCATGTGCCTTGTTCAGCATGCCAATTAACCATAGCAGATAGCCCTGACTAAACCTCTTCAAAAATAAAGTAGCTTGACAACAGTTTTTCTGACCACTGGAATTTTCTTGATGTATGAACTGGAGAGAAGAGCCCATAATTTGATGTATTCTTTGTTTATAATTCCTGAATTTTAGGCTGGAACTATATATTTGGGGGGCACTACATACATTTTTATGACTAATCAGATGTAAGAAATAATTGAGATTTTTTAATTCACTTAAATCAGTTGCTGAGCAATCATGTGGGTTGCTGCAGTCGATTTGATCTGGTAATTCAAGACAAGTGAAGTATTAATACATACTGGGCGCTGTTGATTGAAAGTCCTCTGAGGCCATAACTTTGGACCTGGTGACACATGAAGAAAGAAATGGTAGAGCTTAAGCTGAGAATTTTAAAGAAGGAATTAAAAGGAGAAGATGACATAGCCCAAAAGATGAGAACCAGCTCCTAAAATCACAGTGGACTTCTGCCTCAACTTACCTTTTCTTATATTTACTTTGGAGGAGTTCCAAATTCTGTGCTATGTCATTCATAAATCATCTTATCATGAATGGCCTTCTCTTCCAATCATCTATCAAATATCTTCATCAACTCAGACACACCAGTGACCTGCCCTGAGCACGACTTTGTGAGGAATCCTGTTTGTCTCCTTCCCTCTAATTACAGTATTTCCTGAGCTAGTCAATAGGCAGCAACTCTTTTCTTGGCCATTGCCCTTCTTGTTACTTTGGATTATTATTTACATTTTGTGTTATCATTGACTTTTTTACATTACAAGTACATGAGATGCTTTTGGAGTGCAACTGATTGTGCTTTTGTCTTTTCTTGCTTTTTTGCCCATCCCCACTTCCCTACCACCACTGAGCCTGTCACCATGCCTTAGACTAGGAAATCCTCATCATGTACTTATTGTTCTATAATTTAAAAACCTTGGTATAGTTGCACCCTTTGAGAACTTCACAACTTTGTTGAGGCAGGACTTTATTTGCACCTCGAAAACGTTTTACTACTGTTATAAAGGCAAAGGCAAAAGAAGGGGAAATATGTTTAATTAACAATAATTGAATTTTCATAATACTGTTTAATCTTCTAGATATGCTTATGAAGAGATGGGTATTATTATTTTTTTTCTACTACAGATGAGGAAACCAGCCTGAGAGAGGTCAAGCAATTTGCCTAAACTTGAAATGATTTTAAGTGGTTGGGCTGATTCAAACCTAGGTTAGTAGCCTCTGGGCCATTTCAACAATAAATAACATTAGAGAGACTGCGATAACATCCTGCGAAGTAAGACGATCACTAAGGGACTGAGGAGTGATGAAAGCATATAGCAATGGGTCATGAATCAGGAAAGGCTTCCAGAATGAGGGAACAGAAAATGGAGGAAAAGCGGGGGAATGCAGCACTGAAAAACAGAGGATCCAGTAAGTGGAGCACATTAATAAAGAAAAGAAAAGACATTTGCCATTAAGTCTGTAGAAATATTTCCAGTTGGTTTCCAGTCTCCTCATATTTTCTATCCAGCCAAACAGCAATAAAGGTATGTGGTTATATAATATATAACAACATATATATTAAATTGCTAGGAATCAGATTTCTGATTTGATAACACTTGGTATGAAAATAACAATTATTACTCTTCACTTATCTAGCTCTGAAGAGTGTACACAGCACAGTAGAATAAGTAGAATTTATCAGAGCGGGGACAAAATTGGTGCCCCAGGGACTTTGCCGAGTAGAGGCCCAAGTAGAAACTGTGAGACACTGAAAGTCAGGGCACTGCCATCGCCATACACAGAGAATCGTCTTCTCCCTCCAGCTGCCGTTGAAGATGTGGGAGTCTACTTTCAGTGGCATTTTTCTTTTATGGGAGTACATGGAGATTTTCATGTCTGTCTTTTAGAAAGATGTTAATTGGGGTCTTTTTCTAATGTTATGTACCCAACATTATTACATGTAAAAAATCCCAAAACACAAAAACTGTCTTTTGTGTAGTAGGCAATATTCAGTCATGATCCAGGGAGACCCAACATCAGGAACAGAGTGGGGATAGGCAACTTTCTCCTCGGGGACCCAGGAACACAAGTTTGGGGCTCCATAACAAGTAAGTGTATTAGTTACAGCATACCCATCTGTGCTAGTAAATATAGACACAAAAATGCCTTGGTTAGGCATGGTGGCTCTGATATCCAGAAGACAACAAAGAGACAGCAACTGAACAAAATGAAGGTCCTTTGCTCCAATCAGAGCACAGGCTCTCATTCACAGATAGTGAACTTTTATCCTGAAAATGAGTTGAATAAACTTGGTTTTATACTTTGCTAGCTCCAGTGATTTAGCAGCAGCAAATGAGAACTACAAAGAGAAGGCAGAGAGCTCGACAGCAAGAGTGGAGATTGAAACTCTGAAAACTGTGGCCAGGACGTGACGAGGGCACAGAACAGACAATCCTACAACTTAGTGGTCCCTGAGGACATCCATATTTGCATGGGGTTGTAACCCAGAGTGCAGTTTATGCTTGTTTCGGCTGCTATATTTTATGTTATCCATAGTAAAATAATTATATTTTAATTAAAAAAGAAAGTTGATACTGCAAAAACAAACACTGAGTCAACTTCTCCAATTGAAAGAAAAAATATAATTGGAAAAAATAATTTAAAAATAGAGAACTCATGACGAAAGATAAAAGCAATAATTGGACTAATGCTTAAATAACCACCATTAATCATTATGAAAATTTAAGTCATATGTAAAACAAAAATTCTTAAATTGAGGCATAACACAAAATACTAACAATCAATCGGGGTGGGGGAAATCAAGTTATTTCAAATAATTTATGAGATGGACAAAGTTAGAGAGAAAGTAAACTAAAGTCATGTTAAAGTTTAACATTGATTTAACATGTCATTGGTTTAACATTGAATAAGTATTATTGACCCACTATTATGTCTCAGAACCTATACTAGCTGCTAGCTGTGCTGTGCTCAGTCTTGTCCGACTCTGCGACTCTGTGGACTGTAGCCCACAGTCTGCTCTGTTCCTGTGATTTCCCAGGCAAGAATACTGGAGTGGGTGCTATTTCCTACTCCAGGGGATCTTCCTGACCACGGATTGAACCTGTATCTCCTACATTGGCAGGCACATTTTTTACCACTGCTCTACCTGGGGAGCACTTTACTAGCTGCTACTTCAGTTCAGTTCAGTTGCTCAGTCGTGTCCTATTCTTTGTGACCCCATGGATTGCAGCACACCAGGCTTCCCTGTCCATCACCAACTCCTGGAACTTGCTCAAACTCATGTCCATTGATGCCATCCAACCATCTCATCCTCTGTCATCCCCTTCTCCTCCTGCCTTCAATCTTTCCATGAATCAGGGTCTTTTCCAAAGAGTCAGTTCTTCACATCAGGTGGCCAAAGTATTAGAATTTCAGCTTCAGCATCAGTCCTTCCAATGAGTATTCAGGACTGATTTCCTTTAGGATGGACTGGTTGGATCTCTGTGTAGTCCAAGAGACTCTTGAGATTCTTCTCCAACACCACAGTTCAAAAGCATCAATTCTTCAGTGCTCAATTTTCTTTATAGTCCAACTCTCACATCCATAAATGACTTCTGGAAAAACCATAGCTTTGACTAGATGGACCTTTGTGGGCAAATTAATGTCTCTGGTTTTTAATATGCTGTCTAGGTTGGTCATAGCTTTTCTTTCAAGGAGTGAGCATGTTTTAATTTCATGGCTGCAGTGAACATCTGCAGTCACTTTGGAGCCCCCCAAATAAAGTCTGTCACTTGTTTCCCCATCTATTTGCCATGAAGTAATGGAACCAGATGCCATGATCTTAGTTTTCTGAATGTTGTTAAGCCACCTTTTTCACTCTCCTCTTTCATCTTCATCAAGAGGCTCTTTAGTTCTTCAATTTCTGCCGTACTAGCTGCTAAGGCTTTAGCAAAAAGGGCAAACTAACTTATCTGTAAATTATAATCCAGCATATAAACAGATAATAAATATGTGTACAAATATATAACATAATTTCTGGTTGTGATACATGCAATAAAGAATAAACAGGGTAAGAGTGTCAGGGGAGGGTCAAAGGGAGGGATTGCTACTACTTTAGATATGATGTTCTTGGAAAAAGATCGATCACATTTACACAGAGTCTTGTAGCTCAGTCAGTAAAAAGTGTCTGCGATGCAGGAGACCCGGGTTCGATTGATGGGTCAGGAAGATCCCCTCGAGAAGGAAATGGCAACCCACTCCAGTATTCTTACTTGCCTGGAGAATCTCACAGAGAGAGGAGTCTGGCAGGCCCCAGTCCATGGGGTTGCAAGAATTGGACATGACCTGAAAATAATAAGACCATTTAGAGGAACAGCCTTCTAGGAAAATGCTAGGTGAATGCAAAGGCCCTCATGCAACATTGACTTTGGTATATTTGAGAAACAGTAAGAAACAGGAAGCATTTCCCTGGTGGCTCAGCATTAAAGAATCAGCCTGCTATGCAGGAGACATGAGTCTGATCCCTGGATTGGGAAGCTCCCTGAAGAAAGAAATGGCAACTCACCCTTGTATTCTTGCCTGGGAAATCCTATGCACAGAGGAGCCTGGCAGGTGACAGTCCAGGGGGTTACAAAAGAGTCAGAGACAACTTAGCAATTAAACCACTACCTCAAGAAAAAGGAGTGAGAAAAGGTAGATGAATTTGAAGACACAGGCAGTATTCTAGAGGAACAGAAGCTGATGGTGAGCTGGATGTGGAGTCAAAGAATTTAGGATCCCCCCACCCACTCTCTCCCTATTACTCTGACATTGAGACACTTGGATAAATGGTAGAGCCAATTACTGTGATGGGCAAGCTGGAAAAGATGCAAATGTGTGAGGGAGTTGAGAGTAGAGAGGCAATAGGAGTTAGCAGATGATCCTGCTGGAGATCTGGAGAGTTTGGACTGAAGATCAATGATTAGGATCCGTCAGAATACAGATGGTATAAAGCTAGGGGATTGACTGAGGAAGCTCAGGCAGTGGGTGTAGACACAGAAGACAGGAGGTCCAAAGACTGGCTCCATGCTAGCATTTATAAATGGACCAGAAGGAGTACACAGAGGAGTAAGGGCTTGAACTCTTGGACTCTTTCTTGGACAAGAAAGCCACAGAGGGTGGAGTCCTGAAAGGCGGGGGGGTTGGGTGAAAAAGGAAAATCTCAAGGGTGAGTATGTAACCGAGTAATCTATTGAGAGGTCAGGTAAATCAGATGAACACTGAGAACTCACCATTAGATATGATGATCAGTGGATCATTCACAACCTAGATGAACTTACAGATTTACATACAATTTTTGACAATGATAGAGGAATGCACAAAGTTAAAGCAAACTCCCTGGTGGCTCAGATGTTAAAGAATCAGTCTGCAATGCAGGATACTTGGGTTCAATCCCTGAGTTGGGAAGATCCTCTGGAAAAAGGAATGGCAACCCGCTTCAGTATACTTGCCTGGAGAATTCCATGGACAGAGGAGCCTGGCTGGCTATAGTCCAGGGAGTCACAAGAGTCAGATAGGACTGAGTGACTAACACTTTCACTACTTTTTTTTTTTTCAAAGCAAAATCCTGATATAAAAATATGCCAGAGAGGGATCAATTCTTCTACCCTACCCTTCCTGGCCCCCACCCCACCCTCCCTGGGGACCCCTGTTTCTGAAAGGTGCCATATCCTTTGATAGAGTGGGTCACAGAGCAACAGGATGGAACCATTCTTTTTTTTTTATTTTTTTTATTGAAGGATAATTGTTTTACAGAATTTTGTTGTTTTCTGTCAAACTTCAACATGATTCAGCCATAGGTATACATATATCACCTCCCTTTTGAACCTCCCTCCCCTCTCCCTCCCCATCCCACCCCTCTAGATTGATACAGAGCCCCTGTTTGAGTTTCCTAAGCCATACAGCAAATTCCTGTTGGCTATCTATTTTACATATGGTAATATAAGTTTCCATGTTACTCTTTCCTTACATCTCACCATCTCCTCCCCTCTCCCCATGCCCATAAGTCCATTCTCTATGTCTGTTTCTCCATTGCTGCCCTGCAAATAAATTCTTCACTTACCATTTTTCTAGATCCCGTTTAGGTGTGTTATAATACAATAATTACCTTTCTCTTTCTGACTCACTTCACTGTGTATAATAGGTTCTAGGTTCACTCACTTTATCAGAACTGACTCAAATGCATTGCTTTTTATGGCTGAGTAATATTCCATTCTGTATATGTACCACAACTTCTTTATCCATTTATCTGTCAATGGTTGCTTCCATATTCTAGCTATTGTAAATAGTGCTGCGATGAAAAATGGGATACATGTGTCTTTTTCAACCCTGGTTTCCTCAGGATATATGAATAGGAGTGGGATTGCTGGGTCATATGGTGGTTTTATTCCTAGCTTTTTAAGGAGTCTGCATTCTGTTTTCCATAGTGGCTATATCAGTTTACATTTCCACCAACAGGGCATGTTCAGTTCAGTTCAGTCACTCAGTCATGTCCAACTCTTTGTGACTCCATGAACCACAGCATTCCAGGCCTCGCTGTCCATCACCAACTCCCGGAGTCCTCCCAAACCCATGTCCATTGAGTCAGTGATGCCATCCAAACATCTCATCCTCTGTCGTCCCCTTCTCCTCCTGCCCTCAATCTTTCCCAGCATCAGGGTCTTTTCAAATGAGTCAGCTCTTTGCATCAGGTGGCCAAAGTATTGGAGTTTCAGCTTCAACATCAGTCCTTCCAATGAACTGATCTCCTTTAGGATGGACTGGCTGGATCTTCTTGCAGTTCAAGGGACTCTCAAGAGTCTTCTCCAAAACCACAGTTCAAAAGCATCAATTCTTCTGTGCTCAGTTTTCTTTATAGTCCAACTCTCACATCCATACATGACCACAGGAAAAACCATAGCCTTCACTAGACGGACCTTTGTTGACAAAGTGATTTCAGTGCTTTTTAATATGCTGTCTAGGTTGGTCATAACTTTCCTTCCAAGGAGTAAGCGTCTTTTAATGTCATGGCTGCAATCACCATCTGCAGTGATTTTGGAGCCCAGAAAAATAAAGTCAGCCACTGTTTCCCCATCTATTTGCCACGAAGTTATGGGACTGATTGCCATGATCTTAGTTTTCTGAATGTTGAGGTTTAACTTTTTCCCTCTCCTCTTTCACTTTCATCAAGAGGACCTTTAGTTCTTCTTCACTTTCTGCCATAAGTGTGGTGTCATCTGCACATCTGAGGTTATTGATATTTCTCCTGGCAATCTTGATTCCAGCTTGTACTTCCTCCAGCCCAGCATTTCTCATGATGTACTCTGCATATAAGTTAAATAAGCAAAAGCGTTCCCTTTTCTCCACACTCTCTCCAGCATTTATTGTTTATAGACTTTTTGATGATGGCCATTCTGACCAGTGTGAGGTGATAGCTCATTGTGGTTTTGATTTGCATTTCTCTAATAATGAGAGATGTTGAGTTCCTTCTCATGTGTTTGTTAACCATCTGTATGTCTTCTTTAGAGAAATGTCTGTTTAGGTCTTTTCCCCACTTTTTGAATGAGTTGTTTGTTTTTCTGGCATTGAGTTGTATGAGCTAATTGTATATTTTGAAATTGATCCTTTTTCTGTTGCTGCATTTGCTATTATTCTCTCCCATTCTGAGGGTTGCCTTTTCACCTTGCTTATAGTTTCCTTAGCTGTGCAAAAGCTTTTAAGTTTAATCAGGTTCATTTTTTTACTTTTGTTTTTATTTCAGTGACTCTAGGAGGTGGGTCATAGAGGATCTTGCTTTGATTTATGTCATCAAGTGTTCTGCCTATGTTTTCCTCTAAGAGTTTTATAGTTTCTGATCTTATATTTAGGTCTTGAATCCTTTTGAATTTATCTTTGTGTATGGTTTTAGGAAGTGTTCTACTTTCTTTCTTTTACATGTAGCTGTCCAGTTTCCCAGCACCATTTATTGAAGAGGCTGTCTTTGCCCCATTATATATTCTTACCTCCTTTGTCAAAAACAGGGTATCCATAGGTGCATGTTTTTATTTCTGGGCTTTCTATCTTATTCCATTGGTCTATATTTCTGTGTTTATGCTAGTACCATACTGTCTTAATGACTGTAACTTTGTAGTATAATCTGAAATCAGGAAGGTTGATTCCTCCAGCTCCATTCTTCTTTCTCAAGACTGCTTTGGCTATTCAGGGTCTTTTGTGTTTCCATATGAATTGTGAAATTTTTTCTTCTAATTCTGTGGAAAATGCCATTAGTAATTTGATAGCGATTGCACTGAATCTGTAGATTGCATTTGATAGTATAGTCATTTTCACAAGTTTGATTCTTCCTACCCAGGAACATGGAATATCTCTCCATCTGTTTATGTCATCTTTGATTTCTTTCATCAGTGTCTTATAATTTTCTGTGTACAGTTCTTTTTGTCATTAGGTAAGTTTATTCCTAGATATTTAATTCTTTTTATTGCAATGGTGAATGGAATTGATTCCTTAATTTCTCTTTCTGGTTTTTCTTTTTTTAAATTTTTTAAAAAAATATAAATTTATTTATTTTAATTGGAGGCTAATTACTTTACAATATTGTATTGGTTTTGCCCTACATCAACATGAATCTGCCACAGTGTACACATGTTCCCCATCCTGAAGCCCCCTCCCACCTCCCTCCCCATACTGTCCCTCTGGGTCATCCCAGTGCACCAGCCCCAAGCATCCTGTATCATGCATCAAACCTGGACTGGTGATTCATTTCATCTATGATATTATACATGTTTCAATGCCATTCTCCCAAATCATCCCACCCTCTCCCTCTCCCACAGAGTCCAAAAGACTGTTCTATACATCTGTGTCTCTTTTGCTGTCTCGCATACAGGGTTATTGTTATTGTTACCATCTTTCTAAATTTCAAATATATGCGTTAGTATACTATATTGGTGTTTTTCTTTCTGGCTTACTTCACTCTGTATAATAGGCTCCAGTTTCATCCACCTCAATAGACTGATTCAAATGTATTCTTTTTAATGGCTGAGTAATACTCCATTGTGTATATGTACCACAGCTTTCTTATCCATTCATCCGCTGATGGAAATCTAGGTTGTTTCCATGTCCTGGCTATTATAAACAGTATTGTTAGTATATAGAAATGCAAGTGATTTCTGTGTATTGATTTTGTATCCTGCAACCTTGCTAAATTCACTGATTAGCTCTAGTAATTTTCTGATACTATCTTTAGGGTTTTCTATGTACAGTATCATATCATCTGCAAACAATGAGAGCTTTACTTTTTCTTTTCAGATCTGGATTCATTTTATTTATTTTTCTTCTCTGATTGCTGTATCTAGGACTTCCAGAACGATGTTGAATAACAGTGGTGAAAATGGACACCCTTGTCTTCTTCCTGATCTTAGGGTGAATGCTTTCAATTTTTCACCATTGAGAATAATGTTTGCTGTAGGCTTACCATATATGGCCTTTACTATGGATTATGGAAAAAACAAGAGAGTTCCAGAAAAACATCTATTTCTGCTTTATTGACTATGCCAAAGCCTTTGACTGTGTGGATCACAATAAACTGTGGAAAATTCTGAAAGAGATCGGAATATCAGACCACCCGACCTGCCTCTTAAGAAATCTGTATCCAGATCAGGAAGCAACAGTTAGAACTGGACATGGAACGACAGACTGGAATATAGTTCCAAATAGGAAAAGGAGTACATTAAGGCTGTATATCATCACCCTGCTTATTTAACTTCTATGCAGAGTACGTCATGAGAAACGCTAGACTGGAAGAAACACAAGCTGGAATCAAGATTGCTGGGAGAAATATCAGTAACCTCAGATATGCAGATGACACCACCCTTATGGCAGAAAGTGAAGAGGAACTAAAAAGCCTCTTGATGAAAGTGAAAGAGGATAGTGAAAAAGTTGGCTTAAAGATCAAAATTCAGAAAACGAAGATCATGGCATCCGGTCCCACCACTTCATGGGAAATAGATGGGGAAACAGTGGAAACAGTGTCAGACTTTATTTTTGGGGCTCCAAAATCACTGCAGATGGTGACTGCAGCCATGAAATTAAAAGACGCTTACTCGGAAGGAAAGTTATGACCAACCTAGATAGCATATTGAAAAGCAGAGACACGACTTTGCCAACAAAGGTCTGTCTAGTCAAGGCTATGGTTTTTCCTGTGGTCATGTATGGATGTGAGAGTTGGACTGTGAAGAAGGCTGAGTGCCAAAGAATTGATGCTTTTGAACTGTGGTGTTGGAGAAGACTCTTGAGAGTCCCTTGGACTGCAAGGAGATCCAACCAGTCCATTCTGAAGGATTCAGCCCTGGGATTTCTTTGGAACGAATGATGCTAAAGCTGAAACTCCAGTACTTTGGCCACCTCATGCAAAGGGTTGACTCATTGGAAAAGACTCTGATGCTGGGAGGGATTGGGGGCAAGAGGAGAAGGGGACAACAGAGGATGAGATGGCTGGATGGCATCACTGACTCGATGGACGTGAGTCTGAGTGAACTCTGGGAGTTTGTGATGGACAGGGAGGCCTGGCATGCTGTGATTCATGGGGTCGCAAAGAGTCGGACACGACTGAGCGACTGAAATGAACTGAACTGAACTGATGTTGAGGTAGGTTCCTTCTGTGCCCATTTTTGGAAGAGTTTTAATCATAAATGAGTGCTGAATTTTGTCAAAGGCTTTTTCTGCATCTACTGAGATGATGATATGGTTTTTTATCTTTCAATTTATTAATATGGTATATCACATTGATTGATCTGTGTATATTGAAGAATCCTTGCATTCCTGGTATAAACCCAACTTGATAATGGTGTATATGCTTTTGGATGTGTTGCTGAATTCTGTTTGATAAAATTTTGTTGAGGGTTTTTGCATCTATGTTCATCAAAGATAATGCCCTGTAGTTTTCTTTTTTTGCATTATCTTTGTCTGGGTTTGGTATGAGAGTGATGGTGGCCTTGTAGAATGAGTTTGGAGTGTTCCTTTCTCTGAAATTTTTTGAAAGAATTTTAGAAGGATAGGCATTAGCTCTTCTCTAAAAGTTTTATAGAATTCTCCTGTGAAACCGTCTGGTCCTGGGCTTTCATTTTTTGGGAAATTTTTGATCACAGCTTCAATTTCAGTGCTTGTAACTGGGTTGTTCATAATTTCTATTTCTTCCTGGTTCAGTCTTGGAAGATTGAACTTTTCTAAGAATCTGTCCTTTTCTTCCAGATTATCCATTTTATTGCCATATAGTTGTTCATAATATTCTCTTATAATCTTTTGTATTTCTGCATTGTCAAATGTAACCTCTCCTTTTACATTTATAATTTTTTTTACATGCAATTTTGGCCATTTAAAAAAATTTTAGTTGGAGGCTAATTACTTTACACTATTGTGGTGGTTTTTGCCATACATTCACATGAATCAGCCATGGGTGTACATGTGTTCCCCATCCTGACCTTCCCTCCCAGCTACCTCCCTTCCCATCCCTCAGGGTCATCCCAGTACACCAGCCCTGAGCACCCTGTCTCATGCATCGAATCTGGACTGGTGATCTATTTCACATATAATAATATACATGTTTCAATGCTATTCTCTTGAATCACCCCACCCTTGCTTTCTCCCACAGAGACCAACAGTCTGTTCTTTACATCTTTGTCTCTTTTGCTGTCTTGTGTATAGGGTCATTGTTACCATCTTTCTAAATTCCATATATATGTGTTAATATACTGTATTGGTGTTTTTCTTTCTGGCTTACTTCGCTCTATACAATAGGCTCCAGTATCAGCCATCTCATTAGAACTGATTCAAATGCATTCTTTTTAATAGCTGAGTAATATTTCATTGTGTATATGTACCACAACTTTCTTATCCATTTGTCTGCTGATGGACATCCAGGTTGCTTCCATGTCCTGGCTATTGTAAACAGTGTTACAACGAACATTGGGGTACACATGTCTCTTTCAATTCTGGTTTCCTTGGTGTGTATACCCAGCAGTGGGTATATATAGCCACTATATATTGCTGGGTCATATAGCAGTTCTATTTCCAGTTTTTTAAGGAATCTCCACACTGTTCTCCATAGTGGTTGTACTAGTTTACATTCCCACAAACAGTGTAAGAGAGTTCCTTTTTCTCTGCACCATCTCCAGCATTTATTTTTTGTAGACTTTTTGATAGCAGCCATTCTGACTGGCGTGAAATGGTACCTCATTGTGGTTTTGATTTGCGTTTCTCTGATAATGAATGATGTTGAACATCTTTTCATGTGTTTGTTAGCCATCTGTATGTCTTTGGATAAATGTCTGTTTAATTCTTTGGCCCATTTTTTGATTGGGTCACTTATTTTTCTGAAATTGAGCTGCAGGAGCTGCTTGTATATTTTTTAGATTAATTCTTTGTCAGTTGCTTCATTTGCTATTATTTTCTCCCATTCTGGAGGCTGTCTTTTCACCTTGCTTACAGTTTCCTTCGTTGTGCAAATGCTTTTAAGTTTAATTAGGTCCCATTTGTTTATTTTTGCTTTTATTTCCATTACTTTGGGAGGTGGGTCATAGAGGATCCTGCTATGATTTATGTCAGAGAGGGTTTTACCTTTGTTTTCCTCTAGGAGTTTTATCCTTTCTAGGCTTACATTTAGATCTTTAATCAGTTTTGAGTTTATTTTTGTGTATGGTTTTACAAAGCTGTTCTAGTTTCATTCTTTTACAAATGGTTGACCAGTTTTCCCAGCACAACTTGTTAAAGAGACTGTCTTTTCTCCATTGTATATTCTTGCCTCCTTTGTCAAAGATAAGGTGTCCACAGGTGTGTGGATTTATCTCTGGGCTTTCTATTTTGTTCCATTGATCTATGTTTCTGTCTTTGTGCCAGTACCATACTGTCTTGATGACTGTAGCTTTGTAGTAGAGCCTGAAGTCAGGCAGGTTGATTCCTCCAGTTCCATTCTTCTTTCTCAATATTGCTTTGGCTATTCCAGGTTTTTTTTGTATTTCCATACAAATTGTGGAATCATTTGTTCTAGTTCTCTGAAAAATAATGCTGGTAGCTTGGTAGGGAGTGCAATGAATCTATATATTGCTTTGGGCAGTATACTCATTTTCACTATATTTATTCTTCTGATCCACAAACATGGTATATTTCTCTATCTATTTGTGTCCTCTTTGATTTCTTTCATCAGTGTTTTATAGTTTTATATATATATAGGTCTTTTGTTTCTTTAGGTGGATTTATTCCTAAGTATTTTATTCTTTTCATTGCAATGGTGAATGGAATTGTTTCCTTAATTTCTCTTAATTTCTTCTCTGATTGCTGTGGCTAAAACTTCCAAAACTATGTTGAATAGTAGTGGTGAGAGTGGGCATCTTTGTCTTGTTCCTGACTTTAGGGGAAATGCTTTCAATTTTTCACCATTGAGGATAATGTTTGCTGTGGGTTTATCATATATGGCTTTTATTATGTTGAGGTATGCTCCTTCTATGCCTGCTTTCTGGAGGGTTTTTATTATAAATGGATGTTGAATTTTGTCAAAGGCTTTCTCTGCATCTATTGAGATAATCATATGGTTTTTCTCTTTCAATTTGTTAATGTGGTGTATCACATTGATTTGTGAATACTGAAGAATCCTTTCATCCCTGGGATAAAGCCTACTTGGTCATGATGTATGATCTTTTTATTGTGTTGTTGGATTCTGTTTGCTAGAATTTTGTTAAGGATTTTTGCATCTATGTTCATCAATGATATTGGCCTGTAGTTCTCTTTTTTTGTGGCATCTTTGTCTGGTTTTGGTATTAGGGTGATGGTGGCCTGATAGAATGAGTTTGAAAGTCTACCTTCCTCTGCAATTTTCTGGAACAGTTGAGCAGGATAGGTGTTAACTCTTCTCTAAATTTTTAGTAGAATTCAGCTGTGAAGCCATCTGGTCCTGGGCTTTTGCTTTTTGGAAGATTTCTGATTACAGTTTTGATTTCTGTGCTTGTGATGGGTCTTTTAAGATTTTCTATTTCTTCCTGGTTTGTTATACTTCTCTAAGAATTTGTCCATTTCTTCCAAGTTGTCCATTTTATTGGCATTCAGTTACTGATAGTAGTCTCTTATGATCCTTCGTATTTCTATGTTGTCTGTTGTGATTTCTCCATTTTCATTTCTAATTTTGTTGATTTGATTCTTCTTGCCTTTTTTCTTGATTAGTCTGGCTAATGGTTATTCTATTTTATTTATCTTCTTAAAGAACCAGATTTTAGCTTTGTTGCTTTTGGCTATGGTCTCCTTTGTTTCTTTTGCATTTATTTCTGCCCTAATTTTTATGATTTCTTTCCTTCTACTAACTCTAGAGTGCTTCATTTCTTATTTTTCTAGTTGCTTAAGTGTAGAGTTAGGTTTTTTATTTGATTTCTCTCCTGTTTCTTGAGGTAGGCGTGTATTGCTATGAACCTTCCCCTTAACACTGCTTTTACTGAATCCCATAGGTTTTGAGTTGTTGTGTTTTCATTTTCATTTGTTTCTATGCATATTTTGATTTCTTTTTCGATTTCTTCTGTGATTTGTTGGTTATTCAGAAGTGTGTTGTTTAGCCTCCATGTGTTTATATTTTTAATAGTTTTTTTCCTGTACTGCTACTGCTGCTGCTGCTAAGTCGCTTCAGTCATGTCCGACTCTGTGCTACCCCATAGATGGCAGCCCACCAGGTTCCTCCATCCCTGGGATTCTCCAGGCAAGAACACTGGAGTGGGTTGCCATTTCCTTCTCCAATGCATGAAAATGAAAAGTCAAAGTGAAGTCGCTCAGTCGTGTCTGACTAGTTGACATTTAATCTTACCGCATTGTGATCAGGAAAGATGCTTGAGATGATTTCAATTTTTTTGAATTTACCAAGGCTAGATTTACGGTCCAGGATGTGATCTATCCTAGAGAAGGTTCTGTGTGCACTTGAGAAAAAGGTGAAATTCATTGTTTGGGGGTGAAATGCCCTATAGATATCAATTAGGTCTAACTGGTCCAATGTATCATTTAAAGTTTGTGTTTCCTTGCTAATTTTCTGTTTAGTTGATCTATCCATAAGTTTGAGTGGGGTATTAAAGTGTCCTACTATTATTGTGTTACTGTTAATTTCCCCTTTCATACTTGTTAACATTTGCCTTACATATGGTAGTGCTCCTATGTTGGGTGCATATATATTTATAACTGTTATATCTTCTTCTTGGATTGATCCTTTGATCATTATGTAGTGTCCTTCTTTGTCTCTCTCTCTCTCTTTTTTTTCTTTTTTGCATTTCTTTTCCATGGGGATGGTCTTGATCCCTGAAGAAACACAAGCTGGAATCAAGATTGCTGGGAGAAATATCAATAACCTCAGATATGCAGATGATACCACCCTTATGGCAGAAAGTGAAGAGGAACTAAAAAGCCTCTTGATGAAAGTGAAAGTGGAGAGTGAAAAAGTTGGCTTAAAGCTCAACAATCAGAAAACGAAGATCATGGCATCCGGTCCCATCACTTCATGGGAAATAGATGGGGAAACAGTGGAAACAGTGTCAGACTTTATTTTGGGGGGCTCCAAAATCAGTACAGATGGTGACTGCAGCCATGAAATTAAAAGACGCTTACTCCTTGGAAGGAAAGTTATGACCAACCTAGATAGCATATTGAAAAGCAGAGACATTACTTTGCCAACAAAGGTTCGTCTAGTCAAGGCTATGGTTTTTCCTGTGGTCATGTATGGATGTGAGAGTTGGACTGTGAAGAAGGCTGAGCGCTGAAGAATTGATGCTTTTGAACTGTGGTGTTGGAGAAGACTCTTGGGAGTCCCTTGGTCTGCAAGAAGATCCAACCAGTCCATTCTGAAGGTGATCAGCCCTGGGATTTCTTTGGAAGAAATGATGCTGAAGCTGAAACTCCAGTACTTTGGCCACCTCATGCAGAGTTGACTCATTGGAAAAGACTCTGATGCTGGGAGGGATTGGGGGCAGGAGGAGAAGGAGACGACAGAGGATGAGATGCTGGATGGCATCACTGACCCGATGGATGTGAGTCTGAGTGAACTCTGGGAGTTGTTGATGGACAGGGAGGCCTGGCATGCTGCAATTCATGGGGTCTCAAAGAGTCGGACACGACTGAGCAACTGATCTGATCTGATCTTTGTCTCTTTTCTCAGCCTTTATTTCAAAGTCTATTTTATCTGATATGAGTATTGCTACTCCTGCTTTCTTTTGGTCTTCATTTGCATGATATACCTTTTTCCAGCCCTTCACTTTCAGTGTGTATGTATCCCTAGGTTTGAGGTGGGTCTCTTGTAGACAGCATATCTTGGGGTCTTGTTTTTATCTATTTAGCCAGTCTTTGTGTTTTGGTTGGGGCATTCAACCCATTTACATTTTTGGTAATTATTGATAAGTATGATCCTGTTGCCATTTACTTTGCTGTTTTGGGTTCGAGTTTATACACCTTTTCTGTGATTCCTGTCTAGAGAAGATCCTTTAGCATTTGTTGAAGAGCTGGTTTGATGGTGCTGAATTTTCTGAGCTTTTGCTTGTCTGTAAAGCTTTTGATTTCTCGTTCATATTTGAATGAGATCCTTGCTGGGACAGTAATCTGAGTTGTAGGTTTTTCTCTTTCATCACTTCAAGTATGTCCTGCCATTCTCTTCTGTCTTGAAGAGTTTCTATTGAAAGATCAACTGTTATCCTTATGGGGTTCCTCTTGTGAATTATTTGTTGCTTTTCCCTTCCTGCTTTTAATATTTGTTGTTTGTGTTTGATCTTCATTAATTTGATTAATATGTGTCTTGGGGTGTTTTGCCTTGGGTTTATTCTGTATGGGACTCTCAGAGTTCCTTGGACTTGGGTGGCTATTTCCTTCCCCATTTTAGGGACGTTTTCAACTATTATCTCCTCAAGTATTTTTTCAAGGCCTTTCTTTTTGTCTTCTGGGACTCCTATGATTTGAATGTTGGGGTGTTTAACATTGTCGCAGAGGTCTCTGGGGTTGTCCTCATTTCTCTTCATTCTTTTTTTCTTTTTTCCTCTCTGCTTCATTTATTTCCACCATTCTATCTTCCACCTCACTTATCCTATCTTCTGCCTCAGTTATTCTACTGTTGGTTACCTCTAGAGTGCTTTTGATCTCAGTTATTGCATTATTCATTATTGATTGACTCCTTTTTATTTCTTCTGTGTCCTTGTTAAACTTCGTGCATCTTCTCAATCCTTGTCTCCAGAATATTTATCTATAATTCCATTTTGTTTTCAAGATTTTGGATCATATTTATTATCATTATTTTGAATTCTTTTTCAGGTAGACTCCTTATCTCCTCCTCTTTTGTTTGGTTTGGTGGGCTTTTATCATGTTCCTTTACCTGCTGAGTATTTCTCTGCCTTTTCATCTTGTTTAGGTTGCTGTGTTTGGGGTGGCCTTTCTGTAGGCTGGAAGTTTGTGGTTCCTCTTTATTGTGGAGGTTCCTCCCTGTGGGTACAGTTGAACGAGTGGCTTGTCAAGGTCCCTGGTTAGGGAAGATTGTGTTGGTCTTCTGGTGGGTAGAGGTGGATCTCTTCTCTCTGGAGTGCAATGAAGTCCAGTAGTGAGTTTTGAGGTGTCTATGGGTTTGGTGTGACTTTTGGCCACCTGTATTTTTGTGCTCAGGGTAATTTAATGCATTGTTGGAGAATTAGTTTGGTATGTCTTGCTCTGAAACTTGTTGGCTCTTGGGTGGAGCTTGGTTTCATTGTAGGTATGGAGGCTTTTGGATGAGCTCTTGTCAATTAATGTTCCCTGAAGTCAGGAGTTTTCTGTTGTTCTCAAGTTTTGGATTTTAACCTCCTTCCTGTGGCTTTCAGTCTTAGTCTTACAGTAGTCTCAAGACTTCTTCATCCATACAGCACCAATGATAAAACATCTAGGTTAATGGTGAAAAGATTCTCCACAGTAGGAGACACTCAGAGAGGTTCACAGAGTTATATGGAGAAGAGAAGAGGGAGGAGGGAAATAGAGGTGACCAGGAGGACAAGAGTGGGAATCAGAAGGGGAGAGAGCAGTCTAGCCAGTAATCAATTCCCTATTTGCTCTCCACAGTCTGGAACACTCAGAAAGGTTCATGGAGTTCCATAGAGAAGAGAAGAGGGAGGAAGGAGATAGAAGTGACCAGGAGGAAAGGAGAGGGAGTCAAAAGGAGAGAGACCAATCTAGCCTGTGATCAGTTCCCTAAGTGTTCTCCACAGCCCGAAACACCCAAAGAGATTCACAGAGTTATGTAGAGAAGAGAAAGGGGAGGGAGGAGTAGAGGTGACCTGAGGGAGAAAAAGGAGAGTCAAAAAGGGAGAGAGCAATCAAGCCAGTAATCACACTCCTAAGTAAAAATGGGTACTGAAGATTGGATTCTTAAAGGTACAGAATTGATAACAAATACCAAAAGGCAAATATTAAAAATCTAGAGTAGAAGTTAGACTCTCAAAAATACAATATTAAAAAAAAAAAAAACACAAAAGTTATAAAAAAATACATATGAAATTTACTTTAAAAATGGGGTCTTTTTTTTTTTGTAAGGTACTAGCAGGTTTTAAAAATGAAAATTAAAGGAGTAATAAAGAACCTAAAATAAAAAAATTAAAAATTAAAAAATGATGATAGTAAAATATATCTAGGAATTTCTGTGGAGCTGTTGAGGGTAGTGTGGGGTCAGTTCAGTTTCAGATAGTTCCTTGTTCCATCTTATACTTCTCCTCAAGGTCTATAGGTCCCTTCCAATGTAGCCGATGCTAGCTACAGGGTTTTAATCTGTTGCACCTGTCACTTCCAAAGTGGTTCACTCTCCTTTGTTTATTTTGGCCTCCTCTATTTGCAAGTCTCTTCAGTATCTAACTTCCACCCTGACACAAGGGGGCAAAGGTGGTCATTTATTTAGGCTCACCTGTTCAGTTGTGCCACGGGGAGGGAGGAACACTGCAAACAAATATCACTGGTGTGTGTGGGGAGTGCTCACAGTGTCTGGGCCACACTGGGTTTGCCCCTGCTCACAGCATGTGTGCTTTCCCCGTCTACACTGCTCAGGTTCCTGGTTGCTCTGCAGGGGAGCTGTCTAAGGAGGGCCCTGGGTTGCGTGAATGTCCCAGGTCTAAGCCGCTCAGGTTCAGGTTCTCGGGTATTTCACAAAGGCACAAACTTGGCTGGGCCTGCGTTTTGTGCCCTTCCCAAGTCCTAGCAGCTCAGGCAACCAGGTGCTTGTCCAGCGTACACTCCCCAGGTGGGTGGTGTGTCTTAATCACCTCCCTAGTCCCAATCGCTTGGTTTTTCAGTTGCACCAGGAGAGTGCTGTCTCAGGGGTGCTGTATGTATCCTCTGGGGAGCTGATCTCTGGCTGTGACCCTTCTGGCAGATGTCAACCGTCCAGGATCCCAGGAAGACTTGTTAGCAACTGGGGGCCTGCTCGCAGTTTGGTAGAGGATGCCATCTCTGGGGACGAGTTTGTCCCTCTCCCTCTGGCTCTGGCTGTCACCCACCTGCATCCCTGCATCCAGCAGGGGATGGGCCTGTCCACTACCAAATAGCTGTCCTCTGGTATTCTCTCAGTCCTTTGTTCTGTGAGCAGGCCGGCAGTGCCTTAGGTTAGAGCTTTTCACAGGAAAGTTCTCCTCTCTCTTTCATCTTTTTTTTTTTTTTTTTAAACTCTCTCTGGCTATCCCACAGTTTGGGTTGCTGTCTCATGTTAGCTCCCTCAG
The DNA here is from genome assembly GCF_032452875.1 of Bos javanicus. NCBI lineage: Eukaryota > Metazoa > Chordata > Mammalia > Artiodactyla > Bovidae > Bos > Bos javanicus. Next base: position 41,941,304 of record NC_083878.1, read on the forward strand.
ATTGCCCTCAGGGCATTCAGGCCCTCTCTTACCGCAAACAATGCAGCCCAGGCCTCCCTGTTCATCAACCCCCTTGCTGGCAGCTGACACAAGCATCTGGCTACTTCTCCACTGGGAGTTGCAGCTAGGCGCGTAATTTGTGGGTTTTATTTATTTATTTTTCCCTCCCAGTTATGTTGCCCTCTGGCATTCCAAAACTCCCCACACACCTGCTTGTGGGAGGGTTTCCTGGTGTTTGGAAACTTCTCTTTTACAACTCCCTCCCCAGGATGGGTCTCTGTACCTAACTCTTTTGTCTCTCTTTTTATCTTTTACATTTTGTCCTACCTCCATTCAAAGACAATGGGCTGCCTCTCTGGGTGCCTGGTGTCCTCCACCAGCGTTCAGAAATTGTTTTGTGGTAGTTGCTCAGCATTCAAGTGATTTTTCAATGAATTTGTGGGAGAGAAAGTGGTCTCCCCATCCTATTCCTCCACCATCTTCCATTTCTAATTTTGTTGATTTGATTCTTCTCTCTTTTTTTCTTGATAAGTCTGGCTAAAGATTTCTCAATCTTGTTTATCTTCTCAAAGAACAAGCTTTTATTTTTCTTAATCTTTACTACTGTTTCTTTCATTTCTTTCTGCTTGGATCTTTATGATTTCTTTCCTTCTACTAATTTGAGAGATTTTTTTTGTTATTTTTCCAGGTGTTTTAGGTGTAAAGTTAGGTTGTCTGTTCGATGTTTTTCTTGTTTCTTGAGGTCGGATTGTATTGCTATAAACTTCCCTCTTAGAACTGCTTTTGCTGCATCCCATAGGTTTTGAGTTGTGTTTTCATTATCATTTGTTTTGAGACATTTTTAGATTTATTCAGTAACCTATTGGTTATTTAGAAACACGTTGTTTAATCTCCATATGTTTATGTTTTTTACAGTTTCTTTCTTGTAATTGATATCTAGTCTCATAGCGTTGTGGTCAGAGATGAAGCTTGATACAATTTCAATTTTCTTATATTTACTGAGGTTTGATTTGTGACCCAAGATGTAGTCTATCCTGGAGAATGTTCCACGTGCACTTGAGAAGAAGATGTATTCTTATGCATTTGGATGGAATGGCCTGAAGATATCAATGAGATCCATCTCATCTAATGTATCATTTAAGGCTGCTGCTACTGTTGCTAAGTTGCTTCAGTCATGTCCGACTCTGTGCGACCCCATAGATGGCAGCCCACCAGGCTCTCCCGTCCCTGGGATTCTCCAGGCAAGAACACTGGAGTGAGTTGACATTTTCTTCTCCAATTCATGAAAGTGAAAGTGAAGTCTCTCAGTTGTGTCCGACTCTTAGTGGCCCCAAGACTAGTGTTTCCTTATTAATATTCTGTCCATTGGTATGAGTGGGGTGTTAAAGTCTCCTGCTATTATTGTGTTACTGTCAATTTCTCCTTTTATGTCTGTTAGTGTTTGTCTTATGTATTGAGGTGCTCCTATGTTGGGTGCATAGATATTTACAATTGTTATGTCTTCCTCTTGGATTGATCCCTTGATCATTATGCAGTGTCCTTCCTTATCTCTTGTAATCTTCTTTATTTTAAGGTCTATTTTGTCTGATATGAGGACTGCTACTCCAGCTTTGTTTTCCTTCCTATTTGCATGGGATATATTTTCCCATCTTCTCACTTTCAGTCAATATGTGTCTTTAGGTCTGAAGTTCATTTCTTGTGGACAACATATATATGGATCTTGTTTTTATATCCATTCAGCCAGGCTGTGTCTTTTGGTTGGAGCATTTAATCCACTTACATTTAAAGTAATTATTGATATATATGTTCCTATTGCCATTTTCTAAAGGCTTCCCTAGTAGCTCAGATGGTAAAGCATCTGACTGCAATGCAGGAGACCCGGGTTTGATCCCTGAGTTGGGAAGATCCCCTGAAGAAGGAAATGGAAACCCACTGCAGAATCCTTGCCTGGAAAATCCCATGGACAGAAGAGCCTGGCAGGCTGTATAATCCATGAGGTCACAAAGAGTCGGACATGACTGAGCAACTAACATACAAATTGTTTGGGGTTGGTTTTGTAGATCTTTTTTCTTCTCTTGTAGTTCTTGAATTTCTAAGTCCATTTAACATTTGTTGTAAAGCTGGTTTGATGGTGCTGAATTCTCTTAACTTTCGCTTGTATGAAAAGCTTTTTATTTCTCCATCAATTTTGAGTGCAATCTTTGCTGCATACAGTAATTTTGGTTGTAGATTTTTTTCCTTTCAGTACATTAAATATACCCTGCCATTCCCTTCTGGCCTTCAGAGTTTCTGCTGAAAGATCAGCTGTTAGGCATATGGGGTTTCCCTTGTATGTTACTTGTTGCTTTTCCGTTGCTGCTTTTAATATTCTTTCTTTGTGTTTAGTCTTTGTTAGTTTGATTAATATTGTCTTGGTGTGTTTCTCCTTGGGTTTATCCTGTATGGGACTCTTTGTGCTTCTTGGACTCTATTGACTATTTCCTTTTCCATGTTGGGGGAATTTTCAAGTATAATCTCTTCAAAAATTTTCTCATACCTGTTCTTTATCTCTTCTTCTTCTGGGACCCCTATAATTTGAATGTTGGTGTGTTTGTCCCAGAGGTCTCTGAGACTATCTGTTCAGTTCTTTTCATTCCTTTTACTTTATTTTGCTCTTCAGAAATTATTTCCACCATTTTATCTTCCAGCTCACTGCTTTGTTCTTCTGCTTCAGATATTCTGCTATTAATTCATTCTGCTGCTGCTGCTGCTAAGTCACTTCAGTACTGTCCGACTCTGTGAGACCCCATAGATGCCAGCCCACCAGGCTCCCCCATCCCTGGGCTTCTCCAGGCAAGAACACCAGAGTGGGATGCCATTTCCTTCTCCAATGCAGGAAAGTGAAAAGTGAAAGTGAAGTCGCTCAGTCGTGTCCAACTCTTAGCGACCCCATGGACTGTAGCCTACCAGGCTTCTCTGTCCATGGGAGTTTTCCAGGCAAGAGTACTGGAGTGGGGTGCCATTGCCTTCTCCAATTGATTCATTCTAGAGTATTTTTAATTTCAGTAATTGTGTTGTTTGTCTCTGTATGTTTATTCTTGAATTCTTCTTTGTTAATTGATTCTTGCATTTTCTCTATTTTGTTTTCAAGGTTTTTGATCATCTTTACCATCATTATTCTGAATTCTTTTTCAGGTAGTTGCCTATTTCCTCTTCATTTACTTGAACTTCTGTGTTTCTAGTTTGTCCCTTCATTTGTGTAGTATTTCTTGCCTTTTCATTAAATATATATATATATATATATATATATATATATATATATATATATATATATATATATTCGTGCCTGGAAAATCCCATGGATGGAGGTCCATGGGGTAGCAAAGAGTTGGACACAACTGAGTGACTTCACACACACATACATATTTTAACTTTGAGGTTTGAGGTCTCCTTCTCCCAGCCTAGGGTTGAATTCTTTCTTCCTTTTGGTTCCTGCCCTCCTAAGGTTTGTTCAGTGGTTTGTGTAAGCTTCTTATAGGGTGAGATTTGTGCTGAGTTTTTGTTTGTTTGTTTGTTTTTCCTCTGATGGGCAAGGCTGAGTCCTGTCTGCTGATGATTAGGTTTGTATTTTGGTTTTGTTTGTTGTTTAGATGAGGCGTCCTGCCCAGGGTGCTACTGGTGGTTGAGTGATGCTGGGTCTTGTATTCCAGTGGTTTCCTTTGTGTGAGTTCTCACTATTTAATAACCCCCTTAGGGTTAGCTCTCTGGTAGTCCAGGGTCTTGGAGTCAGTGCTCCCACTCCAAAGGCTCAGGGGTTTGTTCTGCTGTAGAAGTTGTCTATCCAGGAGAGGCATAGCAGGCTCTGGTGGCTCAGCAGCTCCTTGCCTGCTCTGTCAAATAGGAAACCCAACCCTTATCGTACAACGAAGGAGGGAGGCCATGGGAGGTGGGCCCTGCAGGCCAAAGTTGCCAATGCTGGGTGGAGGCGAGGGGAAGTCTAGAATCATTCATTTTTGTACAGTGAGTCATACCCAAGAGATTAAATCACCTATGAATAGAGGAATGCCAATCCAAACAATCTAAAGTCAGGGAAAAGTTAAGAATCTCTCAGTGAATCTACTAGACTGAGTGAAAAGGGGTAGGTGATTGTGTGTGTGTGTGTGTGGTGGTGGGGGCGAGGGGGTTGTCCCTCAGTAGTCCAACAATGACCTGACTTAGAGAGAAAACTAATTCTAATAAATAACTTTTTAATTTTATTGTTTTGGTTTGTGTGTCTTACTTTTTCTGTCTACATCAAGTAAAATTAAATAACAGATAAACTATATTTTTCAACTATTTGGAATTTTGCAGGAAAAAAAAGAGGAAAGGGACATGGCACTTGCAGACTAACGAATACAGTGGGGACGGCTCCTGCATGGGGAATAATATTTCCTCTACAATTATAAAAATTTGATATAATTGCTCGTTGGGAGAAAATATAACCATCAGCACCATATTTTTTTTCTTATAACCACCTATATTTTATTGTATGTAGTTGTGGAACTGATGTATGGTAATATTCCTTTTTTTCTTTTTTCAGTACTTCATGAAGGAAAAAAGAAAAATTCCATTGTGATAGTGCAGCAATGGAGATTTAAAGGTTGTACTGGACTTACAATTGAAATGCAAATCACTCTTTGCAAACAGCTTCCCACTGAGGCCCAGATTTTTACAGATCAGGTTCTGCTGTCCTGATGAGGAATCATTGAATGGCATTTCCCAGGATTCACAAATTAGTTGCCGTCTAAGGTATCATTTTCTACGTTATAATTGTAACTTACCAGAGGAAACTTTGTCACAAAAGACAGTACCCTGTGCTTCCATTATTTTTCCAGCTGCACTGCCACTAAGGATTCTTTCACACACAATAAAAACACACACATCACGACCTCCCTCTCTGAAATACACACTCCTTGAATATAAACATTTTGAGAATATTGGTGTGCTTTTCTTCCCCTTCTTTTTTAGATGTGCAGGTGGTAAAATACTGGCTGCCATGAACTGCAGACAATAAATAAAAATTACCAGTTCTTCTGGCTGCTTGATAGAAATGTGCCAGCCTGGAAAAGCCTGATTCTCCAGGCACAGTGATCTCCTGGGCAAAGAAGGCCCTGCATATGCAAGTCCACATCCTGGTGGCTCCTTAATGGGCAGGTTAGGCTTGTCCACTTCAGCCAGGCTTAGCTTCCCTCAGAAACAAGGAAGCTGCTTAGAACACTGAAAGGTTTCCATTCCCTCCCCAAGTTAAAAAGGCTAAAACTCAAAGAGGCAGCATTGCAACCAGGACAGAGAACACAAAAGGCTAGGGTTTAAAAGCTGAAGTTGAGACACAGAAATAATTCCCAAAGGTATGGTTGTATGTTGGGAACATCACTCGCTAGTACCCTTAAACTTGATCATGTCACAGACCTTTGTCAGTTATCCGAGGCAGATCGTAGCATGTCTGTGGATGTCCACCTCTACATGGGTCAGTGTTTTGGATCAACGATTTCTCAAAGAGAAATCCAGAATCCCTTGCCCCAGAGGCAAACAGGGATCTTGTTCTATAAGGAGTGTCTGGGGATTCATCCCCAGAGATTCTGATTTATTATACTCAGTATACTTTCCAACAGTTTGTCATTTTAACAAGTTCCTCTAGATGATTTGAATGCACACTGAATTTGAGAACCACTGCATTAGATGAACCCTGAAACTCCTTCCAGTCTTAAGATTTGAGAAATCAATAAGTTAGTCAAGCATACCTGCCATGAAGTCTGGGTCCCTTAACCAGAAAAAAAAAAAAAAATCACAAGAGAAACTGAAGGCAAAAGTCTCCTCCATATAAGGTTAATATCTATATTTAGATAGAAGCCACTAGATATCCCTCTCCTCAACTGTGTGTTCAGCAGCCCCACTAGGAGGGCAAGCTATAAATGTGATGAGATCCCAGGAATCACCTTCCACATGCTCTGGCCATTGAAAAGAGATGATTCTCATAGACGCCATCTTCCTGCCAGAGCAGGAGAGTCTCCTGGGGAAGACTGAGGAGTGGAAGGAGGACATGGTCCTGTCTCCAGCCACCGTGGTTTGAGGAGGAGGCAAAACTGAGGAATGTGGACAAGAGAGCTCTTCCACTACCCGGGTTTCCTACATAAAGTAGGAGGCAGAGAAACATATTGTGAGTGAGAAGGTGTTGAGAAGAACAAAACATTATGAAGGGTTGGAACTTTTATTGATGAGAATGGGTGTGAAATATAAGCAAAGTCAAGGGAAAGGTGTGGTGAGTTTTTGAGTCTCAACTAGCGTGAGGCTTCTGGGATTCTATTATTGTTAATCAACTTGATTGTGGGATTATTCATAGCAACATTTAATATTTTGAAAAACAGGGATAGGGATACTGGATATATTTTCATATCTTTATTGGTTATATGTTTTATATGGTAAGCTATCTATTCATAATCTTTGTTCATATATTTTGTTTTTTCTTCTTTTATAATTTTTGTATTTATTAAAATAAGGACTGGAAAAGGTCAGTTTTTATTCCAATCCTAAAGAAAGGCAATGTCAAAGAATCTTCAAACTACCACACAATAGCACTCATCTCGCATGCTAGGACTTCCCTGTAGCTCAAGTGGTAAAGAATCTGCCTGTGATGCAAGAGACCAGGGTTCGATCCCTGGGTCAGGAAGATCCTCTGGAGAAGGGAATGGCAATCCATTCCAGTATTCTTGCCTGGAGAATTCCATGGACAGAGAAGCCTGGTGGGTTATAGTTCATGGGGTTGCAAAGAGTCGGACACGACTGAGTGACTCACACACACACACACACACACACACACACACACACACACAGTAGTGAAGTGATGCTCAAAATTCTCCAAGCCAGGCGTCAACAGTGCATGAACCATGAATTTCCAGATGTTCAAGCTGGATTTAGGAAAGGCAGAGGAACCAGAGATCAAATTGCCAACATCCATTGAATCATAGAAAAAGCAAGAGAATTCCAGAAAAACACCTACGTCTGCTTCATTGACTACGCTAAAGCCTTTGACTGTGTGGATCACAACAAACTATGGAAAATTCTTCAAGAGATGGGAATACCAGACCACCTTACCTGACTCCTGAAAATCTGTATGCAGGTCAAGAAGCAACAGTTAAAACTGGATATGGAAAACCAGACTGGTTCCAAATTGGAAAAGGAGTATGTCAAGGCTGTATATTGTCACCCTGCTTATTTAACTTATATGCAGAGTACATCATGTGTATGCCGGGCTGGATGAATCACAAGCTGGAATAAAGATTTCTGGGAGAAATATCAATAGCCTCAGATATGCAGATGACACCACCTTTAGGGCAGAAAGCAAAGAAGAGCTAAAAAGCCTCTTGATGAAAGTGAAAGAGGAGAGTGAAAAAGCTGCCTAAAACTCAACATTCTAAAATTAAGATCATGGCATCTGATCCCATCACATCATAGCAAATAGATGGGGAAACAATGGAAACAGTGAGGGACTTTATTATTTGGGGCTCCAAAATCATTGCAGATAGTGACTGCAGCCATGAAATTAAAAGACACTTGCTCCTTGGAAGAAAAGCTATGACCAACTTAGACAGCATATTAAAAAAGCAGAGACATTACTTTGCCAACAAAGGTCCGTCTAGTCAAAGCTATGGTTTTTCTAGTAGTCATGTATGCATGTGAGAGTTGGGACCATAAAGAAAGCTGAGCACTGAAAAATTGATGCTTTTGAACTGTGGTATTGGAGAAGACTCTTGAGAGTCCCTTGGACAGCAAGGAGATCAAACCAATCAATCCTAAAGGAAATCAGTCATGAATATTCATTGGAAGGACTGATGCTGAGGCTGAAACTCCAATACTTTGGTGACCTGATGTGAAGAACTGACTCCTTGGAGAAGACCCTGATTCTTGGAAAGATTGAAGGCAGGAGGAGAAGGGGATGACAGAGGATGAGATGGTTGGATGGCATCACTGACTTAAGGGACATGAGTTTGAGCAAGTTTCAGGAGTTGGTGATGGAAAGGGAAGCCTGGCATGCTGCAGTCCATGGGGTCTCAAGTAGTCAGACATGACTGAGTGACTGAACTGAACTGAGAATAATTGTTCAATGGAGGTGCTATAGTTTTCATCTTTTTGTGTTTATCTTCATGCCTCTTCAATGCACACAAATGTACATTTGTATTTATCCAAATATACTGAATTTTCTCTTTATATATATTCTTCCATATATTTTGAACTTACTGTCTATACTGTTGAAGAGTCTCAATTATTTCCAAGAGTCTCCATTTTACCTCCACGTGATTTTTTTTTCTGCAGTACCAGTTTTATTCTTTATGTCTTTCAAATGGCTAAAAAGTTGTGTATCCAACTTTCAATTATAATTTAAGGTGAGTGACATAACATGCATGGCTATAATGCTACTAATAATTCCCCCAATTAATACATCAAATAACCTTTTTTATTTCAACAAACTCTATCCAAAGGATCAGCTCATAATGATAACACTTGTTTTTACAAAAAGAAAAACCTTGTTTCTTTAGGTGACTCTTTTATTGGGCCTTTGTCTCCTTACCTACAATAAAAGATATTTGTTTCAGGTGATTTTCAAAGTCTTTCTCAACTTTGAAATTGTGTTATTTTTCTGAGCAGTGAACATCTATCTGTCATTGTGCTAGCTAGACCTGTCTTCCTTGAAAAGGTACTCCAGACTATAGTCCTCAGGCCATATCTGGCCATTGACCAGTTTCTATAAGGCACTTGAGCTAAGAATGGTTTTCATATTTTCAAAAAGTAATTAAACAACAATGACAAAAGGGATATTTGACAGAGATCCATAGATCTTTTAAGGTCCTCAAAGCCTAAAATACTCTCTATGTGACCCTCTGTAGAATCAGCTCACTGACTCCTGCTATAGTGTGAGCAGTCAGATCTTTATCACAGGCACCTCTCCAAAATACCATTGACAGAAAACATAACAAGTACCATGTTTCCTTTTCTTATGGGCACAAACTTAGAACACATTTCCCAGTCTCCCTGCGGTTAGGGCTGACCATTATCTGAGTCTTATATAATGGGGTGTTGGTGGATATGATATACACCACTTCCAGACCTCTGCTAAATCTGCCCCATGCTGGAGCTCCATATCCCTCTTATGTACACCAGTTGGATATAGAGAATCCGGTAGAAGACACTTTAGGAGATGATGGAGTCATACAGTAAAGGTAACACAAGTGCCTGACTGACCTGGTGGTAGGTTCTACATCAGAAAAGAACCTCACAGTGAACTTCATCTGGACAGAGGAGCCTGGTGGGCTACAGTTCATGGGGTCACAAGGAGTCAGACATGAATGAGTGACTAACACTTTCACTTGAGTAAAAACATAAACTTGTGTTGGTTAGGACAATAAATGGAGAAATTCATTATAGCTGCTCGTATCTATCCCAATTAAGGCAGTGATTCTCCTCCACAGCTCAGCTAGCGTGTTGCTTCTGTCTGTTTTGAGTGGGAAACCAGAGGACCAAGACTGTTGACAAGCGAAATAGTAGCACCGAGGAAATAGTAACTCAGTTTCTCAATAAAAGGAAAAAAATGCTATGACATCAATTCAGAATACAGATCTTGGTAGATCAGTGACCTTTGTCTCTTAGTCAGGTTTGGATTATTATTTCTGAGAGACAACTCCATCCAAGTGAGTGGAGTATCCGACCATCACGTCTAGCTGTGTTGAGGCTTCCTTTTTCCCACTTCCCGTGGGAATTGAAGTGAGTATTAAGTGCATTTTACCTTTAGTTCTGAAGATACATGAAGAAGAATTATATTCTTTGGATATTGATATTGCCTGGGAAAACTTGCAGAAAAAATTCTAAATAAATGTCCAAATCAGAGACCATCCAATAACAGCATGGGAAATGCTACATCCAGAATATTTACATATAATAACAACAAGTAGATGTCACTATTCAGACAAATTGCCATCTAGTGGGAGAGTTAAGGGCATAACTGAATTTAGTAAACCTGGGTGTGCATGCTTGCTGCACCAGTTATTAACTGTTTGACTTTTTAAGATCTCAATCTTTCTGTTATTCTGTACTCTCACTTTTAAATGGGGGGACATGATAAAATGATACCTGCTTATTAGGGTTGTAATAAAGATTAAAAGAATTATTATCTTTAACTTAAAATAGTACTGACACATAATATGCATTCATTCATTCATTCAAATTATTACATGATTCAAAATAAGGGAATTCACCCAAAATACAAGGTCTACTGTGATATTTCCAAAATCTCCGCATCCTCTCCTCTCATTTATGTATTTCTGTAAATGTTTTCCTGGTAGTTTGCTTTTGTCTCAGTTATGCAGTTATTCCTTCTTACCTAGATTTTGAGATCAAGTTTGAGTTACAAGTAAGTTGCAACAAGTGGACAGAATGTGGAGGGCAGTCCACTTATATGTAATAACACAGAGGTAGGAAAAGATGCAGCATATTTGATTAGTATATGCAGTATATTTGGTAGTCCTATTTTATAAAAGTGAGACTTAGAGACCAAAAGCATCTTCCTGTCTTCTCTAGAGAAAAGAAATATCTATCTTCTCTTTCAAAACATTGTTAAGATCTATGTATATATGAGGCCTCTTTTTGAGTTGGAAGAAAAGAAACAAAGAAACTTCACAATCAGAAGAGCAAAACATAGTCCGTTTTGGAGAAAATCTTCAAGTTGCTATTGGATATATATGTGTGTATGTTGTTGTGTGTGTGTGTGTTTGTATGTGTGTATATATAAGTGTATATGTGTGTGTGTGTATTTAATTGCTTACGAACGAACAAAATTCTGCACTTGGATTATCCTGAGTATCTGGATCTTTGCACATTTCATTTTTTATCACTGTGCCTGGTTTTCACTTGTTAAACTTTATAGTTTGTCAGAGCAAAGCATAAAGAACTATATTCTTATTCAGTGCAGTTTGAAAGCTTGCTGTGTTTTCTTAAAGGAGGAAGAGATACTTTTGTCATAAGGTTTGCAGTCGCCTTGTCTGCAGTCTCCTAAACAAAGAGCGATACTTTATCACGAAGAAGTAATACTCTATCATGGAGAAAAATAAATTCGCATACCATATGAACACGCTAGTTTCTGCTACTAATTCAGAATTCTTACTCCATCCTGCATCTTTTATTGCCTAACATGGTGATATGAAAGGAATTTTATATATTTTAGTTCTGTCCCTCTGCTGGCAGTGGAAGTAAATCCCAAAGTATTTCAGCAGGTGCTATTAATATGCAAATAACAGAGAATACACTATTTCTAATAGACCTCCCAACTGCATGGGAGGCGTCGCTGCTGGAGCAAATTAGCTTTCTGTAATTTGCATGCTTTTCACAACCTCCTGGGATTATATTTTAGATCAGAGACAATAAAAGCATATACAGTTAGCTTAAAATGTAACTAATTTTAGACTTTGAAACAATTTTAACCTAACTTCTTTGTGGTGTTAAACAGCTATTTGCAAAGAAACTTTTATAACAGTCTATAATTTTCATAGCATTGATTTACCATTAATGGCTCCATCTCTATAGCATGAAAACAAATGAGGGAGCAGACCAGGTGTATGGGTTTCCCAAATGACTAAAAAGACACAGTAAGGTGGTAGACTGAAGACCTGAGAGTATGCATTGTTTGAACTATTACAAAGATAGTATGAATCAAGACAAAACATGAAATTGGCCCCAAAAGAGTGATCAGCCAATTTGATTCATAACAAGAAGAACCAGCCAGAAAGATAAAGCAAATTTATTTAACCCACCAAGTAAGCTTTACAATATCTAAATAAAATGATATCTAAATAAGTGAATAAACAATATTAAATTAACTAATTTTAATTATTCCAACTTACATCTTACAAATAATATGTTTTTAGAATTATTATTCCATGTCCTAGAAATTAGGAAAATTCCTCAAAAATATACATCCAGTCTGGCAGTAACTAGAGTCATAAGTGATTGGGAAATTTAACATAATTTACTAGGATTATGCTTTTTTTGTTGTTGTTGATCTTTCAGTGAGAAGGTGAAAATTCACCAACTGGTGTATATTTTGTTGAAAAAGTAATTTATTTTGATTGCTTCCTGGACTGGATATGATAGGGATTTTGAAAAAAAAATAGATAATTTTTTAGCTTTTTGCTGTCTTAAATCCACACATGAAAATTAAGTTGAAGAAATGACATAATTAGATGTTTGAAGCTTAGATGTCACCTTTGAGTATGTGGTTTTAATTTGGAGCCCAAATCAACTAATGATTGAATTATTCTGCATTTCCTTTTGTTTCTGTAGTCATGGCTGCATCATAAGTTTAAAATATATAACATGAAAAAATGTCATAAATGAGAGCTATTTAAGATTTCCTATCTAAATGTGTTTCTTATTCATTAGTTCAGTAACTAGTAGCTGACCATAGATAAAACAGATGGCTTGAAGGAAAAGAAGAAAAACAAAAGATAACTTTATTCTGAAGAAAGAATATGCTTATATAATGGTCATTCCAATATTTTTGGTTACATTATGGACAGGTTTCAAGTCAAGTAATTTTTGCCTCATGAATCTTACTGAAATATATAAATCAACTTGCAATAAATAATTTGGTCATTTGACATACTTTGGATCTGGAGGGAAAAGTAATTAATTTAAATATAATAAATTCAACTAAGTAAATAATCAGGCATACGAATATATTTATATGGGGTAAAATAACATTTTTTTATCAATGATTTCAAGATGCTTTAAAGATAAAATTTTTACTCAGTGATCACACTTTGAAAAACTAGTCTTATAAGCCAAATGGAAAGAGAACCCATGTATGGCATATTGAAGTTAAGCTACACACTATAGAAAGAAAGTTTTTGAACATAAAAAACAATACTGAGAATGATATAATTTTGTAATAAAATTGAGATCATGTATCCCAAGTAAATATAATTTCATAATAATATGTATATAACTATATACATATCATAAATTTATATAGTTAATCTCAACTATAGCATGCTCTATATTTGATATACCATTTCTCCAGTACTTTTCCTTCCATACTAACCCCCACAGAGCTTTGTCCTCTGTCCATATTTTTTTTCTTCCTTTTATAATATTATAACCCAATGCATGGTTATCTTTTTACTTCTCTGCTACAATTTTCAAGTGATGTCTTCCACTCTGTCGATTTTGTTTTTTCTTGTAAGCTGAAGATCTAAATTCAGTGCCCCCCCAGGTATCCTTCAAAGTCCGGTTCAAATATGGGCTCCACTGTGAATGCTTCAATAATGTTTCTGGCTCAAACCTAACTCTCTTTTTCTCAGAAGTCTCATTGCCTTTAAATCATTTTATTCTTAATACACAGAACTTCCTAAGTTTTTAATTTACATTGGAAATGCATTATTTCCTCTGACTAAACTGTGTGCTTCCTGAAGGCAATTCTTTAAATAAAGCAGATACTTCGGAAATAGGTATTGAATATTCATAAAGTTTCTATCAGTTCAGTTCAGTCACTCAGTCGTGTCCAACTCTTAGTATGCCAGGCCTCCCTGTCCATCACTAACTCCTGGAGTATACTCAAACTCATGTCCATTGAGTCAGTGATGCCATCCAATCAACTCATCCTCTGTCATCCCCTTCTCCTCCTGCCTTCAATCTTTCCCAGCTGGGAAAGCTTCTATAAGCATTGTTTCCTCATATTTTCTTTAGCTATGGTAAGAAGTTTATCTTTTGCTTTCCTTTGCCCAGTTTTTGAAAAGGTATTTACTCTTCTCACTCCGAGTGATTATAGAAACTCACTATACATTTTCAGACTAAACCGATTTTGCTCTGCTTTTATGTGACCTTACATACACCATTTATCCCCGTCATGTCTCAGCCTTCCTATTGTAAAATATTAAAGGCTCAATCCCTCAACCCTTCTGAGTTGCTGTGAGAATTACCCAGTGCAACACATCTTGCGTGAGCATATTCTGAAGGTAGGTTTTTATTCGGAGACTCTGGCAGCTCTCACTATTCCAATTCTACCCAGTGTTGCTCTGAGCCTTGAAGTGCCTGAGAGTGGCTGAGAGCCTTGGCCACTTGCTCGATATCTGAATGTCCTCATCTCTAGTTATTTGGCTGGCACCTTCATGAAAATAAAAGCCCTTTATGGTTTCTGCTTTTCTCATGGACTGGATGTTTGGACATGATCTCCCTACTGGCTGACTTCAAGTCAAGGAGAACTTTTTTGGCAACTGATGTGAAATAAATTCTGGTCAGACATGTTTAGGGCCTCAAGTCACAGATCTGTGTTTATTTTTTATTGAGAAAAAGCAGAGCAGGGAGATGTGGCCCCATGGCCTTTATTTGAGTAGCACACAAGAGCAGAGTTCCAAGTCCAGCAGTTTCTCCAGAGAGAAAGTGGTTTCAGATATTTTAACCAAAGACTATGTGACTGTTAGTTTTCATTCTGGGCAACTAAAAGTTGCTCTTCTATATATGCCACACAAATATAAGGCAGAGAATAGAGTTCTTCTTCAAGAAAATGCAACATTTGCTACTCATAAAAATATCCCAACAACATCCCAGTTTAAATAATCAGATTACTTTTGCCTTTCTCTAAAAATCATTGACTCTACCCCTCCCCCACCATGTCCCATTCTTAACACTTGTCTTAACACTTAACACTTGTCTTTTCAATGATGTTTTGAGAAATGATAGTGCTGAATATAAGTTCCTTTAGTGAACTTCCCACACCATTTTCCCTTTCGTATCTTCATGGACTAACTTTGATACCTCTGATTAATACTGGAAATTCCCTTCTTTGTCACAAGAAATGAATCCTCTTACATTAACTTCCCTAAGGCCCTGTCCATGCACTGAAATTCTTAATTGTCCTGGAAGGAAAGGATCACATTTGTATGGCAAACATCATCTGTGAAGTAGCCACTATGGTAGGGACTTTATATTGTCTTTCTTAATCTTCACAACCATACTTAGAGGTAGATAACATTACACTCATCTTAAGGATGTGAAAATTACATCTCCAAAACACTCACAGTAAAACTGCTAGGTAGTGGCAGAGTCGATATTTATATTCAGGGCAGGCTGATTGCAGTTTCCATGTTATTTCCACTATACAACTAAAAATGAATAAATCAATACGTAAATAAATATAACTACACACACCAAACATACATATATAGACAGAATACTCATTGCTGATGGTTCACCACACCCAAAAATCATCTTTGCTGCTGCTAAGTCGCTTCAGTCGTGTCCGACTCTGTGCGACCCCATAGACGGCAGCCCACCAGGCTCCCCTGTCCCTGGGATTCGCCAGGCAAGAACACTGGAGTGGGTTGCCATTTCCTTCTCCAATGCAGGAAAGTGAAAAGTGAAAGTGAAGTCGCTCAGTCGTGTCCGACTCTGTGCGACCCCATAGATGGCAGCCCACCAGGCTCCTCCGTCCATGGAATTTTCCAGGCAAGAGTACTGGAGTGGGGTGCCATTGCCTTCAAAACCAATTAATCATTTCAGTTATAAATAGGTGAATAGGTACTATCAGAAGAGTACATTTGTCACATTGTAAACAGTTGTTTTAGAATCTTATAGGTACAAATGCATACGTAGAAATATTACCACATCTCCCATATACAGAAGAAGACTTGGTGAGCTAGAATAACTCTTTCCCCAAATCAGTCTGTTGATTTAATCTCATCCTTTCATAACAAGTTCCCTGGTGGCTCGGACAGTAAAGAATCTGCCTGCAATGCAGGAGACCCAGGTTTGATCCCTGGGTGGGGAAGATCCCCTGGAAAAGGAAATGGCAACCCACTCCAGTATCCTAGCCTGGAAAATTCCATGGACAGGGGAGACTGGTGGGCTACAGTCTATGGGTAGCAAAGAGCTGGACACGACTGAATGACTAACACTTTCACTTTGTTTTCGTAGCAACAGATGACACTGATCCAGCAGTCTCTGTCACTAGAAGGGCGTGCTGACAGATGCTAAAATAGACATAGGTATTTCGGCTGGAAGGGGCTTGAGCAACCATTTGGAATGACGGTGGGGTGACATGTAGTTATCACCTGAAAAAGAAGAAGATAAAGACTCAGATTGCAGATGTGGGGCCCTGGTTCAGAGCAGAGCTAGCAGCCAGCCTGGTCTGAGGCTCAGATGCTGATGGACTGGCCCACGGTACCTGGTAAGCCCTAAACACAGCAGGTACGGTTTCTACAGTTTGTACCAGAACTGAGCCTAGAAATGGGTTAAATACTCAAAGCTTCAAAGATTAGAAGAGTTAAAGAGACAGAGAGCGATCCAAGTTACCCCCACTCTTTTCTTTCCTTTCTGTGTCTTAGTCTTCTTTTTTAAGCTTTCTAGAGCATGATTACTCTTCAGCAGACCATGGTAATGTGTGTCGGGAAAAAAATGAAATTAAACTAGTGCTTCAGGAATTCTTTCATAATGTAATCTGAACCAGTCCTTATTAATGAGGCCAAAGTATTTCCCATCCAAGTGAAGTCCTGCAATTATTTAAATGTGTAAGTGAAACCATTCTTTATACCTTCATTCACAGTCCATTTAAGTCAGAAACTGAATTTACTTGGTTTACTAACTGGGCATTAAGCACCATTTGAACAGTTAAAGAACTATCAACAGTTGCAATGGCCCGTAATAAATATATATACAATTATTTCTATATAGATTGTCCTTTATAGTTGAAAATGACATTGCAAATAGTTACTAATTGCCTACCTGTCACTACACAGCTAGTATTTCAGTGTATATCTGCATAGGGATTTTCCATGTATAGAGCATTCACATTCTCTTATTTATTTATTTATTAATATAAACCATTATTATTAACAATAATATTAATATGATTTATTATTAAGGGAATAAAATTAAAAGTTGTTGAATAACCCAAGATGGCTAAAACCGAAAGTGAGAGACTAAAGTGCCCAGCGTACTGTGCACCTGCATATCACAAATAAGCATGACTCTTCTTTCATAGTTCCTGTTCAAAATTCTATGTTCCTTGTTATATTTAAATATTGGCCATTTATATGAAATACAAAACCTGTTTATAAGGAAGAATAACTATTTGTTTAAATTCATTTGTTGCTAAATCTTATCTTCTTTCAGTAATTTCTTCACCCCATTCATTGGGGTATTTCAATTACTTGGAATATTCAAATTAGTTATATTTGCAAATATTATAGAACTTCACAGCAAAGAACATGAAAATAATATTCTCCAAGACAAATTCTACTTTTTAGTTATAATTTAATCATGTATTTAATTTAAAATATATCATACAGTGCATATACATTGTTAGATTTTTCTTTAATTCTCAATATATTAAAAGTCAGCAGTTTAAGTACAGTTGACCCTTGAACAGCAAAAGTTTCAGCTGTGTGTGTCCCCTTGTATGTGGATTTTTTTCAATAAATATATTGGAAACATTTTTGAAGATTTGCAACAATTTGTAAAAAAACTTGCAAATGAACTATGTAGCCTAGCAATGCTGAAAAAGAAATGTTTGTTATGTCATGAAAGTATCAAATATATGTATGATTGTGGTGGTTTACATGCTAAGTTCTGTTAGACTCTTGAGAACCCCATGGACTGTAGCCAGCCAGATTCCTCTGTCCATGGAATTCTCCAGGCAAGGATACTGGAATGGGTAGCCATTCCCTTCTCCAAGGGATATTCCCAACCCAGGGATCGAATCTGCATCTCCAACATTGCAGGTGGATTCCTTACCACTGAGTCATTAGGGAAGCCAAAATCATATGTACATATAGATGTAACATACAAAATATGTATTAATAGATTGCTTATGTTACTGGTAAGGCTTCTGATCAATACTAGGCTATTTGTAGTTAAATTTGGGGAGAATCAAATGTTATATGGGGATTTTTGACTACAAGGGGGTCAGTGCTTTTAATCCCTGTATTGTTCTCAAGTCAACTGTATATTCTTAGAGGTTAGGAAAAAGACTAGAAAACTTTAACAATATAATTTCATACTTTGGAGGCTTGTTTTGTTTGATTTTTCACCGGTATGAGGTAAAGCTCATGAAAGAGAAGGAAAAAGGATTTTACTGATCATTAGTTTCAAGTCAATTTGCTCTGAAAATACTCCTTAAAGGATTACTCAGAATTAATATGGAGAAAGGAGTAGTAGAATCTGACTAGGTTTTCCTAATGCAGCCTCTCCCTAAGTCCCAATAAGTATCCATAAAGGTCTACAAAAAGGTGAAATTTTCAAAAAACCTTCAAAAGTGACAATGAACCTATTGCTAAAAAGTTGGGAAAATATCACCCTATTTACAAAACCTGCATAGTTGAGTGAAATAGTACAATTAGCAACCATGCATATGTTGGTAAAACAAGGAATCATATTGGCCTGAAAAAGAGAAAGACTATAATTTCTTCTCCATCATTGTCTGTCTTTGAAGCAGAGACGCCTTCCATTCATGCGATGAGAAAACTTTTCTGTGTGGGTTGTTGTTTAGTTGTTAAGTCATGTCCAACTCTCTGTGACCCCATGGACTGCAACATGCCAGGCTTCCCTGTCCTTCATTATCTCCTGGAGTTTGCTCAAATTCATGTCTATTGAGTTGGTGATGCCATCTAACCTTCTCATCCTCTGTTCCCTCTTTGCTCTTGATCTCAATCTTCCCCAGATCAGGGTCTTTTCCAGTGATTGATTCATCACATCAGGTAGGCAAAGAATTGGACCTTTAGCATCAGTCCTTCTAATAAATATTCAGAGTTGGCTTTCTTTAAGGTTGACTGGTTTGATCTCCTTGCTGTCCAAAGGACTCTCAAGAATCTTCTCCAGCACCACAACTCAAAAGCTTTAATTCTTTGGTGTTCAGCCTTATTCATGATCCAGTTCTCACATCTGTACATGACTACTGGAAAAACCATAGCTTTGACCTTTGTCAGACCTTTGTTGGCAAAGTGATATTTCTGCTATTTAAGACACTGTCTACGTTTGCTATTGCTTTTCTTCCAAGAGGCAAGTGCTATGGACTAAATATTTGTGCTTTCCCTAAATTCATAGGTTGTAACCTAGTGTGGTGGTATTAGGAAGTGGGGCCTTTGGGAAGTCATTAGATCATGAAGATGGAGCCATTGTAATGGGATCAGTGACCTTATAGGAAGAGATGTGAGAAAGATGATTTCTTGTTTGACCATGTGACAAAAGACAGTGAGATGGCCAGGAAGAGGACTTTCACCAGAATCCAACCATGTTGGGACCCTAATCTTGGGCTTCCAGTCTCCAGAATTGTAAGAAATAAATGTTTGTTGTTTATGCTACCCAGTCTATGGTGTTTTTATAGCAGCCCAAGTTGACTACTTTGGTCACTTGATGTGTAGAGCTGACTCATTAGAAAAGACCCTGATGCTGGGAGACAATGAAGGCTGGAGGAGAAGGGGACAGCAGAGGATGAGATGATTGGATGGCATTACCAACTCAATGGACGTAAGTTTGAGCAAACTCCAGGAGATGGTGAAGGACAGGCAAGTCCGGTTTGATGCATTCCATGGGGTTGCCAAGAGTCAAACACGACTGAGCGACTGAACAACAACAAATTCACTAAGACAATGTGTTTTTATTTTAATGCACAGATTACTGATTCTCTTTTTTTACCTTTAAATTTCTCCTACAGTTCATACACTGAAATACTCAGAAAGCAAAAGGTTAGGAAATATGAAAATGCTAACTGGATTTCTTGTTTATCTTTGAGACATATAGCCACAAAAATGTAACTATGAATGGGAGCAGTGACAGGAGAATGGTTGTTAGTGGGACATGCTGATAATTGTAGGTTATTTGAACTTAATTGGTCCATTGTCAGTGAGTCATACAATGAATGCTGGAGATAATCTTAGCTCAATGTGGAAGAGACATGCTTACAATCTGCTGTACAGAAATGAATTGAGACTAGAACCTTAGTGATACTTGGGATATAAACTCAGTGACACTAAGAATAAGTGATATGGAGCAAGTCATAAATATCAACTACTAGAAAAATACTGAGTATGCTTATATTTCTTTCAATTCAGAACAGTAGAAAACATTAAACTACTAACTGACATTCAAACAGTAAGCAAAAACATGTGATTCCTGTCAACCAGGAGAACAAAATGTCATATCATATCATACTGAGTTGTAAAAAACAAAACCATAGGTACAACATGAGATGGGTAACATAAAAGATAATAATTACACCAAAATTAACTATAATAAAAATAAAATTTTAGCTGTGGAAAATAAAAAATTGAATTAGTATGTAGAAATATAGAAAAGTGAAAGTGTTAGTTGCTCTATCTTGACCAATTCTTTGCAACCCTATGGACTACAGCCCACTAGGCTCCTCTCTCCATGGAATTCTCCAGGATACTGGAGTGGGTTGCCATTTCCTGCTCCAGGGAATCTTCCTGACCCAGGGATTGAACCCCAGTCTCTTGCATTCAATGCAGATTGTTTACCTTCTGAGCCACCAGGGAAGCCAGAGGGAAGACTTTAAAAGTTCTCCCAGGAGAGGGGGAGAGGGGGAGATGTATGGAAAGAGTAACATGGAAACTCATATTATCATATGTAAAATAGATAGCCAACCGGAATTTGCTGTATGGCTCAGGAAACTCAAACAAGGGCTCTGTATCAACCTAGAGGGGTGAGATGGGGAGGGAGACGAGAGGGAGCTTCAAAAGGGAGAGGATGTATGTATACCTATGGCTGATTCATGTTGAGGTTTGACAGAGAACAACAAAATTCTGTAAAGCAATTATCCTTCAATAACAAATAAATTAATTAAAAAAAAAAGAACTGAAGCTAGGTACCCCTCGGGGTGGGGGAGGGGGGAGAGAGTTCTCCCAGAATAATAAAGAAATAAAAAATTATGAGAGGATTTAATGAAAAAAAGATGACACAATTATGGAAAACTGGTATTTTAGAGAAAGACTGGAGAAGACAATGGCACCCACTCCAGTACTCTTGCCTGGAAAATCCCATGGACAGAGGAGCCTGGTGGGCTGCAGTCCATGGGGTTGCTAAGAGTCGGACACGACTGAGAGACTTCACTTTCATGTGTTGGAGAAGGAAATGGCAACCCACTCCAGTGTTCTTGCCTGGAGAATCCCAGGGATGGGGGAGCCCGGTAGGCTGCTGTCTATGGGGTCGCATAGAGTCGGACACAACTGAAGCGACTTAGCAGCAGCAGCAGCAGAGAAAGACTAGGGGGAAAATACAACAGAAGCAAAATAAAGAACTAAAAAAAGAAAGGAGAAACATTTTGAATTAGAAGTTTAAACACCTGCAAACATTCAAGCATTATATATAGGCTACCTCCAGTAAACAAAATTAAGTCTGGCCTGAGACTTTTTCTTCACATCAATGAACAAGATGAGACTATGCAGTAATAGTCTGTGAACATCTTAAAGGAAACATTTATTATTAAAATGTGTAAAATAGAATTTCAAATTTCTGCAAGGAGATCCAACCAGTCCATTCTGAAGGAGATCAGCCCTGGGATTTCTTTGGAAGGAATGATGCTGAAGCTGAAACTCCAGTACTTTGGCCATCTCATGCCAAGAGTTGACTCATTGGAAAAGACTCTGATGCTGGGAGGGATTGGGGGCAAGAAGAGAAGGGGACGACAGAGGATGAGATGGCTGGATGGCATCACTGACTTGATGGACGTGAGTCTGAGTGAATTCCGGGAGTTGGTGATGGACAGGGAGGCCTGGCGTGCTGCGATTCATGGGGTCGCAAAGAGTCGGACTTGACTGAGCGACTGATCTGATCTGATCTGATCTGATCTGAAAATAGTCATTCCAGATATGTATGGGAAGACAAATTTAGCATCCATTTTCATTCTTAAAAATTATTTAAAGACTTATTAGTGACCTATTCCTGGCAATTGAGAAATAAATCAAGATACCAAGTCAAAAAAGGGAAATATAATATTGGATAATATGTTCAAATGTTAACATTATAAACATTGAAACTAGTATTGCAACCAATATGTGTTGAAAAATAATTTGTGTGAGTATAACCAAATACAAAATATAATGTACAAGTCAGATATAGATGTTAGAAAGAAAATATAATGCAAAATATAATTGGGGCAGACTTAAGATAAATTATTTGTTTATTTTCTTCATAGGATCACAGTCTTGCTCTGCTTTTCTGAAAATGTTACTTCATATATTTTGTCTAGTTTTTTGTTTATTGTGAGAAATTAAATTTGGACCTTGTTACTCTAAGTTAGAAATCAGAAGCTGATATCAATTAAATTTTAGTTGAATAGAGACTATAACTATTTGTAAATTTAAGGAAGCAACTATTAGAATAAAAATGGAAAACAGAATTTCCAATCTGCTCAAAGAAATAAAATTCTTTATTCTTATTCAGAGAAATTAAAAAAAAAGAAAAATATTCAACAAAATTAGAAATAATCATGAAATGCAAACAACAAAATAAGTAGACAAAAGCAGCGATCACAATAAGTGCGGAATTGATGAATTATCTTGACAAGACAAAATTCTTAAACTGGATTTTAAAAATCCAACTACGGGCTGTTTATATTATTTGTGTGTGCTAAGTTTCTTCAGTCATGTCCAACTCTTTGCGTCCATATGAACTGTAGCCCTCCAGGCTCCTATGTCCACAGGATTCTCCAGGCAAGAAAACAGGAATGGGTTGCCATACCCTCCTCTAGGGGATCTTCTCAATCCAGGATCGAACCAGTGTCTATTATGTCTCCTGCATTGGCAGGTAGGTTCTTTACCAATAGTGCCACTTAGGAAGCCCATAATATTATAGATATAATTAAAATGTTAATTAAAAAATTTGGAACTAAATGCTGAGGGACAACATTCTTGGTTTTGCTACTTTGAAAATATAGTTTAATGTTATTTAAAAGACAAACATTAAATTGAACAAAACTCAAGGTAGAACAAATAATATTTTTGGAGAAAATACAAAGCAAATGAAATAGCTCTCATAATAAAATAAAACTCTCATCTCTGTAAAATAAAGGAAAACTTATTAAATTAAAAATATTAAAATTATAAGAGGAATATGAAACACGTTAATTATCAAAATAAGTGTAAACGGATAAAACTAAAAACATCTCTGGTTGGCACTATTAAAAAGCCATGTATGTACTAACTATACCTACCTAAAATATGTCATGGTAATTAGAGAGCATAAAAGAATATTGGGTAAAGATATACTAGGCAAATTGTAAGTTTTGAATGTCAATATTAATGTCAGTAATATAGATTTTTGAAAAAAGCCAGAACAATGATGATGACTTTGTGTTGAGAAAAGATATTCAGTGTTGTATTGCTGGTTATGAGAGTCAGTTTTATGTATACATATATATATATATATATATATGTATGTAATATATATATTACCAACTTCAAATTCATTGATATCACATAGGTAGTTTGAAATTGGCCATGGCAGTAGTATTTAATCCTTAGATTTTGGTAAATGTTTCAAATCAGCTCTTGTCTTCCCGCCCCTCCCCACCCCTAGAGACCTGATTGTTAAACATTTGCTAGCAAACCACTGAACATAATCCAAAATGAATATGTAACAGTCATGACTTTGTAGGACCCAACAGCATAGCTTAGAAATGTAGGGCACAAACCTATTAGAAATTCAAAGACAAAATGACAGAAGATCAATATTTGTGAGAGAGATTAATACATCTCTGTCAGCCTTTGATGACTCAAATAAGCACACACCAAAAAATGCAATAAAATAGGTGATTTGGATTATATCAAGATCATTAATAAGATTACTTGAAATGTGGGTTGCAGTCACCAAACAGTATATTTTATTTTGTTGTACATATGAAACTCTTTAAAAGCATACTATATCAGGCAGAAAATCTCAATAATTGCCAAAACATTCAAATAATTAGGTGCACAGCCCTAGGCTTCAGTAGTTTGTAGTAGCTAACAAAAAGTTAACTAACATGATTAATAATAAAATTTCCTCTCTCCCTTCAACAAAAAAACATTCTAAAGAACTAAGGTGAATTTGGAATCAGTTATATAATTGAACATACTATAAAAAATTCAAACTATGGCCTTTGCATTAAAAACATTAGAACTTATAAATTCATGACATCTTCTGAATGAAACATAAACTTAGTGAAAATAAGAAGAAAGCAAAATAATACATGCATAAACCAACAAACTGTCTAATTTCTATAGTATAAGTTTCTAAGTTACTAAGAAGATAAAGAGGTTATTCTTTACAGAGTGAATGAGACACACAAAATCAAAACACATAAAACACAATATTTAACTTTGAACAAATTTGTTGTAAAAGTAAGAATAAAAATTCTATATATGATGGAATGGATGTTTCCAAATAATGGGCCTCTTAAGTGTGAAAACACTATGGAAAATGATCTACAAATATGGAGATTATAGAAACCATTACAATAGCTAATATATTTGAGTTCTTATCTAGTGCGAGATGGTGTTCTAAAGACCTTTAAATATATTACAATATTTTGTTCTCAGATAGAACTATATGATAAGTAGGGTAGTTCACACATAAGGAAAGTGAGACATTGAGAAGTTAGGTAATTTAACCAAGGTTAACATGGAAAAACAGACTGGTTCCAAATAGGAAAAGGAGTACGTCAAGGCTGTATATCGTAACCCTGCTTATTTAACTTATATGCAGAGTACATCATGAGAAACGCTGGACTGGAAGAAACACAAGCTGGAATCAAGATTGCCGGGAGAAATATCAATAACCTCAGATATGCAGATGACACCACCCTTATGGCAGAAAGTGAAGAGGAACTAAAAAGCCTCTTGATGAAAATGAAAGTGGAGAGTGAAAAAGTTGGCTTAAAGCTCAACATTCAGAAAACGAAGATCATGGCATCCGGTCCCATTACTTCATGGGAAATAGATGGGGAAACAGTGGAAACAGTGTCAGACTTTATTTTTTTGGACTCCAAAATCACTGCACATGGTGATTGCAGCCATGAAATTAAAAGATGCTTACTCCTTGGAAGGAAAGTTATGACCAACCTAGACAGCATATTCAAAAGCAGAGACATTACTTTGCCAACAAAGGTCTGTCTAGTCAAGGCTGTGGTTTTTCCTGTGGTCATGTATGGATGTGAGAGTTGGACTGTGAAGAAGGCTGAGCACTGAAGAATTGATGCTTTTGAACTGTGGTGTTGGAGAAGACTTTGAGAGTCCCTTGGACTGCAAGGAGATCCAAACAGTCCATTCTGAAGGAGATCAGTCCTGGGATTTCTTTGGAAGGAATGATGCCGAAGCTGGAACTCCAGTACTTTGGCCACCTCATGTGAAGAATTGACTCATTAGAAAAGACTCTGATGCTGGGAGGGATTGGGGGCAGGAGGAGAAGGGGACGACAGAGGATGAGATGGCTGGATGGCATCACTGACTAAATGGACGTGAGTCTGAGTGAACTCTGGGATTTGGTGATGGACAGGGAGGCCTGGCGTGCTGCGATTCATGGGGTCGCAAAGAGTCGTACACGACTGAGAGACTGAACTGAACTGAAACAGCTGGTAAATGGCAAACCTGGGATTAGAAGATGTGGCTTCAGAGTTCCTGTTCCTTACCACCACACTGCACTACCTCTCGGACGATTTTATGTAAAACTAAGTGAAATAAAAAATAGAAACCAACCCAACTGCTCAGAAAACAATGTGAAACTGTCGTGGGTTAACTTTAAAATCAGAAAAATTTTACAAATGATTTCTTTTTTCAGACTTTCAAGACATTACTATTATGTGATTGAAAATTAAACTAGCAAATAGAGAAAAATAGCACTATGGTGGGGGAAGGAAAGCAAGGAAGAAGGAGGCAGGGAAGAAGGAAAGAAGGAAGGAAGGGAGGGAGGAGGGTGGGAGAGAGGAAGTCAGGGAGAGAGGGAAGGCAAGATCTCCACTCAGAATAGCTAATTTTTAGTGGCTGTAGACTTTGTTCCTGAAACATAGGGGACAAAGTTGATGAAGATTTTGGAAATGTAGAAGACATACATTAATGATACAACAGGGAAATAATTTTACTAGAATAAAGGACAGATGTAACCAAACTCAGAATTTCTCTTCAATATTTATGTTTTATAAGTATATGTTTATAATCATATAACTATCATGAATAATCCTTCAGGGTAGAAAACATTCATTTAACTCTGCAATTGTTTAGCCACAGATGACTTATTTTTTGTTGAGATAACTGAATCTATAAGATTATGTTTCTTCTTCTTTTTTTTTTTCAGGTTTCCTGTTCGCTCTCATTATTACATTCCGTGTCCATTTTTCTCAGTGATAGGCTGTGTGCTTTACTGATCATAGCAAACCCCTCTTCCAACAACACAAGAGATGACTTCACACATGAACATCACCAGATGGTCAATAACAAAATAAGATTGATTATATTTTCAGCTGAAGATGGAGAAGCTCTATACAGTCAGCAAAAATAAGACCTGCAGCAGACTGTTGGCTAGATCATCAACAACTTATTGTGAAACTCAGGATTAAATTGAAGAAAGTAGGGAAAACTACTCGACCATTCAGGTATGACCTAAATCAAATCTCATGATTATACAGCAGAGGTGACCAATAGATTCAAGGGATTTGATTTGGTAGACCGAGTGCCTGAAAAATTGTGGACAGAGGTTTGTAAAATTGGACAAGAGGTGGTGACCAAAACCTTCCTAAAGAAAAAGAAATGCAAGAAGGCAAAGTGGTTGTCTGAGGAGGCCTTACAAATAGCTGAGAAAAGAAGAGAAAGGAAAAGCAAAAGAGAAAGGGAATCATATACCCAACTGAATGCAGAATTCCAGAGAATAGCAAGGACAGATAAGAAAGCCTTCTTAAATGAACAGTGCAAAGAAATGGAAGAAAACAATAGAAAGGGAAAGGCTAGATATCTCTGTAAGAAAATTAGAGATACCAAGGGACTATTTCATGCAAAGATGGGCAAGAGGAGAAGGGGGCAGCTGAGGATAAGATGGTTAGATAGCATCACTGACTTAATGGACATGAGTTTGAGTAAACTCTGGGAGATAGTGAAGAACGAGGAAGCTTGGCATGCTGCAGTTCATGGGGTTGCAAAAAGTCAGATATGACATAGTGACTGAACAACAACAATTGTGGGAATACTTTTAAGAAACTTAGGGAAAGACCAAAAGGAAATTGACTCACTTGGTAGAAAACCATGTCAGTAGTGTATCTGGGATGATCCACTTT
The DNA here is from genome assembly GCF_032452875.1 of Bos javanicus. Classification (NCBI taxonomy): domain Eukaryota; kingdom Metazoa; phylum Chordata; class Mammalia; order Artiodactyla; family Bovidae; genus Bos; species Bos javanicus. Next base: position 41,968,620 of record NC_083878.1, read on the forward strand.
ACTAGCTTGGAGTACAAACATAATCACCACATTTTGATTTATTCAGTTTATTGCTTGAGCACCCACCTGCCCACAGTGACAGGAAAGTGAAGTCGCTCAGTCGTGTCTGACTCTTTGCAACCCCATGGACTGTAGCCTACCAGGCTCCTCCATCCATGGGATTTTCCAGGTAAGAATACTGGAGTGGGTTACCATTTCCTTCTCCAGGAGATCTTCATGACCCAGGGTTTGAACCTGGGTCTACCAAATTGTAGGTAGATGCTTTACCGTCTGAGCCACCAGGGAAGTCTCTAGTGACAGTGACAGGAGATCCCCCTATTTCCCAAAACCTCCCCCAACTACCCTCCTTGGGCAGGAATACTATTGAATTAGTGCAAAGAAGACCAGTCCTGCTATAGGAAATCAGGAAGAGAGAGAAAACGGGAAGCATGACCAGTACACTAATACTGTGGCTTGAGTCTCTGCCACGTGAAGTTACAGGTGGTCCTAAACATTCTGATGGAGGAAATTTGTCCATGGCTGCTACGATGCTTTTATTGACTCAGTTCCTTCCTTCCCATCACACCAACAGCATTCCTCTGAGCTCTGAGGACTTTCTTCTTTTAGATCACACTCATATGCTCAGCTATTTCTCCCTAAGTTTTAGCACAGTGCCAGGTGGGGCCAGGTGGGCCACACTAAGGAAGAACCCAGCCACGCCTCCTAAGGTGTTAGAATAAGTTTTGCCCATGGAGCCAGGTTCTCTCCCCCTGCATGGGACCGTATCTCTATATCCCAACAAGGGATCTCCCCAGTGCACACAAAGTGGAAATGCAAATGTTGCTAAGCAGCAAACACACACCCATTTAACATACCTACACCTACACACGAGCTTTCACTGGCAAGGACTGCCTTAAATTTTTTAACTTAGAGGATCTTTTAAATCTTTCTCTACAATGAAGCTTATTCTCCAAGGCAGCGGTCCCCAACCTTTTTGGCACCAGGGACTGACTTTGTGGAAGATAGTTTTTCCAAGGACCAGGGGTTGGGAGGATGGTTTGGGGATGACTCAAACACATTAGATTTATTGTGCACTTTATTTCAAATCTAATGCCGCCACTGATCTAACAGGAGGTCCATGGCCCAGAGGTTGGGGACCACTGCTCCACGGGACTGTCTTGGCTATACAGTAGAGTGGCACCTCATTCCCATACTAATTTTTCACAAACGAAAATCTCCTCCAAGACTATGCCTATTGAGTGAGGCCAAGTAATTATTGCTCAGGGTTTGAATGCTCAGGATGGAGGGGAGAGTTAATCAGCCATTTGCATCTCTCCTAGCATCTGGTAATTTTACCCAGCATTAACTTATTTTTGATTTGTAACACATGTAATTGCAAAAGATTAATATCCAAACTTTATAAAGAATGCCAATGGTCAAGAAAGAAAGTGTAGTAGAAAAATAGCTATTTCACACAAAGGAAATCTAAATGTCTAATAAGCCTTATTAGTTACCTTGGAAATACATATGAAAACTATGAGATCCATTTCACACCCACCAAGGATAAAAAAAACAGAAATTGGACAAAACCATGTGCTGACGGAATGTGGAGGAATGGAGATGCCAGTGGAAGAGTTAGTCACCTCATCTCTTTGGGAAGTCAGTGGCGATCACAGGCTACTGCACTGCTCAAACAGACCCATGTGTGGGCAGGTCTGTGAGTTCATCCAATGGGCGTCTGCAGCAGGGGAGAAGCTAGGCCTTTCCAGGACTGGCTGATGTGAGCAGCCCATTGCCTCGAAGGAGGCTTCATGCCACCAACACTGACAAATCTCAAAAACCTTCCCGAACCCCTGCAACAGGGATGTGAGCTCAGGGAGAAGCTAGTGCTTCCTCACTGTGACTGGTACGGTCAGCAGCCTCATGCTGGTTCTAGTGAGCCTGCCCTGTTGGCAGTTAGCACCCTGGTCGTTTCTCCCAGGTCAAGTGAGGCACACTTGTGCAATGACACAGGTGTATTTGGAGGCACGGGGACTTTCTCCTGGCTCCTGTGGACCACTTGCTATGTGTTTGGGCCTGGCTGCCATATTGTAAGGACACTCCAGTGGTCCCCTGGGGTACCACACAAGCCTTGGCCAAATCCTACTGCAGCGTCACAAAGAACAAAGCTGGAGCCACCGGATGAGATTTCACCTTACCCTGAGAAACAGTGTGATGTCATAAATATTTACTGGTTTTAGCATCTGGGACTTCTCCGGTGACTCAGATGGTAAAGCGTCAGCCTATAATGTGGGAGACCCGGATTTGATCCCTGGGTCAGGAAGATCCCCTGGAGAAGCAAATGGCAACCCACTTCAGTATTCTTGCCTGGAAAATCCCATGGATGGAGGAGCCTGGTAGGCTACAGTCCATGGGGTCGCAAAGAGTCAGACACAACTGAGCAAATTCACTTCACTTTTAGCATCTGGAGCGATTTGTTTTGTAGTTGCAGATAATTGAGAACCTTGCCAAATGTGGATTCTCTAACAATAATCTGCTGCAACTGCCAAGGACCTAGGATTTGGCACTTTCAACAAGATCCAGGTGATTCCAATGGATACCCATGTGGTCTACAAGGAGGAGGCAGATCGGGTCCCACCCTGCTATAGGGAGAGGCAGTCATGCAAACCAGCTCCTCCTCAGCAGCATCTGTGCCTGGCAGCCTCAGCGGGGTACCAGAGCAGCCAGCCTGCCAGAACGGAGGGGCAAGGACAGTCCTGCCCAGCGACGGGGACAACCTGAGCACCAAACGTGGCGGGGAGGGGAAGCGTGGTGGACTCCCAAAGGTTCTGTGAGCCTGGAGCCTCCTGGTGAGTTCTGGTTCCATTTAATTCAGAGTTTGCTGCATGGACGCCAGAAAATTCTGTGAGCTTTGGTTCTGTTTAATTCTGAGTTTGCTGCATGGGCTCTGGAAGGTTCTGTGTTATGGTTCCATTTAATTCTGAGTTTGCTGTGTGGACTCCAGAAGGTTCTGTGAGCCTGGGGCCTTCTGGTGAAGTTCTGGTTCTGTTTAATTCAGAGTTTGCTGAGTGGGCTCTGGAAGGTTCTGTGAGCTGTGACTCCGTTTAATTCAGAGTTTGAAATCATATTCTTAAGAAAGCAGTTGTATTCTAGCAGAACCGGGTGTATAGAACTAACACAAATAAGACTATCTGAAACTAACAGTATAGTACAGATGAATAAAAACTAAATAAATTCATCAAAGAATTTTGTTGAGGGGAAGAAAAAGGTTTGACCGCTGCTTCCACTATTTGTTTTTTCTGAAAATTGTGGGTAGTGCAAGAAAATTAAAAACAGGATTTAGAGGTGTAATCAATGGTAGAACACAACATTACGTTTCTGTTATTCATAGATGTCATCCTTATGACATAGAAAACCAATAAAAGCAAATGAAACTTTGTTATATTAGAAAATGACCAGATTAAAGATAGGTGCACATAGAAAGATTCTGAATAACCAACTGGATGCTTTTTTTCCCTCAAAAAACTTTCTGTGATGTATATATTTTTATGTATGTATGCTTGTCTATGCTTGAGTATTTGTATCCAGAAATAATAGAAATACTATTTAAATAAAATGTCTTTCCTCACAATCACTGTTTACCCTTTAATTTTTCTTAAAGCACCTCTTATATAATTATGAAAAAAAATTATAATATCTGTCCCTCAAGACTGATGAGAGCAGGGTCCTGATTTTTGACTGCTGCCCTTAGTGAACACAATGAATAATTGTGGTGGTAGTATAGAAGGGGTGAGTGAAACCTGACAAATGAAAACAGATGTGTTCATCATTATCTTATTTGAATAATCTGAATATTGCAAAGATACCAATCTAATATATTTAAAGCATAATTTATTCAAGCCCCAATGGATATGTAGTTTTGCAGACTAATAACCAAATTTGATACTAAGATTAGAAAAAGGCAGTAAGAAGGAATTACTAAGAATGCACTGATGAGAGAGGGCTGAGACTTGCCCTAGAAGGTTGTAAAGTAATGTTTTCATTTATGCTAACATTTAGTAGCTGCATCAATGAGACCTAATAAACAGCTCTAAATCTGATCTTGATAGTGGTGAGAGTGGGCACTCTTGTCTTATTCCTGATATTAGAGGAAATGTTTTCAGTTTTTCTCTGTTGAGAATAATGTTTGCTGACAAATAATGTTTGTCATGTATGGCCTTTAAAATGTTGAGGTATGATCCTTCTATGCCTAATTTTTGGAGATTTTTTAAAAATCATAAATTGGTGTTGAATTTTGTTGAAAGCTTTATTTGCATCTATTGAGATGATCATATGGTTTTTATCTTTCAATTTGTTAATATGGTGTATAGCATTGATTGATTTGTGTATATTGAATCCTTGCAACCCTGGGATAAAGCCCACTTGATCATGATGTATGATCCTTTTAATGTATTATTGGTTTCTGTTTGCTAGAATTTTGTTGAGGATTTTTGCCCTATGTTCATCAGTGATAGTGGCCTGTAATTGTCTTCTTTTTGTGACATCTTCATCTGGTTTCGGTATCAGGGTGATGGTGGCCTCATGGAGTAAGTTAAGGACTTTTCCTTCCTCTGCAATTTTCTGAAAGAGTTTGAGCAGTATAGTTTGAACAGTATAGAGTTTGAGCTCTTCTCTAAATTTTTGGTAGGATTTACCTGTGAAGCCATCTGGCCCTGGGATTTTGCTTGTTGGAAGATTTTTTTATTACAGTTTTTATTTTTGTGCTTGTGATTGGTCTGTTCATATGTTCTGTTTCTTACTTGTTTAGTTTTGGAAGGTTATACTTAGTCAAAATAAGAATTTGGCTAATGAAAAAAGAAACATCACAGAATAACAAGGGTAGAATTAGTCAATAAATTGGATTAGAAAAAATGGGTATTAGTGAAAATATGTATAAAAAACACCTGGGTATGCTGAGACATTAAACACAGAAATGATTACCACATAAGAGAAGATAGATGAATGAATATTTAACTACTTGTGGATTAGGAAAATGCACATTCAAAAAGGCAGAAACATTATATCAAAAATACATAAATGTTACGCAACAAAGAGAAACTGGTAGAAATGTTTTCAACAAATATTAACAAGAAGTTACTATGCCCCATGTTTTAAAAAAGCTCTTGCAAATTAATAAAATAAGCATTATAACCCTAATAAAAATGTGGATGAATAGAAATAATTTTCATGCAAAAAAGAAATTAAATTATCCAATAAGTATATGAAAAATTGCTCTGCAATGACATGCTACTTTTAATTTTCCAAGGAATAAATGATTTTTAGAATTATTAATACTCAGTGATGGTGTGGATGTGGAATGTGGGAGGCATAAGTAGCATGCTGTTTAACAACTGGTTCTCTGGATTTAGTTCTCACATGAATATTGATATTTGTTGATATTTAAATTTTATGTTAAGACAAAAGGAAACAAAAGGGACAAGAACAAAAGTCAACAAGTCACTCATTCTTCAGTAAGAACTTCCTTGCTACATACGATAACTGACTTCTTGAATAGTGTGAGAATTACTTCTTCGGTGTTGTCACTATTCATAATATAAGCATTATAAACATGGTATATTTTAAAAAACTTGTATCATTAATGTTTTCTCCATTACTTCATTACCTCTTGAAAGGAAACAGGACAATAATTCCAGCACTGGTTTGTAGTATTTTTTTCATAGCTGTGTTGAAATAATCTCACCAAACTGATATCAAGATTTCAGAGTTGGGTTACAAAGAGATACACAGTAACACATCATATATAGTATTTCTACCAAACAGATATGAAAATTAGAGATGAGTTCATATGATGTTATGGTAAAAAATATATTGTATGTAAATTATAGAAAGTTTATGTAGAAAGGCAGAGAAACCAGAGATCAAATGGCCAACATCCACTGGATCATCAAAAAAGCAAGAGAGTTCCAGAAAAACATCTATTTCTGCTTTATTGACCTATGCCAAAGCCTTTGATTGTGTGGATCACAATAAACTGTGGAAAATTCTGAAAGAGATGGGAATAACAGACCACCTGACCTGCCTCTTGAGAAATCTATACATGGGGTCAGGAAGCAACAATTAGAACTGGACATGGAACAACAGACTGGTTCCAAATAGGAAAAGGAGTATGTCAAGGCTGTACATTGTCACCGTGCTTATTTAACTTATATGCAGAGTACATCATGAGAGACGCTGGGCTGGAGGAAGCACAAGCTGGAATCAAGATTGCTGGGAGAAATATCAATAACCTCAGATATGCAGATGATACCACCCTTATGGCAGAAAGTGGAGAAGAACTGAAGAGTCTCTTGATGAAGGTTAAAGAGGAGAGTGAAAAAGTGGGCTTAAAGCTCAACATTCAGAAAACTAAGATCATGGTATCTGGTTCCATCACTTCATGGCAAATAGATGGGCGAACAGTGGAAACAGTGGCTGACTTTATTTTTCTTGGCTCCAAAATCACTGCAGATGGTGATTACAGCCATGAAATTAAAAAAACGCTTACTCCTTGGAAGGAAAGTTATGACCAACCTAGACAGCATATTAAAAAGCAGAGACATTACTTTGTCAACAAAGATCTGTCTAGTCAAGACTATGGTTTTTCCAGTTGTCATGTTTGGATGTGAGAGTTGGACTATAAAGAAAGCTGAGCACAGAAGAATTGATGCTTTTGAACTGTGGTGTTGGAGAAGACTCCTGAGAGTCCCTTGGACTGCAAGGAGATCCAACTAGTCCATCATAAAGGAGATCAGTATGGGTGTTCATTGGAAGGACTGATGTTGAAGCTGAAACTCCAATATTTTGGCCACCTGATGTAAAGAGCTGATGCATTTGAAAAGACTCTGATGTTGGGAACGATTGAAAGTGGGAGGAGAAGGGAACGACAGAGGATGAGATGGTTCAGTGGCATCACTGACTCAGTGGACATGGGTTTGGGTGGACTCTGGGAGTTGGTGATGGACAGGGAGGCCTGGCGTGTTGAGGTTCATGGGGTTGCAAAGAGTCGGACACAACTGAGTGACTGAACTGAACTATGTATTTTGATTTTTGTAAAATCTGTGTGTATGAATACCTGTATTTACATGCATTTTTAGGTATATATAAACGTATGTATTTCATCTGGGCAGTATATTTATAGATAATCTGTATTATATTATCTCGAGGATAATATTTTTCAGATTTTTCTACTCTTAACAGTTTCTGTTGGATCATATTCTGCTTCATGTCTTCCAGGATTTAAAAGGGAGAAAATAAAGATGCAAAAAAAAGAAAAGAAAAATAGGCTATGGTTCAAAAGATCAAGTCCTGTGGAGTTTGTACATTATAGCATAACTTCATACAGCCTAAACAGATTATAAATTCAATTTAAATAGCATTCTATGTCCAGTGTAGGCTCTTGAATTTTTTTCAAAACCATGTTTTTAGGTCTTGAAAACAAATTTCAGTCAGTTCAGTCGCTCAGTCGTGTCCAACTCTTTGCGACCCCATGAATCGCAGCATGTCAGGCCTCCCAGTCAATCACCAACTCCCGTAGTTCACTCAAACTCATATCCATCGAGTCGGTGATGCCATTCAGCCATCTCATCCTTTGTCCCCTTCTCCTCTTGCCACCAATCCCTCCCAGCATCAGGTCTTTTCCAATGAGTCAACTCTTTGCATGAGGTGGCCAAAGTATTGGAGTTTCAGCTTTAGCATCAGTCCTTCCAATGAACACCTAGGACTGATCTCCTTTAGGATGGACTGGTTGGATCTCCTTGCAGTCCAAGGGACTCTCAAGAGTCTTCTCCAACACCACAGTTCAAAAGCATCAATTCTTCGGTGCTCAGCTTCCTTCACAGTCCAACTCTCACATCCATGCATCACCACTGGGAAAACCATAGCCTTGACTAGATGGACCTTTGTTGGCAAAGTAATGTCTCTGCTTTTTAATATGCTGTCTAGGTTGGTCATAACTTTCCTTCCAAGAAGTAAGCGTCTTTTAATTTCATGGCTGCAGTCACCATCTGCAGTGATTTTGGAGCCCCAAAAATAAAGTCTGACACTGTTTCCACTGTTTGCCCATCTATTTGCCATGAAATGATGGGGCCAGATGCCATGATCTTAGTTTTCTGAATATTGAGCTTTAAGCCAAATTTTCATTCTCCTCTTTCACTTTCATCAAGAGGCTTTTTAGTTCCTCTTCACTTTCTGCAAATTAGAAATGTCCTTGAACTGCCCATTTGAGGTTCTTGCATTAAAGTGAATGCTGTCCTACACATCATTATCCCCCAAAATGATTCAGTGTGTATCTGAGTTGGTATTTCTATAAACATTGTCTATATTGTTGTTTGTAGAGAATGTGGCAAGTTCTGTTTTGATTCACTAGTTCAGTCAGAAATGTTCAGAATTAATCCACATAATTCACAGAACTTAAGAAAGTATATGTTTAACTCATAATGCTCCAAATCTATTGCTTATGGTAGTAACTTAAGCATATTATGACCAGTTTGCCATAGCACTGTTGTTTAAAAATAGAGGCGTATTGTTTCTATAATTTACCAATGTAAGAATTGATTTACAATAATATTTTTGTCATGCACCTAATATACAATTTTGTGGTTGTTTGCCATGCAATTGTATTTGCAGACTGTAGTAGTAGAGGTATCAGTACTTTTCTATAAAGTATAACTTGAACTATGTTTTTAAGTTTAAAACAGTCAACCTAAAAAAATACACATAAGTCAGTATGTGTTTGTGTGTGTGTGTATTATGTGTGTGCCCTTTCACATGACTAATTTTTACCAAATGGCAGAACTCAGGTTTGTTTATTTTTAAAAGTGAAAGAGGTTGAATTTAAGTTCTTTTGCAGAATGGGTAAATATGCCACTTCTCCACAAGCAGATAAATTTCCAGACCCCCTCTGATTATGCTACTACTACATTGTCAAAATTGCTGTAAATACATGGTCTTCAGTTCATTACCACTGACAACTAGTTAGTTCCTCTGATATTTAATATAAATAGGAAGTTGTTAATAAGTATATTGGTGTACAACCTGTTCCTTGAGGAGGTCTTATTATGGTCAGATTTGTCCATTTTAGAATCACAAGTCAAAACCCATTATAGTTTTAAAAATAGCTTTTTCAGTAGAATTGCTCTGCCCTCAAAATTCAAATTTAGTTGGCCAATGCTATCTTATATAATTGCACACTAACCGGAGTATTCTTGATCATTGTATATCCCTCTTTAATTATCAGTGTTTGATCAATATATGTGTAATTTTCATGTTCTCTTCTACAGATTAGTATAGCAGAAAGATTTTTTCAGGAAGAACCTATTCTGCTATTGGATATTTATATGTTACCTCTAGATGTGTTTTCTATATTAACTCTGAAAAGCAAGTGATGTAGGAGAATTGTGACAGATAAGACTTCTACAAAATGACAAATATGAGGGTATGTTTCAAACAGATAAAATTAGGTACGCTCATTCTCCACTAAGGCTTAACCCTTTGATGTTGGACAAAGGCTCTACCTGCCTAAAAACTAAGTTAATTTTGTCAAAAGTTAATAGAATTTTTTCAAAAGTCAAGGTTGCTTATTTGGAACTAAGTAAATAAAATAGGATAAAATAGGCCAATCCCAATACTGTGGCCAGAGCTAATGGTTTCCTTGAAAGTTTAACATTCTCACTGGAAATGAAATGTACCTAGCAGCTCTGTGGTTTGAATCCCCTGGTTAATTCCATACCAGTTATTATTTCATAGCATTTTATAGCAGGGAAATCATGTGGTGACTACCAAATGTATGACCCAGAGTTAAATGTGTTTTCAAGTTAACAGATGACACAAGCCAAAATAAACTGAAAAGGCAGAAAGTTCAACTGAGTACCAGTCATTTAATTGAGTAACATCTATGAGTGAGAAATTTGTTTTTTATGGTACTCATTTTTAAAGTCCTGGTAACAGAGAGACATCTAATCTACTAAATGTGAAATCATCACATGTTATCTTATGTTGCCTTTTCAAGCAGCAGGCAGAATCGTTCCATTATTGTTTAATTCAGGTCTGAGATAAAGAAAAATGTGGGATATGAAGAGTCTAGGAAATGACCCCCCTTCCAGTTTTCATATTGTACCTGAATCAAATGGAGGCAAAATGAAGAATTGGAAAGAGAATGGAGCATTTGACCAAACAACTAGTTTGTGTTTTAAGGAAAGGCAGGGAATAAAAGGGATCAAAAGAAAGCGCTTTTTTTTTTTTTAATGTAAAAAATACTTCATAGGTAAGAGAACAACCAAAGGAGCACCAGGTTAGAGAATTAAAATATAAAAGGATAAATTCAACATGATAAATGACAAATTTGAAGTGTCCACAGAACATTGAAGTAACAATGTGTAGAAGGTATTTGACAATTTGAGAGAGAAGCTTGGGTAGATTCTCAAGTACAAGATGTAAGTGAGGGATGAATCCAGATAGTAGAGATAAATTGAAGTCTGTAAGTTTATTAATAGTGATAAGCTAAAGCTTATAATAAAAGAGACATTATCCCAACCATCCCACTTCCAAGAACTTACAGGCTCACCCCTATATGTCCAAATTGACATATGCTATCAATTAGTGATTTTTTTTTAACAAAGCAAGTATTCATCAGGAGGGGAGTGGCTAGGTAAACTAAGATATATCAGTAAAATGAAATATTATATAACTATTGAAAAGCTGTAGTAATATGCAAAGATTAATAACATATATTAAGTAAAAAACACATGGTTCAGAACAGTCTATAAAGAGTACCATCCTCTGTGTAAAAACATATGGAAAAGTAGAATATATATTTTAAATAAATATTTATTTGAATATTAAAAAACACTAAAACATTCAAAATCGATCAAGGTGATCATGTATGGTGGCAAGGAAAATAAGGACCAAGTGAAAGGGAATCTTGTCAGTATATACCTTGTGCTATCGTTTTGAGTTTTGAAACATGAGAATGTATTAACTATTCAAAACAAATAACAAAAGGAATTGTCTTAAACTCATTAAAACAGAGAGGACAGGCAGAGGGCAAGGGTATTTTTTTTGGATCAAAAAAAATAATTAAAAATAAAGCATGGAGACAAGATGCATATCACACAAAGCTGAGAGAAAAGAAAATGTCAACAAGGTAAGTGGAAAGAGAAGAAGGTGGACAATATCTTCAAATGCTGCCAAAGGATGTAGATGAGGAGACCTAAATAGACCAATGACAAGCATTTTTCTTCCTATAGATAACAGTGCTGATGCCCTGTACAGGATAGCCTGAACAGTGCATCGACGTCTCTGTTGTTTTTAGCAGGTAAATGTATAAGACATAGAAAGCCTTCTTCAGAGTTGTCACAGGCCTCTGATCTTCCCCCTTTTATTTTAATCAAAAATACCCATTTTAAAGCTATAGAACCAAAGAATAAAACTAACAATTAGAAAATTATCCTCATAAATAACATCCAGCATTCACTGTAACATTTTTTAAAAGAACAGCTGTGTGTTTGGTTAAAGAAAAATTTTTCAGTGGATTTTTCTTCTAAAAAGGGTGCAGTTTTTTTAGGAGTAAAAAAAAAAAAATGGGTGGAGTCTTGAGGTCTGAAAGTTGAAATAGTAATTTTATGATGGAATTCCCTGGAAAAGTGAATATTATGGTTTAATAGTGATCAAAAGAGGAGAGGGGAATTATTTGAAAACTGGAAAAACTTTGGATTTTTAAATGGGTAAACTAAGAAATGCGACCGAAAAGCCTCTTGATGAAAGTCAAAGAGGTGGTTGAAAAAGCTGGTTTAAAACTCAACATTCAAAAAATTAAGATCATGGCATCCATCCCCAACACTTCATGGCAAATAGATGGGGATACAATTGAAATAGTGACAGACTTTATTTTCCTGGGCTCCAAAATCACTGCAGATGGTGATTCCAGCCATGAAATTAAAAGACACTTGCTCCTTGGAAGAAAAGCTATGACCAACCTAGTCAGCGTATTAAAAGGCAGAGACATTGCTTTGCTAGCAAATGTCCATCTAGTCAAAGCTACGGTTTTTCCAGTAGTCACGTATGGATGTGAGAGTTGAACCATAAAGAAAGCTGAGCACTGAAAAATTGATGCTTTTGAACTGTGGCATTGGAGAAGACTCTTGAGAGTCCCTTGGACTGCAAGGAGATCAAACCAGTCAATCCTAAAGGAAGTCATTCCTGAATATTCATTGGAAGGACTGATGCTGAAGCTGAAGCTCCAATACTTTGACCACCTGATGCAAAGAACTGACTCGTTTGAAAAGACCCTGATGCTGGGAAAGATTGAAGGCAGGAGGAGAATGGGATGAGGGAGGATGAGATGGTTGGATGGGATCGCTGACTCGATGAATATGAGTTTGAGCAAGCTCTGGGAGTTAGTGATGGACAGGGAGGCCTGGTGTGCTGCAGTCCATGGGGTCACAAAGAGTTGCACATGACTGAGCTATTGAATTGAAACTAAGAAAAGTGGGCAGTGAGTCAAACTTGGTTTTCTTTTTTTCTGAAAAATTATTGGAAAATGCAAGTCCCTCCAAATTAAGATTATGATCCCTCAATTGAGTGATCTATGTGTTTTTTTTTTTTTTTGCAATGATTTTTTTTTAAACTTTATTTATTTATAACTTTTTCAAGTTTTTTTTGTGGGCAGGCTTTCCTTTTGAAATCTCAAATCTCCTTCAATGCAAGCGTTCTCTACAGCATGTTTTGTTAAGTGGTGGAGGCATTCACTAGCCAGAATAAAAGTACTATGTAAAAGATTTTTTAATAAAATTTTCCGGGCAATCTTCCTTTTATACCAAATAACTAGGACTATTCCAAACTTCACCTCCAAAGGCAGGGATTTAAGAAACCAGGGAAGTAGTTGCATAATACTTACATTTATATTATTAAATTGCTTTTAACTTTATTTTTAAACTTTAAGCTAAAATACTTATCTGGGTCCCTTGAACACTATATTTTCTGCATTTTAAAAAATGACATTTTAGGCCTTTTACCCACTTAGATCCTTGGGGTCAAAACTGTCTAGCAGAATTGGGTGAGGTTACAGAAGCTCCATGGGCTTCCCTGGTAAGTCAGTGGGAAAGAATCTGCCTGCCAGTGCGGGAGACACAGGTTCAGTGCCTGGGTCAGGAAGATCCCCTGGAGAAGGAAATAGCAACCCACTCCAGTATTCTTGCCTGGAAAATTCCATGGACAGAGGGGCCTGGCTGGCTATATATAGTCCATGGGGTTGCAAAAGAGGTGAACATGACTTAATGACTAAACAACCATGAAAACATAGAAGTCTCAGATATATCCTGTAATAATTCTGGTTTGCTATTTCTGCCCTTCTTGTACTGTCTTCTCTGTAGAATGACCATTTATTCAACAAGTAGGTAGGTAGATGTGCAATGAAGAGGGGAGAGAGCTGGTATAGATTTACAGAGAGGGAGAGATCTGATATAGTCAGTAGGAAAATGGATGATCTAAGGAAACGTAGTGGCATGAAGGGCCCAACCGAGTGTAGTGACAAATAGAAACCCCTATTCGATTCCCCTGCCAGTCTCTGCATGTCATCTCTCAGCTGCACAGCGTCCTTGCCTTTGTCCCAAGTGCCCTATAACTTACACTAGGGTTCTTCCAATGAAGGCCTCTAGTCTTCTTTTTATAACCTAAACTTAGATTTTATGATTCCTTTGTTATAAGTTCTCCTAAAGAACAAATTAATGGATTAATTGAATAGTTCTCAGATATGAGTAGCTTTTACTGGTTGAACTCTTTTTCAAAGTAGCTGAGCATTGTTCACACTAGAGAAAAGAAAAAAATAATCCAACATTTGGAAGATTCAGGTATCATATGAGATCTTGAGAGGGAGAAACAATGTTTTGGAATAGGCATTAGTTCTCACCTGTGGGAAGTCACGCTTAAGTCCAGACCTTCAGTCAGTTCAGTTCAGTCATGTCTGACTCTTTGCGACCCCGTGGACTGCAGCATGCCTGGCCTTCCTGTTCATCGCCAACTCCTGGAGTTTACTCAAACTCATGTCCATTGAGTTAGTGATGCCATCCAACCATCTCATCCTCTTTCATCCCCTTCCCCTCCTGCCTTCAGTCTTTCTCAGCATCAGGGTCTTTTCAAATGAGTCAGTTCTTCACATCAGGTGGCCAAAGTATTGGAGTTTCAGCTTCAGCATCAGTTCTTCCAATGAATATTCAGGACTGATTTCCTTTAGGATAGGCTAGTTGGATCTCCTTGCAGTCCAAGGAACTCTGAAGAGTCTTCTCCAACACCACAGTTCAAAAGCATCAATTCTTTGGTGCTCAGCTTTCTTTATAGTCCAACCCTTACATCCATGGGATGATATTAAATCAGCATTTGGTAGGTCTTCAGCTTCCAGGAAACAGACACATTTTTTTTTTTTCTTTTTCTTCACTCTAAATACAGTTCAACCCTGGACAATACATTGGGTTGGCCAATAAGTTCATTCTGTTTTTTCTGCAACATCTTACAGAAAAGCCTGAATGAACTTTTTGACCAATCCATTATATAAAACAAATATCAAAAGAGTATTTAATAATATCAGTAACAACAACAACAAAAGACTCTTAGAGAAGAAGAAAGCCATAATAAATCATGGGCTTACCCCACGCATGTCAGCAAAAGCTATGTTGGAAACTCAGACTTTCACCCCTTTTGGATAGTTACAACCCCCCACCAAAGTGATATCAGTTGAGACCACATGGCCTAGAATTCCATATCTCCTTGAAAATAAGGAGCCATCCAATCCCTCCTCATTTCTCCATTGGAGAGGTGTCAGAGCAGATATAGTGGAAAGTCATGACTTTCATCCTGCTGCAATGAGTTTCCTTTCCCTACTACCTGCTCTGTGTCCATGGAAATAATATGGGAGGCAGTAATCAGGCATTCCAACCCCTCTCATCCAGGAAGTTATCAGTGAAGGCCTAGTGGGGAGCCAAAACTCCTACCACACCCAGAAGTAATAAGGTGTACTGCCTGCCTTGGGTGTAGTACAAAGAAAGGCAAGCAGTGAACCTGAATTTCTATCCAAGCCTAATAGTGATGAGGTGACACTCTCATTCCCTTGCTCAAGAAGTGCCAGAAGAAGTCAGCTAAAAGAAATTTAAATAAAATGTAGACTTTCAAAATATAATAACTAAAATGTCAAAGATTCAATTGAAAGTCACTCATCATATCAAGAATCTAGAAGGTATCAAATTAGATAAAAATGAAAATGAATATATTCCAACCCAGGGATGACAGAGACTCAAGAAACTAGAAGGTATCAAATGAGATTTAAAAAAAAGAAAAGAATAGATTCCAAAACAGATGATAGACTTTAGAATTACTTGACAAAGCTGTCATCATAAAAATGCTTCAGTAAGCAATTACAAACAAAAAAACCAATGAAAATATACCAACAGCAAATTATCAGATGTCTTGGTCAACAATATATAGGAGAATCTTGTGGAAATTTTAAAACTAAAAAATATAACTGAAATAAAAACTTAGTGATGAACTCAACAATAGGATGGAAGAAACAGAGTAAAGAATCACTGAACTGAAGGATAGGACAATACCAGTGACTCAGTCTGAACAGAGAGAAAGAAAACTGAAATTTTAAAATAAATAGAGCCTCAGGGACCTACAGAACTATAGCAAAATGTCTTAACACTCGTGTCATCAGATTTCCAGAAGGAGAGGAAAAAGAGTTCCCGTATATCCCCTGTCTCCACACATGCATAACACCGCCCCCCGCCCCACCACCATATAGATGTCCTTGATAATATTCCTTATGTGCTTGAGAAGAATGTGCATTTTGTTGCTGTTGGATGACATGCTCTCAATGAGTTTCTTAGTTCCACTTGGTCTAAAGTATGTTTCAAATCTAACATTTCCTTGTTAATTTTCTGTCTGGATGATCTACCCATTATTGAAAGTGGGTATTGAACTCTCTCCTACTATTATTGTATTGTTGTCTATTTCTTCCTTCAGATCTGTAAGTGTTCAAAATACTGAGATGGTCCAAAGTAGGGTATATGTATATTTACAATTATTATATCTTCTTAATTAATTGACCCAGTTATATTATAATGGTCATTTTTGTCTCTTGTTATCATTTTTGGCTTCAGGTCCATTTCATATGATGCAAGTGTAGCTATCTCTGATCTCTTTTCCTTCTACTTACATGGAGTATCTTTTACTATCTTTTCATTTTGAGCCTATGTGTGTCCTGAAAGCTAAAGTGAGTTAGTTTCTTGTAGGCTGCATATAGTTGAGACTTTTTTTTTTCTTTTAATCTATCCAGCCATTATATATCTTTTGACTGGAGAATATAATCCATTAACATTAAATAATTATTGACATGTAAGGACTTATCAATACCATTTGGTTTTTTTCTTGATATTTTGTACTTCCATTTTTGTTTTCTTCCTTTCTTGCTGTCTTCTTTTATAAATTGATGCTTTTCCATAGTGATATCCTTTGATTCCATTCTTCTTTTCTTTTCACGTATCTATCACAAGGCAAGATTTTTGCCTTGTGATTCCCATGAGACTTACATAAAATGTCTTAGGCATGTAATGTCTACTTTACACTGATGATAACTTCTATCACATATACAGACTCTATCCTTTTATTCCCCTCTTTTATAATTTTAATGTCAGTAGTTACACCTTTTAATATTGTGTATCCATTAACACACTGTTGAAGCTATAGCTCTTTTTAACACTTTTTTAAAATTTTCCACTAGGATAAGAAATTAACACATCACCATATTATAATATTAATGTATTCTGCAATTATTCTTGGTTTTTTTTTTTTTGTTCCACAATGTTGCTAGAACTTCCTAAGTAAACTCTAGAGTCTCCTAGCGCTGATTTTGTTCATGGATAGCTGTTCAATCATTGCTCTTTGTAGTGAGATGGGGGGACTGGGTTCTCCTACTTCAGCATTTTCCCACAATCTGGAAGTTTCTATTGGCATATCTTCAAGCTCAGATTCTGTCTTCAGACATGTCTGGCCTGCTAATAAGCCCATCAAAGGCAGTCTCCATTTCTGTGACAGTGCTTTCTTATCTCTAGCATTTCTTTTTGACTTTTCTCTTAGAATTTTCATTTGTTTATATTGTCTGTTCTTGAATGTTGTCTACTTTTTAAATTAAAGCCTTTAGTATATCAATCATAGTTTTTAAAAATTTCTGGTCTGATAATTCCAACATTTCTGCCATATCTGACTTTGGTTCCAATGCTCATTCAGTCTCTCCAGATTTTGTTTTTTGCCTTTTAGTATGCCTTGTAATTTTTAATTGAAAAGTAGACATGATATACTGGGTAAAATAAACTGCAGTGAATAGGCCTTTAATAATGTAATGGTATGGTGGGTGGGGAAGTGTGCCTTGATGATTAGGTATCAGTCTCTTTGTAAGACTGTGCTCCTGGACTGTCAGTTTCACTGGTGTCTTTCAGGCCAGGCAGGAGGAGGAAGCTGAAGGTATCTACCTTCCCCAACGTAGAAAAGTAGAGAAAGCTGAATCTGATTATTTCCCTTCCCTTCTGTTTAAGTAAGCTCAGATGAAACCCCAATAGTATCTAGTGAAATAGTTTCTTCTGAAAGTGGCTTTGTTAAGAAGAACCAAATGCTCTGGTATATTTAAAAATGGTTCCTTTTCCTCTGCCCTTCTGGAAGCTTGAGAGGGTTTTTCTCTGACCTTTACTAGGACTATTAGAGATCTTGGAGACAAAATCACAGATGTGTGGAGCTCCCCCATGACTGGGTCTCCCTGAAGTTTTTAACTTTCAGATTTGTCCACAATGAGCTTCTGACAAATTGTCGATTATACTTTCGGTTGTCCTACAATAGCACTGGCTCCCAGAGAGGGTTCTGCTCAAGTTTCTGTTCTGCTAAATTGTAATTTTCTGTATTTTCTTTCTGTCTCTCCAATTTGGGGGGATGAAATTTGCCCTGTAACCTCACTTTTCTGATAAATTTCTAAGTTATTGATTTTCAGTTTGTTCAGATTCATTAGGACAGAGTGGTGACTTTTAAATTCCTTACAGAATGTATGGAACCTGGAGTGCTAGCTGGTGTTTTTTTACAAATGTGCAAAAGCCTTCAACAGAAGCAAGATAGACTTTTCAACAAAGGGTGCTGAGGCAACTGAACAATCATTGTCAAAAAGTGAACCATAACCGAAGTCTCACATCTAATTAAAAAAACAAAACTGAAAATGGTTCACAGAATTTATTTAAAATTATAAAATTTTCAAAAAAAAAAAAAACATGGTAGAAAATTTTCAGTCTAGGAACAGGTAAAGAGCTTTTTGACCTAATAGAAAAATCACAACCAAATTAGCAAAAAATCAACTCATTAGACTATAAAATTAAAACTTTTCCCCTGTGAAAGATATTTTATAAGGATGAAAAGGCAAGTTACAGACAAGGAGAAAATTTTTTCAAACCTCCTATTTGACAAAAGACTAATATCTAGAATATTTAGTGAACTCTCAAAATTCAATATAAAAAATTCTATTAGAAAATAGCATAAACAAAACAAAAGAATATATTGATGGCAAGTAAACACAAAAAGACATTCAACATCATAAGCCATTAAGGAAATGCAAATTAAACCACAAGATATTGCTATAAACCTCAGAGTAGCTAAAACAACAAAAAAATAATAGTGATAATACTAAATGCTGGAGAGAATGTGGAAAAACCAGACCACTCACACACTGCTGCTAAGAATAAACAATGGTGCAGTCACAGTAAAAAACATTTTGGACTTTTCTTCAAAAAATAAATAAATAAATAAGCCTGTGACTACTATGTAGCCCAGCAATTACACTTCTGGAAATTTATCCCCCCAAAAATGAAAACCTATGTTCACTCAGAAATATATATATATATATATATATATATATATATATATATATATGCTAAGTCACTTCAGTCATGTCTGACTCTGTGTGACCCCATGGACGGCAGCCCACCAGGCTCCCCTGTCCCTGGGATTCTCCAGGCAAGAATACTGGAGTGGGTTGCCATTTCCTTCTCCATATATATATATATATATATATATATATACATATGCAGAAAGTGAAAGTAGACACTAGCTTGAATCCTTCATCATGAAGTTGAACAGTCATTCAGCCCGACTCTTAGCGACATCACAGCAGCCCAGCCCCAGGCTCCTCCATGGGATTTTCCAGGCAAGAGTACTGGAGTGGGGTGCCAGGATGGTAGGGATGGAAAGTAAGTGTGGGGATGGCTATAAAAGGGCAATCAAGGGATACTTGTGTTGATGGAAGCCTCTATGTCTTTACTAAATCAATATCACTCTCTGGTTATCATATTGTACTATGGGTTCATAAGACATTACCATTGGAGAAATCTGGTTAAGAAGTGTGTGTGATCTTGTTACATGATTTCTTACAGGTTCATATGAATCTCTAGTCATCTCAAAATAGTTTATTTAAGAACAGAAGAGAGGGAAGCATACTGAAAAAAAAAAAAAAGAGAGAGAGAGAAAACAAACAACAGAGCAGAAAAGATTTCCTAAGAGGCTTCAGTGTGGAGGACAGTAAACCCCTTCATCAATTGCAATCTGGTTCTAATTTCTTACATACAGATGATGTAGAATTTAGAAATCCCTGGCAAGCCTGAGATACTTTCCTTTTAGGACCGTGCAACCTCACTCTGTGATAGCACTCCTGGAGTTCGTCTCTGAACAGGTCAACAATTTTTCTGGATTCACATTTTGACGTGTCCTTTTAGGACGATGAGCAAGCTACTTGGGCTTCCTACTATTCCAGTATCCCACTTGTAAAACAGTCAGCAACATGCCCAGATCTACTGAGAGCATGCCCTTGTCAACCTTCCAAGTTTATTGATATTTACATTTATGATACAAGTTTTTTTGAGAGCCTCTTTTTCTGCTCCCTGGTGTTTGCTTTCACAGGAGAAAGGCCAGACAATTGAGAGGAAAGCAGGCAGCACTCATGCTGGATTTATTGGCACAGCACACTGAAGAGCAAGCAAACCACCAAACAGAGGATATTGATAAGGAGACTAAATTCATTTGAAATCACTAAGACTCAGTTAGGGGCATATTGTATTAAGTGAAATGCCATTACTGAAGGGCCCAGGGAAAGATTGTATGCCAAGTCATGAGAGCTTTTCAGCTCACTGGATGGCTGCCATTGCACCCACGCACTACATTTGATGGTTTGAAAGTAGAGATAATTTCTGCATAGATCATAAAGGGACTTGAAAATAGCTCAGTCCCTAGGAGCACAGGAAAGAGCTGAATTGTCTGCGAGTGAGAACATTCAAGAAAGAATCCCTCTGCAGTTAGAAAAAGAAAAGAAAAAATATACCAAGTGGGTATGAATCCCCACTTTTCATAAAGGCTTCCTTTCATCATAATGGTGGTATGTTAGCGTATTTTAAAAACTTCACACTGAGGACCATCATTCGTGTCTGTGATGGCTTTTCTGCAAAGCATCTTACTTTTTCTAGAGAATACGGCAATGGAACTGAGATTTATTTAATACAGTTTAACCATTTTTAGTTAGAACGTTCTCCCAGCTGAAAGTTCCCCACTCAGGTCATAAGAGCAGCTTAGGGTCTTTTCTTGCTGCAAGAACGAGTTTGTTGCCTGCGAGGAATCACAGAGAAGATTCAGAAAATCTGTTTTCTTCTAAGCAGCTTCCTAGCACTTCCTCAAAGGTTGTTTGAGGTTTCCTTGCTTGATGTCTCTCACACTGCCCTTGCACTGTTAATCCTGGGGAGCAAGGACATACTGTAAACATGAGTCCATTTCAGTGATGTGTATAAATCTTGTTCAGGTTATTCAGACTAAGGCAGCCCCTTATCTAACAAGCACCAGAGCAGACTTTTGAAAACACTTTTCACCTGTGACAGTAACAGCCCAGTTTTGTCCTCGCCAACAATGGAATAAATGCAGTATCTCATGTCAGCTAACTCCATGTCTTATTTATGCCAAATTCTTTTGGGTTCAGTACTTTAAGACTGGCTTTGCATTAGAATTTTATTCCAGGGCAGACTCCTAGAATAGCATTGCCCTGAAAAGAAAGGAGAGATTTTTATTTTAAGTAAAATTCTATAATGGCCAAAGTAGACAGATTTGTCTTTGCTGTGTTATTTTACCTTAACTACATTGTATGTTAATCTGGAGAAATCATGCTTTGAAGCTATAAGTATGTTGAAAACTACCAGAATTATGCCAAAACAGTACGAGATGATTCAGGTAGTAAGCAAACAGGACTAATTGCTGGTTGGGGAAAGATCAAGGGTTATTCACTGCCCACTGAGTGTTTCTGCCTAAAAATAAGCTTCTTGACAAGTTCAGTTCAGTCGCTCAGTCATGTCCGACTCTTTGCGACCCCATGAATCACAGCATGCCAGGCCTCCCTGTCTATCACCATTGCCTGGAGTCCTCCCAAACCCATGTCTATTGAGTCAGTGATGCCATCCAACCATCTCATCCTCTGTCATCCCCTTCTCCTCCCGCCCTCAATCTTTCCCAGCATCAGGGTCTTTTCAAATGAGTCAGCTCTTCGCATCAGGTGGCCAAAGTATTGGAGTTTCAGCTTCAACATGTCCTTCCAATGAACACCCAGGACTGATTTCCTTTAGGATGGACTGGTTGGATCTCCTTGCAGTCCAAGGGACTCTCAAGGGTTTTCTCTAACACCACAGTTCAAAAGCATCAATTCTTCTGTGCTCAGTTTTCTTTATAGTCCAACTCTCATATCCATACACGACCACTGGGAAAACCATAGCCTTGACTGGACGGACCTTTGTTGGCAAAGTAATGTCTCTGCTTTTTAATATGCTGTCTAGGTTGGTCATAACTTTCCTTCCAAGGAGTAAGTATGTGTATGCTAATGTGAGGTCCTACTAGAATTATGGAGACATTTCCTTCTCTGTGGCCACAAATGCACATGGCTAATCTTTTGGCAACAGGATCATATTTTTTTTTCTTGATACCTCTGAAGCACCAAAAGGAACTTTATTCTACTGAACTGCCTATTTCAAAATAGATTACAATTTGCAAATGTTTGTAAACCTATCAGAGACCTGATTTGCAAGTAGGTGTTTCAGTATATCAAATTAATAGCAAATGTATCAATTTCAAAATACCTACGTACACTTTCATTAATTGTGAAACTTTATTTTGAGGAAGAAGGCGCAAGTTTTGGAAAAAGAGAGAAAAGCCTGGAATGACTTGTACTTATTCCTCTAATTTATGCTCTACATAATATCTCAGTGCATTTTTATCATTGAGATCTGATTATATTACTCTCTTGGCAGAACTCTTCAATTGCTGCCCACTTCCTTAAGGATTAAAGCTAATCTCCTTTGAGTAGTAATCTTGTATACCCATTAGGGTCTGATTTCTGTCTAATTCTGCCTTAGGGTCTGATTTCTGTTTAAGCCTGTCCTCTCTTTCCTAGGTGTTTCCCTAGGTGATGCAGCAACACTGAACTCTCAGTCTAGAGGTGTCACGTCTTTGGCCTTTGTGTTTTTGCATTTGTCTAGAAGGCCTTCCCATTACTCCGTGGGAAAACTGTTTATTCAAGTCTGAGTGTAAATATGGTCCCACTCTGGAAGCCTTCCCTAGTGTCACCAGCAGGCTTTCCTTCATCTATGATGTAACTGTACTGCATTTTGTGCATCTACATATTATGTCATTACAAATACTGGTGGATATATCTGTTTGCCAACTAGAATATAGACTTCCTGAGGGAAGGAACCATATATTTTCATCTTTGTTTCTCTGGCACTTAGTACAGTGTCTGGTATATGCAAGTTCTCAAAAAATTTTTTTGAATGTGTCAGTGAATAAATGAACCAATTAATGACAGTAGCTATAGAGAGAATAAATTTATTGTTTTAAACACAAAGTAGTGAAATAAAAATAGAGATGAAGAGAAAAGAAGGCAAGTGTCTAATTTCCTCATTTAGTGATTTGCAGTGTAGTTTAGGGAGGCTTAAAGCCCATTCCCAGAGCTGCTGGTGTGCTACTCTTCCTCAACACTGTGACCCACGCTTACATTTTCTCGGAGGTACAAAGGCATCATTGTCCTCTTCGTCCTCATCATCATGAATACATCACAACATTACACTCTTCTTTAGTTCAGACTCTGCCCACTCACTAAGACAAAGTAAAGGAAACATTTGCACAAGTTCATGGCTCAAAGAAAATCATTTTCCCCCAGTTTGTGAAGAGAATCAGCCTGCAGAAGCAAAATAAATGAGTCTTTCGGCAGAGCCAAAGAAATCTGCATGTCCAGATACACGCTTTTGTCAGCCTTTAAAATAAACAAAGTACTATTTCAACATGATGGCTTAATGTTTGAGTCCCTTGGACTGCATCCTGTGAAGGGAACTGTGTCTGACCTAGGCAGTGTGATCTACAGCAAAACGATTGGAAGCTATTAGTGCTTCCTAATGCCCTTGTGACATGCTCATAGTCAGATTATTCATGGTCTTCATTTTGAAAGAGAATTTATTTAAATATTTGCTTAATGGCTGTACCCAAAGACATAGTTTTCACACCTACCTCACAGTAATGTTGGTAGAAAAGGAAGAATTAGTCGCTCAGTTGTGTCTGACTGTTTGCAACCCCATAGACTGTAGCCTGCCAGGCATCTCTGTCTATGGAATTCTCCAGGCAAGAATAGTGGAATGGGTTGCCATTTTCTGCTCAAATGGATCAAGCCCCAGTCTCCTGAATTGCAGGCGGATTCTTTAGAAATGCAAAAATGAAAATTGACATAGGGTTTGATTTCTTTCTTAGAACAATTTGTGTTAAAATTTTCAATGTTGAAGATAATGACTGAGCAAAATTATATTAACAGTTGGAGTGCCCAGAGAGTAAGGCATGCTGGATATGCAGATTTTCTGTTGTGTTTCCAGTCAGTTCAGTCGCTCAGCCATGTCCCAGTCTTTGTGACCCCATGGACTGCAGAATGCCAGGCTTCCCTGTCCTCTTGTGTTTCCAAGAGAGCAGTGATTAGCAGAGCAGACCTGGGAATTAATTGCTTGGTTCAAAAATATGCTCTGCAACTTCTTGTCTGTGTGAGCTTGGAAACTGTATTAACTTCTCTGTAACTTCAGAGTCTTCATTGAAACAATAAAATAATGTGCATTCATCTTCCTTGTGACATCTGTCGTATTACAGCCTGAAACAGAAAAACAAAACCATGTGCCTCTATATGTAGTTATAAACTATCCTCCTATATTTTGAATCAAGAGGAAGAAAAAGTTAATAAAATTTCTACACTCAAAAAAACATGATGACATTTCATCAATGAATTTGATAAAGTTTCAAAATTAATTTATTTGTAATTCTGTAATTACAAAATTAATACACAGACATCTGTTTCATTTCTACACGCTAACAATAGACTATCAGAAATAGAACTTAAGGAGACAATCCAATTTACCATTGCATTAAGAAGAATAAAATACCCAGGGATAAACCTACCTAAGGAAGTAAAAGATCTATATTTGTTAATAGAAAGTATAAGACACTATTGAAAGAAATTGAAGATGACCAAAAAGATGGAAAGATACATTGTATACATGGAATGGAAGAACTAATATTGTTAACATGACCATACAACCCAAGGCAATCTACAAAGTCAGTGCAATTTCCTACAAAAATACAAAGGGATTTTTCACAAAACTAGAAAAAATAATTTTAAAATTTTTATGGAAACACAAAAGACCCCAAATAGCTATAACAATCTTGAGAAAGAACAGAGGTGGAAAAATCATACTTCCTGACTTAAGACTATAATACAAAACTGCAAAAATACAGTAATCAAGAGTATAGTACTGGTACAGAATATAGATTAATAGAACAGGATTGAGAGCCTCAAAATAAACCCATGCACTTATGGTCAATTAATCTATGACAAAGAAGGCAAGAATACACAATGATGAGAAGACAGTCTATTCAATAAGTGGTGCTAGGAAATCTGGACAGCTACATGTAAAACAATGAAATTAGAACATTTTGCCACACCATATACAAAAATAAATCCAAAATGGATTAAAGGCCAAAATATAAGACTGGAAACCATAACATTCCTAAAAGAAAACAGGCAAGACTCTGACTTAAATCGTACAGATATTTATTTTTGGATCTATCTCCTAAAGCAAAGAAAATAAAAGCAAAAATTAACAAATAAAAACAAAAATAAACAAATTTAAAAGCTTTTGCACAGTAAAGGAAACATTTAAAGAAAAAGACAACCTACTAAATGGAAGGAAATATATGCAAATGATACAATCAATAAGGGGTTAATATCCAGAATACATAAACAGCTAATAGAACTGAACATAAAAAAAACTAATTGAAAATGGGCAGATGACCTGACTGGAAATTTTTACAAAGAGAAAATATAGATGGTCAACAGGCACATGGCAAGATGTTCAACGTCAATAATTATCAGGAAAATGCAAATTAAAACCACAATGAGGTATCACTTCAAACCTGTAGAATGGCTTTCATCGAAAGGAACACAATTAATACATGTTGGTGAGGTTGTGGAGAAAAAAGAACCCTTGTCTACTATTGGAGGGGATGTAAAATGGCACAGCCACTATGGAACACAGTATGAAGGTTTCTCAAAAAAATAAAAATAGAACTACCACATGGCTCAGCAGTTCCACTCATATATCTAAAAAAATACTAATTCACACAGATACATGCATCCCAATGTTCATAGAAGCATTATTTACAATTTTCAAGATACGAAAGTAATCTGCTGCTGCTGCTGCTTCTAAGTAGCATCAGTCGTGTCCGACTCTGTGCGACCCCATAGATGGCAGCCGAACAGGCTTCGCTGTCCCTGGGATTCTCCAGGCAAGAATACTGGAGTGGGTTGCCATTTCCTTCTCCAATGATGAAAGTGAAAAGTGAAAGTGAAGTTGCTCAGTCATGTCCGACTCTTAGCAACCCCATGGACTGCAGCCTACCAGGCTCCTCCGTCCATGAGATTTTCCAGGCAAAAGTACTGGAGTGGGTTGCCATTGCCTTCTCCAATGAAAGTAACCTAAGGGTCCCTCAACAGATGAATAAAGAAGATTTGGCGTGCATACATACAATGGAGTATTACTCATTCATCAATTTTTTTTTTTTTTTACATTTGCAACAATATGGATCAACTTGGAGGGTGTTATGCTAAGTGAAATGTCAGACATAGAAAGATAAATACTGGATGATATATATCACATGTGGAATCTAAAAAATAAAACTAGTGAATATGACAAAAAAGAAACAGACTCATTGATGTAGAGAACAACCTAGTGGTTGCCAGTGGGAAGACAGAAGGGGGAAGGGGCATCATAAGGGTAGGAGGTTAAGATGTACAAACTACCAGGTATATAACATAGATAAGCTACAAGGATATATTGTACAACACAGGGAATATAGGTAGTATTTTGTAGTAACTATTAATGAAACATGGACTTCCCTGGTGGCTCAGATGGTAAAGAATCTGCCTGCAATGAGGGAGACCTGGGTTTGATCCCTGGGTTGGAACGATCCCCTGGAGGAGGGCATGGAAATTCACTCCAGTATTCTTGCCTGGAGAATCCCATGGACAGAGGAGCCTGGTGGGCTACAGTCCATGGGTCACAAAGAGTCAGAGATGACTGAATGACTAAGCACAGCACATGTGTGCTGTGCTCATTAGTATGTGTGCTGGGTTTAGTCACTCAGTCATGTCTGACTTTTTGTGACCCCATGGACTGTAGCCAGCCAGGCTCCTCTGTCCATGGGATTCTCCAGGCAAGAATACTAGAGTAGGTTGCCATTTCTTCCTCCAGGGGATCTTCCCAACCCAGGGATCAAACTCGGGTCTCCGGCATTGCAAGCAGATTCTTTACCATCTGAGCTACCAGGGAAGCCCACATATGACTAAAATTCAGTTATAAAATAGAAAAAAAAAAAACAAAAAACAAAAAAAGCACGTGCTCCAAGTCATCCAGTCTATTAGTTCACCATCGTCAACCCTCATAAACCCACCCAGGGGAGGACATATTGGCCTCATGGTCCCAGAGCCTCAGGCTGATTGGAAATTATTGTTCTCATCATACATAATGCAAGGTCATAAAACAACAAACAGAAACCTGTCTTTATTTAAAAAGGGTTCAGGATGGGGAACACATGTATGCCTGTGGCGGATTCATTTTGATATATGGCAGAACCAATACAATATTGTGAAGTTTAAAAATAAAATTAAATTAAAAAAAATAATAAAAAAAATAAAATCTTCATATTTTGCTCACCATGGATTTTTTGCCTTAATATTTATTTTTAAAAATATTTCATTAAAATATTATTTATCTTGATTATTGATTTTTTTGTGCATTTAGCTCTCCTGAATCTCAATCCTACTCACAGGTTATCATGAGAATGAAATGAAATAATGGCAAACCCTTAAAACTGTGCCTGAAACATACTTAATGCTCAATAGTATTGTTATTAAAATTGTGTTTAATACAATCACACAGGCATTTAGACCATAGATTTTTTTTTTGACCCTTTGGTTTTAGGCCTTTGTGAGGTAATCTTCAATATCCTGGTGTTATTCTTTAATTCTCCTGAGTTCTGTTGATTTATAAGCACCAAGCTGACCATATCAGCTAATTATAGGTCCCATTTTGTATCTTTTAGACATAATCATTGTATAAATACCTTAATTTCTACCTTTTGTCTTTCTGATCAGACCTGACATTCATTTGAATTGAGGAGGTGGGTTGATTTAGTCTGACACTCAAGTTCATGCTTTCTCACTGAATTGATCATCTGAGCCGATTGACCTGCCAGTTCAGTCATAACAGTTTAGCCAGCTATTTGTGCAGATTTAGAGTTGAAGCCGATGCCTGTCTCGTGAAGTTTAGTGAGGAGGATGTCACTAGAAAATATAGCTAGCTGACAACTGGTTTCTCCAATCACACTACTCTTTGGAGTTTTGCAAAGTGATGTCAATGATGGTTATGCCCTAACTTGAATGTCCCTGACCCCTGTAAACAGTGCGCTCTGGGGCCTTCTGAAGCCTTCTAAAAACCGATCTACTTGACCATACTACAGTACTGAATATACCTGGGAATGTGACACATGAGGTATTTTGAAAGTGTTTCCAATAACAACTTTGTCTAGATAATTTTGCAGTATGATAAGAGCCCTAAAACAACTGCATGGCTGATTCCAACATACACAAAGCACATGATAAATAAACAGAAGTAAACAAATGCAGAAGAAAACTTCACTGATGTTGTTTTACGTTGAGTGATAATTTGGGGAGGTTTAAGCATTCCTACAACCAATATACTACTGAGAAGACTCAATTTTAGTAACCACATGAGAATATTATAAGCCAAGCCCACACAATATTAAACTAAGTTAAAATATGTGCAAAATTTATGAGAGGATGTCAGGTGTAATGCTTGATAAAGTAAGCTTAATGCTTAAGAAATTTATCTTCTGGCTAAATAACCAACTCTTCCAATTCTGAGTTCAAGTATAATTTTAGAAACTCTTTCTGTAAAGTCATTCTTTTATTAATGAGATCAACTCTAGGTGAGCTGAGAGAGGTAAGTTCCTAAAGCATCTGTGAAGAAAAACAACATCCTTAAAACACCAGAAATCAGCACACCATGTTAAAAACAAAATACTGAGAGGCAGGTTTGTGCTGTTCTTTCCTGGGGAAAGAGGTGAAAAATCAGTCCTCCAAAATATCTTTTGATCTTTATTCATTCAGTCCTTTTGTTTTCCCTTTAGAAAAGTTGTGAAATTTGCAAATAAATGTTAAAGAATTTGGCGCTGATAAAAGAGGGACATTACTCGAGAGCTTCTCCTTTACTCTGGGATGTCATGTTAAAAACAGAGTCATGTTATTACATTGTCTAGTGTGTTAGTTGCTCAGTTGTGTCTGACTCTTGACTGCATAGACAGTAGTCCACCAGGTTCTTCTGTCCATCGAATTCTCCAGGCAAGAATACTGGAATGGGTTGTCATTCCCTTCTCCCGATGATTTCATGACCGAGGGATTGAATCCAGGTCTCCTGCATTGGAGGCAGATTCTTTACCAATTGAGCCACCAGGGAAGCCCGAATATTACATTGTACACTATACTTATTATCAGGCTGAACTTCAGTTACAACACATCTCCGGGGAGTCCAGAGAGCAGATTTCCATTGGCTAACTGGTCACATACTGCAGCTTCCAGCTGAAATAGTGCTGCGAACCAGCAAGGCAATGAATGAAGAGAAAATCTGCCTCTGCAGTATGACTCAGCCTATCTCTCATTTGTAACCCAAATATCCTTCCCAGTGTCCACAAAGCAGGATGGTATGAACTCAACCAGCTAAGGTAAACCAAGGACTGCTGTATGGCACAAAATCCATCATAAATTAAAAACCACAAAAGACATGTTTAAACTTGTGAAGTCACATTGTTTTCAGGACCACTGGTAATTTTTAGATGATTGCAGCCATGAAATTAAAAGACACTTACTCCTTGGAAGGAAAGTTATGACCAACCTAGACAGCATATTCAAAAGCAGAGACATTACTTTGCTAACAAAGGTCCGTCTGGTCAAGGCTATGGTTTTTCCAGTGGTCATTATGGATGTGAGAGTTGGACTGTGAAGAAAGCTGAGTGCCAAAGAATTGGTGCTTTTGAACTGTGGTGTTGAAGACTCTTGAGAGTCCCTTGGACTGCAAGGAGATCCAACCAGTCCATTCTAAAGGAGATAGGTCCTGGGTATTCTTTGGAAGGAATGATGCTGAAGCTGAAACTCCAGTACTTTGGCCACCTCATGCGAAGAGTTGACTCATTGGAAAAGATTCTGAGGCTGGGAGGGATTGGGGGCAAGAGGAGAAGGGGACAATAGAGGATGAGATGGCTGGATGACATCACAGACTTGATGGATGTGAGTTTGAGTGAACTCCAGGAGTTGGTGATGGACAGGGAGGCCTGGCGTGCTGCAATTTATGGGGTCGCAAAGAGTTGGATATGACTGAGCGACTGAACTGAACTGAAGATCTAGACTTTTGGCACACTGTCCAAAACCAGGGGTTTGGCATGTACTTCTTTCTCATGGGCCTGAGTGGGTGAGAAAGATTGAAGAATTCAGGGCTTTCATGAGCCATGCATTTGAAAATCCCAGTTCCTCATTTTTCTGAAGAAGCAAGGCATTCTGAAGCAAATTTGGAAACATAAGGAAATGTCTAAGAGATTGATTTTATATCTGTCATATTTCTTTTCAGTCACTTCAATTATGTGACCAAATATCAACAATAGAAATCTAAAAAATGCAGTGATTTGGCTAACCTTTACTGAAAAAGCTCAACTCTTTTCTGGTGATTGGTGATTGGGTAAAGGATCGCCATTATTGTAGAATAGCATTCCTGATGAAACAGCATTATAAGATACTTGAGGTGGTAATCATGCCTATGAAATTTAAATAGAACCAATGAACTTCTTCATAGCTGCTCTGCATCTCTTACCTCTTCATGTAATTATTTTAAAAGCTGTCATGTCAAAGATTAGCATCATTTGTAGACATCAGCTCAATATTAGCTTCTCTTGCTCCGAAGTTAACTCTCCTTACTGTCTCTTTCATAGTATTTGTGTCATTCCCTTTCCTCTCGTCTCATTCTTCTTTTACTTTCATTGTCTTCAAATTTTTTTACTCAATATATTTTTATGCTACTATAGTTTCTCGAAACCCATCTTAATACTTCTTACAAAATGAGGATGATCAATAAAATGTCTGCTTGCCAATTTTAAGTAAATGAAATAATTTCAAAATTGCAGAAAATAGCTGTCGAGGTGTGATTGCCAGATGATGGTCTTCAGATGAGGGAATGCAAATCTATTTATAGAGAATGAAATCTGTAGATGGATTTCTGTATTCAGTAGAATTAACTGAAGCTCTTCCATCAATATTAGGTATTGAATATGACCTTTTTTTGAGGAATACTTTATTGAATGGACAGTTGACATTACTTTGGGTCACATGGGTTATAAGGCAGTATACTTACTGTAAGCATTAAAGGCTTTTGGAGAAGGAAATGGGTAGCCTCGGAGGATAACAGCTCTCAATATTCATGGCCAGAGGCCAGAATGTCAGAAAGAAAGTGATCACCTACCTTTTCAACAGTGGCTACCCCGATGGAGATGGAAGGCCTCCTCTTGGTTTTCACAGATGCACAGGCAGAGTATGGCTTGTTCTGGGTTTTTGTACTGGGCCTAGCTCTATGCACAGTCATTACAAGGTTATTACTATCATTATAGTGGACAATGCAGTAATATTTTAAATGGGGTAAATTTGGCTCCCAGCTATTCATGGGCAGCTCTTGCAGGTCTTAGGGAAAATATCTTATGAGTGCAGGGAAATGGAATCTGGCCTATATCCAGTTGCTGCCTCCACTGAAGAATATGTGGTCATGTGATACCTCTTACCTCTGGTTAGAAGTAGCCTTTGTGGATAACTCTTCGGGGATAACTGCAAAACTGGTTTTGAATATAAATATAAAACAAGAGAAGTTAGCCACCCAAGCTCTTCACTTTCACTTTCTGATACATTTCTCTGTCAACCTGCATGTCTTATTCTGAACCCTTTTCTTATGCACCACTTTTCTTCTTATGAAGAAGAAAAAAATCATGTGAAGTCAACATTTGCCAAAATACGTTTCTTGGGATAATTATACATCCTAGAAATTCCACAATAAGAGGATTCTGGGGAAGTCCTTTCTGAGAGCCACAGAGCACATGAATATGTTAGAGACTTTGAGTGCTTCCAGAGGAAAGCAACATGTTTAAATGTGTTGTTGGAGCCCTTTTTAACATAAAATATAATACCTCATAGAATTATTATTGTTTGGGAAATTAAAGCTTCAAATTTTAGGGGTCCCAGAGAGAGACTAATGTTTAACTCTGAGAGTGTCATTATGTGAAGTCAGCTGCACATAAGCTTACGCTATATTAAATGAGATAGTCTTTCAAAACCTTGTCTTCAAAAGAAGGCACTCTACATGTAAACTTTAAAAAAAAAAATCATGAAGACATTTCTTTGAGGATACCTTGCTTCTCATATAGAATTAATTGCATCCCTTAATGGCATCATTGGGTAGAACTAATATTCATGGTGTTTTAACAATTATAAATCATAATAATAATAGTTTAGCGGCATATCTTCCCTAGCTTGGGAGATAGCTTCACTATCAGTTCAATGACTTCTAGAAACTAAGGCTAAATTTTAGGCATCGTTTTGGTTTAATTCCAGCTATGTGAGCAACTAAGCCAACAAACTCTATTCAGGATGTGTACCCTCTCAACTTCAAAATGAAAATTTCTTGTCAACCAGATTTCTAGTAACTTTCAGTCCTGATGAAATGGTTAGCCAGTTGATTTTTAACCAGTTTAAAAAACAGGATTCCAGGAAGATAGTTTGTCCATATAACCATCTGCACAAAGACACCCCTGGCAATTATTAGCTTGGTCTCCCTCTGCAGAATTTGCCTGGGGAAACATGTTCTGCAGTCAGCTAGCCCTTTTTGTTAATAAGCACTCAGTGCTGCAGAAAGAAATCTCCCAGTTTCCTCCATCCTAGACTTTAGGCAGCTTGTGTGCAGGGAGCAAAGGCTCTTCCACCTTGTTTCTCTGTTTCCATTTCTCAGCCAAGCTGGCATTACTGGGGCAAGCATGGGGGAAGTGGGCAGGTATAAAAGGATGCACACCCTTCCTTCCATAGAAGTTTTCTTTGTCCTGGCCAAGATCTAGTTCACAGGTTTATGAGAAACTGACAAAGCAAGCATTACACTGGGGCATGTGTGAGAGGAGGCACAGAGGCTTATATGCATGCAACATGACCCTTTTGTAGTACTGATGCTAGAGAAGAGAGACTGAACATTCAGGAGTTCATTTTAGAATAGGATTTGCAGCTAAGACATCAAGTAAGAAATGTACATGAAAAAAGGTTTTATGTCTCTTTTTTTTTATCTTACACATAGATGAATGTCAGGATCTCTATCTAAGATCTAGGAGGTACTTCAGAGAGATAAAAGCCAAGACCCCCCTTCATATGGGGCTGTTGGGTTGTTTGGAAAGGCATGACCTAAGACCAACAAAAGTCAGAATTTCCAATATTTAGGACCTATAAAAGTGAGCTTTGGTGGGCAGTGGGGCACAGAAGAAGGGAAAAAAAGAAGGCGAAATATTAAAGACTAATTGAAAACAGGCAGAAAATAACCCTCAGGCTTTCCAAATAAATTGGAGTATTTTAACTGGCCCCATGAATTTACTAAATGTTGAATAATGCTGAGTTAGAATTAAGTGTTACTCTAAGCCAGTTAAGGAAGTTTTTAAGCAAGTTTGAAGTAACCACCATCTGTTTATGATGTGACTTGCAAAGTCAGACTTCAGCCTAGAGAGAATTGTAGAGTTCTGTCAGGGAGTAATCCTGTCCATTTACACGGTTGTGGAGACAGCAGGGTAAGACCAGACAGTCTGTGTAAGAGAAGAAATACACATTCTGGCTCAAGATATATCCTTTCAGTATTGTTTCTCTTGGTGTGGAACTAGTTCAAGTTAGACTAACTCCTATTTTTTAAGGTAGGAAATCACCTTGGAACATGGGAACATGGTTTGCCTGATTCTCATGAGAATGCTGTTTTAATCTTGGTTGATTCAAGCCTACTATACCTAAAGCCTCATTTCTTCATGAAATGAATGAATTAACTGATTTTTCCCCAAACTATCACTTTTTAAAAAATTTATTTTAATTGGAGGATAATTGCTTTACAATGTTGTGTTGGATTCTGGCACCAAACTGTCGCTTTCATTCAGTCCTTCCTGTGTTTGGAAGCCTACAATAATTTCTGATTTCTCGAAGCCAGATCAGTGCTCAGTACAGTGATGAAAGGAGCTGAGTTAGTTTATAGATCTTGTTCTTGTTGTTCAGTCACTAAGTCGTGTCCTACTCTCTGCGACCCCATGGACTACAGGGTGCCAGGCTTCCCTGTCCTTCACTATCACTTCGAGTTTGCTCAAACTCATGTTCATTGAGTATATCACTCTATCATTGAGTATGTCAGTCTAGGCCTATTCATTTGCATCATTCTGTCCTTAATACCACCTGTCCCCATGACACTTTCACTGTTCTCCTTCTGTCAGATTGATGGCACTACTTAGAGTACTGCTACTTGTGGAATTTACAGTCTTCTAGAGGAGTCACTTCCAAAATAAATGTATTGACTACCAGTGGAAGGATCTCAGTTATCAGCCAGTAAGTAAAAGAAAATATGAAGGTCGGTTATACCTTCTAGTCTGCAAGGTAGCAATTCTGTAATGCTTATTACTTAATATCTCTGTATTTCAGTTTCCTCATGAGTGAAATGGGGATTATGAAAGCCCTTATAGGGTTGTTATGAGGTGTAAACGACTTCATATTTGTTAAAAGCTTAGGAAATAAATAGTAGGTAAGTGTTCAATCATTAAATAAAAATGGGCATTCAGATCTGTCAGGGTGCTAGAATGAGATGTGTTAACTTTAAACACTGAGTTAAAACTACGAAGTTTATGATATGATTCCAATACCTTTATCCATGTATATTAATACTTCATATAACACTCTCTACTGTAGGCAGACGAGTCTATTAGCTCCCTCCTACACCTGCAATACTCAGTCAAACCTCATTCTCATGTCATGGAGACCTGCCACTTGGACTATTCCTTTCTCTCTCTCTACAACCTCATTAAATTTTACTTAACTTTCAAGGCCTGATTCAATTTTGTTCACAAATCAGCTCTCATCAACTGGAGTCTACATTGGCTCTGTTTTGTTTCTAAACAACAAAATTGCTTACATTGTAAAGCATAATTTTTGTGGTGCTAGATACTTAGAAAGTGTTCAATAAATAAGCTGCAAAAGAGCAGACATTCAAAATGATATTTTCCTGCTGGCCCAGAGGAGAACTGACCTCCTTCATTCTCTCTTTTGTATAAAGGAGAAGCCCAGGCTAACTGACAACTCAGCCCGCTTGTCGCCCTTGGGTTTCCTCTACAGGTGGGCGTGGTCTAATTGTGGAATGCCCTCTGTGTGTCTGTCTTTACAATTGTGGTGACCAACCCTCTTCACCCTAATATCTATTCCAAACTGCTCTCAATGCACCAAGCGTGTTTCCTTCCAAAATGAAATTCACAGGCAGTAAATAATTGAATGTTTCACTTTATCACAAGTACCACTCTCTTGCCACAAAAACAAGGAAATACAGATGTGTACTCTTGCTCCCATTTTGTTGTGCATTTTAGCACCACCTTTATATTTTGATCTGTGGCTCATAGCTGCCACAATGTTCAACAAATATTTACTGAGCATCTCTTGTGTGAGGACCTGAACAATGAGATGGGCCCAAAAAAAGGTGACTGAGACAGGATTGCCTTCAAAGAGCTTTCTATAAACAATCATTCTATAGGTGTTGCAGTTGTTTAATAGAAA
Source organism: Bos javanicus (assembly GCF_032452875.1). Classification (NCBI taxonomy): domain Eukaryota; kingdom Metazoa; phylum Chordata; class Mammalia; order Artiodactyla; family Bovidae; genus Bos; species Bos javanicus. Next base: position 42,004,198 of record NC_083878.1, read on the forward strand.
CAAAATAAAGTCACTGATAAGAATCTGTGGGAACAAATGCACAGCAAATCAGGAGAAATTAAAGTTTTCTATGAATCTGAATAATTCTACCAGGAACAAGTTTAAAGAGTGAAGGGAGAAATGTTTACCATTGTGTTAAGATATTCCTAATTCTGCTCTCCTTTTCAATTTGGCAAGAGTTGAGGTGTCGCAACCTAGATCCATAGTAGTGCACTTGAAGACATGAAGATGTAAGGACTCCTATGTGATCTGGATTAAGTCACAGCCAAGTACTACCCTTGGGTGTGGGACAGAGGACTTGCCTCACCCTGGGCTTTAGAGGGCCTTGCTCTAGCTCTCTCAGCTCGTGCATGTCCCCTGGGGTGGGAAGAGGCTTTGAGATTAAGCCAACACTCTCCCTTTTTGGGGGTACTCTAGTTACCAGGATTCCAAAGCCCGTAGCCACTGGTGTTTATACATTTAGGCCTGAAGGATTGCCAGTGGAGCACTGGTGGTGTACAATATGATTGAGACATAGCTGCATGCACTGGGATATCCCCACAAGAACATTAGGGCTTGTAATAGTGCGGGAGAGTGCAGAGATCAGAGAGAGAAAAAAAAAGGGGCGGGTCAGGGCCATGAGCTGCTGGCTGGCATTCCCTGCACCATCATGGTCTGTGGAACTCCCAGGAGTTCAAGAGCTCTAAGTTCAGATTGAGGTCTATAGATCATTGTGAAGGTATATTTCTTGAGGTAAGAGGACAGAACATATGTCACCGAACAGTTTTTGGGTTTGACTTATGACATTTAACTATTGGACATATCCTGTATGGGTCTCCATATTTATTTTTGGTCTCACCTCTGCAAAGGTTAGGAATAAGCCTGGGATATGGCAATTGGCACAAAGGAAATGAGTATGACTCAAAACTACTATTCCTTGAGAAAACCAGGCTTGCTCTTCCTGCATTCTCCCTCACTTCCTGAACTGTTTCCACTCTCTGCCTGAACTTATGAGAGTGGACTCACAGATATAGAGAACAGGCTAATCATTACCAGTGGGGAAGGGAAAGAGGGATGGAATATAGCAGTTGGGGATTAAGAGGTATCATGCTGTTCTATACTGCTAGGTGTAAAACAAGCTACAAGGATATGTTGTACAACACAGGGAACATAGCCAATATTTTATAATAACTATAAAGAGGGTACATTGACATTTTGGAAATCAGAGAAATAAAATAGACTGGAATGGGTGAATTTAACCCAGATGACCATTATATCTACTACTGTGGGCAAGAATCCCTTAGAGGAAATGGAATAGCCATCATAGTCAACAAATGAGTCCAAAATGCAGTACTTGGATGCAATCTCAAAAATGACACAATGATCTCTGTTTGTTTCCAAGGCAAACCATTCAATATCACAGTAATCCAAGTCTATGACCCAACCAGTAATGCTGAAGAAGCTGAAGTTGAACGGTTCTATGAAGACCTACAATACCTTATAGAACCAACATCCAAAAAAGATGTCCTCTTCATTATAGGGGACTAGAATGCAAAAGTAGGAAGTCCAGAGATACCTGGAGTAACAGGCAAATTTGGCCGTGGAGTACAAAATGAAGAAGGTCAAAGGCTAACAGAGTTTTACCAAGAGAACACACTGGTTATAGCAAACACCCTCTTCCAACAACACAAGAGAAGACTCTACACATGGATAATCACCAGATGGTCAATACTGAAATCAGATTGATTATATTCTTTGCAGCCAAAGATGGAGAAACTCTATATACAGTCAGCAAAAACAAGACCAGGAGCTGACTGGTCAGATCATGTGGCTCAGATCATGAATTCCTTATTGCCAAATTCAGACTTATATTGAAGAAAATAGGGAAAATCACTAGACCATTCAGGTGGGACTTATGATTATATAGTGGAAGTGAGAAATAGATTCAAGGGATTAGATCTGATAGACAGAGTGCCTGAAGGACTATGGACAGAGGTTCATGACATTGTACAGGAGGCAGTGATCAAGACCATCCCCAAGAAAAAGAAATGCAATAAGGCAAAATGGTTGTCTGATGGGGCCTTACAAATAGCTGAGAAAAGAAGAGAAGCTAAAGGCAAAGGAGAAAAGGAAAGATATAGCCATTTGAATGAAGAGATCCAAAGAATAGCAAGGAGAGCTAAGAAAGCCTTCCTCAATGATTAGTGCAAAGATATAGAGGAAAAACATAGGATGAGAAAGACTAGAGATCTCTTCAAGAAAACTAGAGATACCAAGGGAACATTTCATGCAAAGATGGGCACAATAAAGGACGGAAATTGTATGGACCTAACAGAAGCAGAAGATATGAAGAAGAGATGGCAAGAATACACAGAAAAACTGTACAGAAAATTTCTTAATGACCCAGAGAACCACAATGATGTGATCACTCATCTAGAGCCAGATATCCTGGAAGGCGAGGTCAAGTGGGCCTTAGGAAGCATCACTATGAACAAAGCTAGTGAAAGTGATGCATTCTAGTTGAGCTATTTCAAATCCTAAAAGAGGATGCTGTGAAACTGCTGCACTCAATATGCCAGCAAATCTGGAAAACTCATCAATGGCTACAGGACTGGAAAAGGTCCATTTTCATTCCAATCCCAAAGAAAGGCAATGCCAAAGAATGCTCAAACTAGCACACAATTGTACTCATCAAAGTAATGTTCAAAATTCTCCAAGCCAGGCTTAAACAGTACATGAGCCATGAACTTCCAGATGTTCAAGCTGGATTTAGAAAAGCCAGAGGATCCAGAGATCAAATTTCCAGCATCCGTTGGATCATCGAAAAAGTAAGAGAGTTCCAGAAAAACATCTATTTTTGCTTTATTGACTATACCAAAGCCTTTGACTGTGTGGATCACAACAAACTGTGGACAATTCTGAAAGAGATGGGAATACCAGACCACCTGACCTGCCTCCTGAGAAATCTGTATGCAGGACAGGAAGCAACAGTTAGAACTGGACATGGAACAACAGACTGGTTCCAAATCGGGAAAGGAGTACGTCAAGGCTGTATATTGTCACCCTGCTTATTTAACTTATATGCAGAGTACATCATAGGAATGCTGGGCTGGATGAAGCACAAGTTGGAAACAAGATTGCCAGGAGAAATATCAATAACTTCAGATATACAGATGACACCACCCTTATGGCAGAGGGTGAAGAACTAAAGAGCCTCTTGATGAAAGTGAAAGAGGAGAGTGAAAAAGTTGGCTTAAAACTCAACATTTAGAAAACTAAGATCATGGCATCTGGTCCCATCACTTCACGCCAACTAGATGGGGAAACAATGGAAACAGTGAGCGACTTTATTTTCTTGGGCTCCAAAATCACTGCAGATGGTGATTCCAGCCATGAAATTAAAAGATGCTTGCTCCTTGAAAGAAAAGCTATGACCAAGCTAGATAGCATATTAAAAAGCAGAGAGATTACTTTGCTAACAACAGTCTCGTAAAGCTATGGTTTTTCCAGTAGTCATGTATGGATGTGAGAGTTGGACTATAAAGAAAATTGAGCACTGAAGAATTGATGCTTTTGAACTGTGGTGTTGGAGAAGACTTTTAAGGGTGCCTTGGACTGCAAGGAGATCTAACCAGTCCATCCTAAAGGAAATCAGTCCTGAATATTCATTGGAAGGACTGATGATGAAGCTGAAACTCCAATACTTAGGCCACCTCATGCAAAGAACTGACCCATTTGAAAAGACCCTGATGCTGGGAAAGATTGAAGGCAGGAGAAGGGGATGACAGAGGATGAAGTGGTTGGATGGCATCACTAACTAAATGGACATGAGTTTGAGTAAGCTCTGGGATTTGGTGATGGATAGGGAAGCCTGGCATGCTGCAGTCCATGGGGTCTCAAAGAGTCAGACATGACTGAGGAACTGAACTGATAAATAGGGTATAACTGAAAAATTGTAAATCCTTACATTGTATACCTGTTAACTAATAATAAAATTGTACATTGAGTTCAGTTCAGTCTCTCAGTCATGTCTGACTCTGCGAGCCCATGGACCCCAAACATGCCAGGTTTCCCTGTCCATCACCAACTCCCAGAGCTTGCTCAAACTCATGTCCATTGAGTTGGTGATGCTATGTATACTTCAATTAAATTAAAGTACATCAAACTTAATTAAATTTGTATTCATCAAGTATACTTCAAGTAAAAACAAAGTTGACAAAAAAATTTGCAGATAAAGAAATTCAATTGTTTGTGTTGATGACAGATGTAAAGAAGTTAGAAAAAAGTGAAGGTACTTAGCCACAAACTTGTGAAAGCATTAAAGCTCAGAGGGACACTATTGGTGATGGCTGAGATGTATGACCTGCCAAGTCCATGGCACATGCAGTGGCTATGTGCTCTCCTCCTTGTGAATATTTTTGAAAGTGAAAGTGTTAGTTGCTCAGAAATGCCTAAGTCTTTGAGACCCCTTGGTTGTAGCCTGCCAGGCTCCTCTGTCCATGGAATTCTCCATGCAAGAATGCTGGAGTGGGCTGCCATTCCTTTCTTCAGGGGACTGTCCCAACCCAGGGATTGTGCCCAGATCTCCTGCACTGGAGGCAAATTCTTTACCATCTGAGCCACTGGGGAATATTTTTAGGTCTACCCTCAAGTCAGTTCTGTTAGACCTATAAACATCCTAATAGTTTGAATATCTAAATATCTTAACAGCTTAAGTTACTTAATTGGTCGCTTCTTTAATTCACTCATTGTACAAATATTCATCTAGTATCTGTCCAAAAGACGGACTAGTGTATTCCAAAACAAACCCATGATGACTTTCCCATTATACATAGAAGTGCTTCATATTATGGAAACATAATTTTTTTTAACTCTTCTATACAACTTAATCTCCTCCTTAAACACTAACTTGTCTTATTTTAACTATTTTTGACTGAAATATTTCTAAAGTATCCTCATTTCCTTAGAGTATACTAAATGTTTTTTAATCACTCGTAAAGTCAATCACTAATTAATTCTGTGATGTACTCAGAAAATTTCAATGTATAGATGCAATCTTTTTTTAAAAATTTGTCCTTTATAATATTTTAGTCTACTCTTGTCCCTCACTTCTGTCAGTGTACCTCCTCTAGTAAACTCTGCTCCTTTCATGTGCCTCTCACCTTTGGACTGGAAAACCACATTTTTGTAAAATTTATTCTAACATAGCAGTGAATTTCTGCATATTGTTTATAAAAATGGTTTAACATTTAGTGCACTAATTTTATAGCATCTCTTTTGAATCTTTATGACCAGTTTTGATCATTTTCTGTTTCTTAGGTATATTCAGAAAACTTACTAGATGATAAGCTACTACATAAATGGGATATTATTGAAATACGCTATAAAATATGTCACAAGATAACTGCCTAGTTTGAAAAAAAAGTGATTTTTCCTAAAGAGGCAAATATGGTGAAACTAATTTGATTTAATTTACTTATTATCAGCCACGTCAGTTCACTCAATTGTCTGTCTGTCTGCATCTAGTGGTAAGCATTTTTTTTCTTATTAACCATCTGCAACTTGAACTGCAAAGTATCTGAAAAACCTATAAAACAAAAATATTAATGTGGGCTTAGGAGGTCAGCCTCTAGTGTGATTTATGAGAAACTATGTTGGCCAGTTCCCAGTAAAATTGTTAAACTAATTTTACAAAAATAATAAAGCCTTTAGAAATACTTCTAAGAGTGACTGGCCTATGACAAAGCATCTATTCAAGAAAATCTACCAAAATTTGCTAAGAAAAATTAGAATGTATACTATTTAAACTGAAATTTGTCCCTGTCTTCTCTACTCTTAGTTCGATGAGATAGAGATTCCACTCCAGACTCATGATGCCAGGAATATAGGGAACTCTCTCTCCTCAACACCCAGAGGAAAGGCTTTCTTTCCAGGAGGAGCAAGATTTTATAATTTTGCATCCTACTACAAGTTTCTTATTGCTGAGGCTATTTCAAACCAGCGCAATTGAGAAGTAAGGACTTTCTTGTGCCCAGCCTCCACTGTAGTAAGGAGGCTTCACTGAGTCCTTGATGACTTCTTCCCTGGCTCATGAGGCCATGGTTCCACACCAAGAGAAGCAAATTGAAAGAATCTCATATTTCTGCCCCTCCTTCATGAAGTTCTTGGTGAAAGTTCTTAGAGTGAAAGTGGCCTCAGACACCAACTTGACATCTTCCCTACATTCAGATCTAGAGGCCTGGCTCAGAGATTTTTGTTTGGGGAGAGAAGACAAGCCTGCCACAAAATAAACCGCTCTTCATCTCTTCCTAAGGAACTTTCTTGTTCTAACTAGACTGAAAAAAATCAAGTCTAACAGCACTGCCAAAAACAGTTGAAGTGGTGAAAGGCAATTGAGATGAGATTCAAGACACAACTCAGCAGTAGCCAAACTAGTTTGCAGAAGAGAACCAGGGAATAATACAGTTGGAACAGCGCTCTGATGATCAGGATAAAAATGAAACACTAACTTCAGAAACTATTCATTGAAAGGAGCCAGAATGAATAAATCAGTTTGTAGAGCAATTTATATCCCCAGATATTGTTAAATGCAACAGAATAATTAGCTATCAGCTAATGAGGTTTACCAGAGAAGGCAATGGCACCCCACTCCAGTACTCTTGCCTGGAAAATCCCATGGACGGAGGTGCCTGGAAGGCTGCAGTCCAGGGGTCACTGAGGGTCAGACACGACTGAGTGACTTCACTTTCACTTTTCACTTTCATGCATTGGAGAAGGAAATGGCAACCCACTCCAGTGTTCTTACCTGGAGAATCCCAGGGACAGAGGAGCCTGGTGGGCTGCCGTCTGTGGGGTCGTACAGAGTCAGACATGACTGAGCGACTTCACTTTCACTTTCATGCATTGGAGAAGGAAATGGCAACCCACTCCAGTGTTCTTGCCTGGAGAATCCCAGGGACAGGGGAGCCTGGTGGGCTGCCGTCTATGGGATCGTACAGAGTCGGACACGACTGAAGCAACTTAGCAGCAGCAGCAACGGGCTTTACCTGCTGAATGTGATCGGGGAAAGAGAGGGAGAGAGTCCAGCCATTATCACTGTCATCCCTGGGTGCTGTGGGCATATCCAAACCTGTGCATCCTCAAGGAACAACATCAGAGGCTGAACACTGGAGGAGAGGTTTTGGAAAAGACACTAAAATAATCAGTTTCTAAGCAAATAAACAAGCAGATAGCAATAACCCCTCAGGGGGTGGGACAGTGAAAGACAGTATCCAGAATTTCTACCATATATTATCTAAAATGCCAACTTTTAACAGTAAAAAATTAGAAGCATGTAAAGAAATGCTAAATTATAGCTCATATAAGGGAAAAAAATGAAAGCAACTGAAACTACTTGTGAGATCAGTTTCTGAATTTATGAGAAAAAGACTTTAGCCATTATAAACATGTTCATGGAATTGAGGGAAATTATGATTAAAGAAGTAAAGGTATAAATGCAATATTGCATTAAATAGAGATGATCAATAAAGATGTAGAATTTCAAAAAACATTCTTTTGGGGTATAGCCTATTAACAATGTTGTGACAGTTTCAAGTGAACAGTGAAGGGACTCAGCTATACATATACAAATATCCATTCTCCCCCAAACTCCCTTTTGATCCAGGCTGCCACATAACGTTGAGTAGAGTTCATGTGCTATATAGTAGGTCCTTGTTGGTTGTCCATTTTAAATATAGCAGTGTGTACATGTCCATCCCAAACTCCCTATCAAAATGTAGACATTTTTTAAATAATCAAAGAGAAAGACTTCATTATTGTTATTGTTGTTCAGTCGCCCAGTCATGTCTGACTCTGTGACCCCATCGCCAGGCCTCCCTGTCCCCTCGCCTAATTAGAGGGGCTTAATAATAGATTTGTACTGGCAGAGAAAGGGATGTGATTTTGAAGATAGACTGATAGAGATTATGCAAGCTGAAAAACAGGGAGAAAAAAGAACTGGAAAAAAATGAAGAGCATTTCAGAGAAATGTGGATAAGCACTTTATGTATACATAATGGGAGTATCAGAGAGACAAAAGGAGTATAAAAAATATTAAATAGTGACTGAAAACTGAAATATCCATGCCGATATCAGAAAAAAAATAGACTTTAAAACAAAAAAAATTCCTAGAAATAGAGACATTTTATAGTGATAAAAGTCAATCCATTAAAAGCATGTAAGTATAAACATATGTGCTAATAGCAGAACACCAAAATGCAAAAGAGTTGGAGACTTCCATACCCCACTCTTAGTAGTGGAAAGAACAAACAGATCAATTAAAAAATAGACAAATTAAACATTGTAAACCAACTAGACTTAGTAGGCATCTACAGAACACCAACCCTAACAACAGCGGAATATATGTCATCCCAAATGCACACAGGGCATTCTCCAGGATAAACTATAAGCTAACAATAAATCAAACTTCAATAAATTTGAAATGATATAAATAATGCAAAGTATGTTTGTCAGCCATAATGTAATAAAATTAGAAATCAATGGCAGGAAAAGATTTGGGAAACTAACAAAATGTGGAAATTGTATGACACTTTCCTAAATAACTAATGAATTAAAGAAAATATCAGAAGGGAAATTAGAAAATACCTTAAGAGTAATGCAGATGAGGACATAGCATACCAAAACACATGGGATGAAGTTAAAGCAGGGAATGGAGGGAAATATTTAACTGTAAATATTAAATATGCCTATATTAAGAAAGAAGAAATATATCAAATGAACACCCTAATCTTCCCTCCTCAGAAACTGAAAAAAAAGAATAAAGGAAATAAAAAAGATAAAAACAACAACAACAAGAAAGAAAGAAAGCCTAGGAAAAATAAGGGAAATTGATAAAGCTAAAGCTGGTACTTTTAAAAGATAAAAAAAATTACAAACATTTAGCTAGATTGCCAAGAAGAAGAGAGAGAAGAAGAAAATTATTAGAATTAGAAACAAAAGAGAAGACATTACTACTGACCCTACAGAAATTTAAAAAGAATTACAAAGAACTACTGCTAATAATTGTACACTAACAAATTAGATAAATTGGACAAATTCCTAAAAACTAACCTAAGGAATAGACAATCTGAATAGATTTATAATAATATATTAAAATAGTAATCAATAACCTACCTACAAAGAAAAACTCAGTCCCAGATGGCCTCACCATCACATTCTATCAACATTTAAGCATGAATACTAGTTAAGAGTCAGACATAACTGAGTAACTAACACTTTCCACAATTCATCACAACCTCATTCCAAAAGTGAAGAGGAGAGAATGCTTCCCAACTCATTCTACAGGTATTACCAGAATACCAAAACCAAAATCATCACACACACAAAACATATTATGAATCAATATCTATTATGAATATAGATGTAAAATTCCTCAACAAAATATCAGCAACCCCAAATCCAGCGAACATATTTAAAAAGTTACACATCATAATATACAGATATTCCTGGGATAACTCTCTAGCCACATAGAAAAAAATGAACCCTTTCTTTACACTGCATAAAAAATTAAACTAGATCAAAGACCTAAATGTTAGAATGAAAACTATAAAACTGTTAGAAGAAAACAAAGGGGTAAATCTTCAAGATCTTGGATTGGCAAAGGATTCGTGGATATATTACCAAAAGACAAGCAACAGCAACAACACAAAAGTAGATAAATTGGACTTTATCAAAACAAAATATCTTCCGTGCATTGAGACTGTCAAAAAAATGACAGCTGACAGAAAAAGAGGGGATATTTGCAAAGTTTATGCCTAATGAAAGGCTTGTTTCCAGAAATTATAAAGAACACTTATCTCAGTAATAAACAAATAACCCAACTTTTTAAATGGGTAAAGAATCTGAATAGACATTTATATTTATCCAAGGAAGCTTCACAAGTGGTCAAAAAGCATATGAAAAGTTGTTCAATATCATTAGCTATCAGAATAATACCCATCTAGGATCAATGGCAACCCACTCCAGTGTTCTTGCCTGGAGAATCCCAAGGGCGGGGGAGACTGGTGAGCTGCCGTCTATGGGGTCGCACAGAGCTGGACACGACTGAAGCGACTTAGCAGCAGCAGCAGCAGCAGGATCACTAACTCAAAAGAACAAGAACTGGTGTAGTCTTGAATCTGACCCCTCATATGCTGGTAGAAAGTAAAATGGATCAGTCAGTTTGAAAAATAGCTTTGTCGTTCTTCAAACCATTAAATGCAGTTACCAAATGACTCCGAAAATCCATCCCCAAATATGTACTAAACAGAAACAAAAACATGTTCATATTGAAACTTATACATGAAGGTTTATAGCAGCATCATTAACAATAGCCAAAATGTGGAAAGACTCCAAGTGCCCATTCGTTTCACCTAAAAGTTCTGAACAGGGAAATCTATAGTGATGATAAGTGTATTAGTAGTTTCTTTGTGATGAGGCATAGAAGTGGGTAGCTAAACCATATAGAGTTTCTTTTTGAGGTGATAGAAAATACTGAAATTGACTGTGGTGATGGTTGCACATGTTTGTGAATATACTAAAATCCATTGACTGGTACACACCATAACAAAAACAACTGATAAATCAACCACATATAATTTTTAAATAACCGTATTATGAAATAAACCAAATACAAAGTTAAAAGCAACCAAGCAGAAGATATATTTTAAAAAGTTTAATAGAAATTGAAGTTTACTATTAACAATCTATAAATGACTTCTACAATTTAATAAAAAAGACAAAAGAGCAGAGAATTGAAATGGCATTTGACAGAAGAAATCTGAATGTACATCTTATGAAAAGAATCTCAGCTTCAACAGATAACCATGAAATGTAAATGTTAAATAATGAGACAATTTCACACTCCTGAGACCAAGAAAAGTTAAAGACCTTAAGAGCATCATTATTGGCAATCAAGCAGTGAAACAGGAACTCTCATTTAGTCTAGTGGGCACACAAGCTGGCACAATAATTTGGAAAGCTATCTGACCAAATCTCATACCCTACACTCAGTTCAGTTCTGTAAGTAACAGTGTGTAAAAGTTATATTTCCTAAAATAAGTCAAGTACATGAACTGAAGGAAACATATATAAGAACGTTCATTGAAACACTGCTTCTTACTTCAAAAATATGGAAAAAATACAAATGTCCATGTACAAGAAATTCATGATGTATTTATCATGGGTGGGGCATTAGACAATAGTTAAAATGAGGAAGAAGGATATATATGCCAATGAAGAAAAGTTTTAAAAAACACATTGAATAAAATCAAGGCAATTGCCAAATGATACATATTTAAATAAGCTTTAAAACCACTCACAAATAAATAATAGTCCATAAATATAAGCACAAAAGTAAATATAAATCTACAAGTAAAAGCACAAAAAGATATGGGATTGATAAGCATTGAATTAAGAATTATTGCCATCACAGCAGAGAAATTCAGTAAATAGGGTTGGAAAGGTGTTTATAGTGGGAATATTGTTTTTAAAAGTTCAAAGTAAATGTGTCATAATGTTAGGATTTAAGGGGAAGTCAAGATGAAAAGGTAGTATAGGATGGAATCATGGGCACATTCTAAACCAGAATGCTTTGGTTCAATTCTGCCCTCTGTCACCTACAATCTGTGTGACTTTATGCAAAGTATGTAACAAATCTACATTCACTTAGAAAATGTGGAATAGTAACAACAGTATCACATCATAGGAGTGTTCTGAGAATTTGATGAATCAATATGTATTAAAATTCATAGAAGAATGCTTGGTATGTAGTGAGTGTTTAATATTTATATTTGTTCAAGATGCACAATTAAGCCTCAGTATTTATTTTTCTATTCTGCTTTGTGTGTGGTTGAACTATCTCACAATCAAAATACCACTATTTTCTAAATTATAGCAGACTTTACATGGGCAGAAAAGGCAAAGAGGACCTACTCACAGGGACACATTTGATATAAGCTGATTGATCCATTCTACACAATTCAGATTTTTTAAGTTCTAGGAAATAAAAGTTAATTATGGGGTAAAGTTCTAATAATTATGGAAAATAGCCACTTACTGAGTTAAAAAGTATTTGTTAAATGTATACTATTTGTCCAGCTCTATCCAAGGCAGCAGACAATTAAAAAAAAAATCAAGCAATAGTTACATATTCCCTGTCTTTATTAACATACAGAAGGTGTTCATAAAGGAAATAATCAGAGAACAAGGTGAAGAATTCCACAAATATATTTTATGATCCCATGTGCTAGAGTAATCCATTGACAAAAAGGGCACTTTGACCCTTGTAGTAATCAGAGAAGTTGGTTGTTTCATTGGTTGGTTTATTTCTTTTGTTTGAATTTTTTTAATTGAAAATAGAATTTAATTTTGAGGAAAGTATGAGATTTCTATAAGCTGAGAAATCAGAAAGAGGGATGAAGGAAGGAGTGGTACGCAGAGAATAAAAGCTCAGAAGCAAGGTGAACTTGACCTGAAAAAGGGGGACTATCTGCTTGTTGGAAACAGAAGGTTAATCCAGGGAGCAGGAAAGAATAGGAATGGGCGTTAGATAAGCAAGGTGCATGCTGTTCATATTAAAATTTACTTTGTGACAATTCAAGAATGACTTCTGATAGTTGATACTGAGAACTCTGTTACTAGGAAGTAGCTTTGGTTTGAATCCTCAAGGAGAAGAACTAGAAATTTTATTTTCTTATCAATAGAGATAGGAAACTAAACCTTGAAGGCATACCTGAATCATCAGATCAGTAGAAGATACATGGATGAATTTTCAACATGACGGAGTCTCCTTTAGAGCAAATACTTACATATGTAACTAAACAAACAGTTTTAAAAACAATGATATGTGTTTTAGGAGAGGAAAAGAAACTAGCTGTTAAAGCTCTCACCACATCTTTTCTGGAGCTCACGAAGAGAGAGAGCCCTAGGGCTGTCTACAACTCCCCAACAAGTTCTTGAAAATAAGACTCTTCTGTGATTTAATAACACCATTTATGGGAAACAAAACTTAACTTTTTTTAATACTTTCTAAGAGGATGAAGGTAGGAGAGTAAGTCGATATTCAGTGAGCATTTCATTATCTTTGTGAAACAAACATGTAAATAATCATTTATTTAATTTCATATATATGGAGTAGGTGTAGGCAGAGGAGAATGTAAATTCTTTTCAGACATGGAGCTGATGGTTGTAAAAACCCTCTTACCCTACCCCGTGGTCTCACTGACACACTGCTGCTGGAGTGAAAATATTCTACCAATTCTAATAGACTGAAAATCAAAATAAACAGCTTAATTACATGGTGGGTGTTTTTGAATGGCTTTATGAATTGTAAAGGGCTCATCACATGTCTGTGTTTCCACACTCCTTAAGACTTCATCACTTGAAGTACCCAATGTAGTGAGATGGATGCAACAAATAGCCAGGAAGCATCATATTACAAAACGTAATATCTTTGTTCTCTTCATCCCAGATCAGGACAGTGAAATGATCAGCATTGTGACAACAAAGTTGCTGTATTTCTAGTGGAATGTCATGCCTAGCTCAAAACTTGTATTTCAAATCAGGAGATTAAGAAAGATTGGTTGAAAAATACTCATTTTTCTTTAGTTAACCAAGATGGGGAGTTGTATGTTTCTGGATATGTTGTAGGCTTTCAGAAGACAGAGCCATAGCTATCCAACTTGGTGGTATTCCATTCAAAGGGAAGACTAAGTAAAAGCTTTATGAAAACAGTGAAAATATAGTGTCATGTTGCTAAAATGAAATCATTTTGTAAATTACTTTTCCCTGAAAGTTGACTGTTGGACTTTGTATTTCAATCAGGCAGTGCGTTTTTGAGCTGTTTTGACATTTTAGCTATGGATGGGAGAGGGGAAGAGAAAGGGAGAGAGCGAGAGGAGGAGGAGGTGAGATGGAAGGTAGGGGGAGAGGAGATGAAGGAGAAAACAAAGAAAAATGAGGATAAAAGGAAGGGAAGGAATAAAAATGGAAAGAAGAAATAAGTGAAGGAATGAAAGAAGAAATGAGATATAGAACTTTTACAATTAAACAAATATGATTTCAAAAGCTTTCTTTCAGGAGCTTATGGACATATTTGAACAAATTGGTAGTTGGAATTCCTCTTTGGAAACCATCATTTTATTTCTCATAAAAGAAAACCAGACTTATTACATTGTATGCTGTTTTTTAATAACAAAATGGTATCTACCATATTCATCTATCTTCATTGTGAATTACTTTTTTTTCCCCCAAAACTCAGTCTAGGCTGGTCTTTTGGAGGGAGGAGATGAAGTAATGTGACGGTATTACATGGAATTTTCTCTGTGTCTGCTGAAAAGGAGAGCAAGTGGGTCTACTGAGCAAGAAGGCCAAGAAGAGATGCAGGGGGAAGGATATTCTCTCCTGGATTTCTTACAGCTCTCCATTTCCAAGAAAGTTCACTGAGTTCTGAGACATCTTTGTAGATTTTATTTTGTATTATCCCAGGTGCAAAAGGTTTGAATAATTCTATTTCTTAGATCATGACACCTTCTTATAGGTGGATGTGAGGCCCCCTCTTGTTTTGTGAATATAAATGTAAGAATGTAGGCAAAGTATGTATTCATTTCATTCTTATTCTCCATTCCACTTCTGCTTACTCCCATAACAACCACTCTGATAGTGAAAGTGTTAGTCCCTCAGTCATGTCTGAATTTTTGTGAGCCCATAGACAGCTACCTGCCAGGCCCCTCTGTCCATGGGATTTTTGAGGCAAGAATACTGGAAAGTGAAGTCAGGAAAGTGAAGTCACTCAGTCATGTCTGAGTCTTTGCAACCCCATGGACTGTAGCCTACCAGGCTCCTCTCTCCATGGGATTTTCCAGGCAATAGTACTGGAGTGGATTGCCATTTCCTTCTCCAGCAGATCTTCCCAACTCAGGGATCGAACCCAGGTCTCCCACATTGTAGACACTTTACTGTCTGAGCCATGAGGGAAGTCATACTCTAGTGGGTAGCAATTCCCTTTTCCAGTGGATGTTCCTGACCCAGAAACCAAACCTGGGTCTCCTGCATTGCAGGCAGATTCTTAACTGTCTGAGTCACCAAGGAAGCCCTAATTAATATATGTGCTTGTGCTTAGTTGCTCAGTCATGTCCAACTCTTTGTGACCCCATGGACTGTATCCCACCAGGCTCTTCTGTCTATGGGATTATCCAGGCAAGAATACTGGAGTGGGTTGCCATGCCCTACTCCAGGGAATCTGTTCCATTGGTTTATATTTCTGTTTTAGTGCCAGTACCATACTGTCTTGATTACTATAGCTTTGTAATATAGTCTGAAGTCAGGGAGCCTGATTCTTCCAGTTCTGTTTTTCTTCTGAAGATTTTTTTCTGGCAATTCAGAGTCTTTTGTGTTTCTATACCAGCTGTAGAATTTGCTGTTCTAGTTCTGTGGAAAATGCCATTGGTAATTTGATAGGAATTGCATTAAATCTGTAGATTGCCTTGGGTAGTATAGTTATTTTCACAATATTGATTCTTCCAATCTAAGAACATATATCCCCATGTGTATCCCTCTATCTGTTTGTACCATCTTTGATTATCTCTGGGAACTCTACTCAGTGCTCTGTGGTGACTTAAATGGGAAGGAAATCCCCCCAAAATGGGATATATGTATACGCTTAGCTGATTTATTTTGCTGTAGAGTATCCCAGGGATGGGGGAGCCTGGTGGGCTGCCGTCTATGGGGTTGCACAGAGTCGAACATGACTGAAGTGACTTAGCAGCAGCAGAATAGAAACTAATAGAACATTGTAAAATGACTATACTCCAATATGCAATGGTTTTAAAAGTTCTACTTAGAGAAAAAAAAAAAGATAACAAACATTTAATCCAATAATATTAATATAAAATGAGTTTTAAATACAGACTCTTTAGGATACTATTATTTAAAATATTCAGTAGTCATAGTACATCTGAGTCTGTGCTATGTACAGGAGTTTGCTTTTCTGGAATTTGAAATTTGACTCATTATAGGATTTTTTTACTCTAACATGTGATGCAGCATAACAAAATAAATTGTAGTTATTCCTTTTCAAAGAATACATAGAATGAGAAAATTCAGCTAGATTACCTGACAGAAGATGATTTCATCCCAAAACTAATAATATTCATTGTTCAGTTCAGTTCAGTTGCTCAGTCGTGTCCGACTCTTTGCGACCCCATGAATTGCAGCATGCCAGGCCTCCCTGTCCATCACCAACTCCTGGAGTTCACTCAGACTCACTTCCATCGAGTCAGTGATGCCACCCAGCCATCTCATCCTCTGTCTTCCCCTTCTCCTCCTACCCCCAGTCCCTCCCAGCATCAGAGTCTTTTCCAATGAGTCAACTCTTCACATGAGGTGGCCAAAGTACTGGAGTTTCAGCTTTAGCATCATTCCTTCCAAAGAAATCCCAGGGCTGATCTCCTTCAGAATGGACTGGTTGGATCTCCTTGCAGTCCAAGGGACTCTCAAGAGTCTTCTCCAACACCACAGTTCAAAAGCATCAATTTTTTGGTGCTCAGCCTTCTTCACAGTCCAACTCTCACATCCATACATGACCACAGGAAAAACCATAGCCTTGACTAGATGGACCTTTGTTGGCTAAGTAATGTCTCTGCTTTTGAATATGCTATCTAGGTTGGTCATAACTTTCCTTCCAAGGAGTAAGCGTCTTTTAATTTCATGGCTGCAGTCACCATCTGCAGTGATTTTGGAGCCCAAAAAATAAAGTCTGACACTGTTTCCACTGTTTCCCCATCTATTTCCCATGAAGTGATAGGACCAGATGCCATGATCTTCGTTTTCTGAATGTTGAGCTTTAAGCCAACTTTTCACTCTCCTCTTTCACTTTCATCAAGAGGCTTTTTAGTTCCTCTTCACTTTCTGCCATAAGGGTGGTGTCATCTGCATATCTGAGGTCATTGATATTTCTCATGCTAGTAAAGTAATGCTCAAAATTCTCCAAGCCAGGCTTCAGCAATATGTGAACCGTGAACTTCCTGATGTTCAAGCTGGTTTTAGAAAAGGCAGAGGAACCAGAGGTCAAATTGCCAACATCTGCTGGATCATGGAAAAAGCAAGAGAGTTCCAGAAAAACATCTATTTCTGCTTTATTGACTATGCCAAAGCCTTTGACTGTGTGGATCACAATCAACTGTGGAAAATTCTGAAAGAGATGGGAATACCAGACCACCTGACCTGCCTCTTGAGAAATCTGTATGCAGGTCAGGAAGCAACAGTTAGAACTGGACATGGAACAACAGACTTGTTCCAAATAGAAAAAGGAGTACATCAAGGCTGTATATATTCATTGTTACTACATAATAAGTCAGTTGGGAGAATGACTAAAAATATAAGGTTCAATTGACAATACAAGGGAAAACTCTAAATTACTTAGATACTGACTTAGGAAGAAGAAACTTTTTAAAGTATATTAAAGGACATAAAAGATGAACCAATTTAAGTTCATTCCATCACCATAGGTGAGATGGTCTAACTTTGAAAAATTATTAATTCAGATCAAATTATCTTATAATTTCAAAATAATTTTTATCAAAATATCAGCTGGAATTTTGGAGAAACTTGACAAATCTTAGAAAATATGATATAAAAATTAAAAATGAGTTCATTAGTAATAACTTAACATTGAAAAATAAAAGTAAAAAATGGGGATTCGCATTCTAGATATTAGGACTTAAAAGGCATTGCAATAAAAAAAAAAGTTCTGTAGTCCTAAAGGAACAGACACATATAATTATGGAACAGAATTTATTATTCATAATCTGACTCATATAAATGTGTGTATATATATATAGGGATTTGTTGATCATATGAGGGCCAGCACTAATCAATAAATATAGGACAAGTTGTGGAGTAGACAGTCTCAGAGACAAGCTTCATCTTTTGGTTGGATTTCCAATAAAAAATATACTCTAAAGGTAAAACAAAGTTATTGGGGGAAAATATAACATACTAACTTTGTCTCCTGGTATAGCAAAGAAACCTTAAAAATCCTAAAACTCAGACAGTGGATCCAAAACTTGACTCTTGTATCTTTGTAATACTTCCCCCTTTAAAAGTAGAGTGAAAAAAAATAAGCTTGAAAGAGTTTCTGTTATGTTCACCATTTTTATCCTGCTGTATCTACTCTGAAAAGATAAGCTGTGTTACCTTCAAGAATATGCAGCATACTGAAATAGAATCTGAGGGTCTTTAAAAATTGAGAGTCATAAAATAAATGCAGTATCATTGGAATGATACCTTAATGATATCTTAGCTCTAAAAGAGACCAACTTTCTACCCTCATGCTGTCCATATAGCCGGAACTCTGTATGCTTCCTGTACCTGTGTATGTTTCCTTCCTTAGCTTTGGGAATTTTTCAGCCATAATTTTATCAAAAATATTTCTATCCCTGCTTTCTTATTCTCCTGGGGCCCTTATGAATGTTAGTACACTTGCTCTCAACCTAGAAGTTCCTTAAGCTCTTCTCATTTAAAAAAAAAAAAAATTCTTTCTGCTGTTCTGATTGGGTGATTTCCATTATTCTGTCTTCCAGATTGGCTTAAGTGTTCTTCTGTATCACCTAATCTGCTGTTAATCCCCTCCCTTGAGTGTATTTTTTCATTTTATTTGTTGTATTCTTTAGTTCTGACTGATTCTTTTTACATAATTTCTTGTTAAAATTCTTCCTGTGTCTGTCTAATCTTTCCCTCAGTTCAGTTAGGATTCTTATTATTGCTTTGAACTCTTTTAACAGGTAAATTATTCATCTGTTTCATTCAGGTTTTCTCCTCAGTTTTTTTTTTTTTCCTTGTTCTTTCATTAGAAACATTTATCTTTCTTTTTGTTTTATTTAACTTTCTCTTTTTCTATGAAATTAGGTGAAACAGTTGCCTGTCACAATCTTGAAGGCATGTCCTTATGTGGGAGCAGCCCTGTTTCGTCCATGTGTGCCCAGGGACTTCGGTGGGAGAACTGGGTCTAAAGTGAGCAAAGGTTGTGTCTTCCACTAGGGGAGTACTGGCAGCCATGGCCTTGTTAGGGCTTGGAGAGGCTAGACCAGAACGAGATGCAAACCAGGGCTTCTATACTCAAGCCATCACAGCCCTGTTTGGGGTGGGGGAAGGACCCTAGGGACTGGAACAAGAGTCCTCAGGAAGTTGGGTTTCTCCTGAGTGTGATGGCTGTCTCCACCTTGCTTTGGGGCACAGCTAAGACCTGAGGGATTGGGGCTGCCATTCTGTGCTAGTTGGATTTTTTTTCCCTATGTACTTGGTTAGAGGCTGGGTTGGTGCCATACTATTGAGCTTTTTTCAGTCTTTTCCAGGTGTGCCTGGGGACACACACTCTGCTGATGGGGGTCTCCATTCTCGAGCTAGTTTCACTCCCTGCTGAACGTACACACTGATGCACACACTGCCCAAGGCCACAGGCAGGTCCACAGTCCGAGTCAGCTCTGTTCCTTCGAAGTATACGTACTGTCATTGGTAATGGCAGCCTCCACTTTAGTGGGGAACATAGCTGGAGCAAGAGGAGCTAAAAGAGCAGGATGGCTGGGCAGTGGCTGGAGTGGTCCTGGCAAATGGCCAGTGCCCCAGGCAGTTCTCAATCTGCTGCTTTCACATTGTGACTTGGAGCAAGCAAGTCTTTGCACACATTCTTCAAGAGCAGTCTCAGTTTCTCACAGCCGCTTGGTTACCCTCACTAGTTTCCACATCAGCTATGAGGGGGCTCATCATCCTGGTGTTGCACCCCAGGGTTGGTGTGTCTAATGTGTGAACTGAAGCCCATGCTTCCTCTCATTCTCTAAACAAAGAAGATTGTAATGG
The DNA here is from genome assembly GCF_032452875.1 of Bos javanicus. Taxonomy (NCBI): domain Eukaryota; kingdom Metazoa; phylum Chordata; class Mammalia; order Artiodactyla; family Bovidae; genus Bos; species Bos javanicus. Next base: position 42,024,067 of record NC_083878.1, read on the forward strand.
TGAGTGATGAAGACGTCAACACAAAACCCTTCTGCAATACTACTTTAACAGGTCTGTTTTTTTTTTTTTTTTTATGGTTGTAGAGTTTTTCTTGTGGGATCTTAGTTCCCTTCCCAGGGATTGAACCTAGGCCCTTTGTAGTGAAAGCACTGAGTCATAACCTCTGGACCACCAAGGATTTCCCAATAAGTTAACATTTTTATTCTTATTCTAGGCTGTTAAGCTTTGTGTTCAGTTCAGGCAGTTCAGTTGTTCAGTCGTGTCCGACTCTTTGTGACCCCATGGACTGCGGCATGTCAGGCTTCGCTGCCCATCACCAACTCCCGGAGCATACTCAAACTCATATCCAAGGTGTTGGTGATGCCATTCAAACATTTCATCCTCTGCCGTCCCCTTGTCCTCCCGCCTTCAATCTCTCCCAGCATCAGGGTCTTTTCAAATGAGTCAGTTCTTTACATCAGATGGCCAAAGTATTGGAGTTTCAGCTTCAGCATCAGTCCTTCCAGTGAATATTCAGGACTGATTTCCTTTAGAACGGACTGGTTGGATCTCCTTGCAGTCCAAGGCATTCTCAAGAGTCTTCTCCAACCCCACAGTTCAAAAGCATCAATTCTTCAGTGCTCAACTTTCTTTATAGTCCAAATCTCACATCCATACATGACTACTAGAAAAACCATAGCTCTGACTAGACGAACCTTTATTGGTAAAGTAATGTCTCTGCTTTTTAATATGCTGGCTAGGTTGGTCATAGCTTTCTTCCAAGAAGCAAGCATCTTTTAATTTCATGGTTGCAGTCACTATCTGCAGTGATTTTAGAGCCCCCAAAATAAAGTCTGTTATTGTTTCCATTGTTTCTCCATCTATTTGCCATGAAGTGATAGGGCTTGATGCCATGATCTTCGTTTTCTGAATGTTGAGCTTTAAGCCAACTTTTTCACTCTCCTCTTTCACTTTCATGAAGAGGCTCTTTAGTTCTTCTTAGCTTTCTGCCATAAGGGTGGTGTCATCTGTGTATCTGAGGTTATTGGTATTTCTCCCGGCAATCTTGATTCCTGCTTGTGCTTCATTCAGCCCAGTGTTTCTCATGATGTACTCTGCATATAAGTTAAATAAGCAGGGTGACAATATACAGCTTTGACATACTCCTTTTCCTATTTGGAACCAGTCTGTTGTTCCATGTCCAGTTCTAACTGTTGCTTCCTGACCTGCATACAGATTTCTCAAGAGGCAGGTCAGGTGGTCTGGTATTCCCATCTCTTTCATAATTTTCCACAGTTTGTTGTGATCCACACAGTCAAAGGCTTTGGCATAGTCAATAAACAAAAGTAGATGTTTTTCTGGAACTCTACTGCTTTTCTGATGATCCAGTGGATGTTGGCAGTTTGATCTCTGGTTCCTCTGGCTTTTCTAAACCCAGCTTGAACATCTAGAAGTTCACGGTTCACATAGTGTTGAAGCCTGGCTTGGAGAATTTTGAACATTACTTTGTTAGCATGTGAGATGAGTGCAATTGTGCAGTAGTTTGAGCATTCTTTGGCATTGCCTTTCTTTGGGATTGGAATGAAAACGGACCTTTTCCAGTCCTTTGGTCACTGCTGCGTTTTCCAGATTTGCTGGCTTATTCAGTGTAGCACTTTCACAGCATCCTCTTTTAGGATTTGAAATAGCTCAACTGGAATTCCATCCCCTCCACTAGCTTTGTTTGTAGTGATGCTTCCTAAGGCCCACTTGACTTCAAATTCCAGGATGTATGGCTCTAGGTGAGTGATCACAACATCACGGTTATCTGGGTCATGAAGATCTTTTTTTGTATAGTTCTTCTATATATTCTTGCCACCTCATCTTAATATCTTCTGCTTCTGTTAGGTCCATACCATTTCTGTCCTTTAATGTGCTCATCTTTGCATGAAATGTTCCCTTGGTATCTCTAATTTTCTTGAAGAGATCTCTAGTCGTTCCCATTCTGTCGTTTTTCTCTATCTTTGCACTGATTGATGAGGAAGGCATTCTTATCTCTCCTTGCTATTCTTTGAAACTCTGCATTCAAATGGGCATATCTTTCCTTTTCTCCTTGCCTTTAGCTTCTCTTCTTTTCTCAGCTATAAAGGCCTTGTCAGACAACCATTTTTCCTTTTGCATTTCTTTTTCTTGGAGGTGGTCTGATGGTATTAGTGTCATAATGACAAAGATTTAAAAAAATTTTTTTTTCCTTTTCTGTAGGCTCCAGAATAGCATATGAATATTTATTTGGGTACAATAAGGCACATTTCTTGGAAAATGACTTCAATTTTAAGGTGGCTGGTTCCATATATCGTATTCCATATATGTTGACTGTGGAAGTCAAAGGGACTCTTGTGGAAGTGAAAGGGACCACCTTGGACAGCTAGCAAGGTGAAGAAAGTTGCTTAGTTTAGAAATGCTAGCTACAGAGCCTTATATAGTCACTCAGTGTTTCTAACTTTTGAGGTTTATCTATCGTTGTTGCTTTGACAACTCCCAGCGGCAAATAGTTCATTCATCCCAACTCATTCAGGTGGCTATTCTGTTGTAAAACTACCCCAGGTACACATGACTTCCCCCCTTGTTCAGTGACAGTGTCTTTCCTCCTTTAAGCCACTTATTCATTGATTCAAAATTTTTCTGTCAGTAAATGGCACCCCACTCCAGTACTCTTGCCTGGAAAATCCCATGGACGGAGGAGCCTGGTGGGCTGCAGTCCATGGGGTCGAAAAGAGTCAGACACAACTGAATGACTTCACTTTCACTTTTCACTTTCATGCATTGGAGAAGGAAATGGCAACCCACTCCAGTGTTCTTGCCTGGAGAATCCCAGGGGCGGGGGAGCCTGGTGGGCTGCTGTTTGTGGAGTCACACAGAGTCGGACACGACTGAAGTGACTTAGCAGCAGCAAGAGTATACTTAATACCCACTTAAAGTCATTAGTTCACATTCTGATTTCCAGAACAGCAAAAAATGAAGCTTTTTATTTTTATAGTATCTCATAAGACTTAAAACACTGGTATGATTTTGGATTTCTATTATTTCAACCATGGCTTGCTTATCCAACTTTCTCCATCTTGGTTTTGTTTCCTGGATTAAGTGTCCCCCTTAAAATATGGCACCCAGAACTGAACAACAAACTCCGGATATGGTCTGAGTTACAGAGGTTAGGAAAGTGATTACAAGCTACAATTTAGAAAAAGGGCTTGTACTAATGCAACCTATGAATGTGAATTTTTAAAGGCATCTGCCACGTACTGATGGGTCTTATTAAAGTTGTGGTCAGTTAAATCCTCCAGATCTTTTTCACATGATTTTCTGCCAAGGCAAGTTTCTCCATCCTGTATTATACAATTAGTATTTGAACTTTTATGCAGAATGTTGCATTTATCACTATTAAATTTCATTTTATTGGAATTTACTTGGAATTCCAGCCTGTCAGAACAATTTTGAAGGTTGATTGTTATATTTATTATCCTTTACAGCTTTGTGCCATTCAGATTTCATAAGCTTCCTTTCTGTGTTGTCACCAAAATCATTGGTAAACAGGCTTAAGGAAGCTGAGTCAACAAGGAGCTAGCAGTAATCTACTAGATGATGGAGGTGAAAATAAATTATTTGGGTCTGATCATTAAATTCAGTTAATCCACTTTCACCCAGCTTGCATTTCATCATATACATTAATTTTGGTGAATATATTGTTGAACATTTTATTTAAACAAGCTGTTTATTCAGATTTACTTTGATTGACCAACTTTATGATATTATTTGGAGGAAAAAGAAGTTTATTTGTTCACTATTGCCTACTATGTTCCAGGCATTATTTTATATTAGAGAATTACTGTATAGACCAATATGAAATATTTGACTTTAATTGCAGCAAGAAAGCATTAAAATTTTATTAGACACAATAAAATAATCAGAGCTTTAATTTTAGATCATTTTGACACTGTGTATAGAATGGATTGGGAGTTGGTGATGGACAAGGGAGCCTGGCGTGCTGCAGTCCATGGGGTTGCAGAGAGTCAGACATGATTGAACAATTGAACTGAACTGATAGAATGGATTATAGAAGAACAAGAATGGAAATAAGGAGCCCAGTTAAGGGCTATAGAGATTAATGGAAGGAACACCTACCTCTGAGTCAGAAGACAGAAGTCTCCTGGTCCTGTCAATGGTGGCATGAGTTTGGGAGAGACATTCTAGCCAGTCTGAGTTCTTTTATGCAGTGAAAGATTAAAGGAGCTTTGATAGTTTGAACAAAACTTGTCAACTCTAATATTCCACATATATGCAATTTGATCATCACTATTTGCAGGACACCTGAGTTTGATTTCTGGGTCAGGAAGATCCCCTGTGGAAGGGAATGGCAACCTACTCCAGTATTCTTGCTGGAGAATCTGCATGGACAGAGGAGCCTGGTGGGCTACAGTCTGTGGGGGTGCAAAGAGTTGGACATGACTGAGTGATTAACACTTGATTCGCTTTACTTACTGTCAACCCCAGAATGTTTCTCGACTCTTGACAGTGTGACCTTGCTTCAGTTTCTGAGGTACACACCCCTCCCTTATTTCAAAACTGAGATGTCCACTGTTGTATGCGATGCTTCAAAAGTTGTGAGGACTAGATATTTGCAGTAACATCTGCTGGACTTGAGCTTCCCTGGTGGCTCAGATGGTAAAGCGTCTGCCTGCAATGCGGGAGATTCCCTGGAGAAGGAAATGGCAATCCACTCCAGCACTCTTGCCTGGAAAATCCCATGGACGGAGGAGCCTGTTAGGCTACAGTCCATGGGGTCGCAAAGAGTCAGATACGACTGAGTGACTTCACTTTCACTTTCACTGCTGGACTCACTTCAAGTATGTTTGTAGGTATTAGTTTTCTTTACTAACTCCTCATTTGGACATCACTCTCCATTTGACATAATTTGTTTTCTCTCTGAAGACTTTATTCCTTGTTTAGAAAGTGCTGGCCACTCAGTCATGTCCAACTCTTTGTGACCCCAAGGACTGTAGCCCACCAGGCTCCTCTTTCCATGGGATTTTTTAGGCAAGAATACTGGAGGGGGTTGCCATTTCCTTCTCCAGGGGATCTTCCTGACCTGGGGAATGAACCCAGGTCTCCTGCATTGCAGGTAGATTCTTTACTGTCTGCTGCTGCTGCTGCTGCTGCTAAGTCACTTCAGTCATGTCCGACTCTGTGTGACGCCATAGATGGCAGCCCATTAGGCTCCTCTGTCCCTGGGATTCTCCAGGCAAGAATACTGGAGTAGGTTGCCATTTCCTTCTCCAATGCATGAAAGTGAAAAGTGAAAATGAAGTCGCTCAGTTGTGCCCGACTCTTAGTGACCCCATGGACTGCAGCCTTCCAGGCTCCTCCGTCCATGGGATTTTCCAGGCAAGAGTACTGGAGTGGGGTGCCATAGCCTTCTCCACTTTACAGTCTGAGCTACTATGAAAGACTCTTATTTAGAAGGCCATAGAAAATTAAGAGTTGAATAGTTCTGCTTTCATGTTCTTAGCTATATGTTTGGATTTCTTATATATTAATATCATTATAGATGCATTTGCTGCTGCTACAGCTATCATTGGGGCTAGATATATAATGCATAATAATGCATATGTGCATGCTCACTCATGTACGCGTCTTTGCAACCCCATGGACTGTAGCCCACCAGGCTCCTGTGTCCTTGGAATTTTCCAGGCAAGAATACTGGATTGGATTGCTGCTTCCTCCTCTAGGGGATCTTCCTGACCCAGAGATCGAACCCCTGTCTCTTGTGTCTCCTGCAATGTCAGGCAGATTCTTTACCACTGGGGACAGATAGGGCACTAAACAAATGGGCAGATTTCAGCAAGAAGCACTCAAAGTGAGCTTCCTGCTTCACTGGTCTACCCACAGGCCAGGAACAGTGTCTCCATCTTCAGGAAGAAGTTCAGCTTCTCTTGGGTTGTATCATCATCACCTGCATCAGCAGCAACATATTGTCCCTGAAATCCATTAAATGTGTAGTATATGTCTGGCACTGAGCTAAAAGATTTATGCGCATTATCTCATTTTATAGGGCAGTTTATTCAGACATCCACTCATTCATTTGATTACTATTTACGGTGCACCTCTGCTGTGCCAGACATCCAGCAAGCACTGGGAGGCAGGGGTAAACCAAGCAATCGTGTTTCCTGTTTCATGTTATGTGCTGCCCAGAGGGAAAAATAATAAACAGGTGATCACAATGAAGTTGATAGTATTTTTTGGAAATTACAACGTCTCTTGGTGCTCGTAGGAGATGGACCTACTAAATGAATCCAAATTTTGCTGTTTTCTAAATATACCAGGAACTCTTATGCTTGAAGATTATTGATCTCCTGCTCCCATTTCCTAAAGTCTTTTTCTTCTAGATATCTACACGGCTTATCTCTACAATTTATTCACTCAAATAATACCTTAATAAGTAGAAGACCTTGTCTGCCATTATGCTTAATGATGTAACTTTGCTCCCCATTGCTTTCTGTCTCTTTAGCCACCTGATTTTTCTTCATAGAATTCATCAACCCCTGAAAGAATATGTATGTCTCCCTTCAATCTATATCTCTAGTAAATAATTTGAATGAGAAAAGAGACTTTGGTTTATTCACTTTCATTTCTGGAGTACTGAGAACAATGCTTGGCACATATAGGTTCCTTGTTCAATAAATGTCAGTTCAATGATCAATTGATTGAATAAATAAATGAATGGATGAATTGTTACATGATAGTTTAGGCAAAAACCTCAAACTTGTCATGCTGTGCCCTAGTTCAGGCAGGGAATACAAGAGACAAGTGTCTTTGGCTCAGAAAATGTTGATTTTACATCTGTGTTGGAGGGTGGTTGTATAAGTCTAGGGTTCCTGCACAAAGAGAAAAAAAATAATCTTGATCAACCTTATAAAACAAACAAGAGGTAGAATATTTATTACAGACAAATGCTGAGTTGATTAAATAATGTTTGCATCTATGAGTGAATGAGTGCAATTCTGGTATGTTTTCCTTATGTCAGATTATGTGCAATATTTCTATGTCCTTGTGTCCTGTGAGCTTGCACCCCTTCTTGGCCAGATCAGTGCCTCTTATCTTTTTCTTAGCCCTCTTGCTACATATATCTGGCCTAGATTCTGTCCTCCAGAGTTAACAGGATAGGAGGCCTATAAAAAGAAAGATCCAAAGTCAAGTAGCAACAAGGGTCACAGAGAGAGAATTATGGATTAAAGAATGGAAACACAAAGAAAATCAGCTGAATGAGAACCAGTATGTGGTCTTAAGAAAGCAGCATTGGAGAAGAGGTGGGAGCCAAGAGCAGTCTCTTTTTCCTAGGCACAAACTGACTAGAAGGCAATCCATATTGTTGGAGAAAGATTATATCTAGAGAGCCAATCAGAGGTGGTGCAATCAGTGAGTGAAGAGACAGTGGGTCATCAAATGGAAAGGGAAATCTGGCTTTAGGAAATCAGAAGAAGCACAGAAATCAACAGGTTCCTCGCAAAAGCTGCAGGGACACCAGTGGATCACCAAGGGTATGTTAGTAATCAGGAGGAGGAGAAGATAAAGGCCTAGGGTCGGGGGAGAAGGTGGTCTGGTAGGTTGAGGGTATCCCAGAAGGATCAGCAGAGCCTGCGTGACGTCATAGTAACCCCTCCACCCTAATGGGTCCTGTTTTTATTCTTCCTGTAACAAAGCACTCTGTCTATCCTAACACTTCCTGCAGGAGGTGATGTGAAGTACCCTAGCAGCGGTATTGTTCTCAGGAACCACAGAACAACTAAAAAATATTCAGACTCTTTCATGGGTCTCATGAAATATAACACAAATTCTTTTTACAAACTTCTCCCCAAATTTCAGTGATTCCAGTATTTATATGTGGACAGGGCCCCAACTTGTAGCTTCATTGACCTATGACAGCTAGAAGTGAAGGAATAGTGGGAAATTGTACCCAAAGAGTGATTTTCGATGTAGATTTACAAATGGAGTGTCAGCATCATAAGAAGTCTTGGCAGGTAAACATCAACATGAGGCCTTCTAAGTCCATTCCTTGTTTCTTCCTTTAAGAAATATGAGATCATGTTCAGTGAATCACCAGATGGAGAATTTGTTCAGGCAAAATGGCTTTGCAAGTTCCCTTGTAAATCGCCTCTGGCTTCTAAAAAACAGTAGCAAATGTGCCGAAGACTGAATTAGCTAGAACAGAAGTTTCACTTTTTCACTAAAGAATTATTTGGGCCTGAGCTAAAATCTGGACTCCTAGAGCTGGAAGGGATGTGAAAAGAGTCTGTCAGCCAGGCCTCTGGTTTTAGTCCGAAGACTTAAATTGCTTATGGAACTTGGAGCAGTGTGAGGACCCCTCCAGACTTGACAACCTTCCTGGAATCTGTAGGGATTTGGGACCTGTGGGATGTGGATGCTGAGGAAGCAGTATTGACCTTGATATCTACAAACTGTGAAACCTCTGACAAGGTTCCCTAGTAGCCTGAGGGTATTGGAAGAGGACGGCCATTTAAAAATAGATAGCAAGAGATGAGACTCTTCCAGAAAGCCAGTGGTTAGAACTTTTGTCTTGCTTTCCACACCTTTCAAACCTCCTAGGAAATGACATTTGATCAAAGAACCTTCAGCTAAGTTGAGCGAAGGACATTGTCCAGATTGAGAGATTTAGTGGGCCTTCAAGTGACCATTGATCCTCAGACCTTGTAAGTTACAAGGCATGCATCTTAAGCATATTAAGGATTCTAAAGAGTGTTTAGGAAAGGAAGGCCTTTCTAGAGTACTGTCTTGGAGGCACCCCCTAATAGGGTACTCCGCAGGACTCCACAGTCAGGGTTTGCTAAGGAAAAGGCTTCACTCCTCCTGCAGTAGAGAGAGGAATTGATGAAGTCACTGGACAAGGTGGGAAAAATTCTCCATTGGCTATTTTCCAGCCTTACCTTTCAATGGCTTGGATGAAAATCAGGGCATTGAGTCAAAATCTTAGAGCCATCCTCCCCAAATTTACTGAACTTTGCATGCATTTCTTTTCTTGAAACTAACGCTTGTACTCGAGGGGGAAAGAAAAAGCCTGGGGGGATCACGGAGTGTGTGCAATTTAAATTCTTTTGCATTTAGTGACTTGTTCTGACTAGGGAAGGATTCAGGTATTTGGATAATTTCATAAACCATTGACTTTTTAAAGAGGAATATGAAGAAACATATGCCAATTGAGTTAGAAGCTGGGCATAGCTGTGAGATAGATATTAGTCCCTTTTACCAAAATGTGGTTTATGAGGCTTTTAATAGAGATTAAATTGGTGGAAACCAGGTTTTACCTTATTACAGACTTGATAGTTTCTACATTTATCTCCCCAGTGTAATGCTGAACTATTGGGCACAAGGCGGAGCCTGTAACTCTACATAGATCACCAAGTTGCATTCTAGAAATCAGAAATGACATTCTCTTACATAAAAATCAAAAATAATTCATCAGTGATTATTTTCCTCTCTACACACCCCGCCTGCTGTCTCTGTTTCTACTAATGGCCCTAAGGACCCTGGTATCTAAATTGGGATCACTTTTGCCTTTATGGCCAATTCCCAATCTGGATGTTCTTCACTTGCCAAAATTCTACCCATTCAATGAAATTACTGAGTTATTATAACTGCTAAAAATGCTTTCTGGATGGCAATCCACACTATGGGGGAAAACAAACCAGATAAGGGGAAGCAGAATGACAGGACTGAAAGGAGGTGAATTTTAGAAGAGCATTCAGGAAGCACTCTCTGAGCAGGTGGGAAGAGAATTAATGAAAATAGAAAAGCAAAATGGGCAGAAATCAGTGCATTCATAAATAGCATAAGGGCCTGGTAGCTGGAAGGAAGTGAGGGAAAGAGTGATGGGGGACAAGGTCAGAGAGGCAGGCAGTACCAGACATAAGGGGCTGGATTTTTAACTAAAATCAGTGGAGAGTTGTGAAAGTGAGAGTGATGAGCATGACAAAGTATCTATCCTCATGGAGCTTATGCTCTAGTGGGAGAAGAGAGACGAATAACTAGTAAACCAGATGTGAGGTGCTTCCTGTTGTAAAAGATCACCCCAAATTGATACTTTACAAAATCATGAGTTTGTGGCACCACAAACTGCTGAGTTCACCCCCGTCCATAGAGGGACATTATCTACCTTGAACTTTCACCTACATGAAGGTAATATATCAGCTCTTCATTACTTTGTGGCCTGGATTCAGTGCTCCAGGACAGTACACATATTTTCTAACCTACCTTTAGAAAGAAAATAAGATTTTGTTTGTAAAAAGAAACCTCATTAAATCATTATAAAGAACTAATTCTAAGAGGACTAACTTTTCCCCTAAGAGATGCTTTATGTATGTTTGCTTGTCAACATTGGGTCTTAAGACTGATGAAGGTATAAGTTAGGTTATCCAACAGGAGATACTGATGATATTCTGTCTAAAAGAGGAAGTGTGTGTGTATGTGTGTGTGTGTGTGTGTGTGTGCACATGCACTAGCATGCGTGTATGTCAGCCATCATGTATGTGAATGAATTAAGAAAGGAGGACAAGAGAAGAAATGATCTTAGGCTGCTGTTTCTGAATTTCAGTTTTTTCTTCCTCTGTCGGTTCACTTAGCATAACTAACACAAAGGTCTGGATGTGGTTAGCCCCTCCTTTGTCTGCTTCATGTGTCATGAACTGCTCTGTGGTTACCAAAGAAGATAAAGGCCCTGTGGTCCTCCCACACTGGACCCCTCAGACCTCTTATGAAAGAAAGGAAAGCACTAGCCTGCTGGCTAATTTCTAATATTAGTCTGGAACCTTCCACATTCTTTGACCCTGTTTCCTAATATCTAGAAAATGAGGTGAAAGTCAGCCCTGGATAAAACACAAGCAGATTTCAATTCCCATTACTCTCCAAATCACAGAGGAGGAACTGGGTCAGACCACTTGGTCTATACCTGCTCCTTCTGGGTGAAAACTTCAGAGGGCTACCCTGTGTGCCCTGGGTCCCCAGAGGCCTTGACACCCAGATGATGTTTATACACAAGAAATGGACCCAGAGACAGTGTGGAGGAGGATGACGCTGGACAGGAGGGGCAGCAAAGGGTAGAGACAATTTCTGTAAAGGAACCTGCCCCTTTACCTATGAACGTTTTTCTATATACAGGTCCATTGCTTTCCTTCCATTCAGTTGAACCACTGTTTAGCTGAGAAGAATCAAAAAATCAGAAGGTTCCTTTAAACAAAGGAAACCAAAGGGGCAGGGCTTGGAGGTGCTGTGATAAAGGCTATCATTCAAAGAAGGGATGGAAGTAATTGAAATGCTACTACCTTGCTTTGGTCTGAAAATGCTTATGTAGCTTTAACAAAAATTTGTGTGTGGCAGAAGTGGAGGGTGAATGAGGAAGAAGAAGGCAAGTGCCTGCTTCATCTGAAGTCCAGGGAATTAAAGGTCCTGAGCGATGCCCGTCCTGTTCTGTACACCTGAATGAAAGCCAAATAATAAAGTCACATTATAAGATGCAGAATTCAACCTACAGCAATGAATACAGAACAAAGGTACTTTGGAATATGCCATCCTAATATTCCTGTCTGCACATTTTAGTGTTCTTAATTGTGTTTTATGTTTAATGAAAGAAACAATGACTTTCAGTGGAGGGAAAAAATAGATCTTTAAAGATAATCAAGGCCTTAACTACCTACCTTAGGTAGCTGAGAAAAAGCTACAGTACTCTATTTTTTAACACTGCAGATATGTAATTTAATGCGGGTCTAATGACAGTCTCAAACATGGGGCTTTAATCGAAATTGTTCAAGCTCAGTACTATGACAGGAACTCACAAGCCCCCAACAGTGCTGTCCATTTTCTCAGGTTCTGTAAGAAAAAAGGGAAGAAGGAAAAAAACCTCTTGAACTTATGTTGCTATTGATGTGTAATATAAAATAAAAAAAAAAACAGTTAAATTTCAATTACCCACAGGTAATTATAACTTTATTGTTTGACTGTACTACAGGGATTTTTGTAATTCCCAAGACTAATAATTTTCTATAATTTTACAGGTTGTCAAATAAACTATTAAAGATTATCTTTGAAAAGGCATCTGCAATTGTAAGGACATATCATACTGTTCCTGTACTGTATTAGTAATTAGAGATCCCTGGATGGTGAAATATCTGTGCTGGGAGCTCACCACCAGGTAGCACATTTCCTCACAGCCACACCTAATCTCCCACAAAAGCGTTTAAACTTCTCAGGTGTTCTCTTCACTGCTGTAGGACACACATGCAAAATTTATTAATATTCCCCCAGAAATTCCAAATGGTTTGTCAAGATAAATCTCTACCTCCTGGTAGGAAGAAGTTAAAATCAGAAGGATGGGCCCCACCTATCGTTAAAGGGAAAATCTCAGGACAAAATGCACAAGGAGAGGAGGTGGGTTGGAGAGGTATAAGTGGAGAGTGGTGTGTGTGTGTGTGTGTGTGTGTTTTGGGTAGAATTAAAAGGTTTGGGGGCCAAGATATATTTATTTCTACCAATAACTGTTAGTAATATGAAATTAGCCCAATAGCAAGGTTCTTTCTGAACTTTTCTCTTTCTCAAGGCCATTTCTGTCGTGTGTGTGTGTGTCTGTGGTCAGTCATATCCGATTCCTTTGCAGTCCCATGGACTGTAGCCTACCAGTCTCCTCTGTTGGGGAATTTTCCAGGCAAGAACACTGGAGCAGGTTACCATTTCCTTCATATCCATATATACATTGTGGGGTGTGGACCCTATTGCCTAAAGAGATAACCGCCCCCCTCTTTTTTGCCACACCACATAGCGTGCAGGATCTTAGGTCCCCGAAGTTAAAATGAAAGTCACTCAGTCTTGTCTGACCTGCTGCTATCCCATGGACTATACAGTCCATGGAATTCTCCAGGCCAGAATACTGGAGTTTGTAACCTTTCCCTTCTCAAGCGGCTCTTCCCAACCCAGGAACTGAACTGGGGTCTCCTGCCTTTGTAGGTGAATTCTTTACCAACTAAGCTACCAGGGAAACCCCCCACACCCCTTGCAGTGGAAGTGCAGAGTCTTAGCCCCTGGGCCACCAGGAAAGTCCCAACCATCATCCTAAGATTCCTCTCTTAGGAAACAGACCTTTATGACAGGTTAGGGAGGTGCAGATATGACTTCCTCATGGAAACTCTAGTTCCTCTTCAAACACACCAAGTCTGTCATGACTCCCTGCTTCTATGTACACTGAATCCTCAGTCCAAATGCCTTCCTCCCATCTCCTGTCAAACACCAACTTACTCTTCTAGACCAGAGGAAGTGTGCTTCCTTGATGAGGATGTTACTCACTCTTCTATTTCTACTAAATATTTTCTCTCCTGGGTTCTCAGAGGAATGTTTTTCATCTTTATTAATGAGGCAAGAGGCACCATGTCAGGTAAACCAAAATGAAACCTAGGACTAGATCGACAACTGGAGAATGCCTTTACCTGCCTTAGGGATACAGGAAAGAGCCAGAAATGACTTTCAGGTCAAAACCAGAAACAAGGACTGTTTTTTAGGGCAGTCATAGTGACTTGACAGCAAGACAAGTTTAGAGATGGAGGGGTCAGTTGATTTATTAAGAGACAGTGGTAAAGAAAACAGATGCTGACTGGGTTATTGCGGACAGATGCTACCTAAAAAGGTGTTGAAAAGCCCAAGGGGGCCTGTTGGCTGTACCACACCTCTCATACCAGATTCTACCTGGGCCTAACACTGCAAACATTGTGGTGTTCTGTAGATCCCACCCATCTCCTCTGCTAGCCTGCAAATTCCTGACAAGCAGACTGTCACACACAGTTCTGTTCCCTCAGCACCATGCCTACTAGGTAGTCACCTGATAAATGTTCAATCTCTGTAGCTTGAAATGCACAGAAGACCTGATCTCTTCTCACAGCCCTGCCATCAGTTCAGTTCAGTTCAGTTCAGTCACTCAGTCGTGTCCAACTCTTTGTGACCCCATGAGTCACAGCACACCAGGCCTTCCTGTCCATCACCAACTCCTGGAGTTCACTCAGACTCACGTCCATCGAGTCAGTGATGCCATCCAGCAATCTCATCCTCTGTCGTCCCCTTCTCCTCCTGCCCCCAGCCCCTCCCAGCATCAGAGTCTTTTCCAATGAGTCAACTCTTCGCATGAGGTGGCCAGAGTACTGGAGTTTCAGCTTTAGCATCATTCCTTCCAAAGAAATCCCAGGGCTGATCTTCAGAATTGACTGGTTGGATCTCCTTGCAGTCCAAGGGACTCTCAAGAGTCTTCTCCAACACCACAGTTCAAAAGCATCAATTCTTTGATGCTCAGCTTTCTTCACAGTCCAACTCTCACATCCATACATGACCCCTGGAAAAACCATAGCCTTGACTAGACGGACCTTTGTTGGCAAAGTAATGTCTCTGCTTTTCAATATGCTATCTAGGTTGGTCATAGTCTGTCTCTATAACCTGTGCAATTTGAAGCCTCAGGTTTCCATACTGTGTACACATCCATTTTCCCTCTAAAATTCTAGAGGGAAAGTAGAAATAATTCTTTACTGGCACCCTGAAACCCCTCCCATTTGGATGCTTAATTCTTGAGTTCCTATTATAGGAAAGCAAAATCTTAACTCTGTAACCAGAAAAAAGTACAAATGCAAGAAAGGACAGCAACTGGTTGGCTCTTTCTCACTATGGGGTAGATGGTTGCTTGGAGTTTTTCGATGAGAACTCAGTTTGGTGAGAGACTAAGAGTTTACTGATGGTGATAAAGTATCTCATGGGTATGAACAAAGGGACATGAAGGGAGAAAGTAGCTCATGGAAGAGAAGAAAGCACCAGAAAGCAAATCTTGGGAACTGCAAAACATATTTTGTCAACTTTACATTTTGTTAAGTTTTGTTTGGTGAGAAGAATTGATCATAGTTTTATTTTTAGTTTTTACCTAAATAGGACAAATAAAGATAAAATTAAGAAGTAAGATAATAATTATATTAAAGTTATGAGGTAACAGAGCTTTAAGGAATGGAAAGATGATCATATAAATAAATTCTCCAAGGTCACACTGGATAAGGACAGTTTGAGGACCAAGAATGAAATCTCCTGTCTTTTATTTGAGGTGAAGTGAAAGTTGATCTGTCGTATCCGACTCTTTGCAACCCCATGGACTGTCCATGGTATTCTTCAGGCCAGAGTACTGGAGTGGGTAGCCTTTCTCTTCTCCAGGGGATCTTCCCAACCCAGGGATTGAACCCAGGTCTCCTGCTTTGCAGTCAGATTCTTTACCAGCTGAGCCACAAGGGAAGCCCATGAACACTGTAGTGGGTAGCCTATCCTTTCTTCTGGGGATCTTCCCGACCCAAGAATCGAACTAGGGTCTTCCAAATTGCAGGCAGATTCTTTACCAACTGAGCTATCAGTCTTTTATTTAATCCTTTGCTTTTTCTACTATTTTCTGTTTCCAATCTTTGTGCCAATGCTTAAAAAGATACCCATCCTGCAACACATGAAAGACTTTTCACAATCATTAATTATGTTAAAATGCAGATGAACTAGGTAAAAAAATATCAACAATACTAGTTTTAAATGAAGACTATATTTTTTACCAATACATAATCTCAACAAAAATTTCATTACAATGCAACAGTTCTCCTTACTGGCCACTGCAAAGCTAGTTAGTATTTGTCTTTGTGGCATAAGCATTCTGGGATCTTAAAACTCAAAACTGTAAAATTATTAAATAGTCTTTATTGCAGCATGTCTTAATTCTCAATAAGTCTTTTTGATAACAGCTTTGTGCCCTGAGCTGAAGGCAATGTCAAGGTCAATTATTTCATTCAAGGCCCCTAATTAAGACTACTTTTTTGAGGTCAGGATAATGCATTACTTTATTTTAATAGAGGGGAGATCAAAGCTCTACCTTAAATGTTCCTGAAGCAAAGCAATGCTGCTTTAACCTGGGTTACATTAACAAGGGCAAAAAATGGGTGACTCATTTTAGAGCCCCACCCCCAACTTCACTGCAAAGACGGGATTCAGCTCAATAGAAAATAAGCTTGCATTAGCAAAGTCAGTTTACCCAGAAATGCACCCATGGGCCACTTTAGATACTTCTGAAATCCTGAATTTCCATAGCTCTTGTGCAGTGGTTACTGTTGCTGTTTCAGTAAGACTATAATGGGAGGTGGACACCCACAGATGTGCTTCATGGGATCCAAACACATTCAGCTTCTACAGTGTTTAAGAATCAAGGTATTTCCCATAAAATCTGGATTTCTGGATACAGAAAGAATCAAAAGATCTAACAATGTTCAGCCCATATTCTTTATTTTTTTTTTCTGTTGGTTTGGCCTTTTGTCTGTTTTGTTTCTAATTTCATTAAAGTAGTTAATTTCTTCTGTCAAAGTGACTCAGTATTTTATATTTATATATATATATACACGCACACACATACATATATATATATATATACATGCACACATATATACATATACATACATATATATATATATATTATTTTTCATATTCTTTTCCATTATGGTTTTTCATAGGATATTGCATGTAGTTCCCTGTGCTATATAGTATGATCTTGTTGTTTATCCATTCTGTGTATAATAGTTTTCATTTGTTAATCCCAAATGCCCAATACTTCCCTCCTCCACCTTCTCTCACCCTTGACAGCTGCAAGTCTGTTCTCCATGGCTATGAGTTGGTTCCTGCTTTGCAGATATGTTCATTTGGGTCATGTTTTAGATTTCACGTATAGTAGAGTGATGTTATATGGTTTCGTCTTTCTCTTTCTGACTTACTTCACTCAGTGTAATTTCTAGGTCCATCCGTGTTGCTGCAAATGATATGATTTCGTTCTTTTTTATGGCTGAGCAATAGTCCATTGTATGTATGTACCACATTTTCCTTATCTATTTGTCTGTCGATTTATGTTGCTTCATATCTTAGCTACTGTAAATAGTGCCACTCTGAACCTGGGAGAGCCCATATTCTTGAATGGTAATAATTGACTAGACTAAGGAATGACAGCCTCCTTTAGATAGGATGTGCATTGAAATTTGTTACCATCCCAACTGCTCATTGCTGCAGAAAGTATAAACAGGCTGACATATTTTGTTTGGCTGATATAGTATCTATATTATTACTAATGTGTTTTTTAATTGTAATGCTTTGGGGCAGGATTTAAATATGCACTTTCACAGGCTCAACATTTCTATTGCTGTATACCTGGCCAGATCCACATATTTATACTGCCAGCCTGGCATTGGTAGCAGCTCTTCCTATGTTCTGTCCCATTTTCCTGCAGCCCACAGAAATTCCCCAGATGCTGAGGGAAACAGTTTCTAGCAGTCTCATAGCTGAAATCACTCCTCAAACAAATATGTGCACTAAGCCTTGGGCTCAGGTTGCTTTCAGAGAAAACTAAAAGGACAGCATTTAAATGTATTCTATTGTGAGGGCATCCTAATAGTTACATACTATGCAGATGGTTCATCAGGACTGTGAGGGCTCTGGAAGTGATGCCATAGAGGGAGAATGTGTAGGAACTATGCAGGGCAGACTTAAAATAAGTCTGATACCTGTAGTCAAATTTCGGGGAAATATCCTATGAAAAGAGATAAAATGAACAGGTTAAGCTCCAGAAGGCAAGATTAAGACTTGGAAATTGGACCTAGCCAGATAAGTTCAATATAAGGACACAATTTTAACCTCTAGAGCACACTTAAACAAAACAGGCTGCTTTGTGCCAAGGTTCACATTTTCTTTCAGAGATTTCAAGTAAATTCCCGTATTTTACACAGATCCTTGTAATCCACGTTGCTAACACACATTTATTTAATGTCACAAACATGGGGTTATGTACAGGGGAATCTTGCTGTTTATCAGGTTGCGTAGCTGTTCAGATGTTTCTTTGGAGGTTGGTGAATGGGAAAAGAAAGAGAGAAAGCTGGCATTTGGTGATGAGAGCAGTCATTCCCCCACCATTATAGGGATATAATTTAGCACCCCTATAAAACCTAGGGATGCCTCAAATCAAAATGCATTTTTCTCTTCACACTGAGAATCTCTTAAGTGCACAGGAACGCATAAGATCGGGTGAATTATCTATTATCTGAAAGATATTTATGATGCCTAAGGTGGGAGAGCATGACTCATATCTGCTCCTCACAGGAACTCAACATGATAGTAAGCCAGCAGAGAGGAAATAGCTGAAATATTTGGAAGAACAAACCCTCCCTGCCAGAGGTTACTGTGAATTCAAGTGTTTTCCACTTCTGCCCTTCTTAAAAGCTACAAAGCAATAGGGTAGTCAAATTAATGAAGTATTGTAATAGAAATGGAAAGATTACAGCGTGCTGAAGAGTGGAATACAGTTTTGTTCTTAAGAGCCATGATAGGAAAGAAGCACTTTGATGTAAGAGGCTGGCTGGAGGGGCTATTCAACTTCAGTGTCACCAAAAAAAGACAAAAAAAAATCAGAATGGATTAGCATGATTTTGTTATCATTCCAGATATGATAATACATGAGAAAATAGACATTATTTGGTTATAATTCAATAGAGAGCTTCTGATAAATGTAAGCTATAAGAGTAGGGCTCTATCCAGTGTACATTTTATCAGAGCCTACTGTGTGGATTGAATTACAGCTTCCATAACGGCCAGTAGCCCTCCCATTTATGTTTATGGATTCCAGCCCATCCAACAAAAGTAAAAATTAAATGGAAATTCATTACCAGAAAGCTCAAAAGTCCTGATGGAACTCCCAAAGTGACGGTGGTCAACGTTCAGGGAGGTAGCAAGTCTAATTGCTCTTAAGCCAGTGTCACACAGTGCAACTTTTGTACTCTCACAAGAACTTCACTCCAGATGTTAAGATCCTTCAACTTGAGATTGAAAGTGGTAGCTCTTTGAGGATAGATACAATAAAGTGTGAAGAATCACTCGCATTATTCCCCCAGTGTCTAGGTTCTTAAAATGATACAATCACTACAACAGGAGACCTGATGCCATCGTAGTCTATGTCCTCAGCCTGCCCTGGTGCTGTCTCTAACAGAGGATACTGGCTTCAATCCCTGTGCTTTTGTGGGTGGGCCGCAGCAGCAGGTGATTTTCTAAATGACATGCTATTTCCTGTTCTCCTTCTTGTGTAAGTTGATTTCGCAGGGATTTTCTTTTGATGATACTAATTCCACCAAAGATAATTAGGGAATGAGGAAGTCTGCTTCTGTATTTGTGCCTTTGGGATGTACAGATTTATTTAGCATCTGAGGGAAAATGAACTTCAGTCAGTGAGAGAAGAGAGGACCATTTATTTTGGAAACAGAAATGAATGCTGCTTAGGCTTTGGAGTCACCTGCAGAAACAAATCTTTTTATTACGACCCTTCTGGTGATACAAACATGCCATTATTTCTTTACTATTTCCTGCTCAGATACAGCCAGCCAATGAAATGGGTTGATATTTGTAAAAAGAAACTGATTTTTCAATTATCAAACTCTCCAAGCTGCTGGTGGTGCTGTTGATGGATGTCACTCTCAATTATTAACGTTTCAATGTTTCACATTTAACATATTTCCTGAAAAAAAAAAGATTAGAAAATAATAATAATTCAACAGCCCACCCTGCTTTTTGGATGATGTCTTGCCTGAAACTTTCTGATTAAAACCAAATGTGTCTGTGGTTATTGTAAGATGTTCCATATAGTAAGACTGACAGTTTGTTTTGAAGGTTTTAGGAGAGGACAAGTGGCATTACAATACTCACAGAAATGCAGTGTTTTAGTGAGGGAAATGATCAGTCAGTCCCAGCAACATCCCCATGTCTTAATTATATATATATATATATTAGATGGAAAAGTCCTTAAAAATAATTACTACGCTACTCCGTACATGTGCTGTGGTCCCACAACTTCATGAGGAATATGGTAGGCTATTACTATGTATTTTTAGGTTTTAGATTATTTTTTAAGTTGCCAATTAGGACTGGAAAATATAATCCCTTAGCTTCTAGAGATTTTGCAATAAGCATTTTAATGTAGCAAAAATTTTACAGTAACACTTAACCTTCAGTAGTGAATGTGACTTGTAAAATAGAAAAGAATCCATAATGTATTGGAAGGCAATTGTTCAACATTGTATGGTTATGGAATTGGGATAACATCAACAAAGTCTGCCCAACAGACCAGATATGATGATGTTTGACAAACTTGTTGATACTGCAGCCCTTCTAAGTTCACATCAATAATAGCAATGAGTTTTATTGAGGACGTGGGTCTGAGAAAGAAGTTGAAATTAATATGTAGACAGAGAGGCTTCAGAGTAAAGTCAATTATCTTTTAGGTGACTAGGGTACTTTGCATACACAAATTAAATATTATAAGTAACTGAGAATTAATTTTATACTGGAATCAATTCTGAATACCTTACTCTCACACACCTGTGATAGTATTGGGATATTTTTCATAACAGAAAATTAACAAAATGAGTCATTTTCTTAATTTTAAAGCTGATAGAGAATCCAGTTATATGGAAAGAAGAAAAGGCAAAGGATATGAAAGAGAAAAGAAAATAGTTACAATTTTAAAAGCATGTTGAAAGCTATATCCTTGCATACGACAGAAAAGCACATTTTTTTCCAAAAAAGAAAATAGCTATCATCATATTTGATACTTAAAACATTATTATAGTATCTATAAACAAGTATATAGCGTTATAATAAAAGAAATATGTGTAAGCTCATTACCTGATTTAAAAACTAAACTATTAACCATTTCATTGTTTCTGTGTTAGGGTTTTCATCTTATTCCACAGTATTCCCACTATTCTGAATTTTATGTTGATTATTCCCTTGCTTAAAAAAATAATCCTAATCCAGGAAGGTTCGAGAGGGAGGGGATATATGTATACCTATGGCTGATTCACTTTGAGGTTTGACAGAAAACAACAAAATTCTGTAAAGAGATTATCCTTCAATTAAAATATAAATAAATTTAAAAACAAATAAGCAAACAAAATAGTCTTAATCCATATGCATACAATACATATGCATAAAATGCTATACTATAACCTATTGTTTTGAGCTTTACAAAAATAGTAGTGTTTGATATAATCTATTATGATTTTTATTAGTAAATTTTTTTAAGATTCATCCCATTATAGGGTACAGCTGTTTTTTCATTTTTATTACTATATAATGTTCCATTGTGTGTATATATCACATGTGGTTTATTTATTAGATTGGTCTGCTAGGCTGCCATAACAAAATATCATAGACTGATTGGCTTAAACAATAGGACTTTATTTTCTCACCGTGCTGAAGTCTAGAAGTCCAAATTAAAGGTGCTAGCAGAGCTGGTTTCCAGCAAGGCCTCTCTTCCTAGCTTGCAGCCACTTGCTTTCTCTCTCTGCCCTCATGTGGTCTTTCTTCTGTAGATATGTACCACTCACTCTTGTTATCTCTTCCTCTTTTAAGGACACTAGTCCTATTGGATTAGGGTCTCACCTCTGTGACTTAACCTTAAGAACTTCCTTAAATATTTTGTCTCCAAGTACAGCCATGTTGAGAGTTAGGGCTTCAACATAGGGATTTAAGGGGGTACAGTTCAGTCTATAATATATATTATCCTAGGATTGTTCCTATTTTTCTCCTATAATCAGTGCTTCTGTGAACATTCTTGTATTAGATTTCCTGAAACTCATGAGCAGGAGTTTCTTTAAATTACATAAGTAGAAGAAGAATTGCTGATTCTTAAGTCTTGTAAATGTTCAAAATCACAAACTGGCACCAAATCACTTCCCAACATGATTGTATGAAGTTTGACTCCCACTAGAAGTGTCTGTGTATCCTCACAGGTCCACATACTTAAAGTCAGTTCAGTTCAGTTCAGTCACTCAGTCATGTCCGACTCTTTACGACCCCATGAATTGATTATCAAACATCTCAAATGTACCTTATTAAAGTCTTTAATATCATTCCCTTAATTACAAAGGATTCTGATAGTTTTTCATTTGTTTATTCACAATTTGTGTCCTATATTTTGGTACAATTTCTATTCTATCTTATTTTCCATTTTTCTATAAGATTTTATCTTTAAAAAATCTATTAGTAGACAGTTTATGTGCATTTTGGATACAGAATCTTTAATGACATATGTTCTTATAGTTTGTATTTTGTCATATCATTCACTTTTGATGAGCCTAAGTTTCAAATTTTAATGAAGGTTAACTCATCAGTTTTCCTCTAAGCTTACTACTTTTTGTGTTTTGTTCAATATTATTTCTTGCTCTCAAGATCATAAAGATATTCTCCATGTGTTGCTTTAAATCCTAAGCCCTTTATCTCAACCTCACTGTAAAAAAAAAAAAAAATAGACTTTACAAAATCCTTCACCAATGTATATACTAAATATTCTAGGTAAATTGGTGATTTGAGTTATAAATTCCTTTGTCCCATTTTATTAATACCTAGTGCATGCAATGGAAAAGGCAATGGCACCCCACTCCAGTACTCTTGCCTGGAAAATTCCATGGACGGAGGAGCCTGGTAGGCTGCAGTCCATGGGGTCGCTAAGAGTCAGACACGACTGTGCAACTTCACTTTCAGTTTTCACTTTCATGCATTGGAGAAGCAAATGGCAACCCACTCCAGTGTTCCTGCCTAGAGAATCCCAGGGGTGGCGGAACCTGGTGGGCTGCCGTCTATGGGGTCACACAGAGTCAGACATGACTGAAGAGATGCAGCAGCAGCAGCAGCAGTGCGTGCAAGGGCTTCCCAGGTGGCACTAGTGGTAAAGAACCTACCTGCCAATGCAGAAGTGATGTGGGTTCGATCCCTGGGTGAGGAATAACCCCAGGAGGATGGCATGTCAACTCACTCCAGTATTCTTTCTTGGAGAATCCCATGGACAGAGGAACCTGGTGGGCTACAGTCCATAAGGTTGCAAAAAGCTGGACATGACTGAAGCGACTTAGCACGCACGTACACACAGACTCCATGCAAAGGACCGAAAAAGAGAACAAAACTACATAAATTAAATATGGTCCTTGTTCTCAAGATGCTTGAAGTCTTTCCTAGAAAACAAATTGTATAGCAGAATAACATTAGCACATGGTATTAGGATTATAAGAGAAAGGCACTGGGATCCCTGAAGTCCTTTAAAATAATTTAATACTAAAAATTACTAGATTCTTATTATATGCAAGGATAATATCAATTATTGTTTTAAAACTGCATGAAATTGTTCCTCTACTGGTGTATTTTTAAAATGTCAAAACCAAATGGAAGCTTGGAAAAACATTTCTCAGTTGCCCTGGAAGATCCTGGTCAGCAAGGTGTACAATGGGATTTGATCTCAAGTAGCCTGGCCCTGGAGGTCTTCCCCAGGTAACCTCCTCATCCTTATTGAGGGAACAGCTAGAGCAAGATTAGACATAACAGAAGAATTAACTTAGGCTACAGCATTGGGAACTGACCTTCAAGGCTGCAGAAGATTTTAGAAGGCAGAGAAGAGGGACTGTATTAAAAATAAAATCAGGGAGGTGGTAAGGTACATGCTCTATTTTGGAGACAGCAAGTGGCACATAGTGATAAGCTGTACCCTTTTTAGAGAGGCTGGAAATATAGGTTCATGAGTGAAAGGAAAGGGAATATTATTGTAAAGAAACAACTCTGGTCTACAGAGCCTCCACCTCCCTTAAGCCTCTCTCCCTTCTGCACTCTCACCTGGCTCCAGTCACTCTGGCTTCTCTGCTGCTTGTGAACAGGCTCAGCATAGCCTTGCTTCAGGACAATGCATTTGCTTTTCACTTTTTATGAATGCTCTTCCCCCTTGGCCTGGCATCTTCTTTCCTTTTACTTGAGTTTATACTAACGTGGAACCAATTCACGGGAACAGACCCTGATGCTGGGAAAGTTTGAAGGCAGGAGGAGAAGGGGGCCACAAAGGTTGAAATGGTTGGATGGCATCACTGACTCTATGGACATAAGTTTGAGCTAACTCTGGGAGATAGTGAAGGATAGGGAAGCCTGGAGTACTGCAGTCCTTTGGGATGCAAGGAGTTGGACACGACTTAGGGACTAAACAACAACACCACTAGCATGGTGCTCATTACAGAGGCTTTCGCTAACTCTCTTGTCTAAAGCAGCAAATCCTCTCCCTCTGTTTTCTTTTCTCTGCATTTTCTTTCTTCAAAGCACTTGCCACCACCCAAGCTTGTGTCAGATCACCATTTCCTTACTTTCTATCCCTGGGCAAGAACTCTGGACAATTTTTAGCCTTGTAAAAGCCCCAGTTCCTAAACTGTGCTTCATATATAATGTGTAGTCCACAAATATTTGTCATGTAGATGAAATAAAAGAATGAATGATGAATGAACCATTGAATGAATAAATGATGGGCATTAGGGCACCATCAGAGGTTTTGTAGGTTAGGACATGAACCCTCTTTTATAAATAGTCTTTGGCAGCTATGTAAAAGAGGAATAGGAGAGACAAGATGAAGAAAATAGGGAGAACAATTATTAAACTTTTACAAGAGCAGAGTGGAGCCTAGTAATTCAGAGCTTCATTTCTGGCATCAGACTGTCAGGGTTTAAATCTCAGCTCTAAGATCTGGCTGAATAACTTTGGGAACATCCCAGAATTTCTGCCTTTCTCTTTGTCTATAAAATGGGGATAACTCTTGAACTGTTGGAAGCCTTAAATGAGATAATGAATTGCTTATGATAGTGATTCATTAAATATAATGGTCTTCAGCAATAATATGCACTTAAGCCAGGGCAGCATCAGTAGGAATTGAAGGAAGAAATAAATCAAGAGATGTTGAATAGGTAGGATGATCAAGACTTAGGCATTTCCTTTTTATATTATCCAAAGACTCGTACTTCTGTGTGATTAGAGATTGGCAATAACTTTAAGCAAGACCCAGAATGCAAGTAAAGGATGCAACTTTGAGTCCTCAGAAGGTAGGGAATAGGAAGTAGCAGGAATCATAAGTTTTGTTGTGAAATGTTTGAGTTTATACGAACGTATTTTACATGGGGATATTTAACAGAGTTGAAATATACATGAAGGAGGGGATGACAAAGTTTTAAGAGTTTTTTTTTTTCTTCTTCAAGAAGATTTACAGTAAATTTTCTTAAATAGTTCCTTTTCCTTTGTATTTAAAATATAGTTTACTTAACCTGAATATTTCTATCTCTCTAAGACTTATTTATACAACAAGGATTTCACAGATTCTACCTACTGAATTTCTTGAGTAAGTCCAAAGCTTAATAGAACTAAATAATGATCCAGTCCCCACTCCCAAACCTACCTTTGTACCTGTTCCCAACCTTTCACTGTACTGAGGAACTGGGAAAGGATTCTCAAACTCCATGTGAATCTGAAGACTTGATTCAAATGTATTATAGAGCTGAATAAAATAGATGTTAAGGGACTCCCCAAAGGGCTTTGACCAACCCTCCAATTTGCAAACCAGAAAGCTCCTGTTTACTATCCTCAATTTTAACCACACACATTCCTACTCAGAGGAAACAGCATGCCCAAAACCAGTAAAAGAGCAAAAAGAGATAGTTAGAAATCTGTAATAAATGTATGTAAGTGAGACAGAA
Organism: Bos javanicus; assembly: GCF_032452875.1. Lineage (NCBI taxonomy): Eukaryota > Metazoa > Chordata > Mammalia > Artiodactyla > Bovidae > Bos > Bos javanicus. The sequence goes on from NC_083878.1 coordinate 42,049,707, forward strand.
AATTAGAAAATGGCCACCTGCCAGCAGCCACATAAATTTTGGAGGAAATGCATTTTCTACTGGGATGCTTTATCATAGGAATTGCAAATATTTATTAAAAGTATTAAAATAGTCAGAATGTTAAATGTTTCCTCCAGTGGTGAAATTTCACATTGCCACATTAGAAGATGGGATATTCTGATACAGCATTTGTTAAAATGACTTCATTTTATTAGTCTGTCATCCACAATAAATGGGCAGGTACCTTTAAAATAAGATATATTGAAGATAAAAGAGATTTGGGGGAGGGGCAGTGTTTCATTGTGTGAATGTGGCTTTGACTACACAAGTATATAAATCTGGCAACCTTTCCCAAATGATACCAACAAGATTTTATTATTGTTTGATATAAAGTTTGCTGGATTTTGTTATCACATGAAAATTAAGAGTAGTATTTACCATTAACTTCCTTTTCTCTCTCATGCAAGATATACCCGATAACAATTTGAATAGTTAGTCCTTTATGGGTTCTCGTATGCAATAACAGACATATCCAAGTGAAGATGCAAAACTAGACTCCCAGTGAACTGAAGATGGAAGGAGGTGGCTGCTTCATTGCAGAAGGATAATAGAGATGACAGCTGGAGCACATCATCACTGAGTGGCACTAAGTTGAAGAGTGACAGGATGAGCTGGACAGATTACCTCCCTAAGAGGCTTGTGCTTCATGTGAGGCGCTAACCTAATAAAGATCTTATGCCATCACCTGGCAAAAATAGAAAGAGCCTTTCCCCATCTTAAGCCACTCTATTATATAAGTCAGAACAGCTTCCTGGATTCATCCCATGAAAAGGTTGGGGGCACTGAGGGAATCTTGTTGCTGTTGTTTAGTTGCTCAGTTGTGTCCTATTCTTTGTGACTCCATGCACTGCAGCATGGCAGGCTTCCCTGTCCTTCACCATCTCCCAGAGTTTGCTCAAACTCATGTCCGTTGAGTCAGTGGTGCAATCGAAACAACTCATCCTCTGTCGTCCCCTTCTCTTCCTGCCCTCAATATTTCCCAGCATCAGGGTCTTTTCCAATAAGTCGGCTCTTCACATCAGGTGGCCAAAGTATTGGAGCTTCAGCTTCATCATAAATCCTTATGATTAATTTTCAGGGTTGATTTCCTTTAGGACTGACAGGTTGGGTCTCCTAGCTGCCCAGGGGACTCTCAAGAGTCTTCTCCAGCACCACAGTTTGAAAGCATCAATTCTTTGGTGCTCAGCCTTCTTTATGGTCCAACTCTCACATCCATACATGACTACTGGAATACCATAGCTTTGACTAGATGCAGCTTTGTCAGCAAAGTGATGTCTCTGCTTTTTAATATGCTGTCTGTGTTTGTCATAGCTTTTCTTCCAAGGAGCAAATATCTTTTAATTTCATGGCTGCAGTCACCATCGGCAATGGTTTTGGAGCCTAAGAAAATAAAGTCTGCCACTGTTTCCAATTTTTTCCCCACCTGTTTGCCATGAGGTGATGGGATGAGATGCCATGATTTTAGTATTTTGAATGTTGAGTTTTAAGCCAGCTTTTTCACTTCTCTTTCACTGTCATGCATTCTGCCATTAGGGTGGTATCATCTGCATAATGAGGTTATTGATATTTCTCCTGGCAATCTTGATTCCAACTTGAGCTTCATCTAGCCTGGCATTTCACATTATATACTCTTAATATAAGTTAAATATGTAGGGTGACTATGTACAGCCTTTACATACTCCTTTTCCAATTTTGAACCAGTCCTTTGTTTCATGTCCGGTTCTAACTGTTGCTTTTGGACCTGCATACAGGTTTTTCAGGAGTCGGGTAAGGTAGTCTGGTATTCCTTGCTCTTTAACATGGAAACTTACATTACCATATGTAAAATAGATAGCCAATGGACATTTGCTGTATGTCTCAGGGAACTCAAACAGGGGCTCTGTAACCTAGAGGGATAGGAAGGGGAAGGAGATGGGAGGGAGGGGACATATGTACACCTATGGCTGATTCATGTTGATGTTTGACAGAAACAACAAAATTCTCTAAAGCAATTATCCTTCAGTTAAAAAATAAATAAATTGAAAAAAAAAAAAGAATTTTCCACAGTTTGTTGTGATCTGTACAGTCAAAGGCTTTAGTGTAGTCAACGAAAAAGATGTAGATGTTTTTCTGGAATTCCCTTCTTTTTCTATGATCCACTGAATGTTGGCAATTTGATCTCTATTTCCTCTGCCTTTTCTTTTTTTTTTCTTTTTTTTAAATTTTATTTTATTTTTAAACTTTACATAATTGTATTAGTTTTGCCAAATATCAAAATGAATCCATCACAGGTATACATGCGTTCCCCATCCTGAACCCTCCTCCCTCCTCCCTCCCCATACCATGCCTCTGGGTCGTCCCAGTGCACTAGTCCCAAGCATCCAGTATCGTGCATCGAACCTGGACTGGCATCTCGTTTCATACATGATATTTTACATGTTTCAATGCCATTCTCCCAAATCTTCCCACCCTCTCCCTCTCCCACAGAGTCCATAAGACTGTTCTATACATCAGTGTCTCTTTTGCTGTCTTGTACACCGGGTTATTGTTACCATCTTTCTAAATTCCATATATATGCGTTAGTATACTGTATTGGTGTTTTTCCTTCTGGCTTACTTCACTCTGTATAATAGGCTCCAGTTTCATCCACCCCATTAGAACTGACTCAAATGAATTCTTTTTAATGGCTGAGTAATACTCCATTGTGTATATGTACCACCGCTTTCTTATCCATTCATCTGCTGATGGACATCTAGGTTGCTTCCATGTCCTGGCTATTATAAACAGTGCTGTGATGAACATTGGGGTACATGTGTCTCTTTCCCTTCTGGTTTCCTCAGTGTGTATGCCCAGCAGTGGGATTGCTGGATCATAAGGCAGTTCTATTTCCAGTTTTTAAGGAATCTCCACACTGTTCTCCATAGTGGCTGTACTAGTTTGCATTCCCACCAACAGTGGAAGAGGATTCCCTTTTCTCCACACCCTCTCCAGCATTTATTATTTGTAGACTTTTGGATCGCAGCCATTCTGACTGGCGTGAAATGGTACCTCATAGTGGTCTTGATTTGCATTTCTCTGATAATGAGTGATGTTGAGCATCTTTTCATGTGTTTGTTAGCCATCTGTATGTCTTCTTTGGAGAAATGTCTATTTAGTTCTTTGGCCCATTTTTTGATTGGGTCATTTATTTTTCTGGAGTTGAGCTGTAGGAGTTGCTTGTATATTTTTGAGATTAGTTGTTTGTCAGTTGCTTCATTTGCTATTATTTTCCCCAATTCTGAAGGCTGTCTTTTCACCTTGCTGATAGTTTCCTTTGATGTGCAGAAGCTTTTAAGGTTAATTAGGTCCCATTTGTTTATTTTTGCTTTTATTTCCAATATTCTGGGAGGTGGGTCATAGAGGATCCTGCTGTGATGTATGTCGGAGAGTGTTTTGCCTATGTTCTCTTCTAGGAGTTTTATAGTTTCTGGTCTTATGTTTAGATCTTTAATCCATTTTGAGTTTATTTTTGTGTATGGTGTTAGAAAGTGTTCTAGTTTCATTCTTTTACAAGTGGTTGACCAGATTTCCCAGCACCACTTGTTAAAGAGATTGTCTTTAATCCATTGTATATTCTTGCCTCCTTTGTCAAAGATAAGGTGTCCGTATGTGCGTGGATTTATCTCTGGGCTTTCTATTTTGTTCCATTGATCTATATTTCTGTCTTTGTGCCAGTACCATACTGTCTTGATAACTGCCTTTTCTAAGTCCAGCTTGTATATCTGAAAGTTCTCGGTTCACAAATGGTTGAGCCTAGCTTGAAGGATTTTGAGCATTACCTTGCTAGCATGTGAAATGAAAGCAATTATTCAGTAGCTTGAACATTCTTTGACATTGCCCTTCTTTGGGATTGGAATGAAAACTGACTTTTTCCAGTCCTGTGGCCACTGCTGAGTTTTCCTAATTTGCTGGCATATTGAGTGCAGCACTATGAGAATTTGAAATAGCTCGGCTGGAATTCCATCACCTCCACTAGCTTTGTTAATGCAAAAAAGCAAAGTGGCTGTCTGGGGAGGCCTTACAAATAGCTGTGAAAAGAAGAGAAGTGAAAAGCAAAGGAGAAAAGGAAAGATATAAATATCTGAATGCAGAGTTGCAAAGAATAGCAAGAAGAGATAAGAAAGCCTTCCTCAGCAATCAATGCAAAGAAATAGAGTAAAACAACAGAATGGGAAAGACTAGAGATCTCTTCAAGAAAATCAGAGATAACAAAGGAACATTTCATGCAAAGATGGGCTCGATAAAGGATAGAAATGGTATGGACCTAACAGAAGCAGAAGATATTAAGAAGAGGTGGCAAGAATACACAGAAGAACTGTAAAAAAAGATCTTCATGACCCAGATAATCACAATGGTGTGATCACTGACCTAGAGCCAGACATCCTGGAATGTGAAGTCAAGTGGGCCTTAGAAAGCATCACTATGAACAAAGCTAGTGGAGGTGATAGAATTCCAGTTGAGCTATTTCAAATCCTGAAAGATGATGCTGTGAAAGTGCTGCACTCAATATGCCAGCAAATTTGGAAAATGCAGCAGTGGCCACAGGACTGGAAAAGGTCAGTTTTCATTCCAATCCCAAAGAAAGGCAATGCCAAAGAGTGCTCAAACTACCACACAATTGCACTCATCTCACACACTAGTAAAGTAACGCTCAAAATTCTCCAAGCCAGGCTTCAGCATTATGTGAACCGTGAACTTCCTGATATTCAAGCTGGTTTTAGAAAAGGCAGAGGAACCAGAGATCAAATTGCCAACATCCGCTGGATCATGGAAAAAGCAAGAAAGTTCCAGAAAAACATCTATTTCTGCTTTATTGACTATGTCAAAGCCTTTGACTGTGTGAATCACAATAAACTGTGGGAAATTCTGAAAGAGATGGGAATATCAGACCACCTGATCTGCCTCTTAAGAAATTTGTATGCAGGTCAGGAAGCAACAGTTAGAACTGAATATGGAACAACAGACTTGTTCCAAATAGGAAAAGGAGTACGTCAAGGCTGTATATTGTTACCCTGCTTATTTAACTTATATGCAGAGTACATCATGAGAAACACTGGACTGGAAGAAACACAAGCTGGAATCAGGATTGCTGGGAGAAATATCAATAACCTCAGATATGCAGATGACACCACCCTTATTGCAGAAAGTGAAGAGGAACTCAAAAGCCTCTTGATGAAGGTGAAAGTGGAGAGTGAAAAAGTTGGCTTAAAGCTCAACATTCAGAAAACGAAGATTATGGCATCCGGTCCCATCACTTCATGGGAAATAGATGGGGAAAAAGGGGAAACTGTCAGACTTTATTTTTCTGGGCTCCCAAATCACTGCAGATGATGACTGCAGTCATGAAATTAAAAGACGCTTACTCCTTGGAAGGAAAGTTATGACCAACCTAGATAGCATATTCAAAAGCAGAGACATTACTTTGCCAACAAAGGTTCATCTAGTCAAGGCTATGGTTTTTCCTGTGGTCATGTATGGATGTGAGAGTTGGACTGTGAAGAAGGCTGAGCGCCAAAGAATTGATGCTTTTGAACTGTGGTGTTGGAGAAGACTCTTGAGAGTCCCTTGGACTGCAAGGAGATCCAACCAGTCCATTCTGAAGGAGATCAGCCCTGGGATTTCTTTGGAAGGAATGATGCTAAAGCTGAAACTCCAGTACTTTGGCCACCTCATGTGAAGAGTTGACTCATTGGAAAAGACTCTGATGCTGGGAGGGATTGGGGGCAAGAGGAGAAGGGGATGACAGAGGATGAGATGGCTGGATGGCATCACTGACTCAATGGATGTGAGTCTGAGTGAACTCTAGGAGTTGGTGATGGACAGGGAGGCCTGGCGTGCTGTGATTCATGGGGTCGCAAAGAGTTGGACACAACTGATCTGATCTGATCTGATCTGAATCCTTCTTAAGGCCTACTTGACTTTGCACTTCAGGATGTCTGACTCTAGGTGAGTGGTCATACCATCGTGGGTATCTGGGTTATTAGGACCTTTTCTGTACAGTACTTCTGTGTATTCTTTCCACCTTTTTTTCATAACTTCTGCTTCTGTTAGGTCCATACGTTTTCTGTCCTTTCTTGTGCCCTTCTGTGGGAATATTCCCTTGGTACCTCTAATTTTCTTGACGAGTTCTCTAGTCTTTTTCATTCTACTGTTTCCCTCTGTTTCTTTGCATTGTTCGCTTACGGGGACTTTTTATTATCTCTCCTTTCTATTCTTTGGAACTCTGCGTTCAGATGGGTATATCTTTCCTTTTCTCCTTTGCCTTTCACTCCTCTTCTTTTCTCAGTGTTTGTAAGGCCTTCTGAGACAACCATTTTGTCTTGTTGCCTATCTTTTTCTTGAGGATGGTTTTGGTCAACACCCCCCATACAATGTTACACACCTCCTTCCATAATTCTTCAGGTACTCGTCTATCAGATCTAATCCTTTGAATCTATTTGTCACTTCCACTGTATAATAATAAGGGATTTGATTTATCTAATCTAACTTAAATATGGGATGCCTCTTCATGGATCATAGCCTTGTCATGACAAAAGGGCTTGCATAACTCAATGAAGCCATGAGCCATGTTGTGCAGGGCCACCTAAGATGGATAGGTCACAGTGGAGAGTTCTGACAAAACATTGTCCACTGGGGGAGAAAATGGAAAACTACTCCAGTATTTTTGCTGTGAGAATCCCATGAATAGTATGAAGAGGCAAAAAGATATGACACCAGAAAATGAACCCCTCCCCACTGGAAGATGTCCAATATGGGGTGAGGTAGAGAGAAGGTGTCTATGAAAAGCTGACTACTAACCTGTGTGCTGGAAATCAGAGGTGAACAATGCAACTCTGGTCCCAGCTCATACATGTGTCATTCTAGTGGGGAGAACATGGGTGCTTACAAGTCAACATATGCTATTTCACGTGGTAATGAGGGCTTTGAAGAAAAAATAAGGCCATAGGGTGCAGAGTGAGTAAGGAGCCTTATTTTAGGTCAGGAAAGGGTTGTTGAATGAGGTGACATTTGAGCTGGTGCATGAATACAGTGAGGGATCTATCCAGATCCTGAGGGTCATTGAGGGAAGAGCATTCCCTGGCAGAGGGAACAGCAGACGCAAAGCCCCGACCCCCCTGGTGTGAGCTGGGTTCTGGAGCATTGTGTCTTCTCCATTCTGCAGTCAGCCTTCAAGAAAGGAAGAACATCATAGCTATCTGGTCATTGATACTTTAAGTAACTCTTGGTTTCATACTTCTGTTATGTTTTTGGCTTCCCTGAATCTCCTCAGAAGAGATTAAAAATATGCGATGGTGAAATTGCCTCTTTGGCTGTTTGCAAGGGCCAATAGGTATGATAATTTTTAGGGGATGTGTGAGCATCTGATGGATGGTTAGACAATCAGAAATTCCACTTCTGTTGAAAACCCAAGATGACCAGGATAGGTGATCTTAATGAGGCATTATGAATGAGAATTTATACACTAGCCCTCTGGAAAGCCCTCCTTCATTCTTCTTTCGGGTATTATCTGTATACAAGTGTAATGGCACATGAGGTGCCCTGTGGGATACTGAGCAGTGGGCAGGGTACTAGAGGAGATGCTCAGGGACAGCACGTGTAAACTGCCCTTCTTTGAATTTCGTGTTCCATTGTCAACAGGTTCTCGATGGTCTATAGTTTCCTAACCATATATGGTCATGGCATGATGAACCAATCTTGTTGGACTTTTGTAGGGATTAAAAGAGATTATAATGGCTTAATATGATGGCTAATACAAAATAAATAATTTTATATTAGTGCACAGACAGGATTTAAGGGTTCCTCAACTTAACTATTCCTGTTTTACATTTGGATCAATTACTTGGAATCCATATTGAATTTTAAATTCATTTCTTGTTTCTGCAATTTATTGGAAGACTTTGCAGATTACAGCAGAGAATTAAGACTCAATGGGTCCACATGTTGTAGATACCAAAATATGGCACTTCCTTGTCATTCATTTATAGGTTTCTTTATTCCACAAGTACTCATTCAGTGCCTGATATATATGTATCTAGGTCTGTGCTAGAGCTGAGGATCTAATAGTAAACAGTAAAGGAATTCAGGACTTCTTGAATTTAGTAGAAAGGTGACTTAGGATGGAAGGGATGTAGATAAAAATCAGATTTAGAGGGTGTATTTTAGATGAGCAAAAAATACCCACAGGAGATGGACACTGTGCTTTGAGAGAACCATGAGATAACAAGCTCGACTAGACGTGGGTCATTGAAAAGCATAATTCTTTGTGCAGTGGTGGTGTACCTGTGAGCCAGCAGTGAAAGCGAGCATGAAGCCCTGCTCCTTCCTCAGGAAGTCTTCATCCCATGCCACCTGGCAGAGCGCTAGGCCCTTGGGCTATGCTGTCTAGTACCTGGTGATTAATTTCTTCTGGTCTAATATCTGAAGAACATACTTCCTTTGCCCACAGTCATCAATTTAAAATCAATGTGATCATTTTATGAGAAGAACATCCTGACCATTTAATATACTGAACTCATTCACCAAGGTTGGCACAGACACCTGCAGTCCAGGGAGGTGACTCTCGGCAGTCAGTCTTGGTGGCAGCAGTGGTTGGTAAGGTAAGGCACTGACTATACCCAGGGTGGGTGGAGAGGCAAGCCTAGCACCAAACCAGTGTTTTGTCTGTAAATCCTTAATACTCAAAGTGTGCTCATGGGACTGGTAGCGTTGGTGTCACATGGGGGCATATTAGAAATATGGAATCTTGAGACCCTACCCCAGACCTACTGATTGGAATCTGCAAATTAAGGAGGTTCTAGAGGGAGGTACATATATTTTGATGCGTGTAAAGCCCTACAGTAGAGTTCGACTTACTTTGGACCTGTGGCTTGACTACCCTCCCCAGTGCGGATGAGATGAGATTAGAGAAAGTAGGTAGGAAGGCAGAGCCATGTTTCTTCCTCCAATTTGCTCAGCCCTAGAGCATACTCAGGCTAAAAGCCCAGATTAGTTGTTTCATTTGATTATGAAGGGAAGAAAAGGCATATTTGCTGATCAGTGTGGTGTCATCTATATGATATCACATATGTTTGTTTAGAAAAAAATGAGTCCTTGAATTAAATAAGAAGTTTAAAATAAATAATAATGGCCTATAAAAATAAGTCTTTCATATTACTAAGTAAATTATAAAAACCTATTATTTTTATTAAAAGGAAGCAACAAAAAGCCTACAATTTTGTTTCATATATTGTATGTTCTCTGATATAGTATGGTATTTTTTTGTTCGTTCATTTTTTGCAATTTAGCATTTATGCATCCAAAAACTTTTGAATTTAAATCCTGTTTTTACCTATTTTACTTGTGTGAATATAGCCACAAAATATCTTAACTTTTCTGAGCTTCAGTCTATTCATCTATTTTTTTTTTAATGTCAAAAGCAGAGAGCCCTGCAACAAGCATGCCTTTGGGAAGATGGAACCACAGTGGCTTCCTGAAGAGGCACCTCTGACTCCCTACTTCATCCATCAGGAATGTGGGAAGTGTGATGGACCAGGAGGTGGCTGTCATCTTAGTTATTGTGGAAGGGGGCAGAACTGACAGGCAGCTGACTTAGGTTCTGGTCTTAGTATTGCACTTACTTAAAAGAACTGCTGAACTCTTGATCATGGTGGTTTTCTTTCTGGCAGGAGAGAGGACTTGAAATATATCATCTTTTAGCCCTTAAAAGTCAACCTCATTTTTTAAAAAAACTATCTCACTTATTTACAAATATTTTTGTTATAGATGTTGTCAGTTAACTATCCCACTATCCATCTCAACAACCTTCCTTTATATCAGCCTCTATTACGGAGATGGGAGAAAAAGCACCTCATTCTCAGTCTCTGTTATAGCAAGGAGAGCCATAGGACCCCTATCGGTCAATATGTTTAAGCAGAAATCTGTCATCACTGTGTCTTTTACTTCCTCCATCTTCTTGCCTGGCTCACAGAACATTTTTGGAGATGCCACAGCAATGACTAAAACATCATTAAGTCACAATAGCAGACCTAGATGACTTGTTACTGTACATCTTGTTCCCTGAGATTGACAAACCCCCTTCTATTTGGATAAGACAATGTAACTGAACTTCTGTGTAACCATAAGTAAGACCAGTATCTACTATTTTCAAGCCATTGTTCTGAGGACTAAAATTCCTGCATTTAGATGCCACTGTGGGGTAATCTGTGGCCTAAATTTTGTTTCTGTTTTCTAACAATTTGTTGTTGTTGTTCAGTTGCTCAGTCATGTCCAACTCTTTGCAACTCCATGGACTGCATGCAGCATGCTAGGCTTCCGTGTCCTTCACTATCTTCCAGAGTTTGCTTAAACTCATGTGTATTGTGGAGAAGGCAATGGCAGCCTACTCCAGTACTTTTTTTTTTTTTCAAATTTGAAGAACTTTAATTTTTTTTTATATTTTTCATTTTTAAAAATTTTTTAACTTTACAATATTGTATTGGTTTTGCCATATGTACATGAATCCACCACAAATATACACGTGTTCCCCATCCTGAACCCTCCTCCCTCCTCCCTCCTCCCTCCCCGTACCATACCCCTGGGTTGTCCCAGTGCACCAGCCCCAAGCATCCAGTATCGTGCATCGAATCTGGACTGGCGACTTGTTTCATATATGATATTATACATGTTTCAATGCCATTCTCCCAAATCATCCCACCCTCTCCCTCTCCCACAGAGTCCAAAAGGCTGTTCTATACATCAGTGTCTCTTTTGCTGTCTCTTATACAGGGTTATTGTTACCATCTTTCTCAATTCCATATATATGCGTCGTCCCACTCCAGTACTCTTGCCTGGAAAATTCCATGGATGGAGGAGCCTGGTAGGCTACAGTCTATCGGGTTGCTCCGAGTCAGACACGATTGAGTGACTTAACTTTCACTTTTCACTTTCATGCATTGGAGAAGGAAATGGCAACCCACTCCAGTATTCTTGCCTGGAGAATCCCAGGGACGGGGGAGCCTGGTAGGCTGCCGTCTCAGGGGTCGCACAGAGTTGGACATGACTGAAGCGACTTAGAAGCAGCAGCAGCAGCAGCATACTGTATTGGTGTTTTTCCTTCTGACTTACTTCACTCTGTATAATAGGCTCCAGTTTCATCACCTCATTAGAACTGATTCAAATGTATTCTTTTTAATGGCTGAGTAATACTCCATTGTGTATATGTACCACAGCTTTCTTATCCATTCATCTGCTGATGGACATCTAGGTTGCTTCCATGTCCTGGCTATTATAAACAGTGGGGTACACATGTCTCTTTCAATTCTGGTTTCCTCAGTGTGTATGCCCAGCAGTGGGATTGCTGGGTCATAAGGCAGTTCTATTTCCAGTTTTTTAAGGAATCTCCACACTGTTTTCCATAGTGGCTGTACTAGTTTGCATTCCCACCAACAGTGAGATAATGCAAATCAAAACCACAATGAGGTACCATTTCACGCCACTCAGAATGGCCACTCCATACTTTTGCCTGGCAAATCCCATGGACAGAGGAGCCTGGTGGGCTGCAGTCCATGGGGTTGCTAGGAGTCAGACATGATTGAGCGACTTCACTTTCACTTTTCACTTTCATGCATTGGAGAAGAAAATGGCAACCCACTCCAGCGTTCTTGCCTGGAGAATCCCAGGGACGGGCAAGCCTGGTGGGCTGCCATCTGGGGTCGCGCTGAGTCAGACATGACTGAAGCGACTTAGCAGCAGCAGCAGCATGTGTATTGAGTAGCTGATGCCATCCAACTATCTCATCCTCTGTTGCCCCCTTCTCTTCCTGCCCTCAATCTTTCCCAGCATCAGGGTCTTTTCCAATGAGTTGGCCCTTCTCATCAGGTGGCCAAAGTGTTGGAGCTTCAGCATCAGTCCTTCCAATGAATATTCAGGGTTCATTTCCCTTAGGTTTGACTGGTTGGATCTCTTTGCTATCCATGGGACTCTGAAGAGTCTTCTCCAGCACCATAGTTCAACAGCATCAATTCTTTGGTGCTTGGCTTCTTTATGGTGCAACTCTCACATCTGTACATGACTACTGGAAAAACCATAGCTTTTACTATATGGACCTTTGTCAGCAAAATGATGTCTCTGCTTTTTAATACACTGTCTAGGTTTGTCATAACTTTTTTTTCCCCCAAGGAGCAAGCATCTTTTAATTTCATGGCTGCACTCACTGTCCCCAGTGATTTTGGAATTCTCCAGGCCAGAATACTGGAGTGGGTAGCCTTTCCCTTCTCTAGGGCATCTTCCAACCCAGGGATCAAACCCAGGTCTTCTGCATTTTAGGCAGATTCTTTACCAACTGAGCTATCAGGGAAATCCCTCCATATCTGAGGTTATTGATATTTCTCCTAGCAATCTTGATTCCAGCTTGTAACTCATCCAGACCAGTATTTCCCAAGATGTACTCTGCATATAAATTAAATAAGCATGGTAACAATATACAACCTTGATATACTCCTTTCCCAATTTTGAACTAGTCCTTTGTTCCATGTCCAGTTCTAACTGTTACTTCTTGACCTGCATACAGGTTTCTCAGGAGGCAGGTCAGGTGGTCTGGTATTCCCATCTCTAAGTATTTTCCACAGTTTGTTGTGATTCACACAGTCAAAGGCTTTAGCCAAGTCAATGAAGCAGATGTTTTTTCTGGAATTCTCTTGCTTTTCTATGATCCAGCAGATGTTGGCAATTTGATCTCTGGTTCCTCTGCCTCTTCTAAATCCAGTTTGAACATCTGGAATTTCTCAGCTCATGTACTATTGAAGCCTAACTTGAACTATTTTGAGCATTACCTTGCTAGCATGTGGACTGTGTGCAATTTTGTGGTAATTTGAACATTCTTTGGCATTGCCCTTCTTTGAGATTGAAATTAAAACTGATCTTTTCCGGTCTTGTAGCCACTGTTGAGTTTTCCAAATTTGCTGGCATATTGAGTGCAGCACTTTAACAGCATCCTCTTTTAGGATTTGAAATAGCTCAGCTGTAATTCCATGACTTCCAGTAGCTTTGTTTGTCATGATGCTTTCTAAGGCCCATTTGATTTCACACTCTAGGATGTCTGGCTCTAGATGAGCGATCACACCATCATGATTATCCGTGTCATTAAGACCTTTTCTGTATAGTTCTTCTGTGTATTCTTGCCACCTTTTCTTAATCTCTTCTGCTTCTGTTAGGTCTGTACCATTTCTGTTCTTCACTGTGCCCATCTTTGCATGAAACGTTTCCTTGGTATTTCTAATTTTCTTGAGAGATCTCTAGTCTTTCCAATTCTGTTGTTTTCCTCTGTTTCTTTGCATTGTTCACTTAAGAAAGCTTTCTTATCTCTCTTGGTATTCTTTGGAATTCTGCATTCTAATAGGTATATCTTTCCTTTTCTCCTTTGCCTTTGCTGCTTTCTCGGCTATTTGTAAAGCCTCCTCAGACAACTATTTTGCCTTTTTACATTTCTTTTTGTAACTGAAAAATATAGGAAATAATACCTTTCCATAGCCCAGGAAAGTAAGGGCTTCTATTTTGGCTGAAATTACCAAAATGCTGAAATCCTATGAGTTAAATATTCCCCATGATCATTGTAATGATCACCTCTGCCCAAATGCATGTGTAGGTTCTGGTGTTTCATATATCTCTTTAGACTCTGTGCTATTGGCACTGCATACAAGGATACAAAGGGTAACAGCCCCATAGGAATGCCACAGAGACAGGATTATACAATGTGATTCTTAAGATACTTGCAAAAAAGTAAGGGACTGCAGAAAGTTTCAGCTGGAAAAGCAACAATAAAGGCAAACATATTCATCAATGGTATGGTTCATAGAAACCCTTTTGAAAAGAAGTAAGGAATAGAGTCTGTGTGTGAGAGAGAAAGAAAATACTACTTTTCTTTATTCAGAGCACTACTGTTCAGTTCAGTCGCTCAGTCGTGTCCGACTCTTTGCGACCCCATGAATCGCAGCACCCCAGGCTTCCCTGTCCATCACCAACTCCTGGAGTTCACCCAGACTCACTTCCATCGAGTCGGTGATGCCATCCAGCCATCTCATCCTCTGTCATCCCCTTCTCCTCTTGCCCCCAATCCCTCCCAGCATCAGAGTCTTCCCAATTAGTCAACTCTTCACATGAGGTGGCCAAAGGACTGGAGTTTCAGCTTTAGCATCATTCCTTCCAAAGAAATCCCAGGGCTGATCTCCTTGCCGTCCAAGGGACTCTCAAGAGTCTTCTCCAACACCACAGTTCAAAGGCATCAATTTTTCAGTGTTCAGCCTTCTTCACAGTCCAACTCTCACATCCATACATGACCACAGGAAAAACCATAGCCTTGACTAGACGAACCTTTGTTGGCAAAGTAATGTCTCTGCTTTTGAATATGCTATCTAGGTTGGTCATAACTTTCCTTCCAAGGAGTAAGCGTCTTTTTTTTTTTCCTTTTTTTTTTTTATTTTTAAACTTTACATAATTGTATTATTTTTGCCAAATATCGAAATGAATCTGCCACAGGTATACATGTGTTCCCCATCCTGAACCCTCCTCCCTCCTGCCTCCCCATACCATCCCTCTGGGTCGTCCCAGTGCACTAGTCCCAAGCATCCAGTATCGTGCATCGAACCTAGACTGGCATCTCATTTCATACATGATATTTTACATGTTTCAATGTCATTCTCCCAAATCTTCCCACCCTCTCCCTCTCCCACAGAGTCCATAAGACTGTTCTATACATCAGTGTCTCTTTTGCTGTCTTGTACACCGGGTTATTGTTACCATCTTTCTAAATTCCATATATATGCGTTAGTATACTGTATTTATGTTTTTCCTTCTGGCTTAAGTCACTCTGTATAATAGGCTCCAGTTTCATCCACCTCATTAGAACTGATTCAAATGTATTCTTTTTAATGGCTGAGTAATACTCCATTGTGTATATGTACCACTGCTTTCTTATCCATTCATCTGCTGATGGACATCTAGGTTGCTGCCATGTCCTGGCTATTATAAACAGTGCTGCAATGAACATTGGGGTACATGTGTCTGTTTCCCTTCTGGTTTCCTCAGTGTGTATGCCCAGCAGTGGGATTGCTGGATCATAAGGCAGTTCTATTTCCAGTTTTTTAAGGAATCTCCACACTGTTCTCCATAGTGGCTATACTAGTTTGCATTCCCACCAACAGTGTAAGAGGGTTCCCTTTTCTCCACACCCTCTCCAGCATTTATTATTTGTAGACTTTTGGATCGCAGCCATTCTGACTGGTGTGAAATGGTACCTCATAGTGGTTTTGATTTGCATTTCTCTGATAATGAGTGATGTTGAGCATCTTTTCATGTGTTTGTTAGCCATCTGTATGTCTTCTCATCTGCAGTGATTTTGGAGTCCAAAAAAATAAAGTCTGACACTGTTTCCACTGTTTCCCCATCTATTTCCCATGAAGTGATGGGACCGGATACTGAGACACATGCAAAATGAAGGACAGAAAGTCAGGAAAAGTGGGGAAGAAAGAACAAAAAAAGGAAGATAAAAAGGAGAGAAAAGGGAGAGAAAAAGGGAGAATTATGGGAGAAAGAAATTAATAGGAAAGGAGAGGTAAAAAACAGAACAAAGGAAAGGGGAGAAAACCATCCCCATGTGCAGGATGCTAGCTGTGGTAGACAACACTCTAACACTTTCCTGCCTCTCTCCTCATAACCTCACCACCACTCTAAAGAGGGACATGCTGTCATCCCCATTCTGAGGTTAAGGAGTTAGGCACAGAGAGTGGTATCGACTTGCTCAGGGTCTCATGGTGGCTGAATGACCCATATGGGATTCAAAGCCCAGGAATTGTATAGACTTGTATATTTTATGCTGTCACTGTAGACACTAGTCAAGGATCTTTGAAAATGGGTTTGTTTGCAAGGAAATCCAAACAGTCCATCCTAAAGGAGATCAGTCCTGGGTGTTCATTGGAAGGACTGATGCTGAAGCTGAAACTCTAATACTCTGGCCACCTCAAGTGAAGAGTTGACTCATTGGAAAAGACTCTGATGCTGGGAGGGATTGGGGGCAGGAGGAGATGGGGACGACAGAGGATGAGATGGCTGGATGGCATCACTGACTCGATGGATGTGAGTTTGAGTGAACTCTGGGAGTTGGTGATGGACAGGGAGGCCTGGGGTGCTGCGATTCATGGGGTCGCAAAGAGTCGGAATGACTGAGCGACTGAACTGAACTGAACTGAAGGGACCACATTTTGAGAATCAATGGTTTAGAGCAGCGCTATCCGAAAGAAATGTAATGTGAGCTGTATATATAGTTTAAAGATTTACAAGTAGCCAAGTTTTTCAAAAGTAAAAAAGAAAGGTGAATTTTATTTTCATCATATATTTTATTTAACCTAATACTATATCCAAAATGAGTATGTTAATTTGTTATCAATGTAAAATTAATGACATGTTTTACATTTTTATTTTGTACTGTCTTTGAAATCTAATGTGTATTTTATACCTAAAGCACACCTCAATTTTGACACCAAAAAAAAAAAAAAAGAAAGAAAGAAAGAAAATGGGTTTGTTTATTAAGTGAATACTTATTGAGCATCTACAAAATGCCCTAGTGGATACACTAGGGCATACACTAGAGATACACTGCTGCTGCTGCTAAGTCGCTTCAGTCACGTCCGACTCTGTGCGACCCCATAGACGACAGCCCAACAGGCTTCCCCGTCCCTGGGATTCTCCAGGCAAGAACACTGGAGTGGGTTGCCATTTCCTTCTCTAATGCAGGAAAGTAAAAAGTGAAAGTGAAGTCATTCAGTCATGTCCGACTTTTAGCGACCCCATGGACTGCAGCCTACCAGGCTCCTCCATCCATGGGATTTTCCAGGCAAGAGTACTGGAGTGGGCTGCGATTGCCTTCTCTGAGAGATACACTAGTGGGAGAAAAAAAATTAAATCCTTTGCTTTCTTGAGCTTAAATCTGGAAGGGGAAGACAATTTAAGAGCTATAGTGATGCTAATAGCTATGGAAATATTAAGTACTGTAGGGGATACAGGATAGGTCAGGTTTGGAGTGAGGGTTATTCTTTATATAAGGAAATTGAGAAGAGTTCAATGGTAAGGCAGAATGTGAACAGAAATCTAATCTAGAAAAGGAAGTGAGCTGTGAGGTCATCCTGGGGGAAAAAAAAATTGTAGGGAGGTACAGCAAGAGAAAAAGCCCTGTGGCTTTTAACAGCTTGAGACAATAGAGTACAAGGAAAATAGAAACCTATATATACAGTGTATTTGGGGCTTCCCAGATGGCGCTAGTGGTAAAGAACCTGCCTGTAAATGCAGGAGACATAAGAGACATGGTTTCGACCCCTGGATTGGGAAGATAACTTGGAGGAGGAAATGGCAACCCACTTCAGTATTTTTGCCTGGAAAATACTATGGACAGAGGGGCCTGGAGGCCTACAGTCCATGGGGTCACAAAAAGTCAGACACAACTGAGCACATTTACTTACACACATATATGTATAAGTGAATCGCTTTGCTGTATATCTGAAACTAACACAACATTGTTAATCAACTATACTCCATTATAAAATAAAAGCAAAATTTTAAAACCCACAAAAAATTAGTTTCTGTACATAGTTAGATTAAGGCTTCTGTGATATCCCATTCTATGAAATGTGTATGTTAAATTTATAACTGTTAAAAAAACTATACTAGTAATTTACACTCAAGGCGTTGTCAGTTCAATTACAGCTAGTTAGTGGTGAAAGCATTGTGAGGAAATACTGTAAAATGTATAAAGTATATAAAACGTTCCAAGAGCAACTAAGTTAGAAAGAGACTGGATTGGAAAAGTTACTACAAAAGATGTTTGTGTGAGTCTTGAAGAACACCTGCTGGTGAATCAGGTTCTGTTGCCTCTAGAAGGCTACAGAGAAGAAATAACTAGCAGAATTATCCACTAGAATTTAAGACAGGAAAAAAAAAAAAAAGCTCCTTGGTATTGGGTCAGGTCATATTTTGTGTTTCTGTTCCATTTCCTACTTGAAGGGTTTCCATATTGTGGTGAATCTGTGTGTGGCTGTAATGGGGGCTTCCATCTGTGATCCTGGAAGAGACACGTCCTGGAGCATAAGCCTGGTCACTCATTGTCTTGGGAGGAAATTCAATTCAGACCCTGGGCAGAAGGACATCCATATAGTACAACAGATAATCTCCTCAAGACCAGCTGCTCTTTGTGGTTTGGACATGGGATAGGAACCAAATTACAGAATCTGGGACCAGCTCTGCCCTGGGTGCCACATACTGTTTTCCTTCCTGGCGAGAACAATTGATGTAGCCTTTTCTGTACGAGTCATGCCAACATGATACAATAGCAGGACAAGCCCATCAAATGTGAACCAAGGTTTTTGGTGTCTACAGAAAAGGTTTTGTCAAAATGAACTCTCATCAATTAGAATCAAATTCCAAGAAACTTACCTTCTGATTTCCATGAATTTCCTGTTTCTCCCTATGCCTCTCTCTCACAGACTCATGATTCAACTGCAGATTTTTTCCCAGAAATGAGCCTCGTGAGAGGACTAACACCTGGGATTCTTCTCTACATCCCAAGTATTTAGTAAGAGTTAGGCACATAAGAGTTACTCAGTATATTTACAGAAGGCAAATTAAACATGTCTCGAGGGTCAAATTAGCCTGAGTTTGGTTGGTTTTGTCAAAATATAAATGATAGACATTTCACAGGATCTCAATTTCTACTCTGTTTTTTTTGAATAACAAAATAAGGAAAAAGTGATGGGCATTTTGGGGGGAATTCAAAGAAGAATAAGACGTGATTTGAGGACAAGCCCTTCACAATCTAAGGAGAGAATCAAAATAGAAATATATGAGGATGCTGAATTTGAATAATGGTTCCAGCACAACAGAAGAATGTCTCCAGACAGGTCATCTTCTGTTGCCAAGTAAATGGGAAAATATACGTGCTATAGCAGTTCAGAGGAGGGAGTGATTTTTGTTCTACTGTGCCGTCAGAGAGAGATAATGAGGGTTGGGATGGTGGAGAGATATTTGCCTACCTCTTGAAGGAATGGGTAAGGTATCTATAGTTTGAAGAGAGAGGGGAAGGTAGATTAGAATTGGCTTAAGTCAAATGCAGAGGAGGGGCTTCCATCTGCAGGAAGTGCATGTCAGGGAACAATGCAGAGTGGTTAGAGCAGAGTGGCTGTGCCCTGAGGATTAGCAAGAGAAAATGGGGAAAATCAAAGTGGGAACCATATTATCCAAAAACTTCGGGGGCAATCTAAAGCATGCTTCTTAAATAAACTTTGGGGAGGCCGTAGGTCTTTGTCTTGACACTGAAAGAAATTAAAGCAAGAAATGGATATGTGCCATAATCTCACTTGCAGCCTGTTTCAGCAACATCATTTCTACTTTGCCTCTGTGGCTGCTTTTCCTAATTTCCTCTCTGCACAAAGAAAATAAATAAATAAGTGTACTATAGTCTTATTTATCCTTCTTTGGACATTTCTTTACCAGGCAGATGGTCAATTAAGAGCACTAAACAATGACACTGTTTTCTCTGTAAACATTTTTTTCTAATAGCCTAACAAATGTAAGTCTGTGCTGCCATACTGCTGAATACCATCTTGACTTTCTAATTACAAAGAACTGTGTCTTGATAGTTACAATTACAGCTGTAACAATGATGCCAGGCCCTGAACAATACCGTTTGAGGCAAAGTGCTTATCCGAATATTCACAAATAAAGGCTTAAATTTATGCCAGAGATGTAGATGGAGGTTAAACAATTGGGAGGGAGAAAAAGGTTGAAAACACTGGTTTAATGCTACAGATGTGAATTTGAATCCAATTATTCTGAATAGAGAAAAAAAAAAAAAAAACTTGAAACGTTGCTGTTTTCTTCTGTTTTAGTAATCAATAAGGTTAAGGGGTGGTTCAACTTAGCTTGCTAATACCTCTAATTTTGATATTTGGCTACACTCTAGTGTTTTCAAAGCATACTATCTTTTAAGCAAAGTGAGTTTTTATAAGGTGCAAGTCTTCATGTTAAAAGACAACCATTCTTCAGGCAGGTAACCCAAATGAAATGATACACAATTTTTGAGTAGCTAGAATATATGTCCAGTACTATTTTAATGAAGGCTGTGTAACACAGTGATTAAGCTCCCTAGGGCTTTTAAGTCAGGTGTGTAGGCATCAAAAATCATGTTCTGCCTCAGTGTCCTCATCTGTAAAATAGGAATAATAATAGCAATACTGATATAATTGTTGCCACTGAGTTGTTGTGAGGTTTAAAGAGTGGATATAAAGCTTGCAATATGGCGATTGCTATAGTATTTAAAATAGGGCAGCCCATGTCGTTATTTGTGGAAAACAAAATTCAGAATAAGTTTTGCAAATCCTGGAACAGGGAAGTGAGGGCGAAATGTCTACTAAGAGGGCATCTATCTCAAGGACACTAGGGTCATTCAGTATCTTTGGGTGTGTCCACAGTCTCTCCATAATACATGACCAAAGAGCGTGATTACTTCATTTAACAGTATAATTGCACCAATCCTGAATTGCATTTAGCCATTAACAGCATTTTAAAATTTTGGTTGGGAATTTTCTTTCAACTAATGGCTGAGAACATTGGGATTTACCAATGCTAATTATGTCTCCTTTTCTTTTTCTTCAAATTATCCACAATCTACTATAGTACTAAGACACAAAGTGGCCAAAACAATATAAAGACATCCATGTCCCCAACCCTGGGTGGAGTAAAAATGTCATTATATATTAGCCTTATGATTTATTTTAAAAATATCCATAATAACTTATACATAATTGTTTGCACTCTATACATACCATGGCTAAACCATTTACGTGTAAAAACTTACTTAGTCCTGCCATAAACTTCATAAGAGAAGAAGTATTTTCTTCATTTTGTAGATGAGGAAATCAAAGCAGATATTATGTAACTTGATCAAAGTCAAATCATAAATAAGTGACCATAGATTTTTAACTCTCATGAACAAATTGTTATGAAAATATTAATATGTAAAGATTGCAAAGCAAATAGAGACTAATGCTTATTCAGTTCAGTCCAGTTCAGTCGCTCAGTCATGTCCGACTCTTTGCAACCCCATGGACTGCAGCACTCCAGGCCTCCCTGTCCATCACCAAATCCTTGAGTTTACTCAAACTCAAGTCCATTGACTTGGTGATGCCATCCACCCATCTCATCCTCTTCGTCCCAATCTCCTTCCACCATCAATCTTTCTCAACATCAGGGTCTTTTCAAATGAGTCAGCTCTTCGCATTAGGTGGCCAGAGTGTTGGAGTTTCAGCTTCAACACCAGTCCTTCCAATGAATATTCAGGTTTGATTCCTTTAGGAGAGACTGGTTGTATCTCCTCACAGTCCAAGGGACTCTCAAGAGTCTTCTCCAACACCACAGTTCAAAAGCATCAATTCTTCAGCACTCAGCTTTCTTTATAGTCCAGCTCTCACATCCATACATGACTACTGGAAACACATGTGTACCTGTGGCAGATTCATTTTGATATATGGCAAAACCAATACAATATTATAAAGTTAAAATAAAATTAACAAAAAAATAAAATAAAAAAAAGAGAAAAACAAAAAACAAAAAAAAAACCATAGCCTTGACTAGACAGACCTTTGTTGACAAAGTAATGTCTCTGCTTTTTAATATGCTGTCTAGGTTGGTCATAACTTTCTTTCCAAAGGTAAGTGTCTTTTAATGTCATGGCTGCAGTCAACATCTACAGTGATTTTGGTGCCCAAGAAAATAAAGGCTTCCACTGTTTTCACTGTTTCCCCATCTGTTTGCCATAAACTTCTTATTTAAGTTATATGCAGAGTACATCATGAGAAACACTGGGCTGGATGAAGCACAAGCTGGAATCAGGATTGCCAGGAGAAATATCAGTACCCTCAGATATGCAGATGACACCACCCTTATGGCAGAAAGTGAAGAAGAACTAAAGAGCCTCTTGATGGAAGTAAAAGTGGAGAGTGAAAAAGTTGGCTTAAAGATCAACATTCAGAAAGCTAAGATCATGACATCTGGTCCCATCACTTCATGGGAAATAGATGGGGAAACAGCAGAAACAGTGGTTGACTTTATTTTTTGGGCTCCAGAATCACTGCAGATGGTGATTGCAGCCATGAAAGTAAAAGATGCTTACTCCTTGGAAGGAAAGTTATGACCAACCTAGACAGCATATTCAAAAGCAGAGACATTACTTTGTCAACAAAGGTCCATCTAGTCAAGACTATGTTTTTTCAGGTAGTCATGCATGGATGTGAGAGTTGGACTATAAAGAAAGCTGAATGCAGAAGAATTGATGTTTTTGAACTGTACTGTTGGAGAAGACTCTTGAGAGTCCCTTGGACTGCAAGGAGATCTGGTCAGTCCATCCTAAATGAAATCAGTCCTGGGTATTCATTGGAAGGACTGATGTTGAAGTTGAAACTCCAATATTTTGGCTACCTGATGTGAAGAGCTGACTCATTTGAAAAATGAGTTGGGAAAGATTGAAGGTGGGAGGAGAAGGGGATGACAGAGGATGAGATGGTTTGATGGCATCGCTGACTCAATGGACATGAGTTTGGGTAAACTCGAGGAACTGGTGATGGACAGGGAGGCCTGGCATGCTGCAGTTCATGGGGTCACAAAGAGTTGGACATGACTGAGCAAATGAACTGAACTGAACTGAACTGAACTGATGGGACACAATGCCGTGTTCTTAGTTTTCTGAATGTTGAACTTTAAGCCAACTTTTTCCACTCTCCTCTTTCACTTTCATCAAGAGGCTCTTTATTTCTTCTTCACTTTCTGCCATAAGGGTGGTGTCATTTGCATATCTGAGGTTATTGATATTTCTCCCAGAAATCTTGATTCTAGCTTGTGCTTCACCCAGCCCAGTGTTTCTCATGATGTACTCTGCATAGAAGTTAAATAAGCAGGGTGATGATATACAGCCTTGACCTACCCCTTTTCCTATTTGGAACCAGTCTGCTATTCCATGTCCAGTTCTAACTGTTGCTTCCTGACCTGCATACAGATTTCTCAGGAGACAGGTCAGGTGGTCTGGTATTCCCATCTCTTTCAGAATTTTCCACAGTTTATTGTGATCCACACAGTCAAAGGCTTTGGCATAGTCAATAAAGCAGAAATAGATGTTTTTCTGGAACTCTCTTTCTTTCTCAATGATCCAGCAGATGTTGGCAATTTGACCTCTGGCTCCTCTCCTTTTTCTAAAACCAGCTTGAACATCTGGAATTTCATGGTTCATGTATTGTTGAAGCCTGGCTTGGAGGATTTTGAGCATTTCTTTGCTAGCGTGAGATGAGTGCAATTGTGCGATAGTTTGAGCATTCTTTGGCATTGCCTTTCTTTGGGATTGGAATGAAAATTGACCTTTTCCAGTCCTGTGGCCATTGTTAAAACATAAGCACTTAGTTGCAAATTTCATAATGCTCAGTCTCATTATGAAGAAGACTTCCCCTCTACAAATCATGTCCACCTCACCTGTTCGCAGCTGTCACAGTGAATTGCCCAAGTGCCCATCTAATCACATTATCTTTTCTGCTAAAGCTGTCACTGGCTTCCCCATTTGTACAGGATAAAGGCCAAGTCCTTTCACTTTGGCACAACCAATCCCTGTGATCTAATCTTTACCTCACCTCTGAACATGCCTTCTTCACAGTCATCTTTCAAGATGAGAATTGCAGCTCTGTGAACAGACCTTGCTGCTTCACACCTTTTGCCTTTGTCTCTACTTTCTGGCTGCCCAGGAGCAGGACAAACATCATTTTCTTTATAGACTTGCATTCAGCCCACCAGGTGGCATAGTCCACACCATCAGCATGTACCCCCATTATCTCACTAGGCATCTGAGTCCTGATACTGCCCAATTTATATTTTTGGTTTCCTCCCTTGATTAGACTTTTAAACCGCTACACGGCAGAGAATCTCTTAATGGCCGTTTTGTCTCTAGCATCTAGATCCATGCAAATAAGCACTCAGTGAATATTGAGTGAATATAAAAGATTAGAAAGAAAAGGATCCCAGGAGAAGAACAGAGGAAACCCCACCCAGCCTCACTGACTTGAATAGTCAGTCCGAAAAAAAATGTAACTGAGCCACCACACTCTCCCTGCTTATCTACAATAAGCATGCAGAGTATTAACCTTTCCTCTGTCCCTTCTTCTCTCTCAGTGAATTAGAGATTTGAAGATGGGCCCTCAGGGTTATATGCTTTAGAATCTGATGGGATAAGGAGTGGATATCGGCCATTATCTTTGAGACATTGCCTTTTCAGAGACTTTATTAAGTTAGAGAACTCATGAGCTATCTTTCCAGGTCTTGGGTTAGCAGGGCATACAGTTGTCTCTTCAAATACATGATTGTAAGCTCCATGAAACCAAAATCTATGTATAATTTATCTGGGTTCTACCATGTGAATGATGCCCAATAGCTGTCAAATGCATGTAAGGGTTAGGCAACCTATTATTCAGAAGAGAGAGAAAATAACCTGCTGGGTGGTATGATATTTCAGATCCTATGTATGCAGAGAATAATCTCATGTCCTTGCATTTCCCAGATTCAGAACAGAAATAGAGCTCCATGGGAAGAAAAATTAATTCTGAAGTTTTTATCCTGCATGACAAGGCATAGGTGGTAGTATTGATCAAGATGGAAAGATGAGGAGAATAATAGTTTGGGTTCATTTCAGTTTGGTCATGCTCATTTTGAGACATTTAGTGGACATTCAAAGGGAAATACTGAGTGGATAGTTGGATATATGAATCTGGGGCTCAAGGGAGATATCAGGTTTAGAGATGTCAATTGAGGTGTCAGTACCATGGCATTTGCAGCCATGGGACTGGACCTATGAAGTAGATAAAGACAGAGGAGGTGTGTAAGGCTGAGAATTAGAGCACTTGAAAACTTAGAGGTTGAGAAGAAGAGAAAAATCCAGCAAAGGAATCTAAAACATATTAATTGGTAAGATAGGGGAGACTGATATTGAGGAAGCCAAGGCTTGAAAACTCTAAGGAGGGAGTGATCAGCTGTATCAAATACTACAGCATTGTCAAGAGAGATAAGATCTGAGAATTAAACCCTGGATTGAGCAATGTGGAAAATTCCACAATTTAGATGACTGTGGTTTATTTCTTACAGAATACACATTGATTGACTTTTTTCTGTTTTCATTTGTTAAGTCATCCTTCTAGCTGTTGTGCTTGCTTCCCTGAGTACCACTCTTTCAGTCCATGCCATGAAGAGACTTTCTCATGTTTCTGGTGGGGGCTTTAAACCTCAAGGAACTGAAGCAGGGATCACACATCATTAAGGAAAGGTCAGTTACCAGGCAGAAATTGGTGTTTTTTCCCTCCCATTTCCATATTACAGAGATGCCTCAGGCTTCCTGGAGTTTCTATTAAGAATTCCAAATCTCCCAGCAATGATTTTTAAATACTAGTTTTCCCTAGGACAGTTCTCTTTAGCTTGGCTCACCCACCACAATGTAGTCAGGGTCCTTCAATCATTGTAAAAGTCTTTTATCATTCTGACTCTACTCCATCCTGTACACAATCTCTAGATTAACCTTTCCAGAATGATGCATTCATAATGGTAATAGCTATAATTAATCTATTCCATATAATTGTCCTTAATCTTTTGCACATAGTAGGCACTCAAATATTTCTCATGTGGTTTGAAATTAGGTAATTTTTTAAAGTGCATTTTAAAATGCATTTCAAAATACACCTATTTGATTAGTAAGATTCATTTTATTTTTGTTCTCTGTCTAGCTATTTTTAAATATAATGAGAGAACCATATCTCTAGATAGTGTGAAAGCATTTTAATATTTTAATAATTCCATATAATTTAAAATGATCTTATTCCTCCCATACTTTACAGTAAATAATAAGTACATAGAAGAAAAATATGTGTTTTGTATTTAAGGAAAGAGTTATTAAGTGTTACCAAAAGATGGAGAATATTTTTATCTTAAGTCAGCCACATAAATACCCATTAATTTTTAAAATGATTTTATTTGGTTGATGGAGTATTACATCTCCAAATTACATAGTTTAGATTTCCCATTACATGCTCCTTATGGATCATGTGTATATTCACAAAGTTATACAGAAGATTCTATGATGAGAAGAAGCCAATTTTCATTTTCTCTGTTCTTGTTTGAAGAACCAAAACTGTTAAAGGGATAAAGCTCTCAGAAGTGCCTGTTCCAGGTTAATTGTCTCAAATTGCTCATTTAAAACACCATTATAGTACAGCAAAGCCAGTTAATCTACTCTGAAGCTTCCTTTTTTTATGACCGTAGCTACATTTGGTGAAATGGCACCTTTGGCAAACACCCAAATTGGATAAAATTGCCATTTTTCTTGGAACCTGGAAAGAATAACACATGTTTTGAAATCACTTCATATCATGTGGCCCTAAGCTGCATGCTAGTCTTGCTCTGGAATTCACTCTCTTTGGCATTTTCTGATTTGACCCTAAATTGCCTTTGCTTTACTGATGACAGTCAATGATGTGCTTTTGTGCACAATATATAGGTAGGAATTGGGGGAGGGGTGCAGAGGAAACTAGCAAGAGAAATTGTGGCAATATTTTTAAACATCACTACTGCATAAGAAAATGATGTGTCCCTGTACTGACACTTGTGCACAACTTTCAACTGATGGTACCTTTATTATTGGAAACACTGTAGTTTGAGAGCCTCTTCAATGTCGACATAACTAGCAGGTGCCGCGATCATAATGGTAAAAACACTCACTTATTAATCAGCGCACATAATTCCTCTCTAATGCTGTCAATTTAAGATGGCAACCTGATTTTTTTTTTTTTTTGGAGTGGGGAGGAGGGTCAACAATTTAATGAATCTCGTCTGCATTTTAATTCCAGCCTAATAATCTGCCTCTGGCTCTTTTCCCTCCCTCACTCAGAACATTTCTCTGGATCCTGCTATTAAGCACAATGGGATATTTACCTTCCTACCTCAGTTACACATTTAGGATGGGGAAACAGCCAGCTAGTCAGACCCCCCGACCCAACCAGAACTAATGTTAACCTGTCACCAGTCCTCACTGGCATCATCCTCAAATACCCTCCCTCCATTTGTTTGTATAGTCTCCTCTCTCCCTGATTTTGACACTGTAGTGCTTTGCAGGTTTCTTTTATTAAACACCACTGGGACCCAGACTCAGAAATGTGCAGTATGTTGACATAGTTAAAATAAATAAATACAACCCATTGCCAGAAATATTTAAAAATTCATCTAAATGTGCTCCTGTCAGAGATGATTTGTTTTCATCCAAACAGGGAAGACTGATGGCTTCAGGATGGACTGGGTAGAGAGAGACTCCATCTTCTCATTCACTCCTTCATTCATTCACACCTTCATTCATTTTCCTATTAAAAAAACAATCCACCACCCCTGGCTCACCATGTCAAATGTAAACAGAATAGACTTTGTTATTAGGAGAGATGTGACTCCAAGTGTCTGAGCTGCAGAGTGACAGCCGGCTCCTCTCTGAATTTCAGGCAGCCTCTGTCACTTGCCTTGACAATGAAGGAAGTTAATATATTCATGACATTACCACACATGCATTCGCAATTCACAGCATATTGTATTGTTTACCCCTGTTCTTTTGTACTACTGCATGTAGTAATTTGCCTTCTAGCAACAGAAAAATTCCTCAACTTAAAATTTTACCCTCATTTTATTTACCCTTAATAGAAAAACCACTGCTTCCTGGTCCATCCGTTGTTGGCAAGACCACCTTTCTGCAGTATTGCAAACAGATAAATGTCAGATTTTACATTTTGATCAGATGTGTCTACAGTCATTTCCTATACATATTCCTCATCTTCTGCCTCCCATGCCTTCCTTCGGCAGTCATTGTCGCCCTTCCTGTGTATTCCTAGCACATTAGGCACTAGGTGGCCTGCTCTTAAAAGAGAGTGAGAGAAGTGTGGCATGGAGTAAGCATCACACCCTCACAATAGTGTCAATAGTGGGGGCAATGAAGAGCATCGTGAAGCTCTGCTCTTTCACCACTTACGTTCAAGATGCCAAGGGTGCTCCTTGTTTTCATCTACAGTAACACTTCCTTTACTCCCACTGGACTGGATACAGTCCTTGAAATCCACACCACTTATTTAAAACCCATCTGTGGGACACTGATTACTTAGCCTTCTTGGTCTAACTTATTTTTTCTGATGGGGTGCAAACTTGTAAAAATGTTGAATACTTAGGTGGTTTTGCTAAGATGAGTACTGGGTAGGGTGAGTGGTTAGTCTCAGATACTACACTATTGTTCTTCAGAATTTCGCTGTTGAGGACCAGAAATGTGCCTTGATGGCTTAGGGCAACTTTGTAGAGATGGCTGGAGGAGGTAAACAGTCTGGGTTAGCAAGACACAATAGCTGTTTCATTTTCTTTACAGTGATGAGCTGTCTTGCATTCCAATGCATGTCACAAAATTCCTGGGCTGAGAGAGGCCATGAGGGGGTCACTCAGTCCAATGCCCTGCCTTTGAGTGGAATTATTTTAAAAAACACCCTATGTTAAAAGTCTTCAAGACAACCTATGCCCCTCAGTCCAAATGAATGTTGAAACCCTTTCTTAAACTAGACACGATTTCATCTGCAATTTAAAAGCATCTCCTGTTTTGTTGGAGAGAAAGCATTTGGTTGTTCTTTATATTCAAACACTTTTCACACTTAAGGATTATAATTGAGCTACATTCTCTCAAATTCTGCTGCTTAAGAGTAGGCTATCTAATTCAGTGCTTGCTTGTGCAACCTTCCAGTTCCTTTGTACTAGTTATTTATTGTTTTCATCTATGTATGTTTATCCAATTAACTTGCAAACTCCTATTGTTCAGGAAGAGTCTTTTATAAACTCTTATGAAGGATAAAGTAGAAGCTCGAGATTCTCAAACCTGGCTACATACTCAAATCACCTGGAAGGATACTTTATAATATAAACTGATTCCTGGGCTACATACTCAGAAGTTCTGAGTTAAAGGGTCTGGGGTACAGGTGAAAAAATAAAACTGAAAATGTTAGTCGCTCAGTTATGTCCGACTCTTTGTATCTCCACGGATTATAGTCTGCCAGGCTCTTCTATCCATGGGATTCTCTAGGCAAGAATACTGAAGTGGGTAGCCATTCCCTTCTCCAGGGAATCTTCCCAACCCAGCAATCGAACCTAAGTCTCCTGCACTGCAGGCAGATTCTTTACCACTGAGCCACCAGGGAAGCCCAGGGTGCAAAAGGATGTGGGAATTTATTAAAAGCTGCCCAGGTAATTCTAATGTACAATGAGATTGAGAGTATAATCTTGAGCAGGTTGCTTAACATCAGTAACTCTTCGTTCTTTTTATTAGATAAGAAATGTGGATAACATAGCTTTTATAACTATCTTTTTCTTGGAAGAGTAAAGAGTTCATGTATGTAAAAGCCTTAAGCCCAATGCTGGGACCAGAGTCTATTATCAGTAAATGTTAGCGTTAAAGTTAAGGCTATTATTTGGTCTAAAGTGCCTAATATGTTATTGGAAACATAATAGGTGCTTGATAAATGTGTATTAACTAATAGCTCAGGTTGTTTAGCTAAGTAATCCACATCTACATGAGAAAAGTTTAAACAAGGTAAATATCAAAGTCCCGGAATTCACTCAGACTCACGTCCATCGAGTCAGTGATGCCATCTAGCCATCTCAAGCCAAAAATATAGTTTCAACTCATGTAGCAAAATGCTTGAGAAATATGTGTTTTGGCACATGACCTGAATGACTGTACTTGTTCACAATT
Source organism: Bos javanicus (assembly GCF_032452875.1). Classification (NCBI taxonomy): domain Eukaryota; kingdom Metazoa; phylum Chordata; class Mammalia; order Artiodactyla; family Bovidae; genus Bos; species Bos javanicus. Next base: position 42,079,642 of record NC_083878.1, read on the forward strand.
TTCTCATGTGTAGAGAATACATGGATTGAATGTGGACTTGGAGGTTTATAGTGGACAAAGAAAAGGGTCATAATACTTAAAGAACATAGTCAAAATATAAAGGATTACAGAAGTCTGGCAACCAGATGCTGCCAATTAAGGATATTACCAGTTATCATCAAGAGTGACAATAATAATTTTTCACATCCATTATATATCATTATAATAGACTAATCCAATAGACAAGTTATCTGAGAAATCTAGCCACTTTTATTTTAAAGACGAGTGAGCTAAGTCTAAGAAAGACAAAATGATTGAACAATAAGTCAGTCCATCCTAAAGGAGATCAGTCCTGAGTGTTCATTGGAAGGACTGACATTGAAGCTGAAACTCCAATACTTTGGCCACCTGATGCAAACAGCTGACTCATTTGAAAAGACCCTGATGCTGGGAAAGATTGAAGGCAGGAGAAGAAGGAGATGACAGAGGATGAGATGGTTTGATGGCATCACTGACTCAATGGACATGAGTTTGGATAAATTCTGGGAGTTGGTGATGGACAGGGAGGCCTGGAGTGCTGCAGTCTATGGGGTCGCAAAGAGTCGGACACAACTGAGCAACTGAACTTAACTGAATAGTGTAAAACATATATATTATACACATTCTCACCCTGCTTATTTAACTTATATGCATAGTATATCATGCAAAACGCCAGGCTGGATGAAGCACAAGCTGGAATCAAGATTTCCAGGAGAAATATCTATAACCTCAGATACGCAGATGACACCACCCTTATGGCAGAAAGTGAAGAAGAACTAAAGAGCCTCTTGATGAAAGTGAAAAACAAGAGTGAAATAGTTGGCTTAAAACTCAACATTCAGAAAACCAAGATCATGGCATCCGGTCCCATCACTTCATGGCAAATAGATGGCAAAACAATGGAAACAGTGACAGACTTTATTTTATTGGGCTCCAAAATCACTGCAGATGGTGACTGCAGCCATGAAATTAAAAGATGCTTGCTCCTTGGAAGAAAAGCTATGACCAACCTAGACATAATATTAAAAAGCAGAAACTACTTTGCTGACAAAGATCTGTCTATTCAAAGCTATGGTTTTACCAGTAGTCATGTATGGATGTGAGAGTTGGACTGTAAAGAAAGCTGAGTGCCAAAGAATTGATGCTTTTGGACTGTGGTGTTGGAGAAGACTCTTGAGAGTCCCTTGGACTGCACAGAGATCAAACCAGTCAATCTTAAAGGAAATTAGTCCTGAATATTCATTGGAAGGACTGATGCTGTAGCTGAAACTCCAAAACTTTGTCCACCTGATGCGAAGAACTGACTTATTGGAAAAGACCCTGATGCTGGGAAAGATTGAAGGCAGGAGGTGAAAGAGATGACAGAGGACGAGATGGTTGGATGGCATCACTGACTTGATGCACATGAGTTTGAGCAAGCTTAGTGAGTTGGTGATGGACAGGGAAGCCTGGCGTGCTGCAGTCCATGGGGTCGCAAAGAGTCAGACATGAATAAGCGACTGAACTGAATATAAAATATGATAAATTAAGATAGAATCAAACCAAAAAGCTTAGAAGCAGAGAAGGAAAGAGTTACTTCTGATGTAGATTATCAACAAAAAATTCATATATATATATATGGGAAGAATGATACAGTTTTAAAAAGGCAGAGAAAAAACTTGAGCATTTTAGACAAAGGGGATAAATGGAATAAGACAAACAAGGAACTTTGTTGATTGGAGCACAGTGTGCATCCAAAAGGACAACGGATGATAATATTGGAAGGAAGTCTTGGTGAAAGGTACTGAAATAAGCATAGCAGAGATGTCAGAGAAGGTAGCCCATAAGCTGACACCATGCTAAACATTTCTTTAGATCTTTCATAAGACAGCTCCAAGTCAAACTTTACCTTAAATTTTTATGTTGTTCAGTCACTAAGTTGTGTCCAGCTCTTTGCGACCCCATGGACTGTAGCCCACCAGGCTCCCCTGTCTGTGTGGTTCTCTTTCTCTCAAGGAATATCAGTCTTGAATTGCCTATTATGCAATGTCTGAAAAGAGTTATTTTGTGTACTTTGTTCAGTGTTTTAGTTGTTTACAGCGGGCGTATTGGTTGAACATCAGTTTCTGTCATAAATCCTTGAATTTCCTTCTCTAGGGGATCTTCCCAGACCAGGGATCAAACCCGCATCCCCTGCATTGGCAGGCAGGTTGTTTACCCTGAGCTACCAGGGAAGCCCCTACCTTAAATTAGCACCCTCCCAAAATGAAACAATATTTTTAGAGAAGATAACAATACAATCTATACACTAAAATCATAAAAATAGCAATCTTCAGCATTCAATTAAAACTCACTAAACGTGGTAGCAGGAAAATAGGACCCAGAATCAAGAGAAAAATCAAGTAATATAAAAGGTCCAGTATTTATAAAATGAGGAATTATCAGATAATAATTTAAAACAGTTTTTAAAATATAATTGAATATTAAAGGAAAATCATAATGAGAAAATGTGGAAGATATAAGAAGAACCAAATAAAAGAGCTGTAATGTATATAGAGAAGTGGTGAGCTTCCCTGGTGGCTCAGAAGGTAAAGCATCTGTCTGCAATTTGGGAGACCTGGGTTTGATCCCTGGGTCAGGAAGATCCCCTGGAGAAGGAAGTAGCAACACACTCTGGTATGCTTGCCTGGAAAATCCAAGTTTAAAAGCACACATATCACTGAAGAAGGAAACAATAGTGAATTTGATGACACAACAATAGGAAAACTAAACATAGAAGGAAACATAGTTAAAGAAAACACGCAAGAAGGAATGAGTGATCTGTGGGTCATTTGACAGTGTTCTATTATAAGTAGTATTATAGTCACAAAAAGGAGAAGGCAATGGCAACCCATTCCAATACTCTTGCCTGGAAAATCCCATGGATGGAGGAGACTGGTAGGCTGCAGTCCATGGGGTCGCAGAGAGTCAGACATGACTGAGTGACTTCACTTTTCACCTTTCACTTTCATACATTGGAGAAGGAAATGGCAACCCACTGCAGTGTTCTTGTCTGGAAAATCCCAGGGGCGACGGAGCCTGGTGGGCTGCCGTCTATGGGGTTGCATAGAGTCGGACACGACTGAAGCGACTTAGCAGCAGCAGCAGCATAGTCACAAAATGAGGATTAAAAGCTATTGATGAAATGACAGGAAATTGTTCAGAATTGATGTAAATAATATCAACTCAAAGATTTAAGTAGCTCAATGAATCCCAGGAAAAACAAAAAATCATATCTAGACACATCATAATCAAATAAAATTTAAATTTGAAAGTAGCTAGAATATAAAACACTCAATAAATACTGGCAACAAAGATAAACATAAGGGCTAAATTTTCCTTAGAAGAAATAAAAGAATAGAACAATATTTTAAATGAAAAACAGAAAAAATGTCAATGTAAATTCTAAACCTAACAAAGATTAAAAGAGGTTAAATACACCGGGTTATTGTTACCATCTTTCTAAATTCCATATATATGCGTTAGTATACTGTATTTATGTTTTTCCTTCTGGCTTACTTCACTCTGTATAGACAGCAAAAGAGACACTGATGTATAGAACAGTCTTATGGACTCTGTGGGAGAGGGAGAGGGTGGGAAGATTTGGGAGAATGACATGGAAACATGTAAAATATCATGTAAGAAACAAGATGCCAGTCCAGGTTCGATGCACGATACTGGATGCTTGGGGCTAGAGCACTGGGACGACCCAGAGGGATGTATGGGGAGGGAGGAGGGAGGAGGGTTCAGGATGGGGAACACATGTATACCTGTGGCGGATTCATTCTGATATTTGGCAGAACTAATACAATTATGTAAAGTTTAAAAATAAAATAAAATTAAAAAAATAATAAAAATAAAAAATTAAGAAAACAACACAGTAATCAAGATGAATAAGATTTTAATGCAGTGTTTTAAAAAATGAATGCAAAAATCCATAATGAATGAAATATTAAAATCTGAAATAAACACAGGAAAAAAAAAGAGGTTAAATAAAGATTTTTCAGTCAAAAGGAAAAGAATTCATTACCATGTAACTTGTAGCAAAGGTATTTTGAAGGAAGTACTTCAAACAAAAGAAAAAGTAGTGCCAGAAAAAAAATCCTTAAAAATGAATTAGGAAGACTGGGAATTAAAATATTAGAGTAACTATTGAAGACTTTTTCTTTTATTTATTTAAGCCATAATTTTTAATGCAAAAATAATAGAGTAATTGGGAATTATAAATGTGTAGAAATTAACTATATGACAAGACAAAAAATAGGACAAGGAGGATAGAAAAATATTGTAAATTTTTATACTGAACTTAAATGGTTATAATATTTGAATGTACATGGTGGAAAATTAAAAGTATATCAGTTCAGTTCAGTCACTCAGTCGTGTCCAACTCTTTGAGACCCCATGAATCACAGCACCCCAGGCCTCCCTGTCCATCACCAACTCCTAGAGTTTACTCAAACTCATGTCCATCAAGTTGGTGATGCCATCCAGCCATCTCATCCTCTGTCATCCCCATCTCCTCCTGCCCCCAATCTCTCCCAGCATCAGGGTCCTTTCCAATGAGTCAACTTTTCACATGAGGTGGCCAAAATATTGGAGTTTCAGCTTCAGCATCAGTCCTTCCAATGAACACCCAGGGCTGATTTCCTTTAGGATGGACTGGTTGGATCTCCCTGCAGTCCAAGGGACTCTCAAGAGTCTTCTCCAACATCACAGTTCAAAAGCATCAATTCTTCGGTTTTCAGCTTTCTTCACAGTTCAACTCTCACATCCATACATGACCACTGGAAAAACCATAGCCTTGACTAGACGGACCTCTGTTGGCAAAGTAATATCTCTGCTTTTGAATATGCTATCTAGGTTGGTCATAACTTTTCTTCCAAGGAGTAAGTGTCTTTTAATTTCATGGCTGCAATCACCATCTGCAGTGATTTTGGAGCCCCAAAAATAAAGTCTGACACTGTTTCCACTGTTTCTCCATCTATTTGCCATGAAGTGATGGGACCAGATGCCATGATCTTCGTTTTCTGAATGTTGAGCTTTAAGCCAACTTTTTCACTCTCCTCTTTGACTTTCATCAAAAGGCTTTTGAGTTCCTCTTCACTTTCTGCCATAAGGGTAGTGTCATATGCATATCTGAGGTTATTGATATTTCTCCCAGCAATCTTGATTCCAGCTTGTGCTTCTTCCTGCCCAGTGTTTCTCATGATGTACTCTGCATAGAAGTTAAATAAGCAGGGTAACAATACACAGCCTTGACTTACTGCTTTTCCTATTTGTAACCAGTCTGTTGTTCCATGTCCAGTTCTAACTGTTGCTTCCTGACCTGCATATAGATTTCTCAAGAGGCAGGTCAGGTGGTCTGGTATTCCTATCCCTTTCAGAATTTTCCACAGTTAATTGTGATTCACACAGTCAGAGGCTTTGGCATAGTCAATAAAGCAGAAATAGATGTTTTCCTGGAACTCTCTTGCTTTTTCGATGATCCAGCAGATGTTGGCAATTTGATCTCTGCCTTTTCAAAACCCAGCTTGAACATCTGGAAGTTCATGGTTTATGTATTGCTGAAGCCTGGCTTGGATAATTTTGAGCATTACTTACTAGCATGTGAGATGAGTGCAATTGTGCAGTAGTTTGAGCATTCTTTGGCATTGCCTTTCTTTGGGATTGGATATCAAATCACACCCAATAATTAAGTAAAATGGAACAAGAAAAATACTTAAAAAGCCAAAGAGAGACAAAATGGAGCACTAAAAAAATGTGTTTATGTAAGCCAAAAGAAGGCAAGAGAAAAAGGTAATAAACAGATAGGACAACGCGTTAAAAAAAAATAGCAAAATGGTTTTGGTTGTTGTTCAGCCACTAAGTCTTGTCCAACTCTTTGTGATCCCATAAACTGCAGCACACCAGGCCTCCTAGTCCTTCACTGTCTCCTGGAGTTTGCTCAGAGTCAAATTCTTTGAGTCGGTGATGTCATCTAACCATCATCCCCTGTCACGCCCTTCGCCTGCCCTCAATTTTCCCCAGCATCAGGGTCTTTTCCAATGAGTCAATTCTTTGCATCAGGTGGCCAGAGTATCAGAGCTTCAGTATCAGTCCTTCCAATGAATATTCAGGGTTGATTTCCTTTAGTATTGACTAGTTTGATCTCCTTGCAGTCCAAGGGACTCTCAAGAGTCCTCTCTAGCACCACAGTTTGAAAACATCGATTCTTCGAAGCTCAGCCTTATTTATGTTCCAACTCTTATATCCATACATGACTGCTGGAAAAACCATAGCTTTGAATAGACAGACCTTTGTCAGCAAAGTAATATATCTTCTTTTTAATATGCTGTCTAGGTTGGTTATAGCTTTTCTGCCAAGGAGCAAGTGTCTTTTAATTTCATGGCTGCAGTCACCATCTGCAGTGATTTTGGAGCCCCCAAAATAAAGTCTGTCACTGTTCCATTGTTTTGCCATTCATTTGCCACAAAGTGATGGGACTGGATGCTATGATCTTGGTTTTTTGAATGTTGAGTTTTAAGCCAACATTTTCACTCTCTTCTTTCACTTTCATCAAGAGGCTCTTTAGTTCCTCTTCAGTTTCTGCCATAAGGATGATGTCATATGTATATATGAGGTTACTGATATTTCTCTTGGCAATCTTGTTTACATCTTGTGCTTCATCCAGCCAGGCATTTCACATGATGTACTCTACATATAAGTTAAATAAGCAGGGTGACAATATACAGCCTTGACGTACTCCTTTCCCAATTTGGACCCAGTCCTTTTTTCCACATCCTGTTCTGTTGCTTCTTAACCTACATACAGATTTCTCAGGAGACAGGTAAGGTGGTCTGGTATTCCCATCTCTTGAAGAATTTTCCACAGTTTATTATGATCTACACAGCCAAAGACTTTGGCATAATCAATAAAGCTGAAGTAGGTGTTTTGCTTGAATTCTCTATAATCCAACGGATGTTGGCAATTTGATCTCTGGTTGCTCTGCCTTTTCTAAAACCAGTTTGAACATCTGGAAGTTCACACTTCATATCCTGTTGAAGCCTGGCTTGGAGAATTTTGAGCATTACTTTGCTAGTGTGTGAGTTGAGTGCAATTGTGTGGTAGTTTGAGCATTCTTTGGCATTGCCCTTCTTTGGGATTGGAATGCAAACTGACCTTTTCCAGTCCTGTGGCCACTGCTGAGTTTTCCAAATTTACTGGCATATTGAGTGCAGCACTTTACCAGCATTATCTTTTAGGATTTGATCGTCTTCACTGGCTTTGTTTGTAGTGATGCTTCGTATGGTCCACTTGACTTCACATTCCAGGATGTCTGGCTCTAAGGAGAGTGATCACACCATCATGGTTATCTGGATCATGAAGATTTTTTTTATATAGTTCTTCTGTGTACTCCTGCCACCTCTTCTTAATATCCTCTGCTTCTGTTAGGTCCATAGCTTTTCTGTCCTTTATTGTGCCCATCTTTGCATGAAATCTTCCCTTGGTATCTCTAATTTTCTTGAAGAGATCTCTAGTCTTTCCCATTCTATGTTATACATGCTATTGTATATTGGAAACAGTATAGTACTGGGGAAAAAAAACAGACATAGAGATCAATGGAGCAGAATAGGTATGCCAGAAATAAACCCACGTTTATATGGTCAATTAGTCTATGACAAAGGAGGCAAGAATGTACAATGGGATAAAGACAGTCTCTTCAGTAAATGGTGTTGGAAAAACTTGACAGCTGCATGCAGAAGCATGAAGCTGGACTCAAACTATGTATAAAATTAAGTCAAATGTATTAAAGACTTAAATGTAAGATTGCAGCCATAAAATTCTCAGAAGAAACTTTGTAAGCATGCACTCTGGTATTGGTGTTAGTAATAGTATTTTGGATATGTGTCTTCAGGCAAGGAAGCAAAAGCAAAGTTAAATATGAGATTATATAAAACAAACAAGCAAGAAGCCTTTGCACAGCTTAGGAAACTATTAACAAAACTAAATGCTGCCTATTTAGTGGGAGAAGATATTTTCAAATGATAAGAGGTTAATATCCAAACTATGCAACTCAGCATCAAAAAACAAACAACCTAATTTAAAAATGGGCAGAGGACCTGAATAGACAGCTGTCCAAAGTAGACTCCCAGATGGCCAACAGGCACCTGAAAAGTTGCTCAACATCATTAATCATGGAAATGTAAATCTAATTACTATGAGATATCCCCTTACATGTACTAAATGACTATTATCAAAAAGGAAAAAAATAGCAAGTGTTGGTAAGGATATGGAGAAAAAAGAACTCTGTGTACGGCTGGTAGGAGCAACCATTATGGAAAAAAAGTGTGAAGTTTCCTCAAAACAATTAAAAATAGAACTGATACATGATCTAGCAATTGCAATTATGGGCATTAATCCAAAGAAACAAAAGCAGTAATTTGAAAATATATATGCACTTCAATGTTCATTGCAGCATCATTTATAGCAGCCAAGATATGTAAGCAACCTTAGTGTTCATAGACAGATAAATGGAAAAAGAAGGTGTAACACATATAAATGGACTATTACCCAGCCATAAAAAATGAAATCTTGCCATTTGTAGTAACAACATGGATGAATCTTGCGGGTATTATCCTAAGTGAAATAAGTCAGACAGTGAAAGACAAATACATGCTCTTGATTATGTGTAGAATCTAAAACAAACAAAACAAACCAACAAACAAAATGAAAACAGACTCTTAGATACATAGAATAAATGGGTTGTGCCAGAAGGAGTGGTTGGGGGTGGGTGAAATAGTTGAATAGGACTGAGAGGTACAAGTTTCCAGTTATACAATAAATAAGTAACAGGGAAATAATAAGGAATATGACCTTATTCCATTATATGACCATAAGGAATATGGTCAGTAATATCATACTAATTTGTATGGGGACAGCTGGTTATTAGACTTATTGTGGTGATCATTTCATAACATATGCACATGTCAAATCATTATGTAGTATACCTGAAACTAATATAACATTGTACATCAATTATATTTCAATAAAAAAGACTTCATCAGTAGAAGGGACACATACACACATAAACACACATACACAAACATACAAAATAACCAAAAAATAAACCCAAATCAATTGGACTTCATAATAATTTAAACTTTGTCATTTGAAAAGCACCATTAAGAACATAAGCCAGCAAACAGACTGAAAAATATTTGTAATACATATATCTGAAAAATTAATTTGTATCAAGAAAGTATAAAGTGATCTTCACACTCAGTTATAATAAGACAAACAAGCCAATGTAAAAAATGGACAAAATATTTGATCAAACACTTAGCAAAAGAAAGTGGGCAGGACTTTCTGGTGGTCCAGTGGTTAAGACTTCACCTTCCAGTGCAGGGGTGCTCATTTGATCCCTGGTCAAAGAGTTAAGATACCACATGCCCACATCCAAAAAAAACCACAAAACAGAAAACAGAAACAATATTGTAACAAATTCAATATTGTTGTTCAGTTGCGAAGCCCTACTGGACTCTGCAACCACATGGACTGCAGCATGCCAGGCTTCCCTGTCCTTCAGTATCTCCTGGAGCTTGCTCAAACTCATGTCCATTGAGTCAATGATGCCATCCAACAATCTCATCCTCTGTTGCCCACTTCACCTCCTGCCCTCAATCTTTCCCAGCATCAGGGTCTTTTTCAATGAGTCAATTCTTCCTATCAGGTAGCCAAAGTGTTGGAGCTTCAGCATAAGTCCTTCCAGTGAAGATTCAGGGTTGATTTTCTTTAGGATTGACTGGTTGGATCTCCTTGCTGTCCACAGGTCTCTCAAAGAGTCTTCTTCAGCACCACAATTCAAAAACATCAATTCTTCAGTGCTCAGCATTCTTTATGGTCCAACTCTCACATCTGTGCATGACTACTGGGAAAACCATTGACTATATAGAACTTTGTCACAAAGTGATGTCTCTGCCTTTGAATACACTGTCTAGGTTTGTCATGGCTTTCCTTCCAAGGAGCAAACATCTACTTTCATGGCTGCAGTCACCATCCACAATGATTTTGGAGCCCAAGAAAATAAAGTCTGTCACTGTTTCCATTGTTTCCCCATCTATTTTCCATGAACTGGTGGGGCCAGATGCCATGATGTTAGTTTTTTGAATGTTGAGTTTTAAGCCAGCTTTTTCACCTTTCTCTTTCACCTTCATCAAGAGGCTGTTTAGTTTCTCTTTGCTTCTTGCCTTTAGAGTGGTGTCATCCGTATATCTGAAGCTGTTGATATTTCTCCCGGCAATCTTGTTTCCAGCTTATGAGTAATCCAGCCTGGCATTTTGCATGATGTACTCTGCATATAAGTTAAATGAGACGGGTGACAATATACAGCTCCTTTCCCAGTTTTGAACCATGTCCTCTTCTAATTGTTGCTTCTTGTCCCGCATACACATTTCTCAGGACACAGGTAAGGTGGTCTGGTACTCCCATCTCTTTAAGAATTTTCCATAGTTTGTTGTTGTCCATACAGTCAAAGGCTTTATAGTCAGTGAAGAAGAAGTAGATATTTTTCTGGAATTATCTTGCTTTTTCTGTGATCCAATGGATGTTGGCAATTTGACCTCTAGTTCTTCTGCCTTTTCTAAATCCAGCTTGTACATCTGAAAGTTCTTGGTTCAAGTACTTTTGAAGCCACCTTGAAGGATTTTGAGTACTACGTTGCTAGCATGTGAAATGAGGGCAAAACAGATTCAATGAAGACTTTAGTAATGACACACATTTAAAAATCTTTAAAAATGTGCAAATGGCCAATAAGCACATGCAAAATGGTCAGTATCATTGGTTATCAAAGAAACATAAAACCACAGCTGATTACCTGTATACATCTGTTCCAATGGCTAAAATTTAAAAGGTTGACAATACCAATTGATGAGGGTATGGAATACTAGACTGAAACTCTGTTATTGCTAATGGTGAAATAAAATTGTGCGACCATTTTGGAAAGTAGCTCAATTGTTTATTATAAAATTAAACATACACTTAATTCTGTGATCAACTGATTCTTTTGAAATTGTTTACCTAAGAGAAATGAAATATATTTCTACAAAAAGACTTGTAATTGAATAGTCATAGCAAATTTCTTCATAATACCTTAAAACTGGAAATAGTCAAATGTCAATTCACAGTTGAATGTATAAACCGTTGTGCACTTTCCATTCAAGGGAGTACTATTCAGCAATAAAAAGAAAGGTTACTGATATACTCAACACAAATATTATGCTGCGTGATAGAAGCAAAGGGTTATATGTTGTAGAATTTATTTTATATGAAATTCTGGGACAGGAAAAAATAATCTATAGTAACTGAAAGCAGATTAGTGGTTGCATGGAAACTGGGCCAGTTGAGTGGAGTGAGGACAGATATTGACTGCAAATAGGCATAAGGGATCTTACTTAAGTGACAGAAGTTTTCTATATTTTGACTGTGATAAATGTACACATATAGCAAAACTCTTCAAACTGTTCACATTAAATGGGTGCATTTTATTTTATGTAAATTATACATAGATTGAATAGGCCCTGCTAATTTTAAAGACTCATAAACATCTAGTAATCAGTTAGGTTTAGAAAGATATTTTTGACCATAAGAAGCAAACAGTTTCTGGACTGATAGACTTTAGGAAGCTTCTTCAAATTCCCCCAATAACTAAATAAATGAGTGTGACAGAATGGTATTCTTACTCGAGTAGTTTTTCAAAATAACTGATCTATGTTCTTTATGTTAGAATTTTGTTTAGAAAATTAGGGCTTCCCAGGTGGCTCAGTGATAAAGAATCCATGTGCAATGCAGGAAGTGGATGTTCAGTCGCTGGGTAGGGAAGATCCCTTGAAGGAGGGCATGGCAGCCCACTCCAGTATCCGTGCCTGGGGAAAATCCCATGGACAGAGGGGCCTAGTTGGCCCTAGACCATGGGGTTGCACAGAGTCAGACATGACTGACTGACTGAGCACACACACACACGCTTTTGTGTATGTTTATGTAAACAAAAATAATAAGAAAAAAAGACCAAACCTGGAAAAGAAGGGAGAGGTGTATCATGCAGATCCTAGAGAAACCAAGAAGTAAGAAATAAAGAGCCCCATGATGCTTGGTGACTATTAAGTCTCAGTGGTGCCTGAAAGGAATATACTCTTAGATGTCAATGAGAGGCTTTGCATGAAGTACATAATAAGTCTAGCTTAGTGCTTTATACACAATAGTTATTATTTTTAAAAACCTAGGACTTCTTTTGGAAAGGAGATGAAAACAGGAGGGAAGAAAAGGAAAGATGAAGATATCAGAGAAAGTTTCAGAGAATGAAGCATGGTGACAGATGGAGAGGAGGAAAGATTATGGAGGTTGTACCAGATGGCCTCTGCTTTTTCAGTAAAGTAGGAAGGAAGGTCATCTGTTCAGAGTGAGGACGGCATGGTTGAGAATGAGGCATAAAAAAAAAAAAAATGTAGAAAAATGTTAGAATATTTTTTTTTTCCCCTGAGAGGAACAGGATATATAGTTCAGAGAGGCATAAGATAATGAGATCATGAGGAATAAATGCTTAAAAGTGAAGCTAAGAAACAGAGTTTAGCAGACCCAATGGCAACTTTCTCATAAGCTTATCTGGCAAAGCTTGGCAGCTTGGGAATGAGTGAATAGCCTACAAATGGTAAAGTAACTTGTGTTGGGGATATGACATAATTTAGGGTGCTAGAAGGAGTGTTACTGGTGTGTTAGAAAGGATCACATGGAAATAACTAACTTAGAGTCTTGAGGCCTGGGGAAGGCCCCTGAAGCTGAAGGTAGGGTGAAGAACTGAGGTAATCGAGACTGAGTATACAGTGGCCATTATAAATGAAAAATAGATGCAGGAAATCTAAAGAATGGATTAGCTAGAAGGTAAGGTGGTTGTAGTGAGCAAGAGGAGCTCTGAAATATGGATTATTAAAGTTGAGTCAGTCTTAAGAGAAGGTGGATCAAAACTGGTATAAGCAGAAAGTGCAAGAAGTACATTAATATCAAGACTATAAGAGTTGAGAGTGTTAAGAAAATTGTACAAAAGTGGCAAGATATACTCAGTCTCTGCTTTAAACAACCATATCCACTTACCACCTGCTAGGTTATTTTTTCTACTTCAACAATGCTATTATAATATTTCAGGTAATTCATTATATTTTTTAGCTTTATGGAGGTATAATTGATATTCAAAAACGTACACATTTAATGTATACATGGGTTTCCCAGGTGGCTCAGTGGGTAAAGAATCTGTCTGCAATGCATGAGTCTCAGGAGACATGGGTCAATCCCCAGGTTGGGAAGATCCCCTGGAGAGGAAATGGTAACTCACTCCAGTATTCTTGCCTGGAGAATCCAATGGACAGAAGAGCCTGGTGGGCTACAGTCCAGGGGGTCACAGAGTCAGACACAACTGAAGGGACTGAGCACACAATGTCTACATCCTGATGAGTTTAAATTCATTACTTTCTGAACAGGTCCAAAGCCAAGCCAGAGGGAACCTGAGTCCTGCTGAGTGCAGCATTTATTAATAGAATTCTTATGACCTACAGGGTGACCATACCTAGGACAGACCCATTTCACTTCTGAAATCTTAAACAGAGCTGAGTTCTCTGTCAGGCACAGTGCTAGGTTTGATCATAATATTAGGGGTCCATGAAAGTGTTTTAACTTCTTTTAAAATAAATGACTATGATAATAATGAAAGTAATATATTATGATGAATCCAGCCTGCATTTTATTTATCTTCATACTATCAGAGTTGTAAAATATAGACTTTAGTGGGGCTTTGTTTGTTCATTTGTTTCCTGGGAGAAAGGACCCACAGAAGCAAAATTCCCCAAAGATCACAAAAGTCATAATACAGCCCTGGGTGTCATCATGGACAGCTTTCATTCTCCCTCTCAAAATTGTCTTAGTTTCATTGATAAAATTATCTGGTGACCCTCCAAATAAGAAAGAGGAAAGGAAAACTGAGGAGGTCCTTGGAGACAAAAACTCTCAAATCTAAAATGAAATACAGGTGAAAGTCAGTTTCAGACCGATAGCCATGATAATAACTACAGTCATTTGTAAACTCTCTGTGAGCTTGTTTGACTCTGAGGTCTTGCTTCCATTCTTATAATTATTCTAAGCCAGTTCACCCTCCAGAACACTGAAAAGTAGAAATGAAAGAAGAGGCATGGAGGTACTGACTCTATCCACCAGTTTGCAAAAATGCTCCCTTTGCCGTAATCTGTGCCCACCTACCACCTTTCTCATTGTCTCTGTGTCCCAGGCTGCCAAGTTTTGTTAGTGTTATTTTTGAAAATGTGCTGATCGCCTCTGCCACAAATCTGTGCTCTCCCACCACTCACTGTGGCTCAGCAATCCTTTCCATCTCTTGTTAACTCTGTTTACTCCCCACCTCCGCCAAGTGAATGGCTTGGCATGGAACAGAATGAGAAACAAGTCAGCCTTTCACTCACTCAGCAAGTCTCAGTTGAGGACCTGCAGCAGTGCCCAGGACCACACCAGTCCTGTCACAGACCTGCCCTCAAGTTGCTTATGATATAGAGGGGAAAACAATGTGATTCACCAATTCTTGTTTCATGCCTACTATGTGCCAAGCAAGATAATGAACACCTAAGTATCAAAACGATGGATGTGATGAAAAGCTCACTTTTCAAATATATGTAAATGGATCACTACCAAGCCAAATGCTGCCTTGCTTTAATTGGAGGGTGGGGAGCTGATGACGCTGAGTTCACCTCAGGGCAGCCTACAGCTCTGCCAATGTAGCCCACTCTCCACCAGGACATCTCTTTGCTCTTCATTTGGACCTCTTCCCATCTGCAGACATTTCTACGTTAAAACCAAAGTGAATACAAGCTTATTTTTAAAACATTAAAACTCTTGGCTGAAACAACTAGCCAGAGCGTGTTGTTCCTTAGTTAGGAGCTGTCAGAATCACTTAAAAACAAAGCTGAGCAAAGTGTTAAATAAACGTACAAGAAGAGCAGAAGGGCCAGTTCAGATATCGCCAGGTAATCTGAATACACTGTGGATTTGGGGAGAGCGCATCTGTAGACTCTTGAGAGACCGCAGTGCTGATTAGCTTTTTAATCTTACCCCAGTAAGGATGGAAATTTTTCCTGTTACTGAGAGACACAAGGAAACCATTATTTCTTTGTAAAGACAAATATCTATTTCAGTAAGTAATTTAAAGCACACATACTGTAGAGAACATGTGTGGATACTTGGCATAGAGCTGGAAGTACCAATAAAATAACTTCCTTAGGTGGTCTCTTTTAGACTAAAAGACAGAAGTAACGGTGTCTCCTTTCTGATATTTACCATATTATGAATGTTTACAGTTGATCAACTGTTGAAAATAAAGCAGGCTTATGGACATAAAATAAGGGAAGGAGGACAAGAGAAATTGATCACCTTTTGTTGCAACTCTTGCTTAGAAAGTCATCAGTATTTATCTACTGCTCTTGATGTCAGCCTGGCTAATGACTCTGTCCTTCATTATTTAGACATGACTATACCTGAATAACCCTGGGATTGTCTCAGTTGTATATTTGGCTTTGAAACTGATGATGTATCCTATAAAAAATGCATTTATATCTTTAAATGGATATTATCTTGTGACTTGTTTGTGAGGTTAAAAGAAGATTAGAGTTGGTCATTTTGAGGTACAAAGAATAATTTCATTCCAGAAACCATACCTCTTGGCACCTGTCCGTCGTACTGGCATCATGCTGGCCAAAGAGTAGATGCATTCAGTATTCATATGTATAGTCAGAGCAGAGGGCTGGCTGCTATGATGGAAGAATCCTTATCTGTCCTTGTCATTACCTTCATGGAGCTCACTATAACTTTTGGGTAGTAGATACAACATGAAAAAAAAAAAAGCAAATGTAATATCAATTAGTGGAACCAGATCTGGGAGAAGAAAACGTGGAGTGTTGGATCTTATGTGTGTGCCTAGCACTCTACCTGGTTCCTGGTAGGTATTCAGGAAATATTTGTTAAACCAATGAATAAATATCTTCTATATCCCAGATGATAGCTCTGAGCTATCATATATTTGAATCTCCATTGGTAAGAGTGAGGCTTCAGATTCTCAACCATTTTTATTCCTGGAAAATTGTCTTTTAAATACATAGAGTTTAACAAATGAGTATCGGAATAATCAAATCTGCTGCCTCTATGTCCAAGGAGGTTTCTGAGACACAATATTCTCCCATGTGTTAGAGGTAGGGATTTCCAGTGAAGACTTTTTAATAGATTTTTGTATGTCACTACTATGCATAGACCTTGCCCATCTTTAAATATATGGTATCCTTCAGGTACTCTTCATATTAGCTTCCAAATCATCAAATATAATTTCACAAAAATTCCTTTTCCATCGTTTGTGACTATTTCAGTGTATTGCCTTCTGATCAAGTTAAATAGTTCCTCTCTTCCCTTGGCTTTTCTACCTTTGAAATTTTTGTAGACTATAATTATTCCTCATCTTGGCAATGGCTTCAATGAATTATCAATTTTCTTTAATCCGCCCAGATAACTGGATTCTTCTATGGGTTTAATCATCTTGCTGCTCTTGTCTGGAGTTCTTTTCATTGCTGTTCATTTGTTATGAAAGGAGATGCCTCAAACTGAACCCTGCACTCTGGTGAGATTTTTAAGGAGCAGATGTTCTTTTGGTATCCCTATGATGCAGTTTTATCGCTATGTGGCTTTTATGACATGATCAACACAAGAAAACTTGTGTTTTCTCCAAAACTGTGCCTAAAGCTTTGCAAACCTTTACTTTCACTTTTGGGCTTCACTTTATTTGCCTTTTCTGAAGAGAGAAAGAGAGAGAGAGATTTGAGAGAAAGGAGGAGAGAGATCGCCCATGTGTGTTTATGAGATATAAGACAGAAATGTCAAACATATTTGCATTTCCAGGGGGGTGATGAAGGGAAGGGCAAGATATGTAAAATAAATAAGCTAAAAGTATATCTTGTACAACATAAGCAAATATAGCCAATATCTTATAATAAATAGAATGCAATATAAATAGAATACAGTCTTTAAAAATTGTGAATTACTATGTTGTACATTTGAAACATATACTATTGTACATCAACTGTATCTTAATTAAAAAATTAAATTAGAAAAAGAAGAGTAGATAAGCTCCCCATTGTTGTTGTTTAGTCACTAACTCGTGTCTGGCTCTTTAGATGCCATGAACTGTAGCCCACCAAGCTTCTCTGTCCATGAGATTTCCCAGGCAAGAGTACTGGAGTGGGTTGAAAAAGAAAAGCAGATAATAGTTTCTTTGGATCCAATTCACTGGAGTTTACACTTATCCAACTTCACAATAGTAAGAGCTCTTATTCACTTAGTAGTCTATAGAAATGTTTAATAGATAATGCATAATCTTTTCAACCCCATGGACTATACAGTCTTGGAATTCTCCAAGCCAGAATACTGGAGTGGGTAACTGTTCCCTTCTCCAGGGAATCGTCCCAACCCAGGGATTGAACCCAGGTCTCCTACATTGTAGGAGGCTTGTTTATCAGCCGAACAACCAGGGAAGCCCAAGAATATTGGAGTGGATAGCCTATCCTTTCTCCAGCAGATGTTCCTGGCCCAGGAATCAAACCTGGGTACAGGGGTCTCCTGCATTGCAAGCAGATTCTTTACCAGCTGAGCTATCAGAGAAGTCCAGTTAGATAGATAGAGATATATAATATTTAATCCTATGGGATAGAATTATTCCCATTTTACAGATGATGAAACCAATCACCAGGAGAGCCCAATAGCTGGCCTAATGAGGCAAGGGGCAGATCTGGGACAACCCTGGATTCTCTGACTCCTAGGCCAGAGCCATTTCTGCTCCAAAACAGCTGCTTCCTCCATCATAGCTGTTGCTTAGAGAAGCCAATTCCAGTTTCAGGTACTGCATATATAATAAAACATTATAATAAACTTTATGCTCAGCCTCAAATGCTAGTTGTATATTTTGTATACCTAATGCTGATTCATGTTGATGTATGGCAAAAAAAAAATCACACTGTAATTATTGTAATCACACTGTAATCATTGTCTAATTAAAAAAAATACTATATATTTTCATATCCAGAAAAAGAAGAGGCAAAAAAACCTAGGAAGCTGGAGTGCAGCTTATATTTTTCCTTGCAGAGACCCCTGTGAAAGACCCATGTCAGGAGCCAAGATAAGCTCAGTACTCCAAGATCTCTGGTAGAATGAGAGAGACCAAACATTACCACACTCTGGTGATAATAAGACAGAACACAGCATGAAGAATACAATGATGATTTACTGGGCTGAGAGTCCCCAAATTATGAACAGGTTGTCTTCCAAATGTTCTCTTGAAGGAAGTTGTTTAGAATAAAGAATGCATGTTCTCATGGGGGAAAAAAGGGCTTATAAATGAGGTTAAGAGTTTAGGTCTTTAGCCACAAAAGCCTGGCTAGATGCATGGAGTTCAGTACTAGATGTACCAGTGTCTCTATAGTAAAAATAAATGTGTTCTGGGATGTTGAGGACACAAATCTAAACCACAGCTCCCAAGCACACAGTGAATCAGGAGCTCTCCAGGCTCCCAATCACCAGCATTCAGAGTGAGAAGGTGCCTGAGAAGGTTCTCCAGGGGGATAGGACACTGAGGGCCAGAAGAAGGCCCTTACAGAAAGGAGGAATATGACAGTTGACATTAGAAGCTATTGTGAGGGCCAGAATCTCCTGTCAGGTCAACCTGAGTAGAGGTTCTTCCTTTCTTTGCTCTTGCCAGCTGTAAAAGCTGAACCATCACCCCTGCTTTGTGCCATTAATATTTGCCACTTGTTGCTTCAAGATACCTTTGAACAGAAACAGTTTGGGTTGGAATAGAGGCCCAGGGTTTTCTCCTTACATTCCATTCCTATAGCCAGCACACAGTGATGCAAAAGGTTGGCTGCACTGATACCTTTTCAGGGCCCTGTACATAAAGATCCTATCAGAGGAAGCAGTCTTTGCCGTGCTCTACTCCCCTGCTGCTCTGCCAACATGTGTGTGTGTGTGTGTGTGCACGCGCGTGCTCAATCAGTTGTATCTGACTCTTCGCAATATTATGGACTGTAGCCTGCCAGGATCCTCTGTTTATGGGATTTCCCAGCAAGAATACTGGGGTGGGTTGCCATTTCCTACTCCAGCTCTACCAATATCATTCTGTACTTTAACAAAAACTTATTTAATACAGAAATTTGCAAGATATAATTGGCTAAAATATCAGTGACTTAGGTTGTGATTATTTGGAGAACTATATCTGGTGTCATCTTGTACAAATTACCCAGATTTACATCCTTATTCTTGAGGTTATCTATTTATATCTAAATTTCTAGTGCACAGTACCAAAGATTTCCTGCATATTCTTGTAACAATGATAGACACTGGAGAAGGACTGTCTGGTTTACAAGCTTTTTGCCATTTATTTGATAACTTAAACAATGAGAGTAAAAGTAATATCTACCTTAAAAGGTTATTGAGAGGATTAATTGATTAGTTTTTGTAATGGACTTATCTTCATAATTAGCAGGGTAAGCACTCAGTATTTTCTTTTGATTCTATCATTATAATCTATGAGTGGTCTGGCACCTGCTGATTTATAATGACCTTCCAAGCTCTTCCAGTGGAAGACAGAGAGTGGAAAGAAATGATTCCTCTTCTTTGTTCTAATACAGAGAGTGGCCTATCCAAGCCCAACCCCAGAATGAATAAGTGGAGATAGTCCAAGGGCAGCAAATGGAGAAGGATGCAGCAGAGAATAATAGTGATGAACATGTATTGGGGTGGCATTGTCTGGGCTTGAACACCCTTTCTGCCCTTAATACCTATAATGACCTTGAGCAAGTTATATAAACTCTCAGTACCTCAAATTTCTTCTTTGTAAAAAGGAGACAATCATAGGATTTACTCACAAATTTGTTGGGAATATTAAGTGACTTAATGTATGTAAATAAAATAGAACATTTTTACCTGATATGCTATAAGTGCTATAGAAGGAAGTAAAAAAGGGGGTGATGTCCCAGATTCAGTTAATACACAGTCCTCTTCAATGGATTTTCTTGAATCCCTTATTATCCAAGATGTGTTAATGTTAAGTGTCTTTAACTTTTTTTGTTGTTCCAATAATTGTCCAACTATCTTCTCATTTTTGGGTATATGTTTGAATTTTTTTTTCTACCATGGTTTCTCAGTGCCATCCTAACTTTATTATCAACTTTAGAAAAGAAACAGATAAACAAATTTAAGCCCTCCCTTACATGAATACACTCTCAGTCTGCATCTGGACTGTATCCAGACTTGTCCCCTTTGGTGTCTAGAATGACAGGTAAGAAGCAGTCAGGTCCATTTCCGTCTCTGCAGGAGGGATGGCACAGCCTTCTTCTGGTATGATTCCTATTCTAAAGCAACACTGGGCTCTTCTTTGATTACTCCGCTTATGTCAGGCTATGTAATTTTCCCCTAAAATAGCCTGAAATGATGAGAGACAATAGACATAATAAGAAAGCTTGCTGGACTAAAGCAGGCATTTGCCCCTGTAACTATTACTGAGCTCCTCTGAGCTTCAGTTTCTTCCTATGTAAAATGGACAAAATTCCATGTACTATTTGGTGCACCATTTACAGTCACTGAGATCATAAATTATTATTGCAATTCTTTGTTTTACTAGAGTAGTTGTGTTTTCTTTCTTGATTTTATAAAAAAATCTGCTTTTACCCATGGAAGTGTGCTCTGTAGATGAGTTTCATCTTTCATGTGTGGTGAAGCAGGAAAGGGTTGAGGACATCTTCATAGATATTGTCTTCCTCACCTGAACTTATGATGTGTCCCCAGAGGCAGAGAGCTCACAGTTGTGTTCCCTGACAAATATGCAGTGTGCTGTTCTAGGCTTCACCTTTGTGCAGAAAATGTGCTGGTCTACCAGCAAACCATGGTGACACAGAGAGTTCGACTTTCTCTTATGAATAATAAACATCCTGACAAGGACACTTGGCTGAATTGAAGGCCACCTTTTCTCCCCATGGAAGCAGTTCACAGATGTCTCTGTAGTCATGACCAAACAACTCTTTAAGTGGTTTTGGGTCAACATTGGCACATAAACAGAAGTCCAACCAAAACCCAGGTAATCTAGATCATAAAGCATGACTCTAATAATCTTAGTCTAGAAAAATTTTAAAGCAGATGTAACCAAATGGCTGCTTAGTCATAACAAAAGAAAGATCACAAAAGGGAAAGCAGTCACAGGTGAGTCTCAACATTCAAATTTATTGTGTACCCTCCAGTGAAGATCTCTTAGTATTGAACATGTTAATTTGCTGTATATTTGAGTATCTGTGCCATCATTATGAAAAGTCAGTGAGGTCTACAGTGGTGAGTTTTCTGCTTTTGTTTCCACGTTGATATAATTTCTAAAATATGAAAAGACAAAACATACTCTGAGTCATCTAGCAGACTACCTTATAACTTGTAAAGTGCCACATGATTTCAGTGCTCTGGCTTATCTGTGAGTTTATTGTCATATTGGTCCCCAATGATAACATACGGATAGAACATTTCTGGCTCACTGTAGGTGATCATGTCCCAGTGTTAATGAGACAGCATTCATCATGTGTCTGCTATTGTACTCTTGTTGGATTCTTTTACTAATTATAAAGACAAAACTCTTTTATAGTGATCAGCTACAATTGAAAGATATTTTCACAGACTAGGATTTTAGCTCCATAATTTATTTAATAAATCTAGAATGTTTTGACATCATGAAAATGACAATGTGGTGGAATAATGTTCTACATTAATTGTCACAGGCTAATGAGAAAAGAACAGAGGCAGACATAACACATAAATGGGATTTTTGTATCAAATGAAGGGTAAATGATCTCACAGCACCTAGTGAAAAATGCCAGAAGTTTGATAGCTGGTCAAATAGAGAATTCCAGTTGAACAGTTGTCATCACAGGGCATATAGCAGTATAAGCATACTGAACTCACAGAAATCCATGCAGGGCAATAGGTGTCATCCACATTGCTCATAGATGTTCTCTGCAGACCCATCTTTGTACATCACAACTTGCAGGAGTTCGTGAGTAAGTGGTAATGAACAATGAGGAATTTTCTATTACATTATATTTTAAAATTATTTTTTAGTATTTTAGTATTAATTTTGGGATGGATAGCTAAATGGATGGGTCCATTAAACCAGTGGATTATGGCTTAACTATTCTTTAAAGAGGAAAAATGACTGATGATTGTGATTTTTTGTTGCTGTTGTTTTAATTTATTTGGCTTCATCAGGTATTAGTCGTGGCATGTGGGATCTAGTTCCCTGACCAGAGATCAAACCCCTGCATTGGAAGTAAGAAATCTTAGCCACTGGACCACCAGGGATGTCCCCAGTGATAACTGTGATCAAGGGAATTGTCATGAGGCTCAATATTAAAATAAGTTTAAAGAAAATAAATCAAATGCCATATATATATATATATATATATTAATATGTATGTTACAATCAAATCCCCATAGATCATTTAGTTCAGCAAAACAACATAACATCATCTGCCACATCAAATCATTTGAATAGTTTCAGCTACATAGTTTTATTTGTATGTATTAAAACATAAACGGAGGTATATTTAAAATTTTAAGAGTTTACTGAGCATTTATTAATTGGAATCAGGTAGTGTGAAGAGAAGGGCTTCCCAGATGGTGCTAGTGGTAAAGAACCTACCTGCCAATGTGGCAGATATAAGAGACAAGTTCTATCCCTGGGTCGGGAAGATCCCCTGGAGGAGGAAGTGGCATCCAATTCCAGTATTCTTGCCTGGAGACTCCCACGGACAGAGAAGCCAGGTGGGCTGCAGTCCACAGGGTCGCAAAAAGTTGGACACGACTGAAGCAACTTAGCACACATGCATGAAGGCATACACAGTGTCAAAGGAAGTCCTTAGGAATCTCCCACTAACAAGAGTCAGGGGAAAGACATATGAGAAAGTGTGGACACAAAGAAAGGAAGTTATTTGACTGACTATTGCTTAAAGCCTGGTTGGTTGTTTTTGATTGGTTTCCTTAGTGTTTTGACTTGGTAACTTGGAGACATTTACAAATTGAGATTTTGTTTGTTTACGGAGGTCACCATGATATTGGAGTTTGATGGCCTCTTTATTTAATTAATTTAACATATATAATGTGAGGCTTTGTCTAGATTTTTACAAGGTATGAATTATAAGCATATTTGCACATACTTAGTAAAATATAATAAAAATAATTTATGACGATGAAAGATTTTACCAATTTTTCCCCCTAAAGTTTACTTTATTCAAGTACTAGAGAAATGGATAATGGTTTTGTAAAGGATGAGGGTTTTAGTAGTAAAATTTTAAATTGATAGAATGCCTATATATATATATATAAATAATAAGGTCTTACTCTTCTCAGTTTAAAAATAAAATATATTCCAAAAGAATAAATGACTTGTTCAAAGTCATACAATTACTAAGTAGCAGAATAAAGAGTTAAAGTAAAACGAGGATGGTTGGAATTTATACTCTTTTCTCAAAACAATAAATGCCTCACAGTATTAGCCAGATAAATACAGAGGACAGTTAACAAAAATAATGAATTTGGTTTTGGGAAAGTTGAACAGTAGTTCCCATTCTTGATGATAATTGTGCTCTCGGTTCAGGAATTTGATGAAGCTGCTAAGTCACTTCAGTCGTGTCCAACTATGTGTGACCCCATAGACAGCAGCCCACCAGGCTCCCCTGTCCCTGGGATTCTCCAGGCAAAAACACCGGAGTGGGTTGCCATTTTGGTAATAATTAGGATAAAAGATTAATTACATAAGAATAAAAAGCATTCTACACTAGCTCAGAAGTACTCAAAAGTATTTTCCATCAAAAGTGGAAAATGTTTAGCCCTGTTACACGAATATCACTCATCTTCCAATTTTTAGTTCAGTTCAGTTCAGTTCAGTCACTCAGTTGTGTCCAACTCTTTGCGACCCCATGAATCGCAGCACGCCAGGCCTCCCTGTCCATCACCAACTCCCGGAGTTCACCCAGACTCACGTCCATCGAGTCAGTGATGCCATCCAGCCATCTCATCCTCTGTCGTCCCCTTCTCCTCCTGCCCCCAATCCCTCCCAGCATCAGAGTCTTTTCCAATGAGTCAACTCTTCGCATGAGGTGGCCAAAGTACTGGAGTGTCAGCTTTAGCATCATTCCTTCCAAAGAAATCCCAGGGCTGATCTCCTTCAGAATGGACTGGCTGGATCTCCTTTCAGTCCAAGGGACTCTCGTGGTGTTGGAGAAGACTCTTCCACTTTTAACATGATATAAATATTCACTTGGCTTCCCAGGGGGCACTAGTGGTAAAGAACGTGCCTGCCAATGCTGGAGATGTAAGAGACATGGATTCACTATTAACAAATGTGATTTATAGGGAGAGTGATCACTCTTCTACTCCTCCCTTTCTCTTCTTGCTTCTCCTGCAGCTGTTTCCCCTCCTTTCCTTGCTCCTCTTCTGCCTCCTCAACCTTCTTCTTGTTCAGTTTTTTGTTCTGTTCCTTTCTCCCAGCTCTTGTCTCCTGATGCCATTGTCTACCTCTAGAGGTATTTCCATCATGTTGATCTTCTAAGTAGCAAGCTTTGCCTTCACAGAGTGACTTAAAGTGAGACCAGCTCCACCGCCTAGGGCAAGAGAAAGAGTTATCTTATAGGTGGATTATAATGTACCAATATCTGAGAATCCAAAATTATTTGACACTAAGAGACATGCTGGAGGGAATGAATATATCAGAAAGGCATGAGATCTTTTCAAATAGAACCAAATTAAATATATATTGAGCACCTACCATGTACCAAGACGAGAGTAGTAAGTAAAAACTGAAAACAAGGATAGGGCAAGCCTTGTTTTCAGATTGGGCATACAAAAATTTAAATTACAATGCAAATTAAATAGTTGCTTGAGACAGCTATAAAATAAAAAGTTATAAGCAGATATAAAAGTAATTTATAAATAGTGAAGGCTAATTCTATAAAGTTGAAAGAAGACAGAGATAGAATTTGAATTGTATCTGGAAGTTGTATAAGAATTTGCATAGTTGGAAAAATAAAAATGTAGTAGGACTGTTATTGGAAAGAAGTGGTGAATTATTCTAATAAATTCTTTGTATAATTAGATAAGTCAATAACAAAATGTTTCAAAAAAACACCAGATCACTAGTGAATATCTCCATTTGAATAGATTGTATATTATTATCAGGAAAAGTAGGGATAGTAATATCAGAAATAGTAGAAAGAATAGCAGTTATGGTGGTAGTTACCATACCTACCTACTGTAGTAGGGTTATGGAAACCCTACTACATCTACTGCTAATACATGCCAAGAACTATAAACAGTACTGCAGATTCATCATGAATCTAAATGATTAAATGTGGCAGATCATGAATGGTAATTTAAAATTGTTTATTTTTTCCTTAACTATTGGAGTCCATACTTTACCTTTAAGCATATATTACATTTAAGTCTTAGAAATTGTCAGAAACGCAATTTGTATAGGGAGAGAAGGTATTATTTTGGCACCAGGCAAAATTTAAAAAAAAAAAAGTTATTTTTTTCCACACATGTTTCCAGTTTTGCTGCTTAATTTTGGAAAGAGGTAATTCTATGTCAAAATTAGGCCGAGTGAAAAATGCACACACAGTAATCTTCATTTTCATTATCTGGAGCAGTTCAAAAGGCTCAAAAAATGGAACTATTCTCAAAGAAAGAATGCATATTCAGGTAATTACAAATAACAGACGCATCTGGTTATCTTAATTGTTTGGGAATGTCTCAATTAGCTGAGAATGTTTTCATGATGACTTGGAGACAGTGAAAAATTTTCACAGCAGATGGATTCAACGGTGAGAGGATATATAGGCAGCTCACCCTGAAGTCTATCTATGATGACAGAATCCATTCAAATATCATATCTTTTGGATTTTATTTGCCTGTAATGGGAATTTGTTGTTGTTCAACTGCCAAGCCGTGTCTGACTCTTTGCAACCCAGCAGACTGTAGCACACCAGTCTCCTCTGTCCTCCACTATCACCCAGAGCTTGCTCAAATTCATGTCCATTGAGTCAGTGATGCCATCCAACCATCTCATCCTCTCTTGCCCCGTTCTCTTTTGTCTTCAGTCTTTCCCAGTATCAGGGTCTTTTCCATATGAGATGGTTCTTTGCTTCAGGTGGCCGATGTCTTGGAGCTTCAGCTTCAGTCCTTTCAATTAATTTTAAGGATTGATTTCCTTTAGGATTGATTAGTTTGATCTCCTTGTAGTCCAAGGGGCTCTCAAGAGTCTTCTCCAGCACCACAAAGAAATGTTATTTTGTTTTGATCTCTTCAGCTTCAATGGTCGGTCTGAAGAGGAGGCAGGAATGTTGATGTTACGGTCACCCAGGCTAAGACATGCCAGCTTCCTGTTCTCCATCCTTACCACAGTTCCATTTCTTACCAGAGGTTGCCTTCTCATTGAAATTTGATTTTTAGGCTTACTCTGTGATTTGACCTTTCTCATTGAGAAACTTAGAATGACCTCAAATTCTAGGCACATCCTCAATCTAGTTTAGGACTGATGGTCTTTGGATACTTTGAAATAATTCACATTGGTGTACTTTGGTCACTTACTCAGCAACATTGCTTGCTTTAGACTTGCCACCTTACAATGGCTGCCATAACCTGTCATACCTCTAGGACATCAGAGTCAATCCAGATCCTGCCATTTTCTGAGTTTTTCTTCTTTAAATACTTTTTTTTTTTTTTTAAAGAAATAGACTTGTCAACTGCAGGATGGTACATAAACAGTTACCATGATGTCCAACAAATCGATACCTTATACTCCCAAGTTTCCTCCTGGATTAAAATATGCCCCTCTACCCAACTTCCTTGCTTTATGGTTTAGAAACACAAGCTGGAATCAAGATTGCCGGGAGAAATATCAATAACCTCAGATATGCAAATGACACCACCCTTATGGCAGAAAGTAAAGAGGAACTCAAAAGCCTCTTGATGAAAGTGAAAGTGGAGAGTGAAAAAGTTGGCCTAAAGCTCAACATTCAGAAAACAAAGATCATGGCATCTGGTCCCATCACTTCATGGGAAATAGATGGGGAAACAGTGGAAACAGTGTCAACTTTATTATTTTGGGGCTCCAAAATTATTGCAGATGGTGACTGCAGCCATGAAATTAAAAGATGCTTACTCCTTGGAAGGAAAGTTATGACCAACCTAGATAGCATATTCAAAAGCAGAGACATTACTTTGCCAACAAAGGTTCGTCTAGTCAAGGCTATGGTTTTTCCTGTGGTCATGTATGGATGTGAGAGTTGGACTGTGAAGAAGGCTGAGCGCCAAAGAATTGATGCCTTTGAACTGTGGTGTTGGAGAAGACTCTTGAGAGTCCCTTGGACTGCAAGGAGATCCAACCAGTCCATTCTGAAGGAGATCAGCCCTGGGATTTCTTTGGAAGGAATGATGCTAAAGCTGACACTCCAGTACATTGGCCACCTCATGCAAAGAGCTGACTCATTGGAAAAGACTCTGATGCTGGGAGGGATTGGGGGCAGGAGGAGAAGGGGACGACAGAGGATGAGATGGCTGGATGGCATCACTGACTCGATGGACGTGAGTCTGGGTGAACTCCGGGAGTTGGTGATGGACAGGGAGGCCTGGCATGCTGCAATTCATGGGGTTGCGAAGAGTCAGACACGACTGAGTGACTGAACTGAACTGAAAAGAGATGGGGTCATCTGTTACAGGGGCAATTTCCAATGCGAATGTTGGGAAAAATCTCTCGGAGCATTTCTAATCTTGACAAACACTCTCAAGCCAGAGAAACTGCGCGTAGAGGAGCTTATGAATTATTAGTTATCATTAATTCTTTGCTTAATAGCCACCTTTACACAGAAAACATAATCTGGGTTAAATCTTAAGGGCTGAAGACACCTGGGGGGATTAGTCTAATCAGTAAGCAGATGTTCCGTGTGTGTGTGTTAGTCACTCAGTCATGTCTGACTCTTTGCAACCCCATGGACTGTAGCCCACCAGGCTCCTCTGTCCATGGAATTCTCCAGGAAAGAATACTGGAGTGGGTTGCTATGCCCTTCTCCAGGGGATCTTCCTGGCCCAGGGATCAAACCTGGGTCTCCTGCATTGCAGGCAGATTCTTTACCATCTGAGCCACCAGATATTCTATGGCCCCAAACAAATTCCAAGCAATATTATTCATCTGTCAGCCCTTGAAATAGAATGTGGGCTACTCCACCATATCTTTCTTACCTGTAGGGATTAGCAAGGAAAACCTCACTCTCTGACAGTTACCTTCTTGTGAAAAAGAAGTCAGTATCTCCTAATTTTTCACTGTGGCCCTACATGTTTACAGCATGAATGCTTAGAAACTATTAGAGGTGGGTACAGCTGAAAGGGAGTGGGAAATAGGGAGATGTTAGGGAAAGAAATGGGAGACTTTTTTTCAGGAAGAGGAGGATGTAAGATTCTGGTGTTTCAACCTTCTTCTCTCCTGTAGTTATTCCTTTTAAGAAATAGAGCCTACTCTTGCTGTTTAACAGAGCCTTACAAAGTCTCAAGGGTCCTTAGTTAACTAGGCATCTCATCGATAGCATTTCTTCTTAAATTCTGGACTCTTGGAAGCAAAATTATCAGTGTAATATGTTCTGAATTATTATATTAAGTCATGGATCCCATATGGACCAAGTCTCTCTCTCAGGGCTTCTCTCCTACCACACATTTCCCACCTAATCCTTGCTTGCCCACCATGGAAATGTTAGACAATTCATTGCTGGATTCTGTACAAACTCTCTGTGTTTTAGAAGATAGCTCACAACACCTTTACTTACAAAAGCTAAAAAGCTTTTCTTTGTGAGTGAAATAAGTGGCCGTAACATAGACATAAAACCTGTCTTCAAGGAACATCTTCTCATCTCTTATTACATGTTTTTTTGACAAAGTACACTAGCTTTGGGGCCTATCCTTCAGGGTTTCCAATCTTCACCTTTCCTAAATCTTCCAGAATTGTTATCAATGTCAGAAAATCCTCTACAATGCCCTTCCCTTCAATACCTGTCCATCCTTCAGGGTTCACTTGTCTGCCCTCTCTCAACTGCCTTTGGAATCACTTGTCTGCCCTCTCCCAACTGCCTTTGCAATCAAAGAAGACTGATTGCAATTCTAGATTTTAAAGACCTTTTATCTCAGAAGAGTTATAGGATTTAGTTCAGCAATGGGACACATGAACATTCAGTCAAACCCAGTGCTATCTGCATAACTGTGTATTCAGCGAGAGTAGTAATTTTACTTAGAAAAGGAATATGCCTTATGTGTTTAGCACTATGTTTGGTCAATAATAGATTTTCAGGTAGGATAAGTTGAGAGGAGATATTTGCCAGGCTGCAGTCCAAGAAAGAGTCTTCCAATGGTGCTTCTGAATGGATGCTTTAGACTTTATGGAAAGATAAAACCAGCAACTGTCCAGTTTGATTACTAATATGAGTCAAAAATGCTTATAATGTTAAAAAATGTAAGATATGACCTTACAGATTATGAAAGAAAAAGTTAGTCCATCATGTCCGACTCTTTGTGACCCCATGGACATAGCCCACCAGTCTCCTCTGTCCATGGGATTCTCCAAGCAAGAATACTGGAGTGGGTTACCATTCCCTTCTCCAGGGAATCTTCCCAACCCAGGGATTGAACCCCAGTTGAAGGCAGGAGGAGAAGGGGATGACAGAAGATGAGATGTTAGGATGGCATCACCAGCTCAATGGACATGAGTTTGAGCAAGCTCTTGGAGTTGGTGATGGACAGGGAAGCCTGGTGTGCTGCAGTCCATGGGGTCGCAAAGAGTTGGACATGACTTAGCGACTGAACTGAACTCCCACATTGCAGGCAGATTCTTTACTGTCTGAGCCACCAGGGAAGCAGTATTCACTTATAACCTAGGAAGCAAAATTTTAGGCAATGTTCCTAATTCAATGTTAATATATTTTCATTCTCAACATTAAATGTAGGTGAATTAATGCTACACACACACAGACATCAATGAAGAGAACATTAGGACTTAACACTAGGTGAGTGACTCAGAATCATCTCAACAGAAATACCCTAAAGCAAAGAGAAGGAGAATCTGTGGCTCTGTGGGTAGCAGAAAGGGTTAAGCCTTCTGAACCACAGAAAACTGGCCTTAAATCTCAACCATGTGGTCTGGACCATTCACCTAACCTCTCTAAGCCTTCGTTTCTTCAATCATAAAAGTTATGTAATAGTACCTCACACAATCAAATAAGCTTGGAATTCAGGTAAAACAATAAAGTCCCAGGGTTTAAAAGCTGCTGAATATCAATGCAGTCTCTTAACACTGTAACTCAAGTCTTGATGCCCCAATACCAATCTGGTTTCTGCAGAAAAATGACTTACAGATTTCCTCTTCCCAAATATTTCTCAATTCCAGGGTGATGTTCCTCTGTTTACTGATCTGCTCTAATTTTCCATCCCTGCTATAAGGCTCTCAGCTGAGACTCCACAGAACTTAGACTTAGAAAGTGCCCCAAGAAGTCCTGCTTCAAATTGAAGCCTCGTTCCCTTTATCACCGAGGTGCTGGCAGTAGAAACCTCGTGACGAACTTGCCAGTGGAGTGAGAGGCAGTGCAAGGCCAGGGCGCTTGGTGTGCTTGCATCTGAAGGCAGGGGAACCTGATGCATCAGTTAGTTCCATCTTCAAACACACAGTGAGGAGCAAAGTGGCCCCTTGTAGGTTTGTGTGGATTAGAAGAGGGAGGGTAAGGTACCACAGCAAAGTTTGATTGAGGCACTCAGTGATCTAGCTAGCCTCCACATAAATCTTTACCCAAGTCTGTCAGTCTGTCTGCCTAACTACTCATCTATCTTTCTTTCTAAGTCCTTGTACTCCCAGGAGTTTCTTCTATATGAAATAGGTATACACAAAAGACATGTGGATTCTTGTCCACCTGCAATACATGGATGTCAAAATGTTGAGTAAGTACTTGATACATCCTATATACAAAAGAAAGTCAAAAGCAGGAAGTTTGGAGAAGAAAAGAGTAGGTAGGCAATATGAGCACTTCTCCAGAAAACTAAATAGTCCTTTTCTTTTTCTTCCTTGAAATAAACAAAGCTGGAGGAGTTTCACCTCTGAGTATGAAATAGACAGGTTTGCATGTTAATTGGATAACTGGTGTCAGTTTAGTTGTGTCCGACTCTTTGCAACCTCATGGACTGCAGCACACCAGGCTTTCCTGTCCATCACCAACTCCTGGAGCTTGCTCAAAATCATGTCCATTGAGTTAGTGATGCCATCTAACCATCTCATCTTCTGTAGTCCCCTTCTTCTCCTGCCTTCAATCTTTCCCAGCATCAAGGTCTTTTCCAATGAGTCGGCTCTCCACATCAGGTGGTCAAAGTATTGGAGCTTCAGCATCAGTCCTTCCAATGAATATTCAGCACTGATTTCCTTTACCATTGACTGGTTTGATCTCCTCACAGTCTAAGAGACTCTCAAGAGTCTTCTCCAACAGCAGAGTTCAAAAGCATCGATTCTGCTATCAATTCAAATATAAAGACACAGATTAAATCAAATTTTAAACAACTTCAAGATTACTTGTTTTTACCTGCCTAATATTCCTAATTGGTGCTCTTCTACAGACTACATGGAGGTGGCAGCTTGGTAGGCACAGAGAAGCATAGACAAATATCTAGAAAAGGACTTCAAATAAAAAGTGTCTCCATTTTCATAAGAAAATAAAAGGAATTTTAGTGTGAGAAGGCTTAACTTCTTGAAATCACAATCTAATACACTACATTTATAGATGAAGACACTGAGACAGAGAGAGCTTTATATGTGAAACCAAAATATTATTCCTCAGAGTTTTAAGTTGAAGCCTAATTAGTTTAAGGAAGTGTTAAGAGAACTGAATTTATGGTATTTTCTAGACTTTCTAGGCACAGCATATAAAATAATCTCAACTGGTGAATCTTCGGTTTCTACCTAGAATCGACAGGACCAAGACATTGTCAATAATCATTATATACATTGGATCTTATTTTGAGAACGCTGACATTTGCAATTTGTAGGTGGTTTATTTGGGCTTAGAGGCAAACATTTGCACAGCATTGTTTGATTTTACCAGGGACAGAGTAAAGTGTGTTAGAAACAGAGACAAAATAGAAAGCAAGCATTCTTGTCCCGACATTTCACAAACTAAGCTGCAGGGAGGCATGGGCTGGCTTCACCCTTTTGATCAACACATCATTTGTAAGGTGACTCTGCAGCTCTTCCTATCATGAATTGGGTTCTGCCCACCACTGGAGCTGGGTTAGCTTTGCAATTTGGTTTGACCAATAGAATATGGCAAGAGTGACAGCATACCAATTCAGAACCTCGATCTCAGGAAGCCCTGTGATCTCTCTCTCTCTCTCTTAATATAAAAAAGCCCAGTCTAGCTTGGAGGAGGAGAGAACATGAGAGCATAACAAGCCAATCAATTTTCCTAGTCGAGACCCCAAATGTGGGACAGACCAGCTAAGAGTACAAAGCTAGTCGTCTTGTTGACCTATAGCTTAACTCAGATGCATACATGAGCCGTGCCGGACCAGTATGTCCCAGTGGCCTGACCCATAGCCTCATAAGCAATAATGAATGGTTACTATTTGAAGTCAAATCATTTTAGGAATGGTAGTTATCATGCATCATTATTGTGATAATAGACCACTGATACAGAGAGATATGTGTCTGATGGGATTAACTCCATCCATAATACAGTATAGCTCTGACTTCTGCTGAAGTGGATTAGATGTCACTAATTTGACTGTGGGTAAAAATATAAGGATATGAATATAAATATATATATATATATATTTCCTCTAAGTATATGTAGATACACAGACACACACACATATATACTATATATATATATATTTATTTATAACCACATCTCTGTAGATATGTTCAACTTTAAACATATATATTTGCCTATATCTAGATTAATAGACACAAACTGTAAAGTCAGATAAGATGTTTTACACAGAGCTCCTCAACCTGATACATTCATCTTCATGTAATGGTGAATTACTCATTTCTGTCATCAAGGATTTACTAAAGGATCTATTGGTATCATGTCCTGTGTGCTGACATAAACTGGCCCTGGGCAGATTTATTCAGTAGGCTGGGTAACTAGCAATCTTGTGATTTAGCCAAACACAGGTTTTATTTACTCAACCATCTTTTTCTTCCTCTTATTATGGTTCAGGTGGCCCTGCATAAGATTTCTTACATCAGTGATTAGTCCCTGTATCATTTTTATAGGTCTATTTTTAAAAGGTGCTTACTTAAGTGACTGGTAACTAATCACAGTTCTATAATTGACTGAAATGTTGACTCAGTGTAAAATCCAAATTAAATTGAAAAAGAAACCCAAATCCTCATTATAAATTATTCTTTGCAGCTCCACAAACACTCATTTTACAAACAGCGAAAGCATGAAGAGACAAACTTTGCCTTCCTGCAAAAAATATGTTCAACAATTACAGACCAAAATTTATAGCAAAGGAAGGATGTTCCTCTTTCTTTGCAGTGACACTAATAAAAGGAAAGAAATATAAGTACTGCTTAGTGTAGGCTGGGAAATGCCTAAATTTTAAAATTAGAATAGTAGCATTTTATTTCTGGACAAGCTCGACTGATCTTTTTACACAGAGCGACAGACAGGCTTAGGGGGGCATGACCTCATCACAAAGATTTGGGCTTCAAAGGCCGCTCCTCAAACCTCTTGCTGATCACCTGCCCTTCTACCACCCCAAATTAAACATTTAAAAGTTTTGAAGCCGCCTTGCTTTACATTAAACATTTTTCTACCATCCTCCAGTCAATTACCCAGAGGCCAGAAATATCTCTTTCCCCATTCAGCCCATGGCACCTCCACTGTGAAGTGCTCTAAATCCATTAGCGGGGCCCTCTCTGCATGCTACATCATCAGAGGAACAAAGCTGTGATGATGTAGAACAACCCACGTTCATGTATATCACCAGAGTTCTAGCCTCCTGATCAGCCGGCGGGCTTAATAAACATTCCAGATGGCTTGCTCTGCCTGAAGGAAGAATGGATAATCACACTACACTCCCCTCCAAACAATAATAAAATAAGGCCATGGTAGCACAGAAGCCCGAGCCTGCCAAAAACATTGAAAGGACTGCTTAGAACAATAGAATCAAGTGATTGGAAGGCATATCAGTGCCCTCACCCTTTATGAAGGAAGGTGGCCTGCTTTCCTATAAAGCATGCAAAACCAATTGTGTTATGCAACAGCTCTGCTGAAAAAGAAAGAAAAAAAAAAAAAAAAAAAAACCTCTCCATCTAAACCAAATACTTTCTTTTAAAAGAATTTGGTGAAAAGGAAATTTAAAAGCTCAGAAATAAAATAACCTTTGCAGGCCAGAATCCTGAGCTATGCGTACATAGCCTGAGACATACAGCTTTAGGTTATACTTGTAAGTAGGCAGCAGAAGGGGTTTGATCAGTTTTATATTCACTTTAAGGGATTTTGAGTGGGGCATAATTAGAGTGACCAGGGTATTCTGTGGAGAGTCTGTAGAGGCTTAAAAGATGGATTCTTAGGAGGAATTGAGGTGAGTATCCTGGTGCTCAGTGCTGAGGCCAATTCTTACAGCACACATCCCTCCTCTTTTTTGTGTTCTCTCTGAATCCCTCTCTCGTTTTGCATCTTGTGCTCTTTGGATGGATGCTCATCAATTATTGCTCATATGCTTCTTATTGATAACTTATATTCCCTTCTAGTTTAATATTTAATTTTGTTACTGTGTGATTAGAGTGTATTTGGGTTGGAAGTTAAAATCTGCTCACTATTTGTCAAGAAAGGTCTATGCAGAGCACATAGTATTTGGAGGACAGTGAAACTATTCTCTATGAGACTATAATGGTACATACGTATCATAATTGTCAAGACTCAGGGGATATACAACACTAAGAATGAATCCTAATGTACACTATGAACGGGGGTGATAATGATGTCATTGTAGGTTCATTAGTTACAATAAAAATTTCACTCTGGTGGGAAATGCTGATAATGGATGAGGCTACCCATGTTTGGGGACAGGGGGTATTTAGCAAATACCCATCTTCCTAACAGTTTTTCTGTGAACCTAAAACTGCTCTTAAAAGTAGTGCCTATTTTTTTTTTAAAGAAAAGTCTATGTAGGCTTGGTATTTTCTTTATTAATTGAGGGTCTATTAGGGAAAATATGGGCTCCCCTGGTGGCTCAGATAGTAAAGACCCCACCTGCAATGCAGGAGATCTGGGTTTTATTCCTGGGTTAGGAAGATCCCCTGGAGGAGGGCATGGCAACCCTCTCCAGTATTCTTGCCTGGAGAATCCCCATGGACAGAGGAGCCTGGTGGGCTATAGTCCATGGGGCCGCAGAGAGTCGGACATGACTGAGTGATTAAACACAACACAGGGAAAATACACCTAGAAGTCTGAGCAGTATTTTTGACATACAAATTTGCCTCTGCCTATGGTCCAAATGAGATTTTTAAGTTCTGATTAGATGTATCTGCACCTCAGTGTTTATTAAGATTCTTTAAGGATAAGCCAAAATCAAAATATTACTCCCCTGAGGAAAACTATCTGCATATAAGGGTCCATGTTGCTGGTCCCCATTTCTCCTAGTAATGTTTTCCACTGTTCATGATGAGTTGTGGGGTTTTATAGTGATGAGAATAGGGATGAGCCAATGGAGGTTACTATTGTTGATTTTGTCATCTGAAGAGGAACATATCCATTAAGGATCTATAAGGTTTATGAATGTATGCTCAGTCATGTCCAATTCTTTTTGACCTCATGGACTGTGTGGCCTGCCAGGCTCCTTTGTCTGTGGAATTTTCCAGGCAGGAATACTGAGTGAGTTGCCATTTTCTCCTTCAGGGTGTCTTCCCAACCCAGGGATTGAACCCAGGTCCAAGGATTGAACCCATATCTCCTGTGTCTCCTGCATTGGCAGGCAGATTCTTTACACTGAGCCACCTGGGAAGCCCCTATAAGGATTATACCTGTACCTATATAAAATTCATCCTCCTTCTGTGTGGGGTTCCATATCCACAGAGCTGGAAGGTTTGTTGTACTAAGTCATTTTACATAAAGGGCTTGAACATCAGATTTTCATATCCAAGGTGATCATTTAAACCAGCATTTAGACAATTTGTGAAAAATTAGTCAAGTTGGTTTTCAGTTCAGTTCAGTTCAGCCACTCAGTCATGTCCAACTCTTTGTGACCCCATGAATTGCAGCACACCCGGCCTCCCTGTCCATCACCAACTCCCGGAGTTCACTCCCACTCATGTCCATCGAGTCAGTAATGCCATCCAGCCATCTCATCCTCTGTTGTCCCTTCTCTTTCTGCGCCCAAACCCTCCCAGCATCAGGGTCTTTTCCAATGAGTCAACTCTTTGCATGAGGTGGCCAAAGTATTGGAGTTTCAGCTTTAGCATCAGTCCTTCCAATGAACACCCAGGACTGATTTCCTTTAGATTGGACTAACTGGATCTCCTTGCACTCCAAGGGACTCTCAAGAGTCTTCTCCAACACCACAGTTCAAAAGCATCAATTCTTCAGTGCTCAGCCTTCTTCACAGTCCAAATCTCACGTCCATACACGACCACTGGAAAAACCATAGCTTTGACTAGATGGACATTTGTTGGCAAAGTAATGTCTCTGCTTTTCAATATGCTATCTAGGTTGGTCATAACTTTCCTTCTAAGAAGTAAGCGTCTTTTAATTTCATGGCGGCAGTCACCGTCTGCAGTGATTTTGGAGCCCAAAATAATAAAATCTGACACCATTCCCACTATTTCCCATGAAGTGATGGGACCGGATGCCATGATCTTCGTTTTCTGAATGTTGAACTTTAAGCCAACTTTTTCACTCTCCACTTTCACTTTCATCAAAAGGCTCTTTAGTTCCTCTTCACTTTCTGCCATAAGGGTGATGGCATATCTGAGGTTATTGATATTTCTCCCAGCAATCTTGATTCCAGCTTGTGCTTCTTCCAGCCCAGCGTTTCTCATGATGTACTCTGCATAGAAGTTAAATAAGCAGGGTGACAATATACAGCCTTGACATACTCCTTTTCCTATTTGGAACCAGTCTGCTGTTCCATGTCCAGGTCTAACTGTTGCTTCCTGACCTGCATATAGATTTCTCAAGAGGCAGGTCAGGTGTTCTGGTATTCCCATCCCTTTCAAAATTTTCCACAGTGTATTGGGATCTGCACAGTCAAAGGCTTTGGCATAGTCAATAAAGCAGAAATAGATGTTTTTCTGGAACTCTCTTGCTTTTTCCATGATCCAGCGGATGTTGGCAATTTGATCTCTGGTTCCTCTGCCTTTTCTGAAATCAGCTTGAACATCTGGAAGTTCATGGTTCACGTATTGCTGAAGCCTGGCTTGGAGAATTTTGATCATTACTAGCGTGTGAGATGAGTGCAATTGTGTGGTAGTTTGAGCATTCTTTGGCATTGCCTTTCTTTGGGATTGGAATGAAAACTGACCTTTTCCAGTCCCGTGACCACTGCTGAGTTTTCCAAATTGGCTGGCCTATTGAGTGCAGCACTTTCACAGCATCATCTTTCAGGATTTGAAATAGCTCAACTGGAATTCCATCACCTCCACTAGCTTTGTTCATAGTAATGCTTTCTAAGGCCCACTTGACTTCACATTCCAGGATGTCTGGCTCTAGGTGAGTAATCACACCATCATGATTATCTGTGTCATGAAGATCTTTTTTGTACAGTTCTGTGTATTCTTGCCACCTCTTCCTAATATCTTCTGCTTCTGTTAGGTCCATATCATTTCTGTCCTTTATCGAGCCCATGTTTGCATGAAATGTTCCCTTGGTATCTCTAATTTTCTTGAAGAGATCTCTAGTCTTTCCCATTCTATTGGTTTCCTCTATTTCTTTGCATTGATCACTGAGGAAGGCTTTCCTATCTCTCCTTGCTATTCTTTGGAACTCTGCATTCAGATGCTTATATCTTTTCTTTATTCCTTTGGTTTTTGCTTTACTTCTTTTCACAGCTATTTGTAAGGCCTCCTCAGATAGCCATTTTGCTTTTTGCATTTCTTTTCCATGGGGATGGTCTTGATCCCTGTCTCCTGTACAATGTCACGAACCTAAGTCCATAGTTCATCAGGCACTCTATCTATCAGATCTAGGCCCTTAAATCTATTTCTCACTTCCACTGTATAATCATAAGGGATTTGATTTAGGTCATACCTGAATGGTCTAGTGATTTTCCCTACTTTCTTCAATTTCAGTCTGAATTTGGCAATAAGGAGTTCATGATCTGAGCCACAGTCAGCTCCTGGTCTTGTTTTTGTTGACTGTATAGAGCTTCTCCATCTTTGGCTGCAAAGAATATAATCAATCTGATTTCAGTGTTGATCATCCAGTGATGTTCATGTGTAGGGTCTTCTCTTGTGTTGTTGGAAGAGGGTTTTTGTCATTTATTATTCCTTCGATATGAGCTTATTTTATAAAGCTAATGCAAACATTCTGTGAACAGTCCTTTGTCGACAAATTATTTAATGTACCATAGGAGATAAAATGTCAGAGTAGAAGGACTTGAGCTTACCTCCTCTCACAAAATCAGCAAAATCACAGCTAACTGCTAAACAACCATCAACAACA
Organism: Bos javanicus; assembly: GCF_032452875.1. NCBI lineage: Eukaryota > Metazoa > Chordata > Mammalia > Artiodactyla > Bovidae > Bos > Bos javanicus. The sequence continues at coordinate 42,118,521 of NC_083878.1, forward strand.
ACAAAAGATTGGAACCTACCAAAAATGTTATCCTACATCCAAAGACAAATCACAACAAGATGGTAGAGGGATGTTTTCCTGATATAATCAAATCCTATACCTGTTGGGTGGGCTACCTGTAAACTGGAAAATAATTATATTGCAGAAGTTCTCCCACAGGGGTAAGAGTTTGGAGCAACATGTCATGTTTCCTAGCCTAGGAATCAGGCATCAGGAGGACGACCCCCCAGCACATTTGAATTTGAAGGCTACCACAGGTTGAGTGTAGGAGGAGCTTGATAGGACTGGAGAAAACAGAGACTCCACTCTTGGAGGGAGCACACACGGTTTCATGTGCTTTAGGATCCAGGGAAAAGCAGTGACTCCAGAGGAGCCTGAGCCAGAACTGGGGTTGTTAGAGGGTCTCCTCAGGGTTGGCTGTGGCCCATTGCAGGGGCATGGACACTGGTGTCCCTAGGGAATATTCCTTGGTGTGCGCTCTCCTGGAGGCTTCCATTTTGGCACCCATCCAATAGCCTGCAGGCTCCAAGGCTGGAATATCTCAGGCCATACAACCAACAGGTTGAGAACACAGTTCCACCTATCAACAAATAGGCTGCCTAAAGTCTTCCTGAGCCCACAGCTACCTCTAGACACTTGACATGGCCCTGCCCACCAGAGGGACAAGACCAGGTCCACCTAGTAGGCAGGCACCAGTCCCTTCCATCAGGAAGCCTCACCAGACCAACCTCAGCCACTAGGCGGCAGACACTAGAAGCAAGAAGAACTATAATCTTGCAGTCTGTGGAACGGAACCCACAAATACAGAAAATCAGACAAACTGAGACCACATCAAAATATGTTCTAGATGAAGGAACAAGATAACAATTAAGTGAAGTGGAGTTGGGCAATCTGCCTTAGAAAGAATTCAGAATTACAATAGTAAAGATGATCCAAGATCTCAGAAAAAGAATGGCGGTGCAGACTGGGGAAATACAAGAAATGTTTAATAAAGAGATAGAAGACTTAAAAAAAACAAGCAAACATAGATGAACAATACAGTAATGGAAATGAAAAAATACACTAGAAGGAATCAACAGCAGAATAAATGAGGCAGAAGAACATAAAAGTGAGCTGGAAGACAGATTGGTGGAAATCACTACTGTGGAAGAGATAAAGAAAAAAGAAATGAGGGTAGTCTATGGGACCTCTGGAATGAGGCAAAGAATAGAAAAGATCAATGAAACTAATTGATTGATTAATGAAACAATGATTCTTTGAAAAGATACACAAAATTCATAAACCTTTAGTGAGACTCATCAAGAAAAAAAATGTGAGGGCTCAAATCAATAAAATTAGAAATGAAAAATAAGTTATAAGTGACATCACAGGAACACAAAGGATTATGAGCAACTACTATAATCAACTATATGCCAGTAAATTAGACAACCTAGAAATGAAAATTCTTAGAAAGGTACAATCTTCTAAGACAGAACCAGGAAGAAACAGAAAATATCAACAGACCAATCACAAGTACTGAAATTAAAAGTGTGATTTTTAAATGCCCAACAAACAGACGTCTAGGACCAGGTGGCTTCACAGGTAAATGCTATCAAACATTTAGAGAAGAGTTAACACCTATTCTTCTGAAACTATTCTGAAAATTACAGAGGAAGGAACACTCCCAAGCTCATTCTACAAGGCCACCATTGCCCTGATACCAAAACCAGACAAAGATACCACAAAAAAGAAAATCAGAGACCAACATCATTGATGAACATAGAGGCAAAAGTCTTCAACAAAATACTAGCAAAAAAAAAAAAATCCATCAATACATTAAAAGGATTATATACCTTGATCAAGTGGGACTTACCCCAGAGGTGCAAGGATTTTTCAATATCCACAAATCAATCATATGTGATAAACTACATTAAAAAATTTTAGAATGAAAGTCATATGATCATTTCAACAGATGCAGAGAAAGCTTCTGACAAAATTCAACACCATTTATGATAAAAACTCTACAGAAAATGGTCATAGAGGGAAACTACCTCAACATAATAAGGGGCATATATGACAAGTCCACAGCTAACATCATACCCAATTGTGAAAAGCTGAAAGCATCTGTAAGATCAGAGATGAAAAATAAATGTTCATTTTTGCTACTTTTATTCAACATAGTTTTAGAAGTCCTAGTGACAGCAGTCAATCTTAAAGGAAAAACCAGTCAATCCTAAACAATATCAACCCTGAATATTCATTGGAAGGACTGATGCTGAAACTGAAACTCCAATTTTTTGGTGACTTGCTGCAAACAGATGACTCATTGGAAAAGACCCTGCCACTGGGAAAGATTGAGAGAAGAGAAGAAGAGGGCATCAGAGAATGAGATGGCTGGATGGCATCACCAACAAAATGGACATGAGCCTGGGCAAACTCTGGGAGATTCTGAGGGACAGGAAGGCCTGCCATGCTGTGGTCCATGGCATTGCGAAGAGTCAGACATGACTGGGCGACTGAACAGAAACAAGAAGTGACAGCAGAGAAGAGAAAGAAAGGAATCCAAATTTGAAAAGAAGCAATACAAGTGTCACTATTTACAGAAAACTTGATAATATACAATCATAAAGATGCCACCAGAAAACTACTAGAGCTCATCAATAAATGTAGTAAAATTGAAGGATAAAAAAATCAGTATACAGAAATCTCTTACATTTCTATACACAAGCAATAAAAGATAAGAAAGAGAAATTAAGGAAATAGTCCCATTTACCATTGCACCAAATTAATAAAATACCTAGAAATAAACCTACATAAGGAGACAAAAGCCTATATTTTGAAAACTGTAAGACATTGATGAAATAAATCAAAGATGACACAAAGAGATGGAAAAATATATCGTATCCTTGGATTGGAAAAATCAACATGTCAAAATGATGGTACTACCCAAAGCAACCTACAGATTCAATGTAATCCCCATCAAATTACTAATGACATTTTTCACAGAAATAGAACAAATTTTTTTAAAATTTGTATAGGCACACAAAAGACATATTCAAAGTAATTCTGAGAAAATCAAACTAAAAATAAGCCTGCCTGACTTCAGACTGTACTACAAAGCTCCAGTAATCAAGACAGTATGGTGAGTGAGTGAGTGAAAGCTTGGTCATGTCTGACTTTTTGCAATCCCATGGAGTCCATAGGATTCTCTAGGCCAGAATACTGGAGTGGGTAGCCTTTCCCTTCTCCAGGGGATCTTCCCAATCCAGGGATCAAACCCAGATCTCCTGCATTACGGGCAGATTCTTTACCAACTGAGCCACAAGGGAAGCCCAGACAGTATGTACTGGCACAAAAACAAAAGTGTAGAGCAATGAAACAGGATAGAAAGCCCAGAAATAAACCCAGACACCTCCGATCAACTAATCTACGCTAAATGAGGCAGGAATATACAAGGGAGAAAACATAGCCTCTTCAATAAGTTGTGCTGGGAAAACTGGACAGCTACATGTAAAAGAATGAAATTAGCACATTCTTTAACACTATATACAAAAATAAACTCAAAATGAGTTAAAGGACTAAATATAAGTCTGGATACTATAAATCTCTTAGAGGAAAATATAGGCAGAACACTCTTTGATATAAATCTCAGCAACATATTTTTGGATCCATCTCCTAGAGTAATGAAAATAGAAGCAAAAATAAATAAATGGGACCTAATTAAACTTAAAAGCTTTTATGCAGCAAAGAAAACCATAAAGAAGATGAAAAGACAACCCGCAAAATGGGAGAAAATGTAAATTTGCAAACAAAGTGACCAACAAAAGATTAATCTCCAAAATATACAAACAGCCCATATAGCTCAATATAAAAAAGTTTTTTAAATGAGCAGATCTAAATATTAATAGGGGCTTCCCAGGTGGCACTAGTGGTAAAGAACCCACCTGCCAATGCAGGAGACATAAGAGACATGGGTTTGATCCCTGGGGTCTGGAAAATCCCCTGGAGGAGAACATGGCAACCCACTCCAATATTCTTGCCTGGAAAATTCCATGGACAGAGGAACCTGGTGGGTACAGTTCATAGGGTTGCAAAGAGTTGGACATGACTGAAGGGACTTAGCAGCAGCAGCAGCAAATATTAATAGACATTTCTCAGTAGAAGACACAGATGGCCAGAAAACATAGGAAAAGATGCTCAACACCGCTAATTGTTAGAGAAATGTAAATCAAAACTACAGAGGTATCACTGCACACTGGTCAGAGTGGCCATCAGAAAAATGCATACAAACAATAAATACTGAAGAAGATACAGAGAAAAAGGAACCCTCCTACACTGTTGGTGAGAATGGTACAGCCACTATGGAGAATAGTATGCTCCTGTTGCTCAGTCAGTCATGTCCAACTCTTTGTGACCCTATGGACTGTAGCCTAACAAGCTCCTCCATCCCTGGGATTTTTCAGGCAAGAATACTGAACTCGATTGTCATTTCCTTCTCCAGGGGATCTCCCCAACTCAGGTACTGAACCTGCATCTTCTGTGTCTCCTGCACTGGCAGGTAGATTTTTTACCCCTGAGCTACCCAGGAAGCTCCAGAGAACAGTGTAAAGTTTCCTTTAAAAAACTGAAAAACAGAGCTACCATATGATCCAGCAATCCCATTCTTGGGCATAAATTCAGAAAAGATGAAAGCTTCAATTTGAAAAGACACATGAACCCTAGTGTTCATTGTACCACTATTTATAACAGTCAAGACATAGAAACAACCTAAATTTCCATCGACATGGGAATGGATATAGAAGATGTGGTACATATGTACAATAGAGAATTACTCAGCCATAAAAAAAGAATGAAATAATGCCATTTGCAGCAACATGGATAAACCTAGAGATTATTGTACTATGTGAACTTAGTCAGACAGAGAAAGACAGATATCATGTGATATCACTTACATGTGGAATATAAAAGAATGATACAAATGAAGTTATTTACAAAACAGAAACACATTCACAGACTTTGAAAACAAATTTATGGTTACCAAAGGGTAAAGGTGGGAGAGAGGGATAAATTAGGAGTTTAGGATTAACACATGTGTGTGTGCTAAGTCCAGCTCTTTGTGATCCTGTGGACTGTATGTAGCCTGCCAGGCTCCTCTGCCCATGGGATTTCCCAGGCAAGAATAATGGAGTGGGTTACCATTTCCTCCTCCAGGGCATCTTCCCTAACCAGGGATCGAACCCACATCTCCTGTGTCTCCTGCATTGGCAGGTGGATTCTTTACCTCTGAGCCACCTGGGGAAGCCTAGGATTACATGCTATTACACATACACACTACTATATATAAGAGAGTCAAATAGGACCTACAGTATAGCACAGGGAACTCTATTCAATATTCTATAATAACCTTGATGGGAAAAGAATCAGAGAAAAATAGGTATATCTATATATACATATATACATATGTATGTATATGTAACATGTACAGATAGATATGTATATGTATAGATATATATCTATATCTATATGTATAACTGAATCACTTTGCTGTACATCTGAAACTATTAACACAACATTAATCAGCTATACTCCAATATAAAATAAACATTAAAATCAAATTAAAACATATATAAATATACATATACCAAAATGTTAATAAGAGCATTAAAAACAAAAAGAAACTATGTTATACCATGTGTCCTATTAAAATATCAGCTCTCTATTTTGCTTTTAAATACAGAATATTTCAAATCAAATGAGTTAGAAACTTTTTCAAAAGTTAACCTGGCATAAAAATAGATAATAAGAAAAACTATGTTAAAATGAGAAAGAATATAAAATGTATTATTAAACTACAATAATTAAAACAGTATGATCTGGATCATGAACAGAGAAGGAAAACAGTGAAATAAAGTCCATATCAATTTATGACAAAATAAAGCCAGCTTCTCAAATCATAAGGGGGATAGAGGGGTTATTTAATTTGACACAATTTCTAACTTTAAGGGGAAAAATAAAATTGGATGTGCAACCCTCAAGAAAGAACAACAGTAAATAAAAGAATAAAATTATTAGGAGAAAATATAGGAAGGCATTTTCATACATCTGATATTGATAAAACAATTTAAACATGATTACAAGGTCATAGACTATAAAGAATCATTTCAAAGTTTATAAAGACAAAACAAAAACATCTATTTACTTTAAAACATACTATATCAAAGTTGAGAAATGAAATTCAATTGAAACGAAGTATCAACATATACACAGGGTTAATAAGTTCAACTTTGATATAATGTTTTTAAGCACTAAAGACAAAGATCAAAATTACAAGAGAGAATTATGCACAGGAAAAATAAATTTATTCAGAAATTAGATATAAGCCATGTGATACCATGAAATGATGTTCAACTGCCTTAACAATCCAAGAAATACCAGGTAAAAATGAATAGCAAAAATTTCAGGAAATATGACAGATAAGAACACTTTCAAACATAATACTATATAAAGCATACAAAAAATATTTTATATATAAATGTATTATATAAGCATCATATATAGTGAGAAACCTCTAGCCCCCCTTCACCTGTTTAAGATTCTTCTCTGAGAAGAGTGACTATCTTATGAGGAAACATCTATAGATAATGACATTTTGTGGTCCCAGAGTGAAATCACTGGTTTATAACTTTTTCAACTAGAGTAAAATCCACAGGTTGTCTACCAATGTTTTAGAAATCTTTTCTTAAAATGAATGGGTAAGTTAAGATCAATCCTAGATATCTAAGGAAAACTTTAAGCATGAATAAAAGAGACTAAAGCAAATACAGAAAATCTTAGAGAACATAAAGACAATACAGATATTAGAGTGAAACTTGAAAAAAACAAAACTGTAGTTCAAACCTCCTCTGAGATAGAAGATATGGAATCCAAGATTTAATAAACTTCAATGAAGACAAACGTGCTAAGAAAACATAAACTGTTAGAAACTAAATACATGTGAGATGAAAAATTTTTTTAATCAATAAAAGACCTAGAAAGAAAACAAACTTGTTAGAAGAAATTAAAGAAGAAAAGACTAAGACATGAGAACATGCATAAGCAAATCTAAGTAGGCCAAAATCCAAATGAGAGAGGTTTTAGAAAAGAGAAATGTTGGAGTGGAAATTATGAAAACATTAACAAGAAAATATTTCAGAGCTGGTGATTGATCAGAAGTCTCCAGCCTCCAAAGAACGTCCAAAAAACTATCCGTTGAAATCTCATCACACAATGACTTATCATCATGACATTATCGATCAATAAAGATAAAAGAAGATCCTAAAAGCTTTTAGAAAGAAAAATGTGATAGACCAGGAATCAGAATGTCACCTGACATCTAAAAAGCAAGTCTGAAAGCTAGAAACAATGAATTGGAGGAAAACATTTCCCACCAATAAATCTATATTCAAAAAATATTATAAAATGAAGGTATTTCCAGATACCTGAAAAGTCACTCTCCGGATATTATAAAAATACTATACTGTATTTATCATATTATATCATGTGATACATATGTTATACCTAATATAATGTACATATAAGCATACATAATCGGATCAGATCAGTCGCTCAGTCATGTCCAACTCTTTGTGACCCCATGAATCGCAGCATGCCAGGCCTCCCTGTCCATCACCAACTCCCGGAGTTCACCCAGACTCACGTCCATCGAGTCAGTGGTGCCATCCAGCCATCTCATCCTCTGTCATCCCCTTCTCCTCCTGCCCGCAATCCCTCCCAGCATCAGAGTCTTTTCCAAGGAGTAAACTCTTTGCATGAGGTGGCCAAAGTACTGGAGTTTTAGCTTCAGCATCATTCCTTCCAAAGAAATCCCAGGGCTGATCTCCTTCAGAATGGACTGGTTGGATCTCCTTGCAGTCCAAGGGACTCTCAAGAGTCTTCTCCAACACCACAGTTCAAAAGCATCAATTCTTTGGCACTCAGCCTTCTTCACAGTCCAACTCTCATATCCATACATGACAACAGGAAAAACCATAGCCTTGACTAGACGAACCTTTGTTGGCAAAGTAATGTCTCTGCTTTTGAATATGCTATCTAGGTTGGTCATAACTTTTCTTCCAAGGAGTAAGCGTCTTTTAATTTCATGGCTGCAGTCACCATCTGCAGTGATTTTGGAGCCCAGAAAAATAAAGTCTGACACTGTTTCCACTGTTTCCCCATCTATTTCCCATGAAGTGATGGGACCAGATGCCATGATCTTCGTTTTCTGAATGTTGAGCTTTAAGCCAAATTTTTCACTCTCTACTTTCACTTTCATCAAGAGGCTTTTGAGTTCCTCTTCACTTTCTGCCATAAGGGTGGTGTAATCTGCATATCTGAGGTTATTGATATTTCTCCCAGAAATCTTGATTCCAGCTTGTGTTTCTTCCAGTCCAACATTTCTCATGATGTACTCTGCATATAAGTTAAATAAACAGGGTGACAATATATAGCCTTGATGTATTGCTTTTCCTATTTGGAACCAGTCTGTTGTTCCATGTCCAGTTCTAACTGTCGCTTCCTGACCTGCATACAGATTTCTCAAGAGGCAGATCGGGTGTTCTGGTATTCCCATCTCTTTCAGAATTTTCCACAGTTTATTGTGATCCACAGAGTCAAAGGCTTTGGCATAGTCAATAAAGCAGAAATAGATGTTTTTCTGGAACTCTCTTGCTTTTTCCATGATCCAGCAGATGTTGGCAATTTGACCTCTGGTTCCTCTGCCTTTTCTAAAACCAGCTTGAACATCAGGAAGTTCACAGTTCATGTGTTGCTGAAGCGTGGCTTGGAGAATTTTGAGCATTACTTTACTAGCGTTGAGATGAGTGCAATTGTGTGGTAGTTTGAGCATTCTTTGGCATTGCCTTCCTTTGGGATTGGAATGAAAACTGACCTTTTCCAGTCCTGTGGCCACTGCTGAGTTTTCCAAATTGGCTGGCCTATTGAGTGCAGCACTTTCACAGCATGAAATAGCTCAACTGGAATTCCATCACCTCCACTAGCTTTGTTCGTAGTGATGCTTTCTAAGGTCCACTTGACTTCACATTCCAGGATGTCTGGCTCTAGGTGAGTGATCACACCATCATGATTATCTGGGTCGTGAAGATTTTTTTGTACAGTTCTTCTGTGTATTCTTGCCACCTCTTCTTAGTATCTTCTGCTTCTATTAGGTCCATACCATTTCTGTCCTTTATCGAGCCCATCTTTGCATGAAATGTTCCCTTGGCATCTCTAATTTTCTTGAAGAGATCTCTAGTCTTTCCCATTCTGTTGGTTTCCTCTATTTCTTTGCACTGATCGCTGAGGAATGCTTTCTTATCTCTTCTTGCTATTCTTTGGAAATCTGCATTCAGATGCTTATATCTTTCCTTTTCTCCTTTGCTTTTTACTTCTCTTCTTTTCACAGCTATTTGTAAGGCCTCCCCAGACAGCCATTTTGCTTTTTTGCATTTCTTTTCCATGGGGATGGTCTTGATCCCTGTCTCCTGTACAATGTCACGAACCTAAGTCCATAGTTCATCAGGCACTCTATCTATCAGATCTAGGCCCTCAAATCTATTTCTCACTTCCACTGTATAATCATAAGGGATTTAATTTAGGTCATACCTGAATGGTCTAGTGGTTTTCCCTACTTTCTTCAATTTCAGTCTGAATTTGGCAATAAGTTCATGATCTGAGCCACAGTCAGCTCCCGGTCTTGTTTTTGTTAACTATATAGAGCTTCTCCATCTTTGGCTGCAAAGAACATAATCAATCTGATTTCGGTATTGACCATCTGGTGATGTCCATGTGTAGAGTCTTCTCTTGTGTTGTTGAAAGAGGGTGTTTGTTATGACCAGTGCATTTTCTTGGCAAAACCCTATTAGTCTTTGCCCTGCTTCATTCCGTATTCCAAGGCCAAATTTGCCTGTTACTCCATGTGTTTCTTGACTTCCTACTTTTGCCTTCCAGTCCTCTATAATGAAAAGGACATCTTTTTTGGGTGTTAGTTCTAAAAGGTCTTGTAGGTCTTCATAGAACCATTCAACTTCAGCTTCTTCAGTGTTACTGGTTGGGGCATAGACTTGGATTACTGTAATATTGAATGGTTCACCTTGGAAACGAATAGAGATCATTCTGTTGTTTTTGAGATTGCATCCAAGTACTGCATTATGGACTCTTTTGTTGACCATGATGGCTACTCCATTTCTTCTGAGGGATTCCTGTCCCTCAGTAGTAGATATAATGGTCATCTGAGTTAAATTCCCCCATTCCGGTCCATTTGAGTTCGCTGATTCCTAGAATGTCGACATTCACTCTTGTCATCTCTTGTTTGACCACTTCCAGTTTGCCTTGATTCATGGACCTGACATTTCAGGTTCCTATGCAATATTGCTCTTTACAGCATCGGACCTTGCTTCTATCACCAGTCACATCCACAACTGGGTATTGTTTTTGCTTTGGCTCCATCCCTTCATTCTTTCTGGAGTTATTTCTCCACTGATTTCCAGTAGCATACTGCACCTACTGACCTGGGGAGTTCCTCTTTCAGTATCCTATCATTTTGCCTTTTCATACTGTTCATGGGGTTCTCAAGGCAAGAATACTGAAGCGGTTTGCCATTCCCTTCTCCAGTGGACCACATTCTGTCAGATCTCTCCACCTAGACCCGCCCGTCTTGGGTTGCCCCATGGGCATGGCTTAATTTCATTGACTTATACAAGGCTGTGGTCCTAGTGTGATTAGATTGACTAGTTTCCTGTGAGTATGGTTTCAGTGTGTCTGCCCTCTGATGCCCTCTTGCAACACCTACCGTCTTACTTGGTTTTCTCTTACCTTGGGCTTGGGGTATCTCTTCACGGCTGCTCCTTACCTTGGAGGAGAGGTATCTCCTCACCGCCGCCCTTCCTGACCTTCAACGTGGGATAGCTCCTCTAGGCCCTCCTGCGCCAGCACAGCCACTGCTCCTTGGATGTGGGGTTGGTCCTCCTGGCCGCCACCCCTGACCTCGGACTTGGGTAGCTCTTCGCTGTTCCTGCGCCGTTGCAGCCTGGTGCTCTCGGCCACTGCCCCTGACCTCAGACATGGGGTAACTCCTCTTGGCCACTGCCCTTCGGGCATGGGGTCCTCCCAGCTTCTGCCCCTGACCTTGGACCTGGGGTAGCTCCTCTCAGCCACGCTTAGTGCGCAGGTCACAGCCACCCATGCTTAGCTAGTGGTTTTTCCAGTAGTCATGTATGGATGTAAGAGTTGGACCATAAAGAAAGCTGAGTGTCAAAGATTTGATGCGTTTGAACTGTGGTGTTGGAGAGGACTCTTGAGAGCCCCTTGGACTGCAAGAGATCAAACCAGTCAATCCTAAAGGAAATCAACCCTGAACATTCATTGGAAGGACTGATGCTAGGGCTGAAGCTCTAATACTTTGGTCACCTGATGCGAAGAATTGACTCATTGGAGAGGACCCTGATTCTGGGAAAGATTGAGGGCAGGAGGAGAAGGGGACGACAGAGGATGAGATGGTTGGATGGCATCATCGACTCAATGGATATGAGTTTGAGCAAGCTCTAGGAGTTGGTGATGGACAAGGAAGTCTGGGGTGCTGTAGTCCATGGCGTCACAAAGAGTTGGACATTACTGAGCAACTGAACTGATATATATTTATATGATTTTAGAAGAATCCTTCTCAAGGAACTATTGTAGAAGGCACTTCCTCAAATCAAGGGACTTAAGAACAATAGTAGGAAGGCATAGGGTTCAGGAAAGAGGGGGATGCAGAACAAGAGCATAGCAAGGGGAAATACTAAGATGATGGTGAGCAGAAGTTCCAAGATGAAAGTTTTGTAGTGTGTTTGGATAAAAAGTCCAAGAGTGGGACAGAGAAATTCAATTTCTGTCTATTATGGGCTACTTGATTTTAAATAACTCCCATTCGATATAACTAGAGAATATGAAAAAAAAATGTACATGAATGCATCAGTGAGCTGATAATGGGACTAAGACTTGAGAAACAAGTATCTCAAAAGAAGGGGATCTTTGAGAGGTGAGCCCAAACATTCTGTACACAGTTTTTCCCTTTGAAACATTACAGACATTTGATTCTAGGCAAGAGACTGAAAAATCTGTCTATAGTGCCGTTAAATGGCAACCAATCAATTGAGATTTTTGCAATCTTGCAGGACTATGAAGACAAAAGTTGGAAGTCAGTGTTGTCAAGGCAGTCAGCGTTTCAGGGATCAAGCTCCTATTAAAATAAATAAGTAAATAAAGCCAATGCAGAGAAGTGTGTGCCTAATGCTTGATTTCAGATTCCTCCTCAAGGCACTTACCTGTTCTTAAGTTGCCAAGGTCAAGAAGATAAGAAGCCAAACAGAAAACAGTGATAACACAGATGGGTAAGGGGTAGTGATGAGTGTGGTGTCATGATACCACAAGGAGTAGTGAGTAGTGACTAGTAGTAGTAGTAGTAAGGAGTAGTGACAGGTAGGATGATAGCAATGTGGTAACATAAATACCTGGAGATGTGGTTCAGCCAGAAGACTAGAGGTTAGAAGTCAGAGCTCACTATGGTAAGCTCCAAGATATCTGCCATACCATTTCTTCCCTTTCTGATCATACATCCCATTATTTGATAGAGTTAACTGCAGTCCAGCCAGAGAAGATGTCACAAAAGAAAATACACAAAAATAAAGATAAGTAAACCTGAAGACATGTTAGTAGAAATAATAGAAAAGGGTGAAATCAATGGAACAGAAAATCTGAGATAAGCAAGACAATATTAAAAGGCCAAACATAGATGTAACTGGTATCCCAGAAACAGACAAAGTAATAAGATGGAAGAAATACTTAAGGTGGAAGGAGCCCAGCATCTTCACAAAACAAATGAAAGACATCATTCTACAGGGCCAAACATTTCAGCAAACACCAAGCAGGAAATGTGCGCAGATAAACAAAACTTAGCACATCAGAGTCAAAAGCTAAAAATCAGTGATGATAAAATCTTTAAAGTAGTCATTAAAAAAGACACACTATATGTAGGGAAACAATTCCAGGAAACATATGACAGAAGAAATAGAATGACATCTTTAAAGTGCTAAAGGAAAATTTCTCACAACCCAGTAAAGATATACTTTAAAACTGAGAGTTAAAGACATTTTAGACAGATTAAAAACTGAAAGAATTATTGCCAAATGATTTGCATTTTTAAGAAGTGTAATAACTTCAGGTTGAAGAGATATAACCAGGAATAAAAACTGAGACTGCAGGGAGGAACGAAGAGTATCCAAGGGGTCAAAATTTAATATAAAAGACCTTTTAAAATATGCATATATATGTATATATTTATATATATATATAATATATTTGGATATATATAACTTTATACATATTAAATTACCTAGTGGTTCAGCTGGTAAAGAATTACCCTGAAATGCAGGAGACCTGGGTTCAGTCCCTGGGTTGGGCAGATCCCCTGGAGTATGAACAGCTACCCACTCCAGTATTCTGGGCTGGAGAATTCCATGGACTGTTTAGTTCATGGGGTCACAAAGAGTCAGACATGACTCAGTGACTTTCCCATTCACATTCAAATTCTTTAAAGAACTATTGACTAAGCAAAAATAGAAACAGTATATTATGAGGATTTTAGTATATATGGGAGAAGAATGTAGGATAAGGTGGCTGAAATATACACACATTATTGATGTATACTTTATATATGTTTTCTGTAAGTTGCATATGTATATATGTCTTTTACAAATATTTTATATTATATATGAGACAAACATACATATAATTCTATATAATAATATATATGTAATGTCAATATATTTTATATACATATTAAGAGTAGCTTATAGAAGACTAGTAATAGAATATATAAATTGCAAATAATAAATAAGGGGAATAATGAACATAAATTGATCCAATGGAAGACTAGAAAAACAAAAGAAAAGTGTTAAAGGGAAAGAATTAAGATTGTAAAAATAAGTCAAACTATATTCATAATAGTTTGATATAGACTGATTTCATCTATTGAAAGACAGAAGCTATCATCTATTGAAAGAAGCTATCAAATTGAATTTTTAGCAAGTCAAGATATATGCTCTTTTAAGAGTGACTTCTAAGGCAAAATAGTGCAGAAAGGCACATAATGAAAATATACAAGAAGATATACTAAATATAGCCAGTCAAAGAATTATTAAGTATATCATATATTTTAAAATCTGATACAGAAATTCAGACAATTTCACAAGATAAATTCCTAACAAAACAAAAACTGAGGCCAAACCCCACATTAATTAATTAAATCTGAAAGAGGTATTGCAAGGAGAAATTCATATATCCACAGAATTTGAGATTTTAATAGAACACAATTATCAACTAATAGATTGAGGAGAAAAAAAATGTTAGAAATGTTTAACACGTAAAAAACCACAAGATATTTTAAAATAAATATATATTATACAGAATTTTCCCAATAGTGCCAAAACTTAGACTCTACAATAAAAATAAAGACCAGCATGTGTTTGGAGAGGTAAGAGTGTAGAGACCCTTTCCTTAATAATGAATGGAATAAAAAGAATCATCATATTAAAAATTATAAAATACTTACAATTAATTAGAATAATTTTACTATGTAAGAAACATAGTATCTAGTAAAGTGGTCCTTAGAAAGAAAATTATAGTCTTAATATTATTGTGGCTCAGAGGTAAAGAATCCACCTGCCAAGAGCAGGAGATGTGAGTTTGATCCCTGGGTTGGGAAGATCTCCTGGAGGAGGGTGTGACAACCCACTCCAGTATTCTTGCCTGGGAAATCCCATTGACAAAGGAACCTGGCCACAGTCCATGGGGTCACAAAAGAGTTCAACACAACTGAGCAGCTAAACATCAACAGCAACAAAAATAAGAAGAGCATATGACCACTCCCTATGATTGATATATTGGGCTGATCTCTTAACAAAAGATTTCAGATTCTTTGTTGGGAGGAACCTGCTCATTTGCTTGCTTCCATGTTTCCATCTTTCTCTTTTGCCTTTGACAAGGTTAGGCAACATTTAGACAACAGTTGTCTCAAGATGGTGTGATCACTGACCTAGAGCCAGACATCCTGGAATGTGAAGTCAAGTGGGCCTTAGAAAGCATCACTACAAAAAAAAGCTAGTGGGGTGATGGAATTCCAGTTGAGCTATTCCAAATCCTGAAAGATGATGCTGTGAAAGTGCTGCGCTCAATAGGCCAGCCAATTTGGAAAACTCAGCAGTGGCCACAGGACTGGAAAAGGTCAGTTTTCATTCCAATCCCAAAGAAAGGCAATACCAAAGAATGCTCAAACTACTGCACAATTGCACTCATCTCACATGCTAGTAAAGTAACGCTCAAAATTCTCCAAGCCAGGCTTCAGCAATACATGAACCGTGAACTTCCTGATGTTCAAGCTGGTTTTAGAAAAGGCAGAGGAACCAGAGATCAAATTGCCAACATCCGCTGGATCATGGAAAAAGCAAGAGAGTTCCAGAAAAACATTTATTTCTGCTTTATTGACTATGCCAAAGCCTTTGACTGTGTGGATCACAATAAACTGTGGAAAATTCTGAAAGAGATGGGAATACCAGAACACCTGACCTGCTTCTTGAGAAATCTGTATGCAGGTCAGAAAGCAACAGTTAGACCTGGACATGGAACAACAGACTGGTTCCAAATAGGAAAAGGAGTACATCAAGGTTGTATATTGTCACCCTGTTTATTTAACTTATATGCAGAGTACATCATGAGAAATGCTGGACTGGAAGAAACACAAGCTGGAATCAAGATTTCTGGGAGAAATATCAATAACCTCAGATATGCAGATGACACTACCCTTATGGCAGAAAGTGAAGAGGAACTAAAAAGCCTCTTGATGAAGGTAAAAGTGGAGAGTGAAAAAATTGGCTTAAAGCTCAACATTCAGAAAACGAAGATCATGGCATCTGGTCCCATCACTTCATGGGAAATAGATGGGGAAATAGTGGAAACAGTGCCAGACTTTATTTTTCTGGGCTCCAAAATCACTGCAGATGGTGACTGCAGCCATGAAATTAAAAGACACTTACTCCTTGGAAGGAAAGTTATGACCAACCTAGATAGCATATTCAAAAGCAGAGACATTACTTTGCCAACAAAGGTTCGTCTAGTCAAGGCTATGGTTTTTCCTGTTGTCATGTATGGGATGTGAGAGTTGGACTGTGAAGAAGGCTGAGTGCCAAAGAATTGATGCTTTTGAACTGTGGTGTTGGAGAAGACTCTTTGAGAGTCCCTTGGACTGCAAGGAGATCCAACCAGTCCATTCTGAAGGAGATCAGCCCTGGGATTTCTTTGGAAGGAATGATGCTGAAGCTGAAACTCCAGTACTTTGGCCACCTCATGCGAAGAGTTGACTCATTGGAAAAGACTCTGATGCTGGGAGGGATTGGGGGCAGGAGGAGAAGGGGACGACAGAGGATGAGATGGCTGGATGGCATCACTGACTCGGTGGACGTGAGTCTGAGTGAACTCCAGGAGTTGGTGATGGACAGGGAGGCCTGGGGTGCTGTGATTCATGGGGTCGCAAAGAGTCGAACACGACTGAGTGACTGATCTGATCTGTCTTTTTTAAAATTATTATATTTTCCACTTTTGAGATATGTGGCTGAAACTTTTTGCTTTCAGTGGCTCTGTTGATTAAAAGATGTGTGAAGAAGAAAAACTGTAGTGAATCTCAGAACAAACAAGACTCAGTGGGAAATGAACCAATACATACCATGAGAATTCTCAGGGGACAACAGAGACAGAGGGGGTTTCTAGGACAAGTTCAGGTGAGGGAGAAAGCTGCCAACCCTCCTCTGTGGAAGACACTGTTGTGAGCCATCAAAGAGTGCCCTGACAGAGAAAGTTTGCATTTCATTGCAGTTGGGCACATTGAAGAGATCTAACTTCACTTTGCAGAATGTGAATCTTGAATTTCTATTTCCTTCTTTTCATCCCAGATTTCTTTTTGATATTTTTTCCCTTCTTCAAGAAATCCACAGCAAAAAAAAAAAAAAGAAAAATGAATATGGTGAAAAAAGTTTCCAAAGCAATTGCTTCAGAAATTCTTTTCTTATGGTGGACCAATATTTTATTTTTTTATAGTTTTTGTTTAATTAGGTTTTAAATCTTTACTTTCTTAATTACATTTTTTTTTTTTGGTATTAGCACCTAAATATACTTCTGTTCGGAGCACAAACATACAGTGATAACAATTAGCAGAATAATTACACTCTTTCTGTCAGTGTAACCTCGTGGCACAGAAAGTATTACAAATCCATTTTAAAACATATTAAATGTTCATATTAATGAGGATAATAGAGAACAAGTACCAGCAAACTAAATATTGTTAATGATTTTGAGCTATTAAATTCATTACCATTTTCTTTCATAATAAAGTGGTTACTTGCTAATTAGACCTTTTTTAACTCATCATTATTGAATTCATTACATTGTGTGCAGTTAACCCTTGGAGGTCTGTGGGTGTGTATGCACAATTAAAATCACTTTAATAGTATATTAAGGCAATATGTGAAGTTCTTATAGTTTTTCTAACTGTCATTCCATATACTTTCCTTATGTACATTTTCTTGGCAGGATATGCCTGGCAGCTTCATAGCTGTCACTGCACTTTCACCAACATATAATACAGAAGCAGCCAGAATTCATTAGAATTATTACCATTAGTATTTAAAATAAAAGTACATCCCACTTGCTTCATTATAAAAATTAGATGTACAAAGAATACACGAGACCAATAATTAGGCAATAATTTAAAATAGTTTTAGCATAGCTTACTCCAGTACTTTGGCCACCTCATGCGAAGAGTTGACTCATTGGAAAAGACTCTGATGCTGGGAGGGATTGGGGGCAGGAGGAGAAGGGGACAACAGAGGATGAGATGGCTGGATGGCATCACTGACTTGATGGACGTGAGTCTGAGTGAACTCCAGGAGTTGGTGATGGACAGGGAGGCCTGGCATGCTGCGATTCATGGGGTCACAAAGAGTCGGACATGACTGAGCAACTGAACTGACTGACTGACTGATGAGGTAAAGACCACAAAGCAATTTTCTCCCAATCTAAAGTCAACTAAAAATTAATATTGATCTGGGGAGAATTGTAATCTCAGAAGTTTAGAACTTATATTTCTGTCTAAAGATGATTCTACTGCTCTTTTGCATATTACTCTTGTACAGTACGAAAGATATATATATATATATTGTGTGTATATATATATATATATATATATATATATATGCACACATGTATAAATACCATGCTATGCTATGCTATGCTATGCTATGTTAAGTCACTTCAGTTGTGTCCGACTCTGTGCGACCCCATAGACAGCAGCCCACCAGGCTTCCCCGTCCCTGGGATTCTCCAGGCAAGAACACTGGAGTGGGTTGCCATTTCCTTCTCCAATGCATGAAAGTGAAAAGTGAAAGGGAAGTCACTTAGTCTTGTCCGACTCTTGGCGACCCCATGGATTGCAGCCTAACAGGCTTCTCTGTCCATGGGATTTTCCAAGCAAGAGTACTGGAGTGGGGTGCCATTGCCTTCTCCGGTAAATACCATATATATTTATACACATACACGCACACATAAAAGATAAAGAATATACATACATATAATATCATAAGTATGATATACATATAAACATTGTATATACATACAGATGCATGCATACACACACACATACCCTCATCCAACTGTTAACTTCCTAGATGTGGTCATATTGACCCAGCTGCCTGAACTCTTTTATTGGTTTCTCTTGTGACTAAACATGCATATTTTGTCCTGGCTGCTAGCCTAAGGAGGACAAGTATAATCAAGGAACAAAATTTTTTTGTCTGTATATGCACTCAATGAAAGTCACTCAGTTGTGTCAGACTATTTGAGACCCCATGGACTATACAGTCTATGGAATTCTTTAGGCCAGAATACTGGAGTGGGTAGCTTTTCCCTTCTCCAGGGGATCTTCCCAACCCAGGGATTGAACCCAGGTCTCCCACATTGCAGGCGGATTCTTTACCAGCTGAGCTACAAGGGGAGCCCAAGAATACTGGAAAGAATCCGCTTGCAATGCAGAAGACCCCAGTTTGGTTCCTGGGTCAGGAAGATCCACTGAAGAAGGGAAAGGCTACCCACTTCAGTATTCTGGCCTACAGAATTCCATGGATTGTATAGTCCATAGGATGGCAAAGAGTCAGACACGACTGAATGACTTTCACTCATGCACTCAGTGCTAAAATCTAAACTGTTATCCTCAGTACCAATAAACTCAGTCTGAAAACAAAAGTTCTGTTGGGTGGACAGGTGTACGAATGAGGTAGATACTTAGTAACAGATTAACTTGTGTGTGTGTGTGTAACACAGATGAGCAAGGTGTAGTAATGAGTGTGGTTGTTGGGGTGAGTGACACTGGCAGTGTGGTAACACACATTTTGAGACATGGGTCAACCAACAGACTAGCAGTCAGGTGACAGAGCTCACTCTGGTAGCTTGTCTCTAGGATGACTGCCATCAGTTCCTTTGCTCACTAAACATACAGGCCACTCATTCACTGGAAAGGGGAGTTTACTCCTCCCCTTTCCTTGACTCTGGGCTGGGATTTATAGTTTGCTTGACCAACAGAATGCAGCAGATATGTGGTTCTAGGACTCCAAATCTAGGTCACAAGAAGCTTCTGTTTCCCCTTCAGCTTTTGTATTATACGTATTATATGGTGAAAAATGTTTCCAAAGCAACTGCCCAAAAAAGAGAAGTCTGACTACCTTTAGACTACGATCTGTAAGAAGATCTCAGGTCTCAATTTGAGGAGGTTCCTGGGAGAGATCAATGACAAATCAGCCTTAAACTCTTCCAGCCACCTCAGCAGCGCTGGTGCTGAGTGGAGAAGCCTTTGGATTACTCCATCCTCAGTTGCTGTCTGACTGAAACCATATGGAAGGCCCCCAAGTGAGAACCCCAGAGCTATGAGATAATAGTAAGTTGTTGCTTTAAGTCATGAAACAATAGATGACACAGCAATAACCACAGCATCACCCACTGTCCAGGTGGGTACTTCAAGCAAGTTATTCTGTGAATATCTCATTTTCTTTTTCTCCTTTTGAAAATTTAAACAACAACAACAGTGTCCAGAACCACCGGAATTCCACAACTCCACTGGAAAACAACTGAAATGTAATACGGTATGATTAGACCCTGGAGCATTTCATTCTATGTGAATGGTGCCTTCTGAAGTCACAAAACACAATAGTCCTATCATGTCTGATATTTTTACAGAGCTGTACTTTTAACAGATAACTTTATCCTTGCATTTCATTTCCTTTCATGACAAGCACTGGGAGTACTTGGGATAGAAAACAGAGGTCAAAATGGACTAGTGATTTGCTCAAAGTCACGTAGCTGGTAAGTTTCAGAGTTCAGACATAGACCAAGATCCAAAACACTTTGGCCTGCATAGCCTCGAAAGCCTGCCTGGAGTGAATTTCAGAGTTTTCTGTAAATCTCAGTGTGGTACACCTTCCTTTCCCAGCTCTGTTCTTAAATCAATAGTTGATTGATCTTGGATAGTCTCTTAATCACATTTCACTTTCTATATCCCTATCATTAAAAAAAGGGCAGGTAATATCTTTCTCAAAACCAATGAAATAAAAGCACACTATATATTTTAAGCCATTATTACAAAGGTTGGATGATGCTACCAAGTAGCCTCTTAAGCGCTGGAGTAAATCAGAGAAGGAGACATTAGCATAAGGGATAGTCACATATCTTCATCTTGGGTTAAGTGAGCAAATACTTAAACAAGGCCTGATTTCAGAGGAAGTCTTGCATGACAGCTAAACACACGCATGTCCACACACAGATATACACCATCACCACCACTACCACCGTCATTTCTACAAATTACTGAAACTAAAATGAGTAATCAAAACTACAGTGAAGTATCACCTCACACTGGTCAGAATGGCCTATGTCAAAAAATCTACAAACAATAAATGCTGGAGAGGTTGTGAAGAAAAGAACCCTCTACACTTTTGGTGGGAATGTAAATTGGTACAGCCACTATGAAGAACAGAATGGTGGTTCCTTAAAAATCTAAAAATAGAGTTACCATACGATCCAGCTATCCCAATCCTGGACATCTATCTGGAGAAAACCATAATTTGAAAAGATACAAGCACTCCTCCAATATTCATTGCAGCACTATTTACAATAGCCAGAACATGGAAGCAACTTGAATGTCTATCAACAGAGGAATGGATAAAATAGACATGGGTACATATTTAATGGAGTATTACTCAGCCATTAAAAAAGAACAAAGTAATGCCATTTGTAGAAACATGGATGGACCTAGTGATTGAATTAAATCAGAGATAATTAATAAGTTAAAAACAAATATCATATGATATCACTTCTATTTGTTATCTAAAATATGGTACAAATGGAGGAATCAACCTACCTGACTTCAGGCTCTACTACAAAGCCACAGTTATCAAGACAGTATGGTACTGGCACAAAGACAGAAATATAGATCAATGGAACAAAATAGAAAGCCCAGAGATAAATCCACGCACATATGGACACCTTATCTTTGACAAGGGAGGCAAGAATATACAATGGATGAAAGACAATCTCTTTAACAAGTGGTGCTGGGAAATCTGGTCAACCACTTGTAAAAGAATAAAACTAGAACACTTTCTAACACCATACACAAAAATAAACTCAAAATGGATTAAAGATCTCAATGTAACACCAGAAACTATAAAACTCCTAGAGGAGAACATAGGCAAAACACTCTCCAACATACATCACAGCAGGATCCTCTATGACCCACCTCCCAGAATATTGGAAATAAAAGCAAAAATAAACAAATGGGACCTAATTAACCTTAAAAGCTTCTGCACATCAAAGGAAACTATCAGCAAGGTGAAAAGACAGCCTTCAGAATGGGAGAAAATAATAGCAAATGAAGCAACTGACAAACGACTAATCTCAAAAATATACAAGCAACTCCTACAGCTCAACTCCAGAAAAATAAATGACCCAATCAAAAAATGGGCCAAAGAACTTAATAGACATTTCTCCAAAGAAGACATACAGATGGCTAACAAACACATGAAAAGATGCTCAACATCACTCATTATCAGAGAAATGCAAATCAAAACCATTTCACACCAGTCAGAATGGCTGCGATCCAAAAGTCTACAAATAATAAATGCTGGAGAGGGTGTGGAGAAAAGGGAACCCTCTTACACTGTTGGTGGGAATGCAAACTAGTACAGCCACTATGGAGAACAGTGTGGAGATTCCTTAAAAAACTGGAAATAGAACTGCCTTATGATCCAGCAATCCCACTGCTGGGCATACACACTGAGGAAACCAGAAGGGAAAGAGACACGTGTACCCCAATGTTCATCGCAGCACTGTTTATAACAGCCAGGACATGGAAGCAACCTAGATGTCCATCAGCAGATGAATGGATAAGAAAGCAGTGGTACATATACACAATGGAGTATTACTCAGCCATTAAAAAGAATACATTTGAATCAGTCCTAATGAGGTGGATGAAACTGGAGCCTATTATACAGAGTGAAGTAAGCCAGAAGGAAAAACACCAATACAGCATACTAACACATATATATGGAATTTAGAAAGATGGTAACAATAACCCTGTGTACGAGACAGCAAAAGAGACACTGATGTATAGAACAGTCTTATGGACTCTGTGGGAAAGGGAGAGGGTGGGAAGATTTGGGAGAATGGCATTGAAACATGTAAAATATCATGTATGAAACGAGATGCCAGTCTAGGTTTGATGCACGATACTGGATGCTTGGGGCTAGAGCACTGAGACGACCCAGAGGGATGGTATGGGGAGGGAGGAGGGAGGAGGATTCAGGATGGGGAACACATGTATACCTGTGGTGGATTCATTTTGATATTTGGCAAAACTAATACAATTATGTAAAGTTTAAAAATAAAATAAAATTTAAATAAATAAATAAATAATAAAGTTAAAAAAAATGCACTTATCTACACAACAGAAATAGAGTCACAGATATAGAAAATAAATAGGGGAAAGAGCCAGAGAGGGATAAATTAGGAGATTGGGATTGAGATATACACACTGCTAATGGGAATACTCTAATATGGGAAAGGAATCCAAAAAGGAGTAGATATATGAGATATATGTTTATGTATAACTGATTCACTTTGCTATACAGCAGAAACTAACAACACTGTAAATCAAATATACTCTAATAAAAATTAAATGAGTAATATCTTTTCTCATGTTTCATCACAGTAGACACTGTGTCCATCTTGTTGATCAGTTGTATTTGTTAAACAGTTTATGACACTAGGACATGCTATGTCTCTTTTGAATAATACAACAATGTACAAGAATGACTGATTAGAGGAAAGTATACATTTTTTATTCTGCACACTAAGAACAAATAAGTAAAAATACACTTTAGTACAGTCTTACCTTCTTCTTCCAAGAATATGTACTTTTTATTGAAGCACAACTATATAAACAATATATACCTGCTGAGAAGAATACATCCCTCTCAAAAATATTCCTTTTCATTAAAAAGAAATCCAGTGGGTGGAAACCCCAAGACTGATATATATTCTCTTGCTTATACACGTTTAGCAAAAAATATTGTTGCATACTCTCTCCATGTTTATGATGCTTGGAAAGTTAAGTGTCGATACAATTAATAGCAGACAGAGAATAGAGGCTGTTTTTTCTTTCTTAAAGAACTGAAGCACAGAAAATATGAAAGTAAAGAAAGACTTGGATTTTGCAAATCAATATACTGAAAGAATGTAGGTCAGGTTGCTAGTCTTCTGAACGTGCTAAATGCCTCTCAAAATTACTTTTTAAAGGATCTGGGGCATGAGTTCTGTCCCTCTGTGGCTGCCCTGATAAAAGGTTATCAACTCTGAATCAAGATGGCTGACTGAACAAACGACTTTCTTCTCCTCCCTCCTCAAATCCCACTGAAATGACAGAAGAAATATAAAAATAAATCTATATCAGTTCGAGGAAGCCCACTGGGGGGTCCTAGACGAATGATCAGTTAGGAAATCTGGAAGATTTTTAGCAGAAGGAAACGGATAGGCCACAAAAGCCCCTAGAAAAGGGAATATGCACCATCCACTGACAAAAAGGCTCCAATAAGGAGTTTTTTCCAGTTTTATCCCCAGCAAAATTTGAGATTGGAAGTTAGAATATGGGGCAAATTGGTAACTTACTACAGAGCAGGTAGCTATTCTTAAAGTGTCTGACTTCAGCACTTGTTCTTAGTTAAGACTTTGGGTGCAATCTTTTAAAGTTAGATTTTCTTGCACAGGAAAAGGGTTATTGGGGACCTCAGCTCAGTTACTTAATAGGTAGTGCCATTAATGAGGTCAAGACTTTGAGTTATGAACCTAGTCATAACTAGGTTATTTTTCATTCATTAAATAATTTGGCATGTGCCAGATATTGTGCATAAATTCATGGTCCAAAATATTTTCCTAATCTCTAAGAATTGACCCAAATTATGTTTCAAGTTCCAACTGCACTCTTCGTGTATGATGTTCACCATGGGAGTGAGAATGGTGTGGCTCTGATTGGAATACATGAGACCCACATCATCTTAAAGAACAGAGTGTCATTATGCAGAAAGTCAGCTGGTACAAACAGAACCGGAGTCATGTATTTTTATGATCTTTGTTCAAAGAGTTAACAAGTCAGTTTTCAAAACATACATTTTAACTAGCTCAAGATTTCTGAGACAACATCAACAATGAAGAGAATGATATGGTAGGGTGGGACTAGGGGGTCTGCTGTCTAGTCGATCAATACATATATCAAGAATAAATTTATCTCAGACATATACACACATACGCACGCCTGCACCCACACACACATAACCAGGTGTCTCTTCATTAAATGCATAAATCTGCATTGGATTAAGAGCATTTCCATCCTATGGCAAGTTCAGATCTCATATCATAAAAACAATAGGGTTGACTTTATTAAAACTAACAGCAAAAAATCAACAATAAAGTCATCCTTATCAAAAGTTATAATTTGGGTAAATTTAACTCTTATTTCAGTCATAACAATCTCTTTGAACATTACATATTTGGAGTATGTCTTTAGATTCACTGCCAGAGCCCAGGGTGTTCTATTTAAACATTCTCAACAGTAACACATTTTTCCTTTTTAGAGTGAATTTGATTCCTGGATATAGCAAAACATCATTTGGTAAAAAGTCTGGTGAATAATATTGTTAGTTAAGCTGGGAATAATATTTTTGGTAAAAAGTGAGACAGGTTTTACATGTGGCTTAAAAAATGATTCTAGAGGAAATGTTATTGCTGGTAACCAACCTCTCCATCATGACTGCTGATACTCTAGACCTGTCTTTTTTTTAATTTTATTTTTAAATTCTTTATTTTAATTGGAGGTTAATTACTGTACAATACTGTAGTGGTTTTTGCCATACTTTGACATGAATCAGCCATGGGTGTACATGTGTTCCCCATCCTGAACCCCCCTCCCACCTCCCTCCCCATCTCATCCTTCAGTTTCCATTCACAATCTATGGTAGAGAGTTGAGGAACTCTCAGATGGATCAGAGGACACAGTAATAAAGATGCCTTCATAATCAGAAGCTGGAAGGACTGTGTGACATTATTTTTCTATTACAGAATTATATGTATTCAGGACTTTTATGAATCCTGTCTTATAGCTATATGATATTAAAACAAAATCAAGGAACTTAAATCCCAGGGTCTCCCACTTCCAATCTCCCAATAGTGTTTGTGAAGAAGATTCAATCTTTCCAATGTTTTATCATAAATTCAGGACTTAATCACTCTTTTTCTTTCTCTCTCAATATCATTCTCTTTGAATGTGTCTCTCCCCCCCTTTCCCATCCAAACCATCTCTCTCTTTCACACACACATACGAACAGATAAAAACAAAAATACCTCATAGATATGCACACATTTCTACCAATTGTCTTTTTTTTTTTTTCATTTTACTTGTTACTCACAAAGACATAAAGTTAGTTTTCTTTTATTCCTACTGGCCATTTCAGGGTTAATTTGCCTCTTTTAAATTTAATTTCTCATTTGAAGATGTTTAATGTGGACTTTTCTTTAAAACCACAGTTTTTCCATTAGTCATTGTATTCCAAAAAGTCTGGGGAAGCAAGTCATCTCCCTTTACAAGATAAAGGAATAGAAATAGTGTGTTTCAGCTTGGTTTTGTTTATCCTAAATATTTTTGTCTATAAGAACCTGTGAATCAAGTTCAAAATCTTTTGTTTGTATGTTTCCAAAGATTTATCCAAGTGCGCATGTTCATATTTTTGTGTTTGTTTTGCTTCATGATAAAATCTTCGGGCGGTAGGTGGCAGGGATCCTGGCAGATAATACAGGATTTTGATGCTTATTCTTGGTGTTCTTATAGCCTTTCTGAACTTCTCTAAATTCCTTCATCCTTTTAAAAACTGAAACACTCCCTTTGAAAACACTGCCTATATAAGAATGGTGCTATCTTTCTAAGAGACCCTGTTCAAGAAAGTTCCTCTCTTTTAGGATCTTTTGTATAAAAGTTCTATAAAGCAAGCAATGCAGCTTCCCACTAGCTGTAGCAGAAACCTACAAACATTGTAAAGCAAATATCCTCCAATTAAGAAAAGACAAACAAAAAATTAAGCATACGCATTTAAATATAAATTATAGAATGAACACATCCAAGTTATTTACTATGGTAGACAACAGTTTTAGATTTGTACACTTGGTATATTATTTGAAACATTTAAATAAGCAGGTATTACTTCCCTAATAAAAAAGTAATTCTTCGTTGAAAAAAAGAGAAGACAAAGACCAAGGGGAAAAATAAGGGGTACAGGGTAGATGATGTTCACCTGGCTACAGATACCAAGCTTTCCAAGAGCTATTGCCAAGGGTTTGTCTTTGAGACAAGAGCATACTTGTGTAAATCTGGTTACACATTCCTAGTGGGGGTGGGAATTATGCTGGCAATTCCTTCTGTGCAACATTAGAAACATAGCCTATTACCTCCTGACTTCCCAATTCCTAGTTCTTTTATTCCTAACGAATGATTCATGTATTAATAATGGTAAAAATAATAGCTTGCAATTATAGTATGCTCTTTTTCTCTCCAGGGTGCTCAGTGGACATTAAGTACATAATCATTTTTTCATTCAGACTGTCCTGGGGTGTGGTGGGGAGGCTTACTACTGGGAATCCTAGCTTTATATTGTCCTTTTTCTGAAAACATACATTTTTGTGCAAATGCCAATTTTTGCATCTTTAGGAGAAAGCTAAGATGGTTCTTTTCAAGATACCAGAAAGCTGTGGCAATGCACGTTGTTTAAGACCATTAGCTCATTACATTTTTAGGTTAGCAGGAGTATGGGACTGATCTGTTAACTCCCAATGCTAGCTGGTCCTCTGCCTAACATGAAGAGTACCTTAAGCTTCAGTTCCAGGCCCTATTTCCTCCCTGTCTACACTCTGTGTTTTGATGATGTCATATAATATGAAAGCTTTACATGTAGTCTCTAGGCTGATTCTGTTTAGTTCAGTCACTCAGTCATGTCTGACTTTCTGTGACCCCTTGGACTGCAGCACACCTGGCTCCCCTGTTCATTGCCAACTCTCAGAGCTTACTCAGACTCATGTTCATTGAGTCTCATCCATGTTCATTGAGTCTCATCCAACCATCTCATCCTCTGTCGTCCCCTTCTCCTCCTGCCTTCAATCTTCCCCAGCACCAGGGTCTTTTTCAATGAGTTAGTTCTTGGCATCAGGTGGTCAAAGTTTTGGAGTTTCAGCTTCATCCCCAAATTAACATTCTATAGTTCAATTTTTCTGTGGACTCAAATATCCAGCTTTCTGAATCACATCTCTTCTTGGCTATGTGTATGTAGGGCATCTCTCAACTTACCTGGTTAATTCCACACTCCCACCCCTGTATCTCCATACCAATCCTTCATTTGTTCCTCCCCCAGTCTTCCTCATCCTAGGAAAAGGTACTAACATCTGCTTAAACTTAGGCATCTCCTTACTCTTCCTTCTCCTCACTTGCCCTTCATTTTCTCCCTCACAAGTTCTATCAGGTCTACTTCTAGCCTTCCACTAGATTACAATGATCTCTTTTTCTTTTAATTGACTACTCCCTTCTACAGAATGGGATCCTAGTAACTATCTATCTATCTATCTATCTATCTATCTATCTATATACACATACACACACACTTCAATACCTTACTCATAGCCTAGTGGTTCTGGAATGGTCACCTGATCTAATTTGAGTCAGACTCTCTTTCCCTGAAATTTGGAATTGGAACTGATGGAAACCTAGTTTCTGGATCTGGCTAGAATTGAAGGAGCATAAATTCTCAAACTTTGGAGCTGTTCCTCCCTAATAGCAACAGAGACTGTCAGTTTATATACCAAGAGAGTGAAAGTCAGATATGCAGACAGAAACAGAAGTGAGCCCTTGAAGAAAAACGAGGACTGCCTACTTTTCTGAAGACTATTCAGTTTTTTCTTAAAATACCCTAGATGCCTAGAAGCCTTTCATTTCCTAGAGATACTCCAGAACCCAGTAATCCAATATTCTTCCAACAAATTTCTCTTCTCTAATTTGTTTTCTACAACCAACAAAGAAAAAATGTACACACATATGATTTATACACACTTATAAAAATACAACATCAGAGAATTTATCCTATTTTTCTTATAAATAAGTGATATAATTCACTCTTCTTGCCTGAGTACTTTAAATCAATAAATACTTACTGGGACAAAACCTGATATGTACCAAGGAGAATTCAAAGATTGTATAACATTTGGTACATGCCACAAAAAGTATTAGAAACTGAGATCTGAAAAGTTAAATCATATAAATTTAATAATGATGTAATACAGAAGATGCCACAAGCCACTGGTATACATGATTCATTGCAGAATAGTTCAGACAATAATACCATTGAGTTCAGAGGCCAAGGAGAGCCCAGGGCTGGGTGGACAGGTAAACTTCAGTAAAAAATGAGGAGGGGGTCACAGCTTGAAGAATAGTGAGAGTTTGCACAGCTGGACAGGAATGAGATGGGAGTGAGATTTCCTCCACTGAGAGTCCTCCCATGATCAAGATCTGTTAGATAGGGGAATTACAGAGCCCAGAAGCCCAATAATCTTGATCTAAGAAGGATGCAGGACAAGTAGAAGTGACAGCAAAGAATGCTCTGGTCTACAGGAAATAATTCAGCATTTTCTCCCAAGTGGAAAATGCCCTTTGGCTCCCTAAAAGAAAAGACCAGTTTCATATGAACCTCTTTTTCACCTGCCTGTCTTTAAATTTACAAGGGCTTCCCTGGTGGCTCAGTTGGTAAAGAATCTGACTGCAATGCAGGAGACCTGGGTTCTATCCCTAGGTCAGGAAGACCCCCTGGACAAGGGAACGGCAACCAACTCCAGTATTCTTGCCTGGAGAAACCCATGGACAGAGGAGCCTGGCGGGCTAAAGTCCATGGGGTCACAAAGAGTCAGACATAACTGAGCAACTAACTCTTATTTCTTTCTGGCCAAAGGAGCTCTTAATCCAATGCCAGTGACTTGTGGCAACTCCCAGGTAAATTCCAGTTCCTGGAAATGTTTCTGTTGTTTCCATGTAACTAACCATGAAAGAAACCACCTCCCCACAGTACACCCCCTGCTAATGGAGGAGTGTGAACACACGGAACCGTGCTGCACTCTCTGTATGCAGGACTGAACAGCTTGGAGAGCAGAAAGGAGCAAGCCAGGGACTTGGCAGCTCAGCCCTTTGAGGGTAAGCGGACTCGGAATGTGAACCATGTGGAGTACATCAGGGCCAAGATGGCTAAATCTGTGCTGGCCGGTGTCTGACCCTGGAAGAAGGAAACCTTCATAAGCTGAAGCCCAGCTCAGCTCCCAGACACATGTGTAAGCAATACCACCCCCAACCTGCTCCTCAACACACAGGGTCAGTGTTCTCCTAACAGAATACAGATGGGGGAGTCTCCATTTCTTCAGCCAGGACATACCAGCTTGGGCCTCTGCTTCCTCTTTTGAAAAAGCAACACATTTTCTAATGAATCTTTTAAGACACCAATTGTAAACACAAACAAACCCCCAATCTTGATCTGTTGCTGGAAGTTAGCATGCTTAAAACAAAAGAAAAAAAAGTCAGGCCTTCAAGATGGGTGTTTTAATTTCTATTCCCTATGTGTAATGTAATGCTCATTTTTTTAAAGGTTTTTTTCACCTACTTTCCAGAGGAAAAAGTTCTAATACTTAAGTGCATTTATTCAAACCAAACTCTAGTGTGAACAGATCTGCTTTGTCAGCATTTTTCTCCTTTTAGACACGTGGGTCATATTTTATAGGCACTTAAGACACACAATCACCAACTGTCCATGTCTTATCCAGACATCAACACTGCTTTTTCCATATGAATCTAGGTCAAGGCAATGTGAAATGTTAAAAACCTGGCATGCCTGGAAAAACGGCAAAGCAGCACAACTCAGACTCAGTTCCTGGCACAGCTCCCCAGCATCATGTCAGGAAAGTTAGAGGTGACCCCACAGAGTGAGTCCTTGTTGTGATAGGGCCGGCATTTAAAAAACACATGGATAGGTGGAAAGTCCGAATTCAAATCAAGTTCCACTCTTCCAAATGCCATGAGTCTTTTCCCTCTCTTCTTTATATCCATTTATACAGGAAAGGAAGAACAAAATGGAGAAAGAAAGAGATACAGGCAAAGCTTTTTAGCACATAAAAATCAATGGAGCTACAAATTCTACTCCATACAATGAAAAATTAATACATCTAATTAATTTTGAACCTCAATTAATTAATGTTTGTAAAGCACTTTGAAATTCTCAGATGAAAGATGGCATAAGTGTATTTGGGTATTGTTTTATGATGTCATTCTGGCACTTTGAGCTAAGGTGCCATATGGTAATATTATTAACACAAATAATATAGCCACTCTCAATAAAAGAATCTCAGATATAGTAAGGTCATTTAAATTTTTACATGTCAGTTTATACATACAGTAGTTGTATAGAGGTTAGGAAGCTGGGAACACTCTACAGTGCTCCAGTGATAGCAAACTTATTATCATATCCAGGTACCTTTGAAATAACAGGAAAATAGTTAGCATATGAATCATTCTAGCTTAATTATCAGCTAATCCCAATACATATTTCTGTTCCAGGTATACAAAATCATTCACTCTTTTTCATAATGCCCCATCCTTTCCTACTTGTGTGCCTTTGCTCTGGTTTTTCCCTGCATCTGGACTGAACTTGTTCCCATCTCCCCTTATCTAATCTAACCTGTCCAGTCATCAATGTCCATCTGAAGTGTCACCCTGCCATGAAGCATCTCCCAAATCCCAAATGTTAGACTTCTTCAGTTTTTTGAAGTCCCTTAACTCTACATTCCCGCCATTGTATCCATCAGGATGGTCATGCTTATCCTGCAGTGACACCTCAAAATCTTTGTGACATAAAACAATGTTTATTTTCACTTATGGCAGGTCAACAAGGGAGATGAGGTAACTTGTCTAAGTAGAAGCTAATATGCCAGTAGTGCAAAGCTTGAACTGATTGGTGTTAGGTCATTCAAGAACATTCTGTGTTGACCAAATATGAAACAAAAATACAGTCTGCAAGTTTAATTTCTCTGGGCTTATAACAGGAAGGTTATTTTTGTCTGCTTTGTAGATTCTCCACTTTTCTTCATCTTTTCTTCCTCTTTATTTGCTTTTATATTTAGAGATAACAACAGAAAATGATTGCCCTTAAAAATTTCATATGGGAATTGCTTTTTGTCTTAATAAAACTTTAATACATAGAAATATACCTTAGGAAATTGGCGCATAAAACTAGCTGTCTTAGTGGATTAAAAGATACAAGTGGCAAATGAATGTTTTGTATGTTTGATTTGGCTCTTTACTTGCATTTCAGTGGATTTAAAAAAAATAATTATCAGTGTAACCTTTGATCATTGAACACTATTATGTGAAAACAGAAATGCATCCAGAAGGAAATTCATCACGTGTGATCCTAATACGGAGTGATACCATCTCCATCTCATTGGTTTCATGACCCTTTCTCTGTATGCTCACATCCTGGTGCCTTTTTTTTTTTTAAAGAACAACAGTCTTATAGTTTAGGGACCCTAAACTCATTTTAATTACTTCTTCAAAGGTCCTATCTCAATTGGTACATTCTGAAGTACTAGGATTTAGGACTTCCATCTAAAGGAAATCAGTCCCAAATACTCACTGGAAGGACTGATGGTGAAGCTGAAACTCCAATACTTTGGCCACCTGATGCGAAGAACTGACTCATTTGAAAAGACCCTGATGCTGGGAAAGATTGAAGGCTGGAAGAGAAGGGGATGACAGAGGAGATGGGTGGATGGTATCACCGACTCAATGGACATGAGTTTAAGTAAACTCTGGGAGTTGGTGATGACAGGGAAGCCTGGCGTACTGCAGTCCATGGGATCGCAAAGAGTCAGACACAACTGAGTGACTGAACTGAACTGAAATAGATTTGATGCAAACACAATTCAGTAGATAACAACTATATAGCCCACTTCCAAAAATAATTTCAGGAACTCCTTTTTATGGAATTCCTTCCTTCCCTCTGTCTTTTCTTTTCTTTTTCTCCTGTTTGTCCTCCCCCTCCTCCCTCCCTTACTTCGCCTCTCTCTGTCTATCTTTCTGTAGAATCTAAATAAAAACAATAACAATAGCAAGTACATGGAATGACATCTTCCACTTTACAGGTGTGAAGACATAGAAGCGCAGAGATCCACAGATTCTAAGTACCTTTCCATGTTTGCTTGAGGAGCCTCTAGTGCTGGTTGCTGTTTAAGAATAGAGAAAGTGAAAGAGGACAGTAAGCAGGCACAATGTGGGGCACATACTGGTCTTTGGAAACCTAACTGCAAGTACAGTTCTCATTTCCCAGACCATCCCAGCCTCAAGCACAATAACAGAATCAGTGATGTTTCTAGAACCCAAATCCACACATTTGAATCAAGGAGCACTGGAAGTTTCTCCTAAGTGCTCTTCCATAATGGCCATGCTCATGCTCATTTCTTAGAATCTTTGTCTTGTACTGCCTCGTGAGATTCATACTTTGAGTAACTGGGACACTGTGCATAGCTTTGCAAAGTGATGGGAACAAAGAGAACTGGACTTCTTTTGGAGGAGGCTTTGAGGTAGTACAAGATGAAGATTCTAAGAGATGATCATGAGAATGGCCATTATGGAAGAGCACTCAGGAGAAACCTTCAGTGCTAGTGGTAAAGAACCTGCTTGCCAATACAGGAGATGTAAGAGACTCAGGTTTGATCCCTGGGTTGAGAAGATCCCTGGGAGGGGGACATGGCAACCCACTCCAGTATTCTTGCCTGGAGAATCCCAAGGACAGAGAATCCTGACAGGCTACAGTCCATGGTGTCATAAAGAACTGGACATGACTGAATCAACTTAACATGCACACACTCATAAAATTATAATTATCAGAGAATTCCTCTTTTCTGCTCATATAGGCATCACAAGGAAGTGAGAGGAAATATACTCTCCCTAACTGAACTGTTAGACCACAAACAGAGGTGCTGGGGGTCTCGGATTCTTACAGATACGATTTGTATTTGACTGGCTGTTAATCACCGTCACCACTCTATGTAGCAAAGTTCCTAGGAGTTTGGGCTTGAAAACAAAAGATTTATATGAAACAGTACAATACCAGAATCTAAAATTTTTTTCTCCATCCAGCTACTCTCCTTTTTGCAAGTTTCAGGTAATCTGATGTCCTTCTCTCATGTAGATTCTTTCTTTATCAGTTATGCTATGAGAGAAGCTGGGGGGTGGGTTGGGGGTGGTGGGTATCATTCCCTAAAGTCCCATCATCTTGGTTCCAAGAGGAGTTGTTGAATTTTGTTATTGTTCTCTCTGAAAATTATTAGGGGCTATCCAAACATGGTTTCATCCCTGAAAACATGTCTAAAAAAACTGAATTTGCAGTAGAATCACATGTAGGACATCATTGGAATCTTTCTATGCAAAACCATTTATGGCCACATTTGCATCTAGTACAAGGATAAGTACATGTAACCTAAAACATAGCTGCTGCTGCTGCTAAGTCGCTTCAGTCATGTCCGACTCTGTGCGACCCCACAGACGGCAGCCCACCAGGCTCCCCCGTCCCTGGGATTCTCCAGGCAAGAACACTGGAGTGGATTGCCATTTCCTTTTCCAATGCATGAATGTGAAAAGTGAAAGTGAAGTCATTCAGTCATGTCCAACCCTTCGCGACCCCATGGACTGCAGCCTACCAGGCTCCTCCATCCATGGGATTTTCCAGGCAAGAGTACTGGAGTGGGTCGCCAGTGCCTTCTCTGAAAATATAGCTACCCTACATCATATCCAAGGAAGGTGGCAAAACACCCCAAAACACTGTTGAAATTTAGCTTCAGATATGTTGAGAGTTCAAGTTATTTATCCAGGTATTAATGTATAAGACTTGTGAAATGTATATTACTCAATTAGAGTTCTTGGCTAACCATCATGAATATGAGCTCAAAATGCCATCATAGCATGGATTTCCTACTTATATTTTAATTGCACTCAGAACTTCATTCAACTACTTGTTATCTCTGTGTTCAGATTGAAGCCCTCACCATCCCATAAATGTGCCCTCTGGTGTGCTTCTGTCATAGTCTCTTCTTGCTGTGTCTGGTCCAGTTTCTAGAGTAAACCTGGCTGCTGTTTCAGTGGCTTGTTCATAGTACATGTTTAATTATATGTATGGAATAAATAACATGAGTGCAAGAGAAATACCAGGTTCAAAATAACATGACACCTCTCTATCTTGGAATACAATCAGTTATAAAGATATGACACTGGCCAGCTAACAGTGTAAGATGGTATTTTCAATCTACCCAACTCCCACTAAAGTTAAAAAGATATCCTAGTTCCTAATTTTATCTTCAGTTAAAGACGATGAATGAAATGGACTGGACTCCCCCAAAAGTCACATCCTTCACCTAGTTCTAAGGTACATCTGAGCCACTGTGGGTGGGGCTGAAGTCTGGAGGAGTAAGGCCAGGTGATGGGGGACAATGCAGAGGCGGGTCTCCATCACCTTTCTCTTTCCACCTTGAACCCTGGAGAGAGGGTTGTCAGCCTAGATGTTATGAACCCTTTGATTCATAGCTTTCTCATCTGACTGCACAATACTTTGGTGCTTTAATAAGACTCAGTTGAAAAGAGACTTCCTTCTTTTCACAAATTGAAAGAGAAAATCTGTTTGGACACTTTTAAGGGAAAGGGGGAAACTTCTAAGTTTTCTTGCATTTTTTTTTTTTTCTCTTTTAAAGTTGTTTCTATCTCTTAGTAGCTCTCTACCTTGCATGTTTGTGTCAATTTACTGAATCTTTGGGGAATAAATAAGGAAAATAATGAGAAAATATTTATATTTAAGATTCTTAGGCTTGAAGGTCCAAGTGGAACACCACTCAACAGACATTTTTCAGCATGTATTTTTTTTTTTTAATTAGGAATAAGTTAACATTATCTTTATGCTATTAGGGAAATCTCACCAAATGTTTACATATTTCTAAACTATGTTTTGTTATGTTTAGATTATAGCTCAATTTAAAAAAGACAAAACTTTTTTTTTATAGATCTTAACTTTTCAGTCCCATGATTTCTGACAATTTTCTAAACCAATAAAAACTATCATCAAAACCAAGATATAGAACATTTTTATCACTGGAAAAAGGGCCCTTTCTATTCCTTCCTACTCAGTTTTCCCCATCCCTAAGTGGGACTTTCTTATCTCTATTAGTTTAGATTAGCTTTACCTGTTCCTTTTCTCATTAAAATGTAATGTATCATGTACTCTTCCATATTTGGCTTCTTTTGCTCAATAAACTGTTTTAGTGACCCATCCATTATGCTATATCAATAGCATATTCATTTTCTTTGCTAAGTAGTACTCCATTGTGGGAATGCAGCTCAGTTTATCTAACTCTCCTGTTAGGGTGGTTTGCTCGGATTTTGGCATTTATGAATGAGGCTGATTTGTATATTCTTAAGCCTTTCTTTGATGAACACATCTATATTTCTTTGAATAAATATCTGGGAGTAAAATTGGTGAGTCATAAGGAATGTGATATTTAAATAAAAAAAAAAAAAACTGCCAAACAATTTTGAAAGTGGCAAAGTATATACCTTTGGTACACACTCCATTAGCTGTGTATGAGCATTCCAGTTTCTCCATATCTTCACCAACTTTTGGTATAGCCAGTATTTCTTATTAAAAAAAACTACTTTCAAAGATATAGTATACTACTATAGTTTTGATTTCTATTTCTCTGATGACTAATGATAGTGAGCAACAATTCCATATGTTAATCACTTGTGTATTTTCTTCTGTAAAGTGTTCAAGTAGTTTACCCAATTTTTAAAATTAGGTGACTTGTATTTTTATTATTTAATTATAGGAGTTTTATATATTCTGAATAAGGTCCTCCTTGAGATATATGTATTGGGAAAATTGTTCCAAGTTTGTGGCTTGCATTTCATTTTCTTAATGGTCTGTATATTGATTTACAGAAAGGTTTTAATTTTAATAATGTTCAATCTATAATTTTTATGGTTATTGTTTGTTGTGTCATGTTTAAATATTATTTGGCTAACCCAACATCATGAACATACTCTCCTATTGGCTTTTAGAGGCTTTATAATCTTAACTTTTACATTTAGAACTATATATCTCAATTTAATTTGGGGGGAATAAATAGGGAAAATAATGAGAAAATATTTATATTTTATATTCTTAGGCTTGAAGGTCCAAGTGGAACATCACTCAACAGACATTTTTCAGCATGTATTTTTTTTTTTAATTAGGAATAAGTTAACATTATCTTTATGCTATTAGGGAAATCTAATTAGATGTGTCTAGGTTTTATTTATATCCTTATGCATTGATATATATGCTGTTGTTCTACCACATTTCTTGTGATGGCTTCTTTCCTATATTTAAGATTTTATTTTGAGATAAATACAGTTTTAAATAGCTATAGATTCACTTACAAAATGATAGAGAGGGATCCGCGTACCCTCTACCATATTTTCCCTAATGGTAATATCTTGCAAAGCTGTACTATAATATCACAAGCAGGATACTGACACTAGTACAGTCAAGATTCAGAACACTTCCATCATCACAGGATTCTGCATTTTGCCTTCCTAGGGACACACTCACTTCCACCCAGCACGCTTATCCCCTGGAAACCATTCATCTGTTCTCCATTTCTACAACTATGTCACTCCAGTAATGATATCTACATGAAATCATGCAGTTTATAATCTTGGGATTGTCTTTTCCCTCAGCGTAATTCTCTGCAGATTCATCCAAGTTCAACCGTCATTTCCTTGAGAGCTTCTGCTCTGTATATCCCCATCTCCAATGTCCACTCCAAGATCTTTTGTTAAATGTCATAAAGCTACTTCTCAATAATGTCCTCAGAAAATTCATTGAATAAAACATAATTCTCAACAACAAAAAAGCTACTTCTCAATAATGATTTGTATCAGCCTTTTCTGTTCCCTCTTCCTGAAATTATCTTTTCCAGATTTTCATCTAGCTAACGTCTTCTCTGCTCAAAGGCTTTCTTCACCTTCCTCTATAAAATAGCTTTCCTATCCCCACACTTGCCACTCTGGATCCCATTAACTAATCTGCTTTCTTTGTAGCACTCATTTATATCTGAAATTATTTATTTTCTGTTTCCTCTTAGAGAGTAATATTGATCAGACAGAGTCCTTCTCTTCTTTGGGCCTCAGAACTTAAAATAGCCTTCATTTTTCTTAGGATCTCAATCAGTCCAATTCTGCAGACCACTTAGTAAATAAACCAATAGCAAAATTTATGCTATGAGTTTTTTCATGTTCCTCCAAATAAATGATTGAGGAACATGAGTTCAAAGGGTTTTCTGACCCAAAGTGAAGTCGCTCAGTCGTGTCCTACTCTTTGTGACCCCGTGGACTGTAGCCCACCAGGCTCCTCCGTCCATGGGATTCTCCAGCCAAGAATAATAGAGTGGGTTGCCATTTCCTTCTGCAGGGGATCTTCCCGACCCAGGGATCGAACCCAGATCTCCTGCATTGCAGGCAGATGCTTTAATCTCTGAGCCACCAGGGCAGATCTTTCTAACCCAAAGTCTGATGATAAATATTCTGAGTCAAACAACATTAGAATCCAGATCTATAGTATTCATCTAAAACATGCCTGAGGGAGCCAGAAAACTGGATTCAAACTATCACAATTTGGTAATATATTGATTCATAGAGAAATGTGTATATTACTAAGTACAGAAATTCAAGAAATGTGGGATAACTCTAAGAACCACATTAATAAATATGACAAATGTGATCATTTTTGATAAATAATAATTTATACAACAGGGTATTGGGTCTATACTATCTAAGTGAGCAAATTGGCAAAGTGTCCAACCAGGATGGAAGTCATTTTGAGATCCTGATCTTAGTTATTTTCCATGAAGTTAACTTTTTTATTCTTCTCAAGTATGAAAACAGAAAATTTGATTTCAAAAAATATAATTATGAAGTGACACTATAATTGAGGATAATAATTTTCCAATCTAAGCAATGTGTTGGGAGCTTGGAGACTGAGAGTCCTAGGCAACTTCAAGGCTTTCAGCTTGTTTCCTCAGTTTATCAGACTGCAATAAGGAACAGTTTATCAGCTTAATCAAGAAGAAGAATGGGTGTGGCAGTGGCAACATGTAGTATCAATGGTAGATTTCAAGCTGAGCGCCTGACAAGCCTTGGCATTAGAGTGTCAGGTCATCTTTAACTTCCGGATAAAGATTCTTGATTCTGAAAAGAAATTTGGTCTTAAGAGTACCTGCCGATCCCTAGGAAGTTTTTTTTTTTTTTTTTTAAACTGTTAATACATCAGATATGACAGGACCAAATGATTCTTTACTCAACTACTTCATTATAATGATGGCCAGTTAGTTTCGTCAGATGTAGACTCTCTGAACTCCAAGTTTCCCATTTGAGAAATGCAGCTCTTGTGCATAGCCTCTTTTCCACATTTAATCTATGTTACAGAATTTCCACCAGAGCCAAGGAAACCCTGATGATTTTCAACTACAAGTTTCAGGTGGGCATCAGAATTCCAGGAATTTCTATTGCATTTGCTCTAGGGCTGTCTTAAAAATAACAAAGCACTAAGAGAAAAAAGAGAAATTTAGAATAATCCATACAGTTACTTCCTGTGAAGAGGAAAAGGAGCAAGGAAGGAAGGAAAAGAGGAGAAAACCACTTACAGATACTTAGGACTTAAAGGGCTGTTTGCTTGTGGAGAGTTATTGCCTTCCCCTTTCCTGTCTTCTAAGATCAATAGGACTAAAGCCTAATTTGTATGTTTCTTCCTTCAAGTGTCCTTGCCTCCCTCCAAACTTAGTAAATGCCTGTGTGGTCCCTTATACTATTTATTATTATAGGAATTTTCTATTATGGAACCTCATTCTTTTCTGTTTTGTCTCCACTACTAGACAGATTTGCACTGTCTTTCCTACAGTGGCATGTAAAATGGTTCTGGGATGACAGAATGTTCCTCATAAAGCTTTTCCTGTTCATTGTTGGGTTAACTGACTGCTGTTCACACTGTGCATCCTCGTATAGGATGTAGAGCTATTTTGTTTCAGGTGTCCTACTGCTGCACACCTCTTCTCCCAAGTCTCTCTGAACTTTGATTCCCATTTAGACTTC
Organism: Bos javanicus; assembly: GCF_032452875.1. Lineage (NCBI taxonomy): Eukaryota > Metazoa > Chordata > Mammalia > Artiodactyla > Bovidae > Bos > Bos javanicus. Next base: position 42,158,455 of record NC_083878.1, read on the forward strand.
TCAGAAAGGGTAGCCAAAAAAGTCTTTGTGTGTTTTTGATATACCTGAATATGTTGTCTAGAAATGTTTACCCAACAAATCAAGATGCCCAAAATTCCCTCATTAGAGTAACTCCTAATCCATTTCTATCACTTTAGTTTCAATGCTGAAGCTGTGAGGAAAAATTGAATTTTCCCCTAGTCATATACTTGTAATACTTTTGAGGGGACGTTCAGTGTTCAAGGGAGACTCGTTTTAAGAAAGACACCTGTAGCTAGGTAAACTGTTTTCCTGTTGTTGTTATCAACATTCTTTAATCAGATCTTCTAGCTCTAATTTTTTGAGGCAAAAAAGGAAAAAGAAAGACTCCAGGTTAGGAGGAAGTTGAAAAGTACACATGATTTTTCACAAGGGTTTGGGTGCCTGACTCTGAAACTCGGTTTAGATCATACTTTCTCAATGGAAGTTTTTGACTGAAATATAGTCATACTATTTGTTTTTGGTGAAAGCATCTTAGTACTTTAAGAGCAAAGATTTATGACTGTCTATACTAATGACTGCTTTTTATTTTTCAAACTGTAAACTTTTTCTTTTGTATTGGAATATAACCAATTAACAGTGCTGTGATAGTTTCAGGTGAATAGCAAAGGGACTCAGCCATACGTGTACATGTGTCCATCCAGGCTGGCACGTAACATTGAGCAGAGTTCCCTGTGCTGTACAATAGGTCTTGGTTGGTTACCCATTTTAAATATAGCAGTATGTACATGTCCTTCCTAAATTCCTAACTATCCCTTCCCTGGTACCCATAAGTTCATTCTCTAATATGAGGAATATAAAGAGAAATTATACAAATGAACTTACTCACGAAACAGAAAGAGACTCTCAGACTTGGCTGCTTTTTAAATCAATCCATTGTTCAGAATACTATGACATCCTTTCAA